>NC_083282.1:45800227-46426042 GCF_963506605.1 Zootoca vivipara | reverse complement strand
GAGAAACACGGTAGGTACGGTAATCTTTTATGTGCATGATCACAAGTTTTTCAGTTGCTGAGAAGTAATGTGAAGTGAACTATAGCAGATGAAACTTCCCAGTACTAATAACAGATTTGGCCAGAGAGGCTTTTGTTACTTCTCTAAGGATAAAATCACATGAGTGTGAATCTTTATGTCATTTGTTATCAAGTCTACACTGTCATCAATGATGCAGTTCTTGTGATAGCAATTATATGGGGTTTAGAGCTGTTTCTACTGCTGTTCCATGCTGTTTGGACTTTAGGTTCAAAACATCTTTCAGCTTCTCTTCCTGCTGCATCAGAGCTTTAGCAAACAGAGGTTCCTTTAAAACAAACACTATGGCAGAGATCACCCAGCTTTCTCCTTTTGCTAGCTGCTGCCTTATGTGGACCCCCCCCCAAAAGAAGAATACTCAGTGGCAACCACTGAATTCTACTGAAACCAGAAAAAATATTATGGTTTCCCCACATCCTTATTGTCCTTTCACTCTGTTTCTTTCTCATGAGAGAAATGGAACAACAAACAAAGCAGTAGCAGCAGCAACCATAGTGCACCACTGTCTGTCTGGCATGCTCTGACTGCGGCAACTACAACATGTTTTAGTGGAGAGGTGCACTTGACATCTTGGAAGCATTTTTTTTATTTGTTGCAAATGATTTTTGTGTTTGATGTTGTAAACCACCCTTTGGTCTCTTGATGAAGAACAGTATATCAATTTTAAAAATGATAATGATGATTGATGAATAAAGATATGACGTTTATTTGAATTTATAAGCTCATTTGTGATCTTGTGTGCATATTAAGAATCTAAAATATTTGAGGTTTTCTGCTCTTTTATTGAAACAAAATAAAAAATTCCTTCCAGTAGCACCTTAGAGACCAACTAAGTTCGTCATTGGTATGAGCTTTCGTGTGCATGCACACTTCTTCAGATACTTTTTTTTGTAATTTTGATATTTATTACCAGAAATATGAAATAAACTAATGCTTCCTCAGTTTTCTACACGACTGTTAATGTTACATTTCTGGATACTTATTACTGAATAATTTCATAGTAAAGGTAAAGGTAAAGGGACCCCTGACCATTAGGTCCAGTCGTGACCGACTCTGGGGTTGCGGCACTCATCTCGTGTTATTGGCCAAGGGAGCCGGCGTACAGCTTCCAGGTCATGTGGCCAGCATGACAAAGCCGCTTCTGGTGAACCAGAGCAGCACACAGAAATGCCATTTACCTTCCCGCTTGGAGCAGTACCTATTTATCTACTTGCACTTTGACGTGCTTTCAAACTGCTAGGTTGGCAGGAGCTGGGACCGAGCAACGGGACCTCACCCCGTCACGGGGATTCAAACGCCGACCTTCTGATTGGCAAGCCCTAGGCTCTGTGGTTTAACCCACAGCGCCACCCGCGTCCCGAATTTCATAGTAATTGTTGCTTAAATTTAAATATTCACTGGAAATTACCGAAAAGTTCTAGATCATTAATGTGAGCTGATGCTAAATGCTACTTGGATTCGTTAAAAACGGTTTCAGAGGAAATTTAAGCTGAAGTGGGACATTATAAAGATCCATAAACAATCCCAGATGCTTACTGGTGTGCTAGGTGAATGCTTTTAGCCAACAAGCACTAAGAAAACCTGCTGGAAGTACTTTGCGTTGCTAGTGAACAATCTCTCTTTCAAAGCCTCATGGGAACAATGTCTTTCAGTTCCAATAAGAAAGATGGCCAGTGTTATCAGATGCTTTATTCCTCTCTCTCTCTCTCTCTTTTCCACTCTTTTAATCCCCCTTTGCTTTGATACTATGGAAAATGTCTGCTGGACAGGCATTTTTGGAAAAGATTTCCAATGATTCCCTTAAAATGTTCCATAGGATTAATTATATAAGGCATTTGGAATCTTTTAAAGCTATCAATTGCAATTGAATCATTACAACTTCTGATATATATCTTTTTAGTATGAGCTTTACAATCAGCTACAAGTAGGTAGCCATGTTGGTCTGCCGTAGTCAAAACAAAATAAACAAATTCCTTCCAGTAGCACCTTAGAGACCAACTACCGTGTTTCTCATATTATAAGTCATGTCTTATATTTATTTTTTTCTCAAAAAAACACAACATGGCTTATTTTCAAGGGATGTCTTATTGAGCTGTGGCTCCAGCCAGCTCCCGGGCTTCGCGCGCTGCACGCTAAGGCTCCTGCCGGCTGCCGGGGCTTATCAGGAGCGCGCTTTGAGCTGTGGCTCCAGCCAGCTCCCGGGCTTCGCGTGCTGCCCGCTAAGGCTCCTGCTGGCTGCTGGGGCTTACCGATAGTGCGCTTTGAGCTGCGGCTCCAGCCAGCTCCCGGGCTTCGCGCGCTGCACGCTAAGGCTCCTGCCGGCTGCCGGGGCTTATCAGGAGCGCGCTTTGAGCTGCGGCTCCAGCCAGCTCCCGGGCTTCGCGCGCTGCGCGCTAAGGCTCCTGCCGGCTGCCGGGGCTTATCAGGAGCGCGCTTTGAGCTGCGGCTCCAGCCAGCTCCCGGGCTTCGCGCGCTGCCCGCTAAGGCTCCTGCCGGCTGCCGGGGCTTTGCTTAGCAGGGTCCCGATCCTTTGTTCTTTGCCCGCCGCGGCTCCTGCCGGCTGCCGGGCTTTGCGCGGCTTGAGCTGCGGGTCTAGTAGGGTCCCGGCGCCGCGCGCTGAGGCTCTACCGTAGCCGGGCTTCGCACTGAGGCTCCTGCTGCAGCTCTTGCTGTGCGTGCTGCAGCTCTTGCTGGCTCCCACTCGGACGGAGCTCCACGTGGCAGCGGCATCCAGTTCCGAGGAGGCATCTTCCTTTTCTTCTTACGGTACCGTATTTTGCACAGACCTGCTCCCACCACAACCCGGTACTGCTACGTCTTATTTTCGGGGTATGCCTTATATTTCGCCAGGTCATGAAAATCCTGCCATGCCTTATTTTTTAGGGATGCCTTAAAATATGAGAAACACGGTACCGTAAGTTTGCTATTGGTATGAGCTTTCATAGCCAACACAGCTACCTACCTGTAACTAGAACTATGGAAGGCACCACATTGAGCCGCATGAAATGAAAGTCCATCAACCTCACCAGGTATCTGAAGAAGTGTGCATGCACATGAAAGCTCATACCAATAATAAACTTACCGTAGTTGGTCTCTAAGGTGCTACTGGAAGGAATTTGTTTATTTTGATTCAGATCAGCTGACATCTTTTTGGTTATTTCAGCTGCACAATAAAGAATCTCTTAAAGCTTCCCGTGAGGGGCTCAGTAGCTCAATGTTTCCTAAGTTTTTCTATTATACTCTCCTTATTTTTGCTGCAAAGCTTCTGGAAGTGTCAACTTTTGGCCTGCAATGTTGTAGGACTGGTTTTTGCTTGAAGAGTGATTTAAATTATGAGGCCAGTTGAAACATTTTTTTAGAAAAGAAAAGTAATATCAATGCACTTCCACATCCATACAAAGTGTGAGAGAGTGAGAATCAGCTTGGGTTGCCAATAACTGACTGGTTAAAGCAACTAGGATTATAGGATGACCACTTTAAGGTATGGGATGGGAGGTGAGCCAGTCCCACCGCCTCCAGTCCTGAAAAACAGAACTGAGAAAATGATAACGTGGATTTTTTTTTAACTGATTAGGAAACGGCGGGGCAGGGATAGTGATAATAAGTTGTGGAGGGATGAGCTATAGCAGAAACATAAGCTGAAGAGGGCAATGCAAAAAACTGATGGCAAAAAGTGGGATATTATTATTATTATTATTATTATTATTATTATTATTATTATTATACCCCACCCATCTGGCTGGGTTTCCCCAGCCACTCTGGGTGGCTTCCAGCAGAATATTAAAATACGATTCATCAAATATTAAAAGCTTCCCTAAACAGGGCTGTCTTCAGATGTCCTCTAAAAGTCTGATAGTTGTTTATATCTTTGACATCTGATGGGAGGGTGTTCCACAGGGCGGGCACCACTACCGAGAAGGCCCTCTCCCTGGTTCCCTGTAACTTCGCTTCTCGCAGTGAGGGAACTGCCAAAAGGCACTCAGCGCTGGACTTATTAAATAAGTAGTGGTCTGCCTGCAAGTACCATTGTTACAGCTATCAGTACCTTCCTGCACATGCATACAGACACAGATGCATGGATGGATTTGGTCCTGGGATTGTTAATGACCCATCTAGAGTCTGAGTGCTTTATAAGCAGCTTGCAGCACCATTAATAAGGGACACTCATTAAAATGTAGATGTGATACTGTATCTAAAAAAGTGTGTCAGAATTATTGTCGCTATTCACTGAGGATCTGTTTATTGCCTAATTTGGTTTTCAAACTAGCTGATCGCATATAGCAATTTTTTTTTTAAAAAAAGGGGGTGCTTTATAGTGAGCTATGAGAAATTTGGGGGGTGGGGTGGATCTGAAACTATTTTTTTTGCTCCAGTTGCCATAATTCATTTCTAAAAACCATACTTTCTGTTTAAGAGGCTTGCATGTGTACAACTTTCTAAGTTGCCAGAAGGTATTATAATTTCACTGCTTTATAGCTGACTGGAGGCAAAAGCCTTTAATTTTGCAAGAACTGCATTTTAAATCTGGCATTTAAAGGTATCCTTTCCATTCTGGCTTCATTGTGGCTTTCAGAATTTTAGTAAGTTGACTAAGCATTTTGATATTGTTGTTTGTTGTTGTTTAGTCGTTTAGTCGTGTCCGACTCTTCGTGACCCCATGGACCATAGCACGCCAGGCACTCCTGTCTTGCACTGCCTCCCGCAGTTTGGTCAAACTCATGTTGGTAGCTTCGAGAACACTGTCCAACCATCTCATCCTCTGTCGTCCCCTTCTCCTAGTGCCCTCCATCTTTCCCAACATCAGGGTCTTTTCCAAGGATTCTTCTCTTCTCATGAGGTGGCCAAAGTATTGGAGCCTCAGCTTCACGATCTGTCCTTCCAGGGAGCACTCAGGGCTGATTTCCTTAAGAATGGATAGGTTTGATCTTCTTGCAGTCCATGGGACTCTCAAGAGTCTCCTCCAGCACCATAATTCAAAAGCATCAATTCTTCGGCGATCAGCCTTCTTTATGGTCCAGCTCTCACTTCCATACATCACTACTGGGAAAACCATAGCTTTAACTATACGGACCTTTGTCGGCAAGGTGATGTCTCTGCTTTTTAAGATGCTGTCTAGGTTTGTCATTGCTTTTCTCCCAAGAAGCAGGCGTCTTTTAATTTCGTGACTGCTGTCACCATCTGCAGTGATCAAGGAGCCCAAGAAGGTAAAATCTCTCACTGCCTCCATTTCTTCCCCTTCTATTTGCCAGGAGGTGATTGGACCAGTGGCCATGATCTTGGTTTTTTTGATGTTGAGCTTCAGACCATAATTTGCGCTCTCCTCTTTCACCCTCATTAAAAGGGTCTTTAATTCCTCCTCGCTTTCTGCCATCAAGGTTGTGTCATCTGCATATCTGAGGTTGTTGATATTTCTTCCGGCAATCTTAATTCCGGCTTGGGATTCATCTAGTCCAGCCTTTCGCATGATGAATTCTGCATATAAGTTAAATAAGCAGGGAGACAATATACAACCTTGTCGTACTCCTTTCCCAATTTTGAACCAATCAGTTGTTCCATATCCAGTTCTAACTGTAGCTTCTTGTCCCACATAGAGATTTCTCAGGAGACAGATGAGGTGATCAGGCACTCCCATTTCTTTAAGAACTTGCCATAGTTTGCTGTGGTCGACACAGTCAAAGGCTTTTGCATAGTCAATGAAGCAGAAGTAGACGTTTTTCTGGAACTCTCTAGCTTTCTCCATAATCCAGCACATGTTTGCTATTTGGTCTCTGGTTCCTCTGCCCTTTCGAAATCCAGCTTGCACTTCTGGGAGTTCTCGGTCCACATACTGCCTAAGCCTGCCTTGTAGAATTTTAAGCATAACCTTGCTAGCGTGTGAAATGAGCGCAATTGTGCGGTAGTTGGAGCATTCTTTGGCACTGCCCTTCTTTGGAATTGGGATGTAGACTGATCTTCTCCAATCCTCTGGCCATTGCTGAGTTTTCCAAACTTGCTGGCATATTGGGTGTAGCACCTTAACAGCATCATCTTTTAAAATTTTAAATAGTTCAGCTGGAATATCATCACTTCCACTGGCCTTGTTATTAGCAGTGCTTTCTAAGGCCCATTTGACTTCACTCTCCAAGATGTCTGGCTCAAGGTCAGCAACCACACTACCTGGGGTGTACGAAACCTCCATGTCTTTCTGGTATAATTCCTCTGTGTATTCTTGCCACCTCTTCTTGATGTCTTCTGCTTCTGTTAGGTCCTTACCACTTTTGTCCTTGATTATGGTAATCTTTGTACGAAATGTTCCTTTCATATCTCTTTATATGCCTGTTGTCTTTGTCCATGGAGTTTTCTTGGCAGGGATACTGGAGTGGCTTGCCAGTTCCTTCTCCAGGTGGATCACGTTTAGTCAAAACTCTCCACTATGACCTGTCCATCTTGGGTGGCCCTGCATGGCATAGCTCATAGCTTCTCTGAGTTATTCAAGCCCCTTCGCCACGACAAGGCATTGATCCATGAAGGGGTATTGTTGTTTGTTGTTGTTTAGTCGTTTAGTCGTGTCCGACTCTTCGTGACCCCATGGACCAGAGCACGCCAGGCACTCCTGTCTTGCACTGCCTCCCGCAGTTTGGTCAAACTCATGTTGGTAGCTTCGAGAACACTGTCCAACCATCTCGTCCTCTGTCGTCCCCTTCTCCTAGTGCCCTCCATCTTTCCCAACATCAGGGTCTTTTCCAAGGATTCTTCTCTTCTCATGAGGTGGCCAAAGTATTGGAGCCTCAGCTTTTCTGTCAAATCTCAGTTAAGAATAGAAATTTTAATTTAATTCAATTTAAAAGTCAAGCCCTACTGAATTTTTACTACAGCCCTAGTGGTAGCTTTCTGTAGGAACTGGGATGTAGTACAGTTCAGGGAGTAAGAAATAAAGTCCAAGAAGGCAAGAAAATCCTTAGAGAGAGGAGTTTTTTGTAGGTCTTATACAGATAACAGATTGTTTTTTCATTCTTCTCTTTTCTTCTGCTTTTCCATACAAACCAATGAGGTGGCAAGATCATGTATTTCCATGTAAAAATATCACAATCTGATGGATTTTTGAGAGTAATTACTGACCCAGCAAAGCAGAGTGGACGTTTTTGGCTTGGTAAGCACAAGTGAAAAAAAACTATGATGCTTTCTTGCAAAGTGAGGGCCATGTGTTTTACTGCAAACAGCAACTGAGAAACAAAACTGATGTGGAATATTTGGTATTTGTTGGCTACAATTCTTTAGGTTGCTTAGAATCAGATGGTGCCTGCTGCATATTTGAGTCATGCTAATGTTGTGGAAGACTGGTTTCATCAATCCTTCTAAGCAATGTATTTCAACCATTTCATTTAGACGTCATGCAGATTTACCTGCAAGGAGAGAGTCTTCCTGCTGTGATGAGGGTTTTCCTACAGTCTGTGCCTACCACAATTCCCTGCCTTTGGTCCTTAAGCAATATATGTACAGCCTCCAGATTGAATGCAGATTGTCTCTTTTTACCTATTTCCCCCATGCTTCAGGTCAGGTGGGATACTGGCTTGTTTTTTCTCCTACTCTCAAGTACTTTTGCATCTTCATGTGAACAAGTATGTGGCACTCTTTAAATAAGAAGTATTAACATTTTTAAACTCTTGGAAAGCAATTCTGAAAAGAGGGATGGTAGTTTCATGATTGACTCAAGTGCCAACCAATCAAATCTAGCTTCTGCTCCTTACCGTGTGGGAGAAGGGAACAGTTTCACTTACCTCATTCTGGGAGAGAGGATTGTACATATATGCCACAGATATAGTAAGTGCACTTCTGCAAGAGCCTCATAGAAAAAATATGTATATCTGTATGCACTTCTAATTGAAGCCATTTCCCCCTCTCCCCCAACCAATATATGTTAGTACCTAATCAAGTGAGCATCCCCAAAATAAATATGGGCATAAGATTTTTGGCTCTTGCTTCTGAAGCACAAAATAATGGAGCAAGCTGTAGTTTTTTATTGGACCAGTTCTTGCTGACCGTTAAGTGTCTGCTAGACTTAAGCTTTATAGAGTAGTTGTTCAGGTTCAAGGAGAAGAGCTGAGCTTTATACAAATAAGAATGATTAGGATTAAGCTGTGTTCCAGCCATTCTGAGAAGTTACAGTTTCATTTGCAAAGTGTTGAATCAATACATTTGCTTTCTTGAGAACAAAATACTGGGGAAAACTTGCCAAGAGAACAGGGCTTTTCTTCTTCCTGCAACATGCTTTTGAGATTCTTTTCTCCACCATCTGCTGAGAAAGCTATATACTGAATGGGTTGATCTTAATCCCCTTCCCGCAAGCTCTGGATGAGATAACCAATAGAAAATCACTAGGGTGGCAGTGAGAAATGGTTGAATTACATGAGCCAAGAGTTGCCCTTCACCAGCCTTTGCAACATTGAATGGAATCCTGGAACACTCTTCTCAAGATGCATGCTGCAGCTACTTCTTTTGGCTTGCTTGAATTGGAGACAGTGCAGGAAGCTGTGTGTGAGCCAAGAGGTATATCCTGGGAATTGCCTGCAGCATTGCGAAAGTTGTTGAACTGCAGCTTTAGTATGCACATTGCAGCCACATTGTACAACAACCCATTTCCCTTAGCCACCTTGTCTTTCACAGGCTGTGCTTAATGAAGAAGAAGGTATCCTGCAGCAGGCTGTGGATGTGCCCATATTTTGTCTACAACCAATACATGGTGAAAGCCTGCACTAGATTCTCCATTATTCAGAAAGCCTCCTTTTTCCTACCAATGACTATGCTGAATGCTAAATTTATGCTTCCCTGTATTTAATGCTCAGAGAGTGCAGCTACACTTTTTAAAAGCTGTTATTTCTTTTTAATTTTGCATATTTGCAAAAGCATTTGGCATACTCCTCACAGCTAGCTTTCTAAATCCCCAGCCTATCTCTGATCCATTTAGGGGAAACCGAAACTGTGCTTAAGGGTTTGTTTCAGAGCCTTTTGCCTCTCTTCCAACATGGCAGTTTCTCGTGTATCCATCTCACATGTATTATTTCTAAAAGCTGTTCTCATAAAGAGGTTTTACAAGCTTACCCTTGATTTGGTAAAATATCTGTTTATATAATTTTTCTTTTACAAAATTTGTCCCCTCAGGATCTCAGGAGGGGTGTTTGTATTAAACAGCATTAATGTAAATCAGTATGATTATAGAACATACTGGTTTGCTGATAATTTCAGAGTCAGAAAGCAGTGGAACAGGCAGAAAAATACATGGACAGCCCTGTGTCTGACAAGCCCTGTGCGTGGCATAGGTTGAGAAGACTGTTTAGAAAAGAGTAGCTATTTTTGGCATTTTCTTCATGTTGTGGACAGAGTCGGGAACTGTTGTTTCTAGGAAATTCTGGGATTAGGTTTAAAGATGGAAAGGCCTGTTGTGAAACAACATTGGACTTTGTTTAAAGCATTGCAAGTGGAATTCCTGTTAAGTGTAATAGAAGAGTGCTATCTGGAATAGTTTCCTGCCTAGATTGCCATAGAAGTAATTAATATAGACTTTGCAGTTCCCAAGTAATAGCTTTTTGGGGAGGAGCTCTAGTACATAGTGTACAAAATGCACTTAAAACGGGTGACAGGACTGCCTTTGAAGTACTTGAACTTCACATGCTCCCCTTCCCCAGCGACATGAAATTGAGTTTACAGAAAAACAAACTGTATCTCTTGAACCAAATGCTTTCATTCCCAAAACAGTTTAGATGTGTATGCTTTGTGACAGGACTTGGTAGTGATAAGATGGCAGCACCATCTGAACAGAGGCAGGGGTGGTTTTTCAAGTGCTTGTCACTTAAAGGGTTAGATTAATAGTGCCTATGTCTTGGAGTGGTACAATGAATGGCTCAAGATATGGTGGTGCAGCGGGTATATTGTACCCCTGCCTGGGGTCAAAACGGGGCTTGGGACCTCAAAAAACATTTGCATATATTGTGTGAAGTCTAGCATTTACATTTTGTGTAAGCTTACATAAATCACCATGACATTTCTTCTCCCAGAGCATAGGTTAACTTCAGCTTTGTGTTTGGACTTAACTACAGTGGTACCTTTGGTTACAAACACTTCAGGTTACAAACACTTCAGGTTACAAACTCCGCTAACCCAGAAATAGTACCTTAGGTTAAGAACTTTGCTTCAGGATGTGAACAGAAATCGTGCTCCAGCGATGCGGCGGCAGCAGGAGGCCCTATTAGCTAAAGTGGTGCTTCAGGTTAAGAACAGTTTCAGGTTAAGAACGGACCTCCGGAACGAATTAAGTTCTTAACCAGAGATACCACTTTATTAACACCAGAGTAGGAGGGAACACATGACCCCTCGACTTGCATATGTCATTCTATGTCTAGTATTATATCCAAACCAGGCCTTTAACTGCTTTCCAGTTCTCTGCTAGTGAGACTTAAGTTTGGCTTGTATCAATAAACAGTAATCTACAAACTGTAAAGTACCCTACCCAGTTTGGATGTAATGATGAAATCTGATTACTTTATTAACAAGCAGATGCTTCTTTTTTGTGAATGAGCAGATGCTTCTGATCTCCTCCTTGCAGCTGTTCCATAGAAAGATGTGGGAGCATGTAAACCTAGGTTCGCTTCTATTCACATAGCACTATGGTTTAACTACAATATGCAAAGTAGACATCATATCAACCTTATTAGATCCTTAAGCAATTTTTTAAAGTTTTGTGGACCTGTTAATACTCTTCTACAAAAATCAGAATTTATTTTAGCCTTAGTGGCAATGATTATAACTTATTTTTAGAGCAGTTTTGGAAAACTGCCATAGCTGCCAAGTTTTCCCTTTTCTCGCGAGGAAGCCTATTCAGCATAAGGGAAAATCCCTTAAAATAAGGGATACCTTGGCAGCTATGAAAACCGCACATGGTTACTGCAGCAGGGAGAGAACAGGAAAAGGTTTGAATAGTAAAGGATGCAAGCACATGAAGCAGTGGTTTATTTTCATTTTCATTTGCATAGTAAGAGCTAAACTAGGAAGTTACTTAAATTTGATGGCCATCACCGATCCATGTCTCTTTCCCTTGTCTTGTGGTGACATCTAGCTGAAGCAGATGTGTGATGTAATGCCATCGTGACCAGCATTTCTCAGTCCCTGTTCCATTTAATTTACCACTTCGTTGACTGCTAAATGTAAGTGGTGAGTGAAATACTAAATGTGATGCCTCTTTAAGGATCTCCTTCAGCTAGAGGTTAACAAGAGACAAAGAATCATGGATTAGCATGGCCATGTGTTTCAGAGAATGTCTACCTCTGGCCCTGAATAAAGCTAGTAATATATTGGCTCTGATTCAGGCTCTGTCAGCATTTAAGTTGCTAAGAATAATATCGCTGGCACTTACTTATTAGATTGTTGTTTATTTCTTGTATCTGTGGATAGTGATGCTGAAAACTGCATTCTTCTTTCTGCCGGGCATAATTCCCCATCCAATATGCAACCATCAGACTTCTGTTTTCTTAGTACCGGTATAATCACTGCAGTTAAGACTGCTACCTGCGGAACCTGTTTGATGCCAGCTAATATTGTAAACAGTGTCCAGCAATGGACTTTCCTCCCTTCTCTTCCTTTCATACTTGCTTGTACTAAGGAAATTTGATCAACATGAAGCTTTGGCTGTTTGGCTGCTGTTACTACGTGTGAGACAGGAGTGGGAAAGAAAGGGAGACATACCAGCATACCTGTGACAAAAGAGCATGTGCAATGCATAGATATACAGACTGAGAATTCACTCACTACTTTATGCTTCCTTTTTGCTAATTGTAAGCAGTAAATTCCCTCAGATTTTGCTTACCTTCATTGTGTTTCAGAATACCGTGAAACTGCATCCCATTGGCTCACTCATACTAGAAGCCTTGAGTGCTCCAGTAGGTTTATGGATAAGCTCTACCACACTCCAAAAATAGTAATTAAACTCAACTGCTTTCAGAGTAATATGTTAAATAAAAAAAATGACACTAACATAGTGGTAATAATTAGATTTTATAACAATTTCTTTCAAACTGTTCCTAACATTCAGCTTCTCATTCGTAGGCAGACCACAATACTGTAATGTGATTGCATTGCAAATATCATGCGAGAGGCAGTTTCTGTCTAAATTAAGTTCCAAAATACATAATAAAAAGTGTCTTAAAATGTGGCTACTTGTCTGTATTCATTGTGAAAAATGGCAAAAGGACTTAATTTTGCAACCAGCTGTGTCCTAGAAAGATTTCATTATATTATACTTTTATTGCATGGCAGCAACTTGTCATGCTCTCATGTTTGTTACCAAGACATTCACAATACTTAGCTAGGCTATAACGGCAAGCTAATGTGTGTCTGTGTCCAATACTCACTAGCGGAGGAGGAGTGCGGGAGAGCACACGTCCCCCGGCAGCGCGATCCCGGTGGGGTTCCATCGTGGCTGCCCCCCCCTGTGCTGGGTCCCCCCCCCCAGGACGCATGCCCTGCCCCTGCGGATGACGTGCCATGCCCCCAGGGTGGTGTGCCACGCCCCTGGGATATGCACCAGCCCCGCCCCCGCCTGCTCGCCGCCCCACAGTGCCGGAGCATGAAGCTCCACCACTGCCAATACTCTGAATGGTCAAGAGCTGTTCTTGTCCCTGGTCCTGGGTGCCGTACTTGGCAGAGAGAAGTGACTCTCACATGAAAGTCAAAATAGAAATATATTTTGGGTCAAACTGGGCTCTGAAAGGCATTTCTCTCTTGTAGCCATTAATCTCCAAAAACAAGCTTTGGAACTATGCCAGCTCATATTATCCAAAGCTCATATTATCCCTCATATGGCAAAATACACAATACGTTACTTGGACTTGATCAGACCAATTCCCTGTTCCCCATTTTTCTCCACTACTGGTTTAAAAATATGTGAGCAATATAAATTTAAATTCAGTCAGAGTTGTTGTTTCTCTTTATAAATATCCTAAAAGTGTCACTTCCAACAGCTTTCTAATCTGGATCATCCATAAAGGAAGACCTCTGTAAATAGAGATACGTTTCCATAGCAAGAAAAAACAAGTGCTGCTCTGGTTTTGTTTTCAGTTTAAAACTTCAGTGTGTTTTTTTGGCCCCTGAAGCCAGGCATCTGTGTGACAGCTGGCTTTGATGGGCATCTTCTTCCCTTTAATATTCAGAAGACTAAAAAGGATGAAGGGTTCTAGTTTCTTGCCTAAACACTGGTCTGCTCTGATTGTACAGTTGAGGCTGGGACACTTGAGTCTACATTATATATAAGAAGTCATTTCCATTCTATGCCATGAAGGTCTACCCAGTTAGGAGATAACAAGATCTAGTTCTTATGGTAGTGTGAACAGCCAGTCTGTTGTTGATGGTATGACTACAGTTGTGATAATAGCGAAGGTCTGATGTGGCACCTTCCAGGATTAGGGCAAGCTACCAAAATATACTTGGAGAAATAGGCAGTGTAGGAAGACAAATGAAACCTAGAAAAGTATGACTAAAGTGACTATCTGGCTCTCAAACAAACAAACAAACAAATCCACCACCCTTCTGGGTGATCCCCCCTCCCCATCCCCACCCCTCCCCACCCCTTCTCTACATAAGTGCCTGGAAACTTCCATTTCACTGTATCTGAAGAAGTGTGCATGCACACGAAAGCTCATACCAAAATAAAAACTTAGTTGGTCTTTAAGGTGCTACTGAAGGAATTTTTTTATTTTACTTCGATCCAGACCAACACGGCTACCTACCTGTAAACAAACAAATCATTACTAACAACCATGAGAGTGTATCTGAAAGAATTTTTTATGACGAGGGATATAAATTATTAATTAAATAAATTTCACAAACATTTAAGTACCATTTTATACCTTATACCAGCTCTTCTTAGAATTAGCACTTCATATAAGTAGCATCTATTTAAGAGAAAGTGAGTGTGCTCTTGATTATTCTTGTTATGTTTTGTCAAGTTCTTACTGCCCATTTTATTTCTAAGTCTTGTCCTCTTGTGCCGGATTTAGTAGATGTGGTTGAGCCTGAACTAGGTGGAGCTCATTGTGTTGCCAAAGTAAATACGTTGTCTCTGTGTGTGTTTTAGAAAACTGATTTTGGAGATTATACACATTATTTGTAAGCTTTATAGGCCTGTCTGCACATATTTTGCTCCTATTAGTCTGGTATGCTACGTTTTTCTATTATGAATTTTGTGTCTGCTTTATTTGAATTAAACTGTGTATCTGAAACGATATATTGATTTTAAAGACTTATATTAAATATACTAATTAATTTTCAGAAGAAAAATAAATCTGGTCAATGGCATCTCTGGAGGTTTTTCCACCTTTCCAGAGTCTAATAGTTCATTGGCTTGTACACAGATATTGAATTTGCTGCTGTTGTTTACTTTCGAAAGACCACAAGAAGCAACTTCTCTCCCCTGCAGTTTTTCCATGACCTTCTAGACCAGTGGTTCCCAATCCTTACAAGTAAAAGGACCCCCTTTTAACCATGAAGATGTTGCAGATTTGCACATACCGTGTTTCTCCTAAAATAAGACGTGCCTCTAAAATAAGCCATGGCACGATCTTTTAAAGGCAAAAATATATAAGACATCCCCCCAAAATAAGACATGTTGGGGGTACCGGTACCTACCCGACCCAGCGGGAGCCGGCAAACGCAGCAGCGCGCGCCAAGCCCCAGCCCAGCGGGAGCCCCAGCACAGAGACGCGCCGAGCTCCGACTGAACAGGCCCCAGGACCCGGCAGCGGGCGGCGCACGAAGCCGCAGGACCCGGCAGGAGCCGGCAGCAGCCCCAGCCGCGCCGCGCCGCCCGAAGCCCAGGGACCTGGCAGCGGGCTCAGCGGGCGGCGCGTGAAGTCGCAGTAGCTGGCAGGAGCCGGCAGCAGCCCCAGCCGCGCCGCGCCGCCCAAAGCCCAGGGACCTGGCAGCGGGCGGCGCGCGAAGTCGCAGTAGCCGACAGGAGCCGGCAGCAGCCCCAGCCGCGCCGCGCCGCACGCACAAAGCCCAGGGACCCGGCAGCGGGCTCAGCGGGCGGCGCGCGAAGTCGCAGGAGCCGGCAGGAGCCGGCAGCAGCCCCAGCCGTGCCGCGCCGCACGCACAAAGCCCAGGGACCCGGCAGCGGGCTCAGCGGGCGGCGCGCGAAGTCGCAGTAGCCGGCAGGAGCCGGCAGCAGCCCCAGCCGCGCCGCACCGCACCGCACAAAACCCAGGGACCTGGCAGCGGGCTCAGCGGGTGGCGCGCGAAGTCGCAGGAGCCGGCAGGAGCCGGCAGCAGCCCCAGCCGCAACGCGCCGCACCGCACGAAGCCCAGGGACCCGGCAGCGGGCTCAGCGGGCGGCGCGCGAAGTCGCAGGAGCCGGCAGCAGCCCCAGCCGCGCCGCGCCGCGCCGCACGAAGCCCAGGGACCCAGCAGCGGGCTCAGCGGGCGGCGCAAGAAAGCCCCGTACCATGCTCAATAAAAAAATAAGACATCCCCCGAAAATAAGCTGCAATGTGTTTTTTTAGAGAAAAAATAAATATAAGACGTGTCTTATTTTGGGAGAAACACGGTACTAATTGTTGCAATTTTAGGCTCCATAAATTAGGAGAATAAAGAATGTCAGCAAACTATTATGAACTCAGTAACCTTAGACTAGATAGATATTTGATCTGATTCATCAGGGCTCTTCTTGTATTAACACAACTGTGCATAAGGAAAAATTGAAACAGGTGCATATTTTATACCACCGCTGCAGCGCTTAAGATGCAGAAACGGAAACTTCTGAAATACTGTCTTCTGCACTATTTTCAAACCTGCGTGGGTCTTTTCATCATAGCATTGTCATCTCCTTATCCTCTGACTGCACTCCTATGCACTTATTTTGAGGATCCCAAATCAAACATTATGCAGGGGATTTGCTCAGAAATTGGAAAAGGACAAAAGATGAAAAAGATTTAAAAAGCTAGTTTTTCCGGGCTCTTCCTCTACCATGTTCTTGCCATTGCTTTGTTGGGGAAGCCATGTGTATTAAATGTCCTTTAAATGTATAGTGTAGCATTGGCCTGAGACAATTAGAGACGGTGTAAGGAGAAGTTTAATTCTGCAGAGATGACTGGTTCCTAAAGAAAACACAGTATCTTGTTGAATAAAAAGAACCCCAAAATATGAAAGGAAGCAAGTATTTATTCCATCTAAATTAGAGTAAATAGATTTCACATCCACCCAAAAGTCTCTCTGAATATTTTCTTTCTCCTGTTTGCCATACACATACATTACTCAAACCAAGCCATTTAGGGGTGGGGGTGGGGTTGGGGGACAGATTATGTGTGTCTGATTGTTCTCTCCATGGCTATAAATGCATGAGAGGGAGGAGAATTGAGAGAAAGACCAAAATACATTGTGTATCTAAATAGGTGTCACTTTGAGACAGAAATTTTAAATCCTGTGAATTGACATGTTTATGAGATTGAGGGGAGGGGAGATTAAACACTTATATGCTTGGTGAAAATGAGAACAAATGTGAACATAGAGAAGAAAGAGAAAATGGCAGGAGGAATGGAAAGGTCAGGATTGAGTTCACTGTTTCTTTTTCTTTGCAAGAATTCACTGCTGCAGCATAACCCATTATCATTATCCTCCCTTGACAGACAGACAGACAGACAGACAGAGACACACACACACTCATATGCATACACATACACAGCAGCTGCCACTTCTGGGGCAAGATAACTTGGCCCCAGTGACCATGCATTGGTAACCACAAGCTCGGGCTACTTTAATGTGCTTTATTTGGGGTTGCCTTTATGACTGGCAGTGTGGCTAATTGTTAATTGAGACAGTTTACTATGAGCATGTAACACTACTTATAAAAGTATGCACCTGGGCCAGGTTTAAGGTTTTAGCTTTAAAGCCCTAAACAGCATGGGACAGGGTTATCTAAGGGTATGCCTTCTCCCATATAATCCTGCCTGATCACTAAAATATTCCAACAATGCCCTCCTGGTTGTTCTTCAGCCTGCAGAGGTCCATCTCCTAAGAAATGGTGTTGTGGTGCCTATTCTGTAGAACAAGCCGTCCACTGAGATAAGGCAAGTGCCTACTGTTAATGGTTTTCAGGACTTGGTAATTCCCCCTGTTCTTTTATTTTCCAGCCATACTGTGTGAAGTATGTCTCCTACCAGCCTCTTCTGTTTTGAATGAGATTAGTATACTACTTCTCATGTATTATCTTGTTGTAATCCTTACAACAACTCTGTGAAGTTTAATATTATCCACATGATGCACTTAGGAGGCTGAGAGGGTGACTTGCTGAAGACTACGTAGTGAGTTCATGACAGAAGTGACATTTGAATGGAAGACCTTCTGATTTGTGGCTCAACTGTTTTAGCCTCTATGCCACACCAGTTCTGAGTATTAGATTTAGAAGCAGTAATTTTATTTTGATTTAGTTTTCAAGTCAACTGAATGGCATGTTGTATATTCAGTTTTTGTATCCAAATTAGGCTTGAAGGATTGCTATGCAATGCTTTGCTAGAACTTGTGGTATAGTGGTATAGTGTATACTGGAATACAGTATGTTCTGAACTGTATGATTACAGTCGTACCTTGGATCCCAAACGTTTGGATCCCAAACGTTTTGGCTCCCAAACGCCGCAAACCCAGAAGTGAGTGTTCCGGTTTGCAAACGTTCTTTGGAACCCAGATGTCCAACGTGGCTTCCACAGCTTCCAGTTGGCTGCAGGAACTTTCTGCAACCAATCGGAAGCTGCACCTTGGTTTCCGAATGTTTTGGAAGTCGAATAGACTTCTGGAATGGATTCCGTTCAACTTCCGAGGTATGATTGTATTGGTTTTCTTTGTGTTGCTCTTCGGGGGGGGGGGAGATAAAAAAGGACAGCCGCCAAGTCTCCAAGGCTTCAGGACGCTCTTCCTGAAGTTTCGGGGGGCTGCGCGCTCTGCAGACGCCCCCAGAACCCTCCAAAGGGACGGGAGAAATTTTTTCCCGCGTCTGCCGGCGCTCGCAATTAACCCGGAAGTGTCTCTTTGTGTTGCTTCTGGTTGGGTATGTGGATGCTATCATCATGAACTCTGAATTGCATATTTGGAATAGCTTATACTGGAAAGCTTTTTGCATCATTTGCAGGGGCATTCCTAAGATTAAAAGAGCCACAGGTTCTTTCAACATCTTTATCAATGACTTGGATGATGGGCTTGAGGGCATCCTGAGCAAGTTTGCAGACGACACCAAATTGGGAGCGGTGGCTAATACCCCAGAGGACAGGATCACACTTCAAAATGACCTTAACAGATTAGACAACTGGGCCAAAGCAAACAAGATGAGTTTTAACAAGGAGAAATGTAAAGTACTACACTTGGGGGAAAAAAAAATGAAAGGCACAAATACAGGATGGGAGACACCTGGCTTGAGAGCAGTACATGTGAAAAGGATCTAGGAGTCTTGGTAGATCACAGACTTGACATAAGTCAGCAGTGTGATGCAGCAGCTAAAACAGCCAATGCAATTCTGGGCTGCATCAATAGGAGTATAGCATCTAGATCTAGGGAAGTAATATTATCACTGTATTCCGCTCTGGTCAGACCTCACCTGGAATACTGTGTCCAGTTCTGGGCACCACAGTTCAAGAAGGACACTGACAAGCTGGAACGTGTCCAGAAGAGGGCAACCAAAATGGTCAAAGGCCTGGAAACAATGCCTTATGAGGAACGGCTTAGGGAGGTGGGTATGTTTAGCCTGGAGAAGAGAAGGTTAAGGGGTGATATGATAGCCATGTTCAAATATATGAAAGGATGTCATATAGAGGAGGGTGAAAGGTTGTTTTCTGCTGCTCCAGAGAAGCGGACACGGAGCAATGGATTCAAACTACAAGAAAGAAGATTCCACCTAAACATTAGGAAGAACTTCCTGACAGTAAGAGCTGTTCGGCAGTGGAATTTGCTGCCAAGGAGTGTGGTGGAGTCTCCTTCTTTGGAGGTCTTTAAGCAGAGGCTTGACAGCCACATGTCAATAATGCTTTGATGGTGTTTCCTGCTTGGCAGGGGGTTGGACTGGATGGCCCTTGTGGTCTCTTCCAACTCTATGATTCTATGATTCTAGGTTCCCTGGCTCCTTTTTCTCTGTTTGATTTGCCCCCTATCATTGCTGGCTGCTGAACCACATAGTTTTACAATTTGCACTTAGGTAATAAAACCTTTTCTCTTCATTGAGTTCCTCCCCACTTTTTAAAAAAGATTCTGCTTCATTATATTTTTCAGGTTCTCAAAGCCAGCACCAATGTTTTTGGATGATTCCTTCAGAAAGTGGGCACGAATCCGGGACTTTGTACCTCCTTTTGGAATTAAAGGACAAGGTAGGATAGCAGCGGTTCATTTACCATCACACTAATGCCCTGCTGAAGTACAAAAATAGAAGGTGCCTATAGTTAAACATACTCTGTGTGTCTATGGTATCTGCAGCTTGTGGACTTCAACTGCTAAGGAGTCCCATCAGCAGTAACCCTATGGAAGGACTTCCACTTTCCCTCCACATGACCCTGTGGCCCCTGAAATTGGCTCTGAAATAGCATGTGGCAAGTTGAAATGCTTGTGCAGACGGAACGTTTATAATAGTGTGATGCTGAATTCTACATTCTTGAATGGGGACTAGGACACCACCAGGTGGATATTGTTACTCTCTACTCGATTGAGAGGCAGAGCTTTGACTAGATGTCAGGTCCTTCATTGAGGATCAGTTCATTTTTCTGCCTCACTTGAGAGTTCACCTATTTTCACTGTGCATTTCTGGCTTCATTTGAAATTCACTGCCTGATTAGAACGTGTGGATGTTGTTCTGTTATTCTGAGTTCCTATCAACACTATTTTTAGTTCTGCCTGATTACCAGTTGGCTTGATTCTTTGCAAACTGAGCTTTCCCACCTTAAAAATTCCTTCCTACTTCCTCCTTCAAGCATATCACAAGACATTTAACAGCCCTCCACAAGCTCTGCTGCTATACTTTAAGAATTAATTGTACTGCTGATTACCCTAAAAATTATTTGGAAAATTAATTATCCTTTTAAAAATAGAACTTATTACCAGTTAAAGGAAGTTGATCCTGACTCTGTGATTACCCACGACTCTGACCCTGTGAATTAATTACCTAAAGTGGCATAGCTTTGTACTTTGATCCTTTTGTAGCCACTTCGGAAAGATCAGACCATGGCAAACTTGAAATTAATTCTGCATCTCATGAACTACATTACTTGCCTGACTTACTTTATTTGTGGATATTGGGATTATTTGGCCCATATTGTAAGACTTCATTTCATGATACTGGGTGCATGTATACCATAAAGTGATCCTAGAATTGGGCTCCATGAGGTCTTGTGTATTGTTAGATATGATTTAATTAACACTGTGCATGGGGAACTGGTAACAATCTCACTGTAGCATCTGTCTTCACACTGCAGTAGGAGCAGGACTGAGTGTAAATAAATCTGCTCTATATGAGGCAATATATATTATTATTCATATAATGGCATTAGTTTCCCTAATAAGGGGAGGGTCTTGGAAGCATGAGCTTGCCATTCTTATAGTCCTTGGACCTAGGATAAGGAGGAATTTGCTCACCCTTTCCCTGTCATTGTATCAGACCCAGTCAGTGTAGATGTAATAAGCTGTATACATTGTTCTTCTCTTATGCTTCCCTCTTAGCAAAGCGGATGATTAAATACAGCTGTGCAAATTGTCCAGAAATAGAAACTCTTCATTCACTGCAAGAGAATTGCACCATTCTTTATCTGCTGGCTTTCAAGGTGTGCAGATACAGAGAGGAATACAGGTCTTTGTACTAGGTGGTTTTAGGTCTCACAAGCAGCTGATCAAGTCTTTTGCCAAGTAGAATCAAAATGAAGAACCTCAGCACAGGATGACTAAAAAATATTTGGCAGTCTTTGCTTTGCATTTCCAGGTTGCTGCCAGCTTGTGTCACCACTACAGTGTTATGTAAATCCAGGGTTTTATATTGGATTTTCTTCAGTTAAAAACAGAAACTGCCATTACTTAAATGGCTGGGAGCTGAAGCAATGGGAGCAAAACAACTGAATGGATTGTTTAATGCCCTCATGGGACAGAACTTTGTGCCAGGATTCAGTCCAAGGCAGTTTGTATATGTGGGAGGGAAGAATTATTACTCTCTGTAAACTGGTGAGCCTAATGGCTGTGCTGACAGGCTAGGAGCGTGAGAGAGGCAAATGGCAACCTTCTTGCATCACACGTCACTGGGATTCTTATATCAGCTTTTTCTGCTTATCCCAGGGGATGCATTGGGGATGAATAATAGTGACCTGATGATGGGATCAGCACCTCATTAAGGCCTTCAGTCAGGGCTAGTCTGGTGCCAGTTGAAAGGAGACTGCAAGAAGAAGTTGCTGGTGCTTGCCAGAACTACAGCAACTGGAGAAATTGGGCGATGCTTGAGAAGAGGATATGCCAGTTTAGCATCAGAGGGCAGCTAATCCTTCATAAAGACCCTACCTTTGTCAAGGAAGTGTATAGCATACCATGAAAAGTGTTTGGTGCAAGTGTTCAGGAGCTTCAGTCTGCTTGTCAGCTGTTTGATTTGAAATGGCAAGGGGATTAACTTACTTTGTTCTGTGAACTTGGGATCACCCTGGCTATGATGTACATAGTCTGCACAGTAACATTTTTAAGTTTCAAGCTGCTGTACCAGACTGTATTTGTCTGTGAGTTGTTTGTCAAACTGATTCCGATAGTTCTTCTTCTATGCCTTTTCTGAGTTGGCTTCACCAAGATGCAAGCTAACCAAAACTTTAGTGTTGAGATTGGACTAGATTTCATACCAGTAGGCTACAGTATATTTTATAATTATTAATAAGCATGGTTGGTTTCAACATAGCAATTTGTTACCAATGCCACACCTGCCATAACTTCTTAAGTTATTTACTCAAATGCAAAAACAAACAATAGCAATAGAAAAAAACTTATTCATTTATTTATATAACAAAGTTGATATGCTGCTTAATCAAAAAAATCTTCTATGCTATAAAACTATGTAAAATAATGTCTGAGAAGACACACATTAAGAAATTGTTGTGCCAGAATTCTTCACCTGTGTGAATTATCTGGAACAGCTCCTGCTGGCTCCTGATCATGGGACTGTCCTAGAAAAATCTGTGTGGATGACCAATTTTAACTTTACATTTTTCACATATATGTCTACATTCCTGTGGAGGCAAGTGTTACGTCAAAGTGTTTGCTTTTATGAGCTCTGCAGGGTAGAAAGCTATGCATGCACAGTTGGAAGTATTGACCTCCAGGGCATACTGGAACAAGCACATCTGAGCACTACCAAACAGAATCTATGCCATTCCCTTCCGTAAACATTCTTTAGCTGCATAGCAGTCTCTTTTCACATCTGGCATGCTGATATAAATAATACTTTATCTCTGTTGATAAAATACAGATGCATGCTGACATCAAAATTGAAATTTGCACTGAACCAAACTATCTGTCTTTACACCTCCTTCTTGGCTTCTTGCCTAGATCTGTGTCTGGAGGAGCTGAAGTTCAGAGAGCAGGAGTTCTTTCCCCTTTTCACTCCCTCATCAACCTCCTGTGTTCATTGAGAACCTTTTTTCAGTCTGCTGTGTTATGGTAACTTTTCTACATTAACTTGATGAGGTTCGGCAGTCTGTTTCTTTCATGAATGGATCTCTTGCTATCTACAGAGGTTTTAGGGTGCAACTTCCTCCATCTTATAATGAAAACAGTTGTCAAAGAGCATAAATAAAACACTACATCCTTTCCAGTCAGGGCCATCTTAAGCATGCCCGGCGCCCTGGTGCCATGGTGCGGCGGATCCCTCCAGCGCCCCCCCGCCCCGTTTCCCAGTGCGGCGGGCGAGCACCGTGCGCGCAGCTGCACTGCGCCACCCAGCCTGCCGTAGGGCCAACCCTGGGCCAGGGGGTGCTGCCCGCCCCCTGTTGCGACACCCCTGCGCGCGACGGAGGCGACCCCAGGCCCGCGCGCCTCCGGAGAGCGGCCTGAAGCCACTGAACAGCGGAGGCGCGCCTGGGGCAGCCTCAGCCGCGCCTCTCAGCGGGCGCAGTGGCACCTCTGGTGGCCTGGCGCCCTGGCGCCCTGCACCACCGGGGGTGGGCCTAGAGCTGGCCCTGTTTCCAGTTAGCCTGCCCATGCATAAGATTTACATGAGGACCCTTCTGTAGGTGCCTTCCACCTTCAGAAATTTAGGCAAGTGGCAAATAGGTAAGTGGCAAGTGGCAAAGAATAACATAATTGGAGCACCAACACAGAAAATCCCCGTCACCTGTTTCCCACTTGCCTAAATCTCTGTGGTGGGTAGGCAGGGGGTAAACAAACAAACAGTTTAACCATATTAAATGGTTGGGTGCTAAGTAAGGGGTGAGGTTCTTTTTGTTTATCTGCTAATTAGTGGTTGTGAGTGTTGCTTTGTTTATTGTTTATTGTTTGCTTATTGCTAATGTTGTTTATTACTGGTAAGGTGTGTTGATTTTGTTTTCCTAATATGTTGTATGGAATACTAACATATTCTATGATTCCCCCTCCTTTTTTCTAAGGTATAATGTACTTGCATATATTTTTCTGTGACATAAGTCACTAGGAGGCTCTTGAGTAACAAGTGACTAATAATTTTTAATAATAATAATAATAATAATAATAATAATATATTACACCTTTCCTCCAAGAGGCTGGTGGTTCATGTCCTCCCACTTTATCCTCACAAGAACCCTGGGAAGTAGCTTTGATTAAGAAGGCTTGCCTTGCATGTAGTCACCCAATGAGCTTCATGGGCGAGTGAAGAGTTGAGCTTGGTTTTTTATGTCGTAGTACAGTATGATGTAGCCAAAAGTGTTTTGTGCCACTTTGGTTGGCCCTTTACTCTGTGGGATAGGAATCCCATGAATATTGATTGGCACTTCCCAAGAGAACATAGAACATTCTAAAATTACTCAAGGAGAGGAGGAAAAATAGTTGCAGCTCCCTTATCTGAGAGTTACCCTTTTCTTAGTTGTGATGAACCTAAAAGTATGCATCTTGGATGAGATGAGGCCTTAGCCGGAACCCACATATCTTCATTGGCCTTTTTTTCCACCAACGCTTCCATTGAAACCCCTTTGAAGTTTTTCCTAATACCCAAGACTCTGCAAATAGCTTGCATGCCCCTGGCAAAAATCCTAGAAGTTTGAGGATCAAGAATAATACCCCCTAAGGAATCAGAAAAGCAAAAGTATGTTCCCTGTACAGCTGGATGTTGCTCTACATCCAATTTTGATGTCTTTCCACATGTGTTACAGCTCATCTACATAGTTTTCTGTGGTCCTGATTTATTGCTATTATGCTAATCTAGGAATTTAAGAAGTTAAGACTCTCAGAGCAGGTACATCATAAACTAGGTGTGCCCTGTATTGGTATCATGTATCTGGTTACGAAAACTGCATGTATCACTCCAGAGCAAAGCATCCTACATCTGATTGTGTTCATTTGAAGAGCAACTGTGTGGCACTGGATATCTTTGTGCCATGACTGCTTTGTTTTCTCATAGTATGAACTCTGACACTACAGTTGTACTCATCAGCAGTGTGCTGCTTTTGCAGAGTTGTGAGTCACAAAGTGCTGAACATGACCTAGAGAAGGCTGATCTATACCAGAATCCTGCAGCAGGTACCTTGGTTTTAAGTTGCTAAGGCAGGGTCAAGCAGGGTCAGGTAGGTCAGGACCTGGGACAGCTCACAGCAAATTCCTGAAAACAGTTGAGATTGTTCTGTCAAAAGATCTGGTATTTGTAGTGCAGATTTAGATATCATACACACCATACATTTCTCCCGTCCCCAAGAATCCTGGGAACTGTAGTTTCTCCCTTACAGAGCTACAATTCCCAGCACCCTTAGCAAGCTATAGTTCCCAGGATTATTGAGGGGTATTTGTGTTTTAAATGCACTCGAAATGTATGGTGGTTGTGCAGCCTTAGTTATATATGAGAAAAAGAATTGTTATAGGGTTGAGAGATCTGTGTCTGCTTTTGGTATCTTCACCAATCCTCTCTTTACTTGTTGCAACATACTCTTGCATTTCTTAGGCTGTAAGAACCCCATAATTTCATGCTGCTTTCTTACATCTCCAGCATTCCAACAAAAGGTCTCTTGGCTAAATTTGTAGCATATAAAAGCAGCAATGCTAACCTTGTGGTCTAGATTTTTCTAGCACAAATACTACCAGCTTTCCTAGCACCTGACTTGTGTCTTACAAACCTGTTCCAGGAGCCTCCCATGTAAAGTCAAATTAATGGCATGTGTGCAGTTGCCAGATGCTCATTGCCAGAGAAGTTCTGCTCAGGTGAATTTTTCAAATAGATACCAGTGGGAGATAAAATACTAAAATTCACTTTTTCTCATTGTTTACCGTTTTGGAACATTTTTTAATGAAAGACACTATATAAACTTAGATGGAGCTGACTCATGTGGCAAGCTGACCAAACTTTCTTGGAACACTGCATCCTATCAGTGCTTGTTGATCCCTGAAGTGGATGCTGAGTCATTAAGCCCAGTGGCTGTTTATTTAGCCTTAATGTAGAAGAGGAGTGAGAACAGCAAGTTGTAGACAGGAAGCTGAGTATTCTCTGGAGGGGAATTTGTATGGTTTGGACCTCTGGCAGAATCTCTGCTTTGTTCGGGATAGGTTGGCTTTAGATGAGTGCAGCAGGATGCACCAAGAATTTTACTAGGATCATTTTGAGATCTAGCTCTGTTACAAACCTGCATAGTTAGAAAGCTGGAAAAAGACCTTGTTACTTGGGAGTAACTCATACTAAATAAGCTGGGGCCAACCTGGGTTGAAAAAAAAAACTAAAAAAAAACCTGCATTATTATCTGTTCAGTCAGCTCCCTGAGTACTAAGGAATCGGTATTCTTATGTGCATGCCAGCATTTCATAACAGTTTGTTTTGTTATGGTGCTATCCTCCATTGCAATACATTAACTTATAGAAGTTGGCATATATGAAAACATAAAACAAAAATGTACAAATCCATTAGATAGCTATTGAAAACCACTATAATTTCCTTAAGAAAGTTACCCCCACCCCTGAATTTTATTCCACTAATACAAGAGGTACACCAATTTTTGGCTTCTTCTTCTGCACTAAAGCTTGAGATTTACTAGCCTAAACCAGTCATAAAAAGTGGAGCAGGGCTAGCTGAAATTATCTGCTGTGTCCTACAATGAGTCATACATTGGGATACACAATTTACATAAGTTACTGCTTCACAGGATGTTCAACTGAAAATAGTGCTCACAACACTTTCCCTTCTGCCCCTCCATTTTCAAAAGAAAAGCAATACCTACTTAAGGAAGAGCACGCCTCAATTGAACTTTATTCTGAGTGAAATGCAGAGGATTATACTCTCATTGTCTTCTTTCCCATCCATTATTCATCTTTAAATGAAAGGTCTGGGCTCTACCATTTTAGTAGGGAGCTCCAGCTAAAGTGGGGAGTTGTAAAAGGTTTGCAACATTAGGAGGAAATAGCCTTATGCCAAGTCAGACCTTTTCTCTTCATCCTCCCCTCTCCCATTTACCATGCTGCTTGATAAAAGCTGCCTCCACACAGGATATACAATCTTCACAGCCCTTCAAGCAGCCACACTTTTTTACTTTACTGTCTAATGATAAATAGATCTTGTAATCTTTGCATATTATATATTATCTTCATTTTCCATTAACTTGCATAATTCTGCTTTCATAGTGTAAATATTTCCCTTGTTCAAATGTGGTTTGCAAAGCCAAACTCCTAACTCTTCTGCACCTTTTAACTTGTTGAAAAGCTCAGTGCCTGATAGTCTTGCCTCTTTATAGTCATAATTTTCACAGTAGCTATTTGCAGTTGTCCCAGTTCTGAATTATGAGTGACCAAAACATACACTATTTTTTTTAACAACGTTTATATGCCAATTTTCTGCCCACACACCCAAGGCAGTTTGCAGATTCCACCTTTTTGGCACAATATAGAAATTCAGTCTTTGGTATTGTGGCACATAACATTTGGAACTCTTTCTTGTTAAATATCTGACAGGCACCGTCACCATTGTCTTTTTGGCACATACTGAAGACCTTTCTTTCCGAACAAGCCTTTTGAGTAAAGCTCTTTCCTAGACTGCATCTTGTATTGGAACTATTTTTAGATGCTTTAATTGTTTTATTGCTTATGTGATTACTGCCCTGGACTCCTTTGGGAGGAAGAGTGGAATATACATCTAAAATACTACGACTACTAATGCTTTGTAGATCAGCCTGCTACCTAAGTGTGAAGTGAAAGAAAATTAAAAAGAGAACCACCCATTCAGATATATTCACTTGTTAGAAAGCACCAATTTTGAGCTGAAACTATTTTTATTTATAAAATTTTCACAATAGTGTGCAAACCTCCTTTTTAAAATTAAGGAGGTAGCATTATTTTGAGAATGCACAAAATAAAAAAATACCTCCACTGAGAGCAGGATCCAGTACACGATACTCCTGATTTAGTGCTATGTCATGCATCACTTCTGGTTCTTGGTTAAAATGAGCTCTTTATTGTTTACTATAGTATCATGTTCCAAAAACAGATTCAGTGCTGAAAAGTCATGTGTACATCTTTAATAGCCAATCTAAACTAAACCTCATAGCAATCATCACAACTTTGTAAGCTTTGGCGGTTAGGCATTGGTTGAACTTGTGTTGGGGGAGGGGAGGTGTGGCCATCACCTACCCCTCCAATATTAAGGGTATTCTGTTAAAGGAATCCGGGGGTGTGGATCTTGTCCGAAGCCCGGGGAGGGGCTAGGGCCATGCCATGACCCCATCGGGAACCCAGGGGGAGCTCGAGTTGATTTGCATCGATGGGGCTCCCCCTATTGGTGGTTGACCCTTACAAGACTCCCTGCATGGCGGGTAGGAGTCAGGTATAGTTGGGTCAATTCCAATGCCTAAGCCAATAGCAGTCACATTCTGTAACCAATAAAATTGTGACCAAAATTTGCCCAATAACCATTAACCTAATACCTGTGTCATTGTGTCTTATTCATCAATGGGGGGTGACCTCAGGGTCTTGACACGCAAACAGATTCAGTGCTGAAAAGTCATGTGTACATCTTGAATAGCCAATCTAAACTTGAGTTTGTAGTATATCTGTACAAGAGTTGGAGCCCAATGATCTGATTATGGCATAGAGGTGGGTGTCTACAAATCGGCCTGTCTCTAGATTGCAATGTTGATGATTGCTCCCTGACTCAGTAGATAGAAACCACATAAATCTACCAGGGGCTGCATGTAACTGTACTACATAGGGTGGCATCTAATGTTGTGGAGTTGACTTATGGCATACTTGCCAAAATGGTTTGCCACCCTTGATTGCACTGAATAGACCTGTTGCAAGTAGCTCCCTCCTTACATGTAGAAAGTGCTGCAGGTCTTTAGTGAAAGCAATGTGGTTTATTGTTCAGGATATCCACTTGGTACACATCAGAAAGAGAAAGAGAAGCAAAGAGGGAAAACACTGTATGTAACAAAGAAGCAATGGAGAAATAGATTCTCAAAGGTGCCTGTGTTTATTGATGCTCAGTCATTTTGGAAATATAATTTTATTTTTCAATCTGAATTTTTAACTCCAGGACATTCCTGAATCAAAATAATGTGCTATAATATACAACCTAAATAATGTATTTATGTAATGTTTGTTGCCCTTTGTCTAATTTCTAATTGTTATGCTGTAACTTAAATATACCAGTGCAAACTCATTCATTAATCACCTTGGTCCCTGAAGTCTTTGTACATCAATACTATGAAAAAAAATGAAACAAGCTGACCCTCTAATGTATTTTTTTCTTAACAGATAATCTGATCAAAGCCATCTTGTCAGCAACCAAAGATTATCGTCTTACTCCAGCCCTTGACAGGTGAGTAGATTCTTTTTGGGAGACTGAAGGAGCCCCTGGGAGTTGCTGGCCATTAATAAACAGCCTCCCTATGGGCTCTTGGCTTTGGAATAAAATGAGGAGCTGGGAATGATGCTCCTGTTCCAATCCATGGGGTCTATAACATAGTTTTTTTGACAGCTTCAGAAATTTTATTCTCTAGTGTTACCGCAATCTGCTTGATTCCCTACATTTCAAAATAAATAACTGACAATCTTTCAACAAATGCATTAACTTGTCACAACCTCCCCCAAGGTATCATTGTAAGGCAGCAGAATTGCACGGTGTTTATTCAGACAAATATAAGGTTCAGCTTGTTCTCACTAACAGGTCCTCTTCTAAATCCTTTGTTTATAGCTGTGGGGCAGTAGAGCTGATAGCAAGACTGATTATGGGAATTTTTACCTGGCTTTTGGAGGCGTGAGCTGTTAATGCACATATTCATGGCAGCAGCAAACTTGGATGTAGTGGCGGACATGTTCATTGGTCCCCCCCCCCAATGTTTTGCTTTTAATATAGAACATTCTTTACTAATCTATTGGCACACGGTGGAACCTCACACCTATTGTTGTTGTCTAATACTAGTTTAGCACCAAATTCTTGCTGTTTTCCTTTGCCTCAATTTCTTCTGCTGAGCTTTGTACTTCTTCTCTGTACCATTTCAGATTTTCTCTTCTATGTTAGTTTTCTTTATCAAATGTTTACCTCAATGAACATATTTTACATTCTGAATTGGCAAGAAAAATTGAAATAACTCTGGTCTGGGTCACCTGTCATAACCCATAGTTTAAAACAAACAGTGGTTTAGTGTGAACAGGCCGCATGTCCCATTTCTACTGCTGCAGAGCCATAGATGAACCAAATCAGAATCTGGCATGTTGTGTTGCCCACACCCAAGAAAACCACAAGTGGTATACAAGGTTTGTTCTTGGCTTACTGCTTGTGATTTGTTTGGAAGAAACAAGCCACAATCCTTCATAGAGATTAAACTGATGGAAGAGAAAGAGATAAGAGAGACTTGAGGAAGTATGCTAGGAATTAAGCCTACATAGACAGAGATTAAAGATTATGGACAGCAATAGGGAGTTCTACAGAGCAGAGTAGATTTAATCCATCCTAAAACCAGACAATTTTAAATAAATACTTTTTCAAGCTTTTAGGCAAGTCGTTTTCATTCGCCTTTCCATTGAGTTACCTTAAAATAGTAAAATAGAAGACTTTTTATAAAGAGTGGATATGAGAATGAGTTAAATCAAGATTGCAGATCACTGTATATACTTGAAATATATACACCTCACCACCGAAGTAAGGTAACAGTACTGCAGTTTTCAGTTGAAGCAAAAAATTCGATCAGCATCTCATCTTGTCTAGGAGCATTTCCACGTGTCTGTCTTACTTCTGATGTGACAACTTTATGGAAATGTGGTCTGGTTTACAGACAGCCTACTATTGTGCTGTACTTTCTGCTTTAGTTGTGGTACTCCTTTGAGGCAGCTTTCAGTGTTTTTCTACACATCTTTGTATTTATGGTATCCCAAAGCGTTCCTACTCTCCTGTTTCACATTATTGTTGGAGCCACTAAATGTAACCACAAATCATATGGTATTTGGGACCTATTTTCCAAAGTTGTACTCAACAATACACAATATTATTAATGTATATAAGACTTTACAGAGCAATAAGTAGGAGGAAGAAGGAGAAGGAGTGAAATTAAGGAAGGACAGTTTTTACTCATCCTTCAGCCTCCAATTCCTGTTGGCAATTACTGTACAAGACAAGGTTTTTTTACTTGAAAGTAATGTAAAAAATCAGGGATCATCTTATACACGAGTAGTGCAGAGGAGGGATATGTGCAGCCACGAGCAGGAGCTTGTCTGCGGCAAGGGCTGTCTTGGATTGGCTGCTGCTGCGATTGTCAGCATTTTTCCATCGTTTGATTTATTTTCGGCATTCCCTCCACCCCCCAAAAAAGCTCAACAACTCTGGGCCATCTCCCCCCATAGTCTTATACATGGGTGTGTGTTATACATGGAAAAATAAGGTAATTCTTAAAATTGTTGTTGTTGTTTACTCGTTTAGTTATGTCCAACTCTTCGTGACCCCATGGACCAGAGCACGCCAGCACGCCTGTCTTCCACTGCCTCCCACAGTTTGGTCAGACTCATGTTGATAGCTTCAAGAACATTGTCCAATCATCTCATCCTCTGTCGTCCCCTTCTCCTTGTGCCCTCAATCTTTCCCAACATCAGGGTCTTTTCCAGGGAGTCTTCTCTTCTCATGAGGTGGCCAAAGTATTGGAGCCTCAGCTTCACGATCTGTCCTTCCAGTGAGCACTCAGGGCTGATTTCCTTCAGAATGGATAGGTTTGATCTTCTTGCAGTCCATGGGACTCTCAAGAGTCTCCCCCAGCACCATAATTCAAAAGCATCAATTCTTCGGTGATCAGCCTTCTTTATGGTCCAGCTCTCACTTCCATACCTCACTACTGGGAAAACTATATGGACCTTTGTTGGCAAGGTGATGTCTCTGCTTTTTAAAATGCTGTCTAGGTTTGTCATTGCTTTTCTCCCAAGAAGTAGGCGCCTTTTGATTTCGTGACTGCTGTCACCATCTGCAGTGATCATGGAACCCAAGAAAGTAAAATCTCTCACTGCCTCCATTTCTTCCCCTTCTATTTGCCAGGAGGTGATGGGACCAGTGGCCATGATCTTAGTTTTTTTTATGTTGAGCTTCAGACCATATTTTGCGCTCTCCTCTTTCACCCTCATTAAAAGGTTCTTTAATTCCTCCTCACTTTCTGCCATCAAGGTTGTGTCATCAGCATATCTGAGGTTGTTGATATTTCTTCTGGCAATCTCAATTCCGGCTTGGGATTCATCCAGTCCAGCCTTTCGCATGATGAATTCTGCATATAAGTTAAATAAGCAGGGAGACAATATACAGCCTTGTCGTACTCCTTTCCCAATTTTGAACCAATCAGTTATTCCATAACCAGTTCTAACTGTAGCGTCTTGTCCCACAAAGAGATTTCTCAGGAGACAGATGAGGTGATAAGGCACTCCCATTTCTTTAAGAACTTGCCATAGTTTGCTGTGGTTGAATGCAGATCCAGGTCTAATGTCAAGGTGAATAGTAAAATAAAGGGAAGAGAATCTTAGTAGGAATTCTAACATGATTTTAACCAACAATCTACAACTGTCATTTTCCTCTTAAGGATTATTGATTTGGGACCTTTCCTTGCATATTTTCCTGTGCATAGTATTTGATTAAGCAGTTACTATTCTGTGCAAAAAAAATCTGCACTTAGTTTCACTGTTTAACTCTTCCCTTGCTGTTGTTTCATTATGAAAATAAACATTTTGTTAACTATTTAAATGCAATGATGTCATCTTGAGCCAATAAGCCTAAGTAGATATGGTGAGAACATTTCCTCCTTTTGCTACCTGTGTTGCTATGCTCCCTGTACTATAAATTGTCAGAGTTTGTTACTGCAAATTAATAGAGTACAGCCTCCTGATTATACTTACAGTGCCTGAATTGGATCTTGACCAGGAGGAGCTCTGTGCTTGTGGATTTACCCAACTGTTGTTATCTCTGCTTCCTTCCCAGTCTCAGTTGCCGGAGATGTGTTATTGTGGGAAATGGTGGCATTCTAGCAAACAAGTCATTGGGTTTGAAAATCGATGACTACGACATTGTTATCAGGTGAGTTGTCCGCGCAGGGGAGAGGAAGAGGTGTTCTATAATTCTTTTCCTACTATATGCAGTAGAGGTTTGCAGCACCTCTGGCCCTGTCAGATTCAATTGTCCCTGGCACAATGTGCCTCACATAAAAGACTAAGGCTGGAATTAGAAGGTATGGCAGATGTGGGGCTGCTGCTAAAAACAGCAGCTTCTTGTTTCATTCTCTTCCGCTTCCACAGTAGCAACTAAATAATACAATGTGTGACATAACGTCATCTCATTCTGAGTTGCAAACAGCTAATGAAATGTAGTGGGGAAACCTGGGGCACACTGGCAAGACGTTAAATGTTTTTCATTATTGGGGAGGCATAGGAGGATGTGGGACTGCTGTTTTTCAGAACAGCCATTTAATATTGTCTAGTCCTGAACTATAAGAGATAGAGGCCCAGTTGCCAGTTTCTTGGTTTCCTGTCAGATGGAAATTGTGGTGCAACGGTGACACCGCTTCATATGCAGAGTATCCAAGGGCATTCAAGGAGCTCCTTTTCCAGGGTTAGATACCAAAAAATTTCATCCTCAAGTGCTTAGGGATGCTCTGGTTTGTGGACAACTAGTTTTAGTTTATAAGGCAGTCTTGCTAGCACTACCTAATGAGCATGATTATACCACAAACTAAGTTGTAGGTGAAAAGTTCTATGCACTTATGCTTCGTGGTAAGCTTTGATGATAAATATCGGCCCACACCATAGTCCTAGTAGAGAATAACTACTTACCAGCAGTTCAATATGTTCTAGGAAAAATCAAGAGAGTGTAGGTGGATGAGAATGGGCACTAATAACTTCCTTTATGTTTGTATTGAGAATAGTGGCTGACTATTTGAGTGCTTAGCTTCTCACGTTGGCCTGTGGAAGAATCAGGAAACACTAAATTCTGAAATTCTTGGTTGCTCAGTCATATCTAATTGATCATTAATACACATTAATTCCAGAAGTTGGATGCAAGCAGTTTTAACTGTTTCACTGGCAGTTATGAGCTCTCAGCATATTTGCTCATGTCTGACTTTTGTTTAATTTTATAGTTCCTATCCTGTGTTTTTGCTACCATTTCAAACTGAACTCTGGTGTAAATGCAACGGGCAGCTCTTCTCTTAACTCTCTGTAGGCTGAACTCTGCTCCAGTGAAAGGCTTTGAAAAGGATGTTGGTGGCAAGACAACAATGCGAATAACATACCCAGAAGGGGCCATCCAGAAACCAGAGCAATATGAAAAGGATTCCCTCTTTGTGCTGGCAGGGTTCAAGTGGCAGGATTTCAAGTGGCTGAAGTACATTGTTTACAAGGAAAAAGTGGTAAGAGTTACTCTGGAGAAGAACTCCTGGTATTTCCTGACTCTTTGCTTGTAGCTCTCAGTGCTGTGCTTACATTTCTTGCACAGCTCTGTTTCTGTGGAATGCATCCTTTCCATTTGTTTTTTGAAGTAATAAATTGGGCTTCAGAATGCCTTTCTAATCTCAAATGACCCTGAGTTTGAACACCAACTAAATGAAGCAGAAATGTGGGGTTTGGGGCATGTAATAAATAATTAATTTAAAATGGTAGTGTAAGAAGAACATATCTTTGTAGGCTGCTTGTTATTGATAGAAACAAGGCTGATAATTTAATCCAATATTCAAGGCAAATAAATTCATACAAAATAGGAAACAGATTTGGGGGATAAGTTAGGCTACCTAGAAGCACCTCATATCCCAGCAGAATACAGTCTGCTCGGCCCATTGATAAACAGATTCAATGGAGGACTTTAATGAGTGTTTGAGGTAAGAACACTCCGGTCAGGCTGCTATTCCTTTTCAGGTTATTTTTGGTCTTACATACCTGTTTCATTCTGGCCTTTTTTAGCTGCTTGAGACATAAGCTGTACTGTAAGCATGGAACACATTTTTTCATAGGTTGAGAATCCAGTGTGGGGTAGTGGTTAGAGTGTCTGATTAGGAACTGGGAGTCTAGGGTTCAAATTCCCAACCAGCCATGCTCACTGGGTGATCATGAAATAGTTAATGCCTCTCAGCCTAACCTACCTCCCAGAGTTGTTGTGGGGCTTAAACGTGGAGGGGGAGAACCATGACCACCTTCCACAGCTACTTAGAGAGAAAAATGAATATAAATGCAATAAGTTAACAAACATTAGGGACAACCATGTTTCTAGTTTGGAAGTGTCAGCAGAAAGGTGCTTAAAAATGTAGACTCTGCCAAACTTAGCTCAGACGCTTTTTAAATAACTGGGCCAACTTGAGAAGACAGCCCTGATTCATACATGCAATGCTAATTAGTGGGTTGGATTCAAATATACTTCCTTACCTCAGTAAAATGATTTCATCTGTAGGAAACTCTCCTTGAACATCTGGTTCATGTTGGTAAACGAGCCAAATGAGGGCAAAGGTTTCCTTGGAAATAAGTAGCTTCTAGGTTTTCCCCGCTCTAAGAAAATAACCCTATACCTACTTTCACCAGTAGGCTGCCAAAATGAACAGCTTATGGAGCAATGCCTGCGGCATCAGGAAGATGTCTTTCGTAGTGAAAGTCTGGTGTTGAGTGAGCACCTGCCTGCAAGTGCAGCCACGCTCAACAGGCTGCTCATTGCAGAGGTGTGTCTGATGCACAGTGTGCAGGGATGACGTTGGAGGTCAAATAGGGTGCAGCTGAATCTGGGCAAGGGGAAATGCTTCTGTTTTTATTCCATATGCACATCAGTTGTCTTCTATAATATCTGAACAATCTTCAATATACATAGCTTAGGAAAGAAAAACAAAATTTACTATGAAGTGAAATGTTCTCTCCTAGCAAATCTTAGTAGGCTATATGGGATCCAGAGGCACCAGTGGAGGAAGGAACAAAAGAAACTGACCATCTCCTGTACAGTACCCACTTCAGTAATTATTTCATTAGAAATAATGGGGAAATGTCTTACTACAGTGCATCTGGAATTTTTTTCTCCATATGCTTATACCTGGATATGGAATCATTATGGAAGAAGGGCAGTTTTATCAGCTTAGCTCTCTTTAGGACCATAGAAACCACTATATATTGATGGCAGCAAGTCTCTTTTTCCCTTTCCCTTTTCTTTACTGGTTTTGAATATTGCGTAAGCATGCAGAGAACAGTGGATAGCTCAAGTGGCAACAAATTCTTCTTGTGCAACACATTACCACTGTGGGTATTACCTTATTAGCAGATTTATTTAGTCACACATGAACTCTCTGCCACCATCCAGGAAGAGGCAGCACAACAATACAGTCTTGCCCCCTCCAACCAATGAATGATCCAAATAGGTTAAAATTAATCCTCTTTGCCTTGCATCAAAGAGGAAATGAGTGCTTTAAACATTTTAAATGAATCACAGTCACAAGGTAAGCAAAAGGGGAGGAAAGGAGGGGCAATGCTATTAAACTGATTCTCTCTAGAAGGTGTTATACACACAGGGCGTGGAGCAGAAATTCTCTTTCACTCCCCTTCTTTGACCTTGTTCTTGCAAGGCGGTTTTCCAGGACAAACTTAGAGGCACGTTCAGGGAGGAGTTAAAATATGTGTCATAGGAGTTTCTGAAGGTCCTTTAATCCTTTTATAAAGCAATTGCCAAACTGCTGCTGGGACAGAAGTTAGCATTCCTGGGGGACAATGTACAGAACTCTAGTATTCCTGAACTTTTTTCATCCTGCCCAAATAAGAATAAAAGTTCTCACATTATAAATATGAAAGGAATTGGGAAAGTACTTTCTGCTTTGAAGTTTTAGCTTTAGACCACTTGACAATGCTGCATCTGAAACCTTACCTCTCTCCTCACAAGCTTCGAGGAGATGTACTTGTTGTTGTTGTTTAGGCATTGTTTCCCACACTTGTAATCTGCTGGTATTTGCAAATACGGTACTATTAGCATAACTTTCCATAGATATGCTCATTTTTAAATGTTCTATTCTTTTTTTTTTTTAGTGGTCTCTGGAGGTAAGGCAGTGACAGTGCTCAGTAGCTTGCATGGTATGTCTAGTTCCCCATGCATTTATTCATTACCAAGGAAGTAGTTTATCTCATGCTGTTGCCTATTTTCAGAGTTCTCAGTCACCAAGATGAATTATCACTAAACATCCTGTGTTTCTTTGCCTCTCCAGCTTTACTGTCATTTTAGTTCAGTAATTTGTTTTTGAATTTATTTATGTTGTAGTTCTGTTTGTGGCGGGGTAGGGGCTTCTTCACTTTTCTCAGCACTCTTAACAAACTACAGTTCACAAGATTCTCTGGGGAAAGTCACAACAGTGCCCCGCCTTATAGGTATGTGAAGACTTTATTAGAGCTAATGGGGAAATAGTTGACACTTAACAGCACTTCCTGTAGGATGGCACCCTTAAGTGCCAATTTACAGTTGGAAGGGGAAGTCTGCCAGTGGGATAGCACAGCACTGCCAGAGGCCTCTCAGTACTTCCATGGAAAGAGTTCAGAGGTGTGCATGTCCTGCTGGCTGTGTTATTGCAATGACACCAAAATTGAAGTCAATGGGAAGAAAACAAGAAGTAAAAAGGGGAGAAATAAGAAAATATCCCTTCCTGTCCTATGGAGAAGACTGTGCTGAAACTGCTGGAATCAGCTTTAGTTTTGTTACACCAACTAAGATTAGCAGTCAGGTTTATGGCCTTTTTGGCTTGTCTGTGCATGGCCGTGTAACAAGAAGACACACAAGTTGTCCCAACAGCTTCATGCAGAATGGTAGTTGCTGCAAATTCTTCAGTTTAGCACAACAAAAGATCATACAAATCCATGCAGGTTAAACACATTTTGAAAATTAGGAGCTTGTTTTTTATACACACACACACAGTTCACAAAGTGTATTTATGTAAACATAAGGCAGACATTTCCCTGCTGAACTCCCAGTTTGTCTTAGTGTTTGCCATATATAAATCATAATTTAGTTTATATGTGGGAGAAGCAGAAATTCTGGCAGCTTTGGCCTGCCCACACAACAGTAGACAAGCATAAGTCTACAAGACTATACAGGTTTGCACAGGATATCTTTGGCAGTGCTGAAACTGTTCTTTTCACTGTGGTGCTCTCCATCAGGTGGATGGATATAAGTGAAAGGGGAAAGTGCTTAATATTAAGGTCAGCATCACAGAAATGACATAAAATGAGTGTCTTTTTGAGAACAGGTGACCCATCAAATCCTTAGAAAGTGTTGAATGGCATATTACAATTGAGAATATGCATGAGTTCATTTCTGTAGCCTACAAATACAAAACCCATTGAGAGCTCTTGAAGTTAGAAGGCATTGTAGATGGTTATGAAAATCGTGTACTTGAAGTATGTGCTATACACAAAGGTATTTGACATTTCTTCCTCTTCTTAACATTTGAGTTTCCTCTGATAGCCAAATATCTAAGTATTTACTTACTCCAGTTACCCACTTGTAAACACTGTGGAGAAAAGCATCTATGCACTGAAGGTTTCAAAGAGAATATTTGTGTATCATGAGCATGGTGATCTGAGTATTTGTGATTCAGTTTCTTTAAAAATGTATGTTTTTGAGTGCTCAGAACTACATTTTGCAGTACAGTCTTCAGACCTTACTCCAGTCTTTTGATTTGTTTGGAGGGCTTCTGCTTAGGTGAAGGCAAACATTTAGCATCCGACTTGCAGCTTGGAACAAGAAACCGTTTAGAGCACTATATTCAAAACCATCTGCAAGTACCACGCAAGCTTACCAGCTACGTACCAAAACTCCCTGTTTAGTTACATGTCTTTATTATTTATCACATCAGAATTCTTCTTCCTTTTCTTCTGTTTGTGCTTCTCATGAACAAATGTAAGCAGATGAGTCTGAGTTGCTAATTAAGAATGCCTACTTTGGGGCCTCAGGGACCCAGGTGGCGCTGTGGTTAAACCACTGAGCCTAGGGCTTGCTGATCAGAAGGTCGGCGGTTCGAATCCCTGTGATGGGGTGAGCTCCCGTTGCTTGGTCCTAGCTCCTGCCAACCTAGCAGTTCGAAAGCACGTCAAAATGCAAGTAGATAAATAGGAACCGCTACAGCGGGAAGGTAAACAGTGTTTCCATGTGCTGCTCTGGTTTGCCAGAAGCGGCTTTGTCATGCTGGCCACATGACCTGGAAGTTATACGCCGGCTCCCTCGGCCAATAATACGAGATGAGCGCGCAACCCCAGAGTTGGTCATGACTGGACCTAATGGTCAGGGGTCCCTTTACCTTTACCTTTACTTTGGGGCCTAACCAAAGTTATATGTGGGCAGAAACACTTCCCATTTGTCAGTCTGGTAAACCTACCTATCACTTGTGCAATGGAGTCAGGGATTGTATAACTACATTCCTGGTTGGGTGGGGCAGACAAAGAGGCACATGGTGAATTGGAGCATTGTTTGGTCTACATCTGCCCTTTTCCATTTCCTCTCTCAATTTTAGGTCTTCTGCTGCCAATTGTACCAAAGGCTAATTGCATTCACCTAGATACTTTTAGGCAAGCCTCCATTCTCATTCATTGTTCTGTGTAATTTTCACAAACTTGTTCCTGAAGTATAAAGCACAAAAATATCCCCTTACAGAAGCCCTCATTTCCAAATGATTTGTCTTTCCTGCTGATCTACCAACCTTTCTCATACAACCTATTTGCAACTAATCAGGGATCAATGAAGAGTTATACAGGACTAAAGTTTTGTTTGCAGAGCATGGAGTACTATATTGTGATGTAACCTGCAGAATCTGTGAGGTGCACAGCTATGAATCAACACACCTCCTGAGTTACGGCTCTTTAAACGAAACTGGGTTGAAGAAGCTTAATTTCTTTGCTGCCCTAGGGGCATCATGCATCAACAGGCCAGCAGTCCTGGTATCATTCACTTCAGGAGGGACAAATTTCGAGTGGAGAAGTAGCAAGAGTACTTAACACTTTCCGCACCTACCACTTCTCTGCTGCATATCACCCCCACCTGCAGGGTTCCAAATTCATGTTTGTCCTTGCAATGACTAGGAGATGCATGGGACTACAGAAATAATTACCTGGGGAAGGGTAATGCATCTACCTTTCAGTTCTTTATATGAGATTGAGGCAGCATAGTGACTAAAGACTCAACTACAGAGGAACAAAATGTGCAGAAAGAACTCATCTTTGCACTATTTCTTCTATTTTCTGCCTGTCTCTGATCCCTCACCCCACCCATTTTCTGGTTAATTGGTCAGTTACATTATATTTGTGCACATTTTTCAGTAGTACAACTGAGAGTTCAACCAGGGCGCGGGGAACCTTTACTAGGAAGGTAGCTAATAACCTAATCGTATCCATGCAACTTAAATGATAGCTCATTTATCCCTTGGGCAGATGCAAGGAAAAAGAAATGCAATTCAAATAAAAAGTGTGGGAAGGAATATGTGACACCAGACCGTTGCGCTGTGAGCAACATGATCACAAAATATATCCAGGAGATCTACCACCCCCTCCCCCCCCCTCCACACGAGCATACCTTTATGTGAGCTCTCTTTGGACCTTTTTCTTTGCCTCTTTGTGTGAGAAACTGGAAAAAGTAGGGTTGCCATATGTCCAGAATTTCCCAGACATAAACAGAATACTGCAGTCAGAAGCAGTGTCTGAGCAGAAATCTGCAAAATGTCGAGGAAAATTTGGATGTATGGCAACCCATGTTGGCAGTGTTGTTTTTGCCGAATTTCCTTAAAAAATAGTTCAGAACCGTATTTTTTTTTGTAATTTTGCTAATAATAATAATAATATCAATATCTCAACAACTTTGGCCAAAAAAGCTCAACAACCTTTCTGTCTGGATTTTCACTTTTTGAAATATGGCAACCCTAGGAAAAAGCAGGTACTTTATGTCCAGTGGAGATGTGTGAGGTCCACTCTACTAAATCTACAGGCTGAACTAATACTGCAGCTTTCCTAGTCTAATTGCTGGTGGTGGCTGAACAGAGAGACAGAGGAGCTGTTAGGTCTTCAGGGTCACTGGTAGCTTGGAGATCTGCTGAAGAATCATGCTTTCCTTTCTCTGTGGAGATGCTGGGTTCAAGGTCTGGGCTGGACTGAACCCTGGCACTTGGATACATTTAAGAACATCTGATTCTTTAAAAAATACAGCCTGTTAGCTGGCTTTAGTCCCTTGCACAACATGCAACATTTATTATTACATGCCTCCACTTTGGAAGCTTTTCAGAATGCATTCTTCATAAGTGTCTTTGTACTCCACTAAAATATGATGGGTAGAAAAGTGCCATACTTCAGGAAAGAGCTTGAATACAAGCTATATTCTAGGTGGACTTATCAGGGGTTGGCTGTTCCTTCATGGCTTGTGGATGTCAGGCATTTTGAGCCAGTGTGTCTAATGCTTTTTTAAAAAAGTCAAATAACCCTTTGATGATAGTTTATAATAAATCCCATTTGAAAACATATCTGAGGTTCATAGTTGGGTGAGAAGAGTGGTGATTATGTCGGGGAGAGCAGATGCAAACCAAACTAGACTTCATCAACTGCCCACAAATCAGAGATTCCTGGTGGCCGTGACCAAGCTATAGAGCAAATTCTGTATTTTAAGGGCTGTTGCTTCAATGAGAGCAGGGGTGTCCTGGGAATTTCCATTGGGTTTGCTTTGCCCAGTTTCTGCTTTCATAATACAACACTCCTTTATTTGATGACAAATGCACTTCATTGTGAGACTTTATTGCTCGCTGAAGGAAATAATTACTTCCTGCAAATAATTATATAAAAATGAAGTCACAAGAACATGCCAGTTGCCTGGGAAGTGACTCAGTGCAATGACTGTAAGAAAAGCGCTGGAAAAGATCTCAGTAGCAGTACTTTACTAGACCTCCGCTTTGGTGTTCCATAATGAAGAATAGATAAGCATCTTTTTTCTGAGCCTACCCAACACATGACTGCAAAGGAGTGGAGAAATTGGCAGTGTTGATACCATCCTCCACACATTCTTGAGATAGCTTGGTGTTTTTAACACCCTCTCTGGTGTCATTACTCGGTTCAAGCATTCAGATAACAGGAGGCCAAGGATACCCTGACATCCCCCAAGTTGCTCTACTTGGTTCAACCAGTATTGGCAAATGTAAGTAATGACAGGCACCGGAAAAATCGCAGCTCTTCAGGATGCAAACTCCCACTTTGATGGTGGAAACAACCTCAATGCCCTGCAAAGAGAGGGGGATGGATATCATCTGACAGAGAAAGAAGAATGGATATAGTCACAAATCTCAAGAAGGAATGTAATATAACAGCACAATCCCTCTAAATGCCTTCTCAGAAGTAAGCCCCATTGAGTTCAATGTGTTCACTTATGCAATTGAAAATCTGCCACTCCCCCTGTTATTCAGGGGGAGGCAATAATAGATTCTGGAAGAGGTAAGGGCTAACTCAACTCATACGTGCCCTGCTTTCACCTGTGCTCTCATAGATGAAAACAATTATATCCTCCCAAATCTACCTTACAAATCACAAAACCACATTCCATATAAAGTATAGAATGTTCTTAGCTGTGCTCTTCCTGTTCACTGAGCATTTCATGTGACACCCCACATGATGTGGATTCAGTTGATTCAAGTGTAAAGTTAAAGAAATGGGAAGGAGGGTGTAATTTAGCCCTCCACTCAACTTGTAAGAAGAACAAAATATGAGCCCTCCCTAATTACTGATCACTGAAGTAAAGGCAAGTAAGAAGTGATATGATATACAGTCATACCTCCGGTTACAGACACTTCAGGTTGTGTCTTTTCGGGTTGCGCACTGCGCGGACCCGGAAGTACACGAATGGGTTACTTCCGGGTTTCGGTGCATGAGCAGAAGCGCTAAATCGGGCTTTGTGCATGTGGAGAACCACCGAATCGCGACCCGTGCGTGTGCAGACGTGGCACTGTGGGTTGTGAACGCTGCGGGTTGTGAACATGCCTCCCGCACGGATTACGTTCTCAACCCGAGCGTCCACTGTATGTGTATAAAATTATGCATGGCATGGAGAAAGTGGAGATAAAAAAGTTTTTATTCATTTCTCATAACAATAGAGCTCATGGACTCCAGTGAAGCTGAATGTTGGAAGATACATGACAGACGAAAGGAAATCCTTCTTTCACACAGTGCATATTTAAACTATGGAATTTGTTCCACCAGAGGCAGTGATGGCCACTGACTTGGGTGGCTTGAACAGAGGATTAGACAACTTCAAGGAAGATAAGGTTATCCGTGGCTACTAGCTACAGTAACTGGCAGAAGTCTATTCCAGATGCTTCTAGAAGTAAAGCCCTTGATGGTCCAGAAGCAGTGTCATGCCTCTCAATACCAGTTTCTGGCAACCACAGGAAGGGAGAGTGCTGTTGCATTCAGATCTCACTTGTGGGCTTCCCATGGGCATATGGTTGGCCATTGTAAAAGCAGGAAGCTAGTTGGACCACTGTCCTGATCCAGCAGGGCTATTCCTATGTTACTGGTACTGCTAAGGGACTGTAAAATCTGCTGCTTGTCTGATTGAATTTCTGCCTCTTGGGCTACAGGGTACTCAGTGTATTGAATCACCTCCCATCAACTCATCTCTAGCCCCTATCCTAAAAAGATTGCTCTTATCCCAGATCTGAGGAATATACTTTTTGATAAGGTCTATGCAAACATTCAGAATATATCCCTTAGCTCTCTTCCAATGACTGAGCTGAATGAGCTCTAGGAAATGTGTGTTTTTAGTAGTGCCTGGCATTTGTTAACTGCCCTGTCTGTCTGCTCCTCTGAGTCTAAAGAAGGGCAGGTATCCCCAATAGGAATTAACAGCTTTAGACATTTCCCCAAGCATCTGTCTCTAATCAGACTATTAGACATAATAGTGGCTGCCCCAGTAGAACACAGCAGCTGAGAGGATACCTTAATACCAGCTGCTAAAGCCTACAGGGGTTAGTGGCTATGGAGGCAGCTGCCTGTGGTTTGTATAGTGGTGGATATGAGCTTTATAGCTGAGAAACAAGGAGCTGTAGAACAAAACCACAAAGCCTCCGTTTTGGAACCGAAACACAAGGAACAGGATGCTTTTATTTTGAATGCATTCAGCGTGGTAGCACATTTTGGTAATGTTGATAATCCTAGAATAATACAAATGAAATAGACCAGAATATCACCCATATCCTATTACCAGTAGAATATCTTTTCAAACTCCAGTGTGCCCAAAATAGGTTTAAGCAAAGTGTACCATGGTAAAAAGACTGCACAACTAATACCTCCACAAGTGAGCCCTGCCACCCTTAAAGGGAAAGGAATCCAATCCAACAATCTGGTTCCCTGCCCCCCCCCCCCCAAAGTAAAGTTTTTGATGGTCCAGAAGCAATAGGTCATATTAATTATAGCATTAAGAAAAAAACTGAAATACATACACACATTTTTGATGCATTAAGTTTGCCTAGCCATCACTAGCTCCTGGAGTTTACATACAGATGTTGCTGGCAACAAGACAAGGTAGTTCAAATAAACCTAGAAAATTTCATGTTTAGAAAACTCCTTGTAACATTTTCTTTGCTGCCATCTGCAAAATGAAAATATTGCTGACTTTGGGGTTTTGTTTTCATTTCTAGATGTTTCAGGATCACACCTTTGACTTCTGGGCATAAAGACAAGCTATAGGAAGCTTTCCTACCGTAGTTGATTATGTTTTGTTGACGATTGTTTCAGCCCTAGAGCTTGCATAAAACACAGAAATATATTTAATCCAATTTGTAAATACTTTATTTAAACAAGCAGTCCATCGGCTTCAGTTTGCAGTTGCACTTAAAACACTGCCCCACATGTTTCTGAGTCATGGGCCACCACTTCTAAACGCATTGTGAAACTGGCCAAGATTCTTCCATTATCCTGGAGTTGCAAACATGGTGCTCATGACTGATTACTTCCACTGGTACCTTTGAAACCTCTGTGCTCCCCCCTTACTCCCCCCTTCATCATGAGGTATCAAATATATAGAGCTGATCGCACTGCCTCTTTCAACTTTATTACTCTTCAAAGCTCAGAGCAGCATCCAAGCTGTCAATCTGAGTTTTGCAAAGCACATAATGTTGGAAGAGGAAGTGGGAAGAGTGTTGCTCCTTTCAGCTTCCTCTTTCAGTTGTATGAGTTTTTCAAGGCTCAGATTGGCAGCCAAACAGCTGGTCAGAAAGTGAGGTGACCCAAAGGGTAAGAGGAAAAGCAGGATATAAAAAAAAGAGGAGTGGTCTTTATATAACCCACTTTCCCTCTTCCCCTTCCTCATTGAATTTTGCACCAGTTAAAGTTTCTGAACCATCTTCAGAAGCAGCTCCACATGTAACATGTTGCAGTAATATAATCTGGTTACCAGAACATAGACAACAGAAGTTAGGCAGGCTGTCCCTGTCCAGGTGGGGGCACAGCTGGGCCATCAGCCAAAGCTGATGGAATGCACTCCACACACCCAAGGCCAGCTGAGCCTCCAGCGACAGCAAAAGTTCCAGGAGTACCCTCAAGCTACATATCTGCTCCTTCAAAGGGAGTGTAATCCCATCAAGAGATGGTAATTTCCCAACCATCCATTCTATGGAACCACCCACTAAAAATACCTCAGTTTTACCTGGATTGAGCTTCAGTTTATTGGCTCTTATTCAGTCCACCTTTCCCACCTTTCTTTCTCTAAACTGCCACTTCAGAGGGTGTTCACACACATGAAGCATTTTCTGCATAGATGTCTTAACATGCAGTAAATTGCATGTGTCCCCTACAGTGGACACATATTTCTGTTCTTCACGCCTATATGTGGTATGTCAGAGTAGTGATTTTATTATAGGAAAACTGGTTTGAATGTTTTGTTACCTCATCATCACTTCCAGGTAACTCCAAATAGCTTTACAGAATGTGATGTTGAAATCCATCATGTGAATTACAGCATTGTTTCTTGATACTAAAACGTTTAATTGTTTCTCTTTCAACATTCCTTTAATTGACACCTCTGTGTCTATCATAACTACTTCCCCTGAACTGTTGCACTTTTTCTCTCACTTCGTATCAACTGATGCTGTAATATCAGTAGTAACTCATGGCAAGTCTATTATTTCACATATTTCCAAGACTCAGGGCAGAGGCTGTAGCTCATTGTCAGACTGTGCATTGCATGCAGAAGGTTCCAGGTTCAATTATTGGTATCCCTGGGTAGGAAGAACTCTAGTCTGAAACCTCCAAGAGCCACATGAACTAGATTGACCAGTGGTCTGGTTCAGTATTAGGCAGCTTCCTGTACTTATCTGCATCCCACTTGGTAAGGAAGAATGATACTTCTGCTAGTCCTTATTTTGATGATCTCTGCTTTGTCAGCTTCTGTCTTTGTATAGACTTTTTTTACCCTGGGAAGCAGAAATTGCTGCTATTTAAAATTATATGAAAATTACTTAGTATAGGAGAAACCACAAGCTGCTTAAAGTGGAAACTGGCAATGTCTGGAAAAGGCTGTGCTCTGCCTTGAAGCTGGTGTCCTCCAGATGTTTTGGACTACAGCTCCCTTCAGCTGCAGCCAACATAGCTTCACTGACTGGGGATGATGGAAGTTGCAGTGAAAAACATGTGGAAGGTGCCAGATTCAGAAGGCTGTTCTATCTACAAAGCTGGGAGCAAGCAGAAACTAAAATAAAATTTTGGTGGGGAACTCGCTGTTCTTAAGGGTTGAGAACTGTGACAGCAGGTGGGAATCTCAAGAGAGAAAGAAGAAGCAAAAGCCAAGGGAAAGAGAGATGGGGAAACCAGTAGGGAAGTATGGTTGGAGCTGGGGCTGAAATGTGCCCATCCACTAAGCTGCAGGCCATTTTTATGCCCACATTTCCATATACATCTCATCTGTTTGGGCATTTTGTTAGTTAATTATTAGAGACCAATAGATTTTATAATTGCTTTAAAAAACAACTGGTGACTAACATGTGACCCTTCTTAATTTATTGGAGTACAGTTTGTCTAATCCCTGGCCAGTGGGCATGCTTACTAGTGCTGATGAGTGTTAAGAGTCGAATAACATCTGGAGGGGCACAGGTTAGCGGCATGTATTTTAAAAGCAGATAATTCACATGAGTGGGTTGTGGGAATTTATTTAAAAAAACATAGTTTTGTGTGTCAGACTGCTGACTAGATATGGGCACATCAGGAGCTTCTGGGAACTCTCAAGAGCAAGGTGTGACCTGTATCATGTTGAAAAATTGACACGTTTCTAGTTACAGGTAGTGTTGGTCTGACGTAGTTGAAACAAAATAAAAAATTCCTTCCAGTAGCACCTTAGAGACCAACTAAGTTTGTCATTGGTATGAGCTTTCGTGTCCATGCACACTTCTTCAGATACACTGAAACAGAAGTCACCAGACCCTTATATATAGGTCTGGTAACTTCTGTTTCAGTGTATCTGAAGAAGTGTGCATGGACACGAAAGCTCATACCAGTGACAAACTTAGTTGGTCTCTAGGGTGCTCCTGGAAGGAATTTTTCACATGTTTCTAGTTCCACTTAAGATTGTAGTTATGGAGTAAGGAGCAATAGTGCCATCTAAGTGGTGCTGCCATGCTCTATACTGCACATTAATCTTCAGAAGGTTGTCTTCTTAAAAAATATTGTGTTGCATATCCTACTGATTTTCTGCTGTTCATAATAGAAACTGAGCACTTGTGAAAACAATACCCAAAGCATTGGATTAGGTACTGCAGGGAATCAGTGCCATTGCAGGCGCTCTGTAATTGGAGCTGTTTGATTTGTCTCCACTAATCTTTCCTCAGCTGTGGATTTTACATCAAATAGCTGGTTTTCTCAGGGGCACAATAAGAAGTACAGACCAAACTACAGTAAATAAAGATACCTAATCCATTCTAGACATGAGCCGAGAGCCTAGTTTCCTCATCTGTCAGAGTTCTCCCTTCCTTCGATTTATGAGGTGTTTCATTCTGCAGACATTCAGCTTTTCCTTTAGCCCATGGGTGCAAAGGGCAGGGAGTATATACGGTTCGCTGGGAGAACAAGAGAAATATATTACCAGTGTTGGTGGTCAGTCTAGGGGACAGCCACACTGGAGCTACTTTCATTTTGTAAATTGAGTTGAGATTGAATTTACTCAGTGTTTGGAGAAAGCAAAAGTCTGGTGGTGGAATTTTAAGTGATTCTGGGCATATCTTTATGAGTTCTCAAATGCACTTCTAACTTATACAGCCCATCTACTTAAGCAATTGTGTTTCTGTTTGATATAAGCAGGCCATGACCTATTATTGCTGTCCAGAAAATATTTGAAGTACGGGTGTAATTTGTAGGAAGAATGCAGCAAACCTCTGGTCTTGGATGCACATACCCTCTAATGTTTCTGCAATGAAAATAGGGACACCCCATTCCATAATGATAATTTTACTATTTATACCCCACACATCTTATTGGGTTTCCCCAGTACTCTGGGCAGCTTCCAACATATATAAAAACATAATAAAGCATTAAACATTAAAAAACACTTCCCTATACCAGCTCCACTTTGTCAACAGAGTTTGCGAGGCGGGCAGTGTGACACTTCCCATTTCATCCCAAGTGGCGAAATGGAACACACTGCGCCTGCTACTGTGCTGTGGATGTAACTGCTACTGGTGGTTCTCTCACTTTACGTTAATAGGTGTTTTCTTTCTCTTTTCCTGCAATGTCCACAACTTTCCAATTATGAAGTATTTCCAAAGAAATTCCCTAAAAGGTACACAATGGAGAGCGGGCTAGGAATGTAAAAAGCAGGAGCTAGGCCTATGTGTAAGGGACGTGGGTGGCGCTGTGGTCTAAACCACTGAACCTCTTGGGCCTGCCGATCAGAAGGTCAGCAGTTCGAATCCCTGCAACGGGGTGAGCTCCCATTGCTCAGTCCCAGCTCCTGCCAACCTAACAGTTCGAAAGCATGTCAGAGTGCAAGTAGATAAATAGGTACTGCTCCGGCGGGAAGGTAAACGGTGTTTCCGTGCGCTGCTCTGGTTTGGGTGTTCCGTTGCACCAGAAGCAGCTTAGTCATGCTGGCCACATGACCCGGAAAAACTGCGGACAAATGCTGGCTCCCTGGGCCTGTAAAGCGAGATGAGCGACACAACCCCAGAGTCGTCTGTGACTGGACTTCACTGTCAGGGATCCTTTACCTTTACCTTTAGGCTTATGTGTAGGCTAACTTAGTAAGTTCCCCCCAAGACATTGTCATAGTACTAAACCACAACCAACACCAAACTCCTTCTATTATGCTCACAATTTTTTGTTGTTGTTACTTCCCCTTTCCTATATGTGTATGTGACAAGGCTTATTTGTCTTGAATTGTAAATCAGATGTGCCCAACTAGGATGGCTGGAGTATGGATAGAATGTATCTTAAAAGCCTACACAAGAATGGCTGGAATGGACCCATCATTCAGGGCTTTTTTTGTGTAACCTGCCCATACCTTGGCATCATTCCTTGGTACAGTAGATCCTAGAGTATGTTCCTAGGATATAATTTCTTTCTACAGAGCTGCTGAGTTCAAATGAAAAACAGGTTTGTGAGATTATACCATGTCAGTTATCTAACCATTTGTGATGGGCCTTTGCTTTTCTACAGAGTGCCTCTGATGGCTTCTGGAAGTCTGTGGCAACCCATGTTCCAAGAGAGCCACATGAAATCCGTATCCTGAATCCATATTTCATCCAAGAGGCAGCTTTCAGCTTTATTGGCCTTCCTTTCAACAATGGTCTGATGGGCAGAGGGGTAAGTGTGCAGGAAGTTTACCCCCAATATGACACTTTATTTTGTGATGCTGATAGAAAGCAAAATGTGAATTTAATCCATGATCCGTAGTCCTTTCCCAAAGCCACACTCTTCTACCATAATAGAGCTAATTCCTCTGGTCAAAGACTCTGTAACTTCTGTGTTTGTGCAGTGTCTAGCATACTGGTGCTTAATGTTAGATAGAAGCTGTAATAGTAATTATTAGAAAGGTGATTAAAAATGATAAAAATAGATTTCACAAATGAGGTGGGTCAGACGTGGTCATATGTGCTATATGTTTTAAATTGCATCAATACACAATATGATACTGCTTCATGTTGCTTGAGAGAGTATGTACAGTGGTACCTCTACTTACGAATGTTTCTACTTACGAATGGAGCTCCGTCCGCCATCTTGGATGCGGTTTAGATAGGATTTTTTCTACTTACGAATTTTTAGATAGGGTTGCTTCTACTTACGAATTTTTTCTCCCAATGCATTCCTATGGGATTCGACTTACAATTTTTTTCGACTTACAAATGTGTGTTCGGAACGCATTAAATTCGTAAGTAGAGGTACCACTGTACTTATGTACTTCCCTGGCACATGGGGGAAGTATATTGTTTTCCCTCCTTCAAGATAAATAAATCGAATAAGTTGTTGTTGTTATGTGAAATGGAATTCCCTCAAAATGAATGTAGCTGGAAGATGTCAATATAAGTTCTTACTGGGACCTTTTGGGTCCCCAAAACAGTTTGCCACCAACCCTTACTACACTCAACACAACTCAGTGATTTTCAGGGCTATGGAGCCTGTGCCCTTAATGAAGCAAAGGTGCTCATTTGCCAGTGACTAACTGCTCGTCACAATATCAGCCACTTCCCACTTCCTTTTAAAATTTGTAGCGTAAAGTGACAGGTACTGCCAGTTACCTTAATATACATATTGTGAAATTTGCTGCAATCTGCAAGCAAGTGTAAGTAACTGGAGTGAAATTTACATTTTTGCTGAAAAGTTCTAGCCCATGGGAATATGGTATTCCACTCATTTTAGTTTTACATTCCATACCTTGTCTTACAGAGGCCAGGCTAGTCTCATTTGCAGAAAAATACAGTCTGGCCACCTGCTTCTTCTTTGGGGAATATAAACAGGGATGTACAAGCAGGTTTCAATATTCCAGCCAATTAGCAGGAATCTTACAGCACTGTTTGGGGGCTCATATAATGCTGGAGTGATCATTTTTTTACCTGATGGTACACATCTGCACGTAATGCTACTCTTCTTGCTTGGATGCTATAAGTAAGCTATTCTTGCTTGGATGCTATAAGTAAGCTATTCAGGGCTTAAGCAGGGCTATTTCTTCCCTCAGTTTTCTTTTTTATTTCTTCAGCCAACACCTTTGGCAAACCATGGCTGAACTTCCCTCAAGATTCTGTAGGTTTTGGAAGTTTATAGGTCCTTGCTAGGGCATTTTCACATTATTAATAATAATCTTTTAAATAATGAAATAATATATTTCTGAATATTTGGGGAATCGCCTCAATATGCAGAATTACTACCTTTGTTTGGATGATGGACCTGTTTTGCTTACAAACTAATGGGCATGGAATCACCTAAGTTTTGTATTAGAGGGGATGATGATGTTTTCATTTTATTATGTATTTTATGTTCTCAATGTGCATTTTAATGTTGTGAACGGCCCTGTGATCTTCAGATGAAAGGCAGTATACAAATTTCAGTAATAAACAAACAAACAAATAAATACAAATATAAAAAAACAGCTCAATTCCATTTTCGGCTTTTTTACGTCCTTCACTCAGGAATTGACTCCCTTGCACTTTGAGGAATTACACCAAAAATGTTTCCTTAATTTCTCTAGTATGTTAGCAGTGTGAGTAAGCATAGAGCAGGGGTCACCAAACTAAGGCCCGGGGGCCGGATGCGGCCCAATCGCCTTCTAAATCTGGCCCGTGGGCGGTCCAGGAATCAGCATGTTTTTACATGAGTAGAATGTGTCATTTTATTTAAAATGCATCTCTGGGTTATTTGTTGGGCCTGCCTGGTGTTTTTACATGAGTAGAATGTGTCATTTTTATTTAAAATGCATCTCTGGGTTATTTGTGGGGCATAGGAATTTGTTCATATATTTTTTTCCAAAATATAGTCCGGCCCCCCACAAGGTCTGAGGTACAGTGGACCGGCCCCCTGCTGAAAAAGTTTGCTGACCCCTGGCATAGAGTATAAGGTAATTTGTGGATGGAAGAGAGCTGCTGATTAGAGGACACAGAAAAGAATGTCTGAGATACACTTCATCGTTATACTAGAATTGATAGAATGGGAAACTACCATGCAGACATTCCTTAAGCCTCTTCAGGTCCTATTTATTTCTGATACAATATATTCCTATTATTATATGTAGAAAAAGTAAATGATCCTGCAAGACCCTTCCTCATATGCCTTTAAAATATCTGGGTTTCTTTTGCTGGAAGAGGACAAATTACCCAGCTAGGTCAGCTTTGTGGTTCAGCATTCTGTCCGCAGCATTAGGCAACACTATCTGATTCAAAGGAATGGGTAAAAGATAAACAATTGTTGCATAGAGCCAGGACAAGTTGCCTGTTAAGAAGATTTTAACACCTTCCCCACAGTATGTTTTTTTCTTGTCCCCCCAGCAAGGTAGATAATGTCTTTTGAAAAGCTTCTTGATTAATATTTTGCAATCATTTTCAGTTAAACTTTTTTTATTGAGTATATACCTAAGTATATTCTCATAGTTGTGTTTTTTTTAATCCTCATAAATTTGTTATCCTACTTTTTTGTACTAGTGACAATCAATCTAAAGGTGACATTGTGCAGAAAAATATTTCCTCATCTCAGTTTTCACTCTTATTCACCCTTATTCTTTTATCCTATGAGGCAGGCAGGCTAGATATTGCCTCTCTGCATTCCTGTTGGACTTGGTAATTATAGAGATGTTTGTCATCTCCTCTCTAAGGTAAACAATCCCAGCCTTTGCAATTTTCCTGTACAGAAGAATCAGTCCAGACCCGTGAGAGTTCATTCCCCTTCCTTTTCTGGCATACTCCACCCCCACAATACATTTTGAAGGTTTTTTTTTCATGAAATGGGAGACTTGGAATGAATACACTTTGCTAGGTGGGATTTCTAAAGGTGTGCCATGTGGCCTGTTATGAGAGAGCACTAGGCAGTAAGCTTCTTAGAGACTGAGTGAGTGAGTCAGACCACCTAGATGGCAAAGAGTCATGTGATAAAATTCAATCAGTTTATTTATGCAGACAGACATGGAGAAGAAATATCTAGTGATTAGACTCTGAAATCAAGAACATGCAAATTTGGTGTAAGATGCACTTCCAGTCATTAAGAATAATTGCACCCAAAACGACTCAAAGGGAATGATGAGAAAGCCAGGGATAATACTGAGATCGACTATTTTCCTAAACAAATATAAGTACCGGTAATCCAGGTGTTTAGTTTGTACGTAAGAGATAAAATGAGACATTCAAAGCTCTTTCCCCCTAAACATTAACCTTCAGGATCGGGAAAATAGTCAGAACTGAGCATCAGGAAGACATCTTGCATTATTTCATTTTCATTTTCAACTAGGCCCAGCTTGCTGAATTTTAACACACAACATAACAACTCATTATTTACAGATATGCTGAAAACATGATTGCAGAATGCATAGTAGAATATTTTAATTGTGTATTTTCTGATGGTCATTTTTATATTTGTGTTCTGCATACTGACTATAAACATATATGAAATCTATTAAAATCATACAAATAATTAGAGTAAAAACAGCACAGCACCAGCCCTTTCATTAAAAGCCCCAAAGCCTGTTGGAACAAGAAATTCTTCACCAGCCAGCACAAGGACAACGAAGAGGGAGCCAGTCTAGCTTCTCTAGGGAAGGAGTGATTGCTATTTAACTTCTCAAATATGCTCTTCCCCTAGGAGCATGTATATTCTTGTATCAGAACAACCGGCTGGTTGTCAGGAGAAGTGGGGCTTCAAAAGCATTGCGCAGGTTGAAAATGGGTCTCCTACACTTGATCTTAGCCAAAAGGCCGAGAAGTGATGTCCTGCTTCTTCTGGGGTAGTTTGTCCGCCTTTGGTCCTCACCTGTACTCAGCTTTCACCTGTGGCTCCTAGAAGCTGTCAGCATGCGACAGTAGCCACACCTCTGGAAACAGCTTTGACTGTCTGGCTAAACCAGGTGAGGGAACTGATAGGTCTCAAACTCTCAGTGAGTTAGGGGCTTTCCCTACATGTGAAGACAGGCTCTGGAGAATTGAGTGGGTCCAATGGTCAAGAGGGTGATTTCATTCATGACAGAAAAGCTTTGGGAGTAATCCCTGTGGAAAAATCTTCAGGAGAAGAAATGACTAAGCAATAAACCTGACACAAATCCTGAGTCGAGTCCCTAATACGGTTGGATGATGTCTTGTATGCCTCCTTCCAGCAACTCTTGCAGCCAAGCTGGTGCCAAATGTATTGCTCTGATTTCCTTTAGACCACATCAGCAAGGCCAAGAGTGGGGTCTTGTCATCTGGGCAGCTCAGGACCTCCATATACATTGCCCAGGAAGTCACTCCATCCCGTGAGGCGAACTCCATTGTCTCTTGAGACAGAGGCACTGCTGTAAGAAGATTTTTCTATTTTAGCAAGGATTTCCCTTATCCAAATTATGCATTTATACATTATGAGAATCCATTTCCCCCCACTTTCATTCTTATCAACAAAACAGCGTCTGATGAGGGGTTTTGATATGTATGGTGGGTGACAAAACAAATTTTTGCCAGCCTCTTTTTGCTCAGTTTATTTTTATTTTGAAAAGCATTATCTTAAATACACATACAATTAAATTTCTTTGGGATGTAGAAAAGAGACTGCAGAAATGAACATGCTCTGAATTGAGCTTTCTGAGGATTTGATAGGTTGTGTTACAATATCAAATTGGTAAAATCAACCAAGGAGGGCTTTAATTAGAACCTGATGTTTAACTTTATGAAAGTATGCTTGGGCATTTTTAAACTATATATATATAGTTTATGAGACTTTAAGGAAAACAGATTTTTGCCAATGGCCTCTATCAGATGAAGTAAACGGTAAACTATTTGGTCAGATGCTTTGAACCAAAGCAGAATTAGCTATGCAGGTGTAGGACCTTAGAAAGTTGGGATCTTGTGCTACATATAGGGACAATTACAGTCCCATCTGAGAGCTTGTTTGCATCCACTTGGGACCTCCATGTACTCATGAGTTATACTTTAGTGCACAACTGGAATGTATGAAGCAACCCCAGGGAAAAGGAGGTTGGCTATGAAACAGGGTTTCTCACAAAAGCATTGTACCTTTCTTTGTATAAACTGTGACACCTATGAGCTGCTTGTTATTACTTTAGAGCAGATGCAGTGGGAATAGGAGTGATTTGTAGCACAATCCTACCAAATTGATGCCAAGGGTAAATCTTTGCAATAAAGACACTGCAGAGACCTCTTCATGTAATGTGCAGCTTGCTCTTTAATCTTTGTGGTATCTTAAAAGTCAGTTAACCAAACCTCCTCTTTTGTCAAGAACTTAATTGAAAAAAGGTACTAGGGAATTAATGAAAGATAATAATGAAAGTCCTCTCACAAAGTGCCTATCTTGAGCATGTCCAGAATTGTACAAAAAGGCACCAGCAAAACATAAAGTCAGGCAGCGGCTTGAGGTAGATCATCTCCTTAATAACGAGGGCCAATCTGAAATCCTTATAAAGGGTCGTAATATTCCATACCTCTTTCCAAGCTTAAATAAACTTCAGGGCACTGCTAGCACACCACATATGGTAACAATGTGCTGCCAATTAACTTCGTAATTTTAGGGGGGTTTTCAGCAGGGTTGAGAAGGCTGAGTGAAATGGTTCAAGGCTGATCTCAAAGTGTTTCTTCCAGGATTTAATAAATGGTTAAATGCGGGAACATTCTCCACTTTGAGACTATAATTTGTGCCAGATGAATCTGGAGAATACTGTGAGGTACAATAGTGCATAGACAGCAAAGATGGCTGAAAGATTCATTCAGTTGTGTGAGACTTGCTTTCTAGGCAGAATTGGATAGGGCGTGTAGAAAGTGGGGAAGCTTCAGTGTGTTGAAGGCTTTTTATTGGTATCTGCCTCTGGATTGAGAAGTGGGTGAGCCAAGCTTTCAGGGGAAGGCCATCAAATCTTTCTCCTTCCCTTAACACTGTCAGCATTATTTGGGGGCATAAAAGAAACTTTTGGTGCAGGACTTCAAGGCAGGGTAGTGGCAACATGTCACCCCACTGCACTGGCTTCCATATTGTATTTTGGGCCCAGTTCAGAGTGCTGGTTTGGACCTTTAAAGCCCCATACCAGTTAGGAGCAGGATATCTGAGGGATAGCTGTCTGAATCACCCTGCTCATTAAGGTCATCCATAGAGAGCCACTTGTCGGTTCAAATCCATGTTTTGAAACAAGGAAGAGACTTTATCTGCTACCACCCCCATACTCTGGAACACCCTGCCCTGGGGAGGTTTGTTTTGCCCCCTGTTTGTATGCCTTCCACTAGAGCAGTGGTTTCCAATTAGCTAAGTACTGCAGACCCCCTGCTTTTCAAAAGCCAAGCCATGAACCCTCTACTTTTGAAAATGTTATCTATGTGATAGTTTTTATTATGTGCATAGTGCCAGCATAACCCTCCAACATGTCCCAGCACAAAAACAGGACAGGCATCTTCCAGTTTATAACTATTTCAGGTAAATAACTAAAGACCAGTACTGTACTTCTAATTAGCATTCAGCGTACATCATTATTAATCATTTTTTGCAGCAGATTGAGTACGCAGAGTAATTCATACTCTTATCTTTTCTGTCCTTGCCACTATCATTCCAATTATACAGAATGGAAACTAATGTTAGTAGAGATAGTATCTAGCTCTCTGTGTGGTCTTGGGTAATTCATGAGCTAGGCTTTAGTTGTCCTTTCAGCCAGTTTGTTGCTCTAGTAAGAAATGACATCCATAGGAGTGACTGAATTCAACTGATACATATTGATGCTGTGCTCATGACCTGGCTTGTTTACCTGCTGTAAATGTGTGTTGCATTTGTATCTGTTCAGCATGACCTTAAGCTATAGAATGCACTTTTCTGTAGTTATTTGGTCAAACTGGACTTTGCATACAAGATCATGTATACAGGACCCAGCTAGGGGTGTATGTTACTCTGTCTGTTTAATGAAAAGCAGTATTGAGGGGCTGTACTTTTCCATGAAATAGCTCAGACTGTGTGAATGCACACTTTAACTCTTTCCTTGCTGGCCATATTCCTGCTCAAAATCACCCTTCCCAAGCTGCCTTTTTCTGTGATTTAGCTTTTATTTGCTGTTATAAAAATGTATTTTTATGTAATGTGTCATTTGCCCCTTATTCTACATGATACCTCAAGTATATGTTGAACAAAAGATTTCTAAAATTATTTCCTTCTCAAAGGACATTGATTTGAGCCTCAAAAGCTGGAAGAAATGCTAGATCTGTGACTTTCTCCATTCTCTTTGCTGTTAATTTATTGAATTTGTTGTAAGATACCCTCCCAATGGAGACAATGCCTGAAGACATTGTTGAAAGCTGCCCAGAGTGGCTGAGGCAGCCCAATCAGATGGGTGGGGAATGATGATGATGATGATGATGATGATGATAGCAGCAGCAAGGGAGACACAGATTTCTTGTATATGCTCCCATCTTCTTTTTCTTCTCCACACGCAGGCTACATTATCTTCATCTAATCGAGAAATGAAATCTATACTCACACTCTATTGGGATTGTAGTGGGAGTTACTCTGGCACTATACCAGTGCAACAGCCACCTTATCCAATATATTCTCGGCCCTGAAAGAGGGGGGGGGGGACAGGGACGAAGACAACTAGAAAATATAAAAATAGAAGACATGACCATAGAGTCTCAGTAGACTCTGCAAGTGCCCCATCAGTCAGGATCTGTCGTGCTGCCACCCACATGCTGCCCGCACATGGAGGGAGCCAATTAATTTATGATGATGGGGGCACACAACACAACAGCCCCAATCACATAGCTTGCAATGATCCCACTATTCTCAGTCCTACATGCAGAAGTTTTATTCCACTTCTGCTACTCACACCCAGCATTTTGTAGCACAATGCACAAAAGGGGAAGAAGAGGAACCCTCAAATTACAGCACCAACAGTTTCCTGTGTAGGACACCCATACAGAGCACACACAGCCATCCCAAGGAAACAGTCTGTAAGAAGTGGCTTCCTGACTTTGACCAGGGGTATGTTTGCAGATGAATCCAGGGTTTTTGGCAGAAGCTAAGTACTACTTATTTTGGTGGCCAATCTGGCTGGATGTAAGATAACTTGCCTCTTATGTACAAACATCCATAAAGTAGTTTAGTTTCCTGCTATGATGGGGTGGCCAAAGGCAAGCCAGCTTTGAATGGCAAAGGGCACAGACAGTGACTGTTGGTAAGCATCACAAGACATTTTGTCCACCACAGTTAAGAGGCCACAAGGGATCTGTGACTAATCAGAACTCACAACCGGATGACTGAGGTGTCTCTCGTAAGGAAAAGAAGAATGCATTTTTAGACTTAATCCAATTACTGGTGGGAGATGTTTGCTGGAGGAAGCCTTTTTGTCCCTTTCTTGAAATTAATTAATAGTTGAATATAGGTATTGGAGTATATGCTTGTGTTAGATATGGCACTTGCTTGCTTGCCGACAGGCAGCTTCAGCTCCTAGCAGCCAACACCTCCTGACCAGCCCCAGAGGCACCATTCGCCTGTGGAGCTTGTAGCCAGGGCTGCTGCAACAAACAACTGTGCAAGCCTTTGGGAGGCAGAGACGTGAGAGGGCATCAGAGGAAGGAGGGAAGGAAAGAAAGAGGGACAGAGGCCAGTGTTGTCCGTGGTACCCCAGGGTGCCACGACACACTGGTTGAAAACCACTACACTAGTAGGATCTGAAGCCAGATCCTACTAGGGTGGGGGAAAGGATTCCTTACCAATCACTCTAGCAACAATGCATGCAGCAGTGCCAAAGCCCTTTCTGAACAGTATCTGGGATGAAGGAGATCCTGAAAAGGGAAAGGCAAATGTGTGGGGCAGTCTGAAACTATCTTGTACCTTGGACACTGGTTGAATAGACAGCAGAGTAGCATGTGCAATGTCTCTTATGGCATACAACCAAGCTTGGAAGACTTACTGTTTGTCATGGAACTTGAAAGGATACAGAAGCCTGCCTGGAACAATTAGTTCAACAACCCCACAGAGGAACAGCGGGGAACATCCTGGTCATTGCTGCTGATCATGGGGTGGGCCTCTCTCACGATCAGCATGGAATGGAGTGTGGGATATATTCTAAATCTGAGAGAGCAGCACTCAGAGAGCAAAGGAAGTAACAGAAAGGAAATAAAAAGCCGTAATTAGGAGCAGGCGCACATAGTCCCTGGACCTAGATGCAAGTACGATTTTTTAAGGTTAGAGAGGAGATGGAGGTGCCACATGGGTGCTTAGTTAGTACTCATGCATCAGCCTCCCCATCACCACCTGAGTATACCGGTACTTCCACATTCCCCATGGAGTTTGCAGTGGAACTCTGACATTTGCAGGCACAGCTTGCATACAGGCTGTGATACTGCAAGTTATAAGTTCTCACAAGTGTTTGGCCATTAGCAGCAATAGTTAGATCAGAGTGCCTCGCCCTTGCCAACAGAGAGTTTAGTTGATATGTGAGGCAATGCTGTTTGTTGTTGGGATGGAACAGTCCTAGTGCAATACAGTTGAGAAAAAATGCAGTAAAGGGGTGCGAGACATATTATACATTATTATAATATGTGATCCTTCTTGTTAGCTATACAGGGTGCTCTCTGTCCTTCCCCCTCCCCACTCATTGGAGTGGAATGGGAATTGCTATTGACATTTGTGTCTGGAGTCTCCAAGTGTAGTATCAGAGAAATATTAGTAATGTGTGTTGTGAGGTCAGGCAAAGTCCTGTTTCTGTTTCCCATCACCAAAGTTCCCCTGCGAGTTGTAGTCCCATAGCACATACCCTTGGAGTTGTGATTTTTCACTGTAGGGTTTATATACTGTTTCAGTGTGTGTGAATCGGTTCTAAGTTACACCATGCCCTGTTCCTTGTTGTGGCTAGGCAGTTGTCAATGCAGGGCTGCTTCTTTTATTTTCCTCCCTCCCATTGAAGTCAATAGAAGGGAAATTTGCTCCAGGTCTGGGGCTTGTGCAAAGGTGTGCCATTAGTAAGGTGTGTTGCTGTGGATTAAAGAGGTACTGTACAGCCTAAAAACAACCAACGGTGCACCATAATTAAAACAAAAACACACCAGAAAACCAGTAAAACAGCAGTATAAGCAAATGAACACAAGAATTCAGGAGAGTCAGGCAAACGAAGACAGGGTCAGATCTTGTAGGTCAGGAAAAGACTGGACAAGAAGTCTGGAGCAATTGATGGCTGCTGCTTCGCATAAAACTGAGCCAATAGTGATCTGGTGGAAGTCATCTGATATGTCAGTGGTACATACTGCTGGCAGTGCTATTATGGCAGTGAAGACACCCCAGTTGAAACTGGGTGAACTCATGGGTGGGTTATGGGCAGTACATGGGACGAGAATGCTATACAGTACTGGATTTTCCATCTTCTTGTGAAAGGTAGCTAGCTGCCTTATACCTGGACAGATGATAGTGCATCTGGTTTGGCTCTAAGTGCTCTGTGTGCCTGTTCAAAATCAGGAGATTATGAGGTCTGGAAGCAGTGATTTCAGCTATGAGGCAATAAAGTGTGCAGGATCATTCCCTTCCACTCCCTCGTCAAAGAAATAAAAGCATAAATTAATGCTCCTATTTCAGTTTTATGCATCTTCAAGCTTGCTGCATTCATCTATATTTTCTTTTTGCAGTTCTTTTATCTGTTTGTCATAGATTTGGCATAATTCTTTTGTTGCTATAGTTGTTTTTGTCAAGCCCGTGTTATGTTCTGTTAGTTTCATTTCCATATGAAGCATTAGTTCTTTTCCAAGTATTTTTAATAAGCTCCTTTATGCCTTCTTGTTGTGCTGCAAATTCTTCTTTTAATATATTGTTACCATTTTCTTTCTCCAGGGAGGAAGAGGGCTCTTTTGATGGTGGCACCATCTTGGCTGCGGCCTGCATTGGGGTCCTTGTTGAAGGGTACGAAAGGAAGGAAGAACTGAGTGTCTTTTCAGCTTTTCTTAATCCTTTCACATTCTTCTTTCCTTTCTTCACAGTTTGGGGTTTTTAGACAGCAGGGGCTTTTGCTCCAAGCTATTTTTTCTTGTCCTTGGAGCATAGTTTAAGTGGCCATCATCTTTCCTTTGTGGCTATGCCCCCCTCAACAGGTCCCCTTATGGATCAGCAACTGGATAAAGAACGGAAAGCAGAGAATAGAATAAATGGACACTACATACAGCAGAGGAATGTAAGAAGTGGGGGTCCCCAAGTATCATTCTTAGGAGCTATGCTTTCTAACTTGACTATAAATTACTTGGAGTCAAGGTGAGAACTGATATGGTCAAGTTTGATGATGACCCCAAATTGTTCAGGTTGATAAAAACAAAAAGTAATTGCAAGTAACTCTAAAAGGATATTTCCAAATTGAGTGAATGAGTGATATGTGATTCAATGTAAGCAAATGTGAAGTGATGCATATTGGGGCAAGAAATCCTAATTTCATGTACATGCCAATGGGGTCTGAACTGGTGGCGAGTGACAAGGAAGGGAGACCTCAGGGTTATGATGGATATTGATTACCCTGTTGACCCAGTGTGCAGCAGCTGTGTAAAAGGCAAATTCCATCTTGAGGATCATTAGGGAAAGGCTTGAAAATAAAACTGCCAAGAGGATAGTGCTGTTTTTCAATTATACAGTGTGACTGCACTTGGAATACTGTGTGTGCTTCTGGTCACAGCACCTCAGAAAGGCTATTGTAGAACTGGAAAAGGTGAAGAAAGGGGCAAGGAAAATGATTAAGGGGCTGGAGCAACTCCCCTTTGAAGAAAGGTGGTTTTTAGTTCAGGGGGGAAAGCAAGTACCGGTAAGTGGGAACATGGAAAAAGGTGTATAGAAGTATCAATTGTGGGAAGAAAGTAGATAGATAGACTTTTCCCACCTGTCTAATGTCCAATGTAGCTGACTCCAGGGCAAACAAAAAGAAGTGCTTCTTCACACAGCACATAATCTATTAAATATATTTCCACTGGATGTAGTGATGGCCACCAACTTGGATGGCTTTAAAAGGGAATTAGGCAAATTAATGGAGAATAGGGCTATCAATGGTTTTGCATCTAGCATCTGAGGCAGTATGCCTCTGAATACCAGTTTCTGGGAATCATCAATAGAAAGAGTGCTGTTGCACTCAGATCCTGCTTTCAGGCTTCCCATAGGCATCTGGTTACACAGGTGCAAACAGGGTGCCTTTGATCTGATCCAGCAGGGCTCTTCTAATGCTCTTAACCATTAAAACAGGGGTAGCAAACATGGTGCCCTCTGGATGCTGCTGACTTACAACTCCTACCATGCACATTTATCTGTTAATGTATTTCTTGGTTACTTACTATTATTAGAATTGTCAAAGTTTAGTACTCACCCTTCACCCTAAGGCCCCAGTGAGTTACATCTCTTAAAACATAATATTACACAATATTTAAAACAGTACAAAAGAACTTAGATACAAGAATAAGGTGGGTCCTAAAAATACAAATCTCAGGTGTCAAAAGCTCAGGGTTAAGATAATAGTAGTGTCAGCAGTAATAAAAATGAAGTACTTTACTGATTTTTGAAAGTGAAATGAATTAATTGGTGACAATAAATTGGAAAATTCATTTAGAATTGGTAAAATTTATTTACAGGTGGGAGACAGAAAGAGGGGATCTTGATACACAGCCTGAGGGCAACAGAAGCTGTCTCCAAGCTCCTTGCTACTCTGGAAATGATATGGCTGGTTGCCACTACCCCTTCACTCAAGCCACAAGGGCTCAGCTTGCTCTCTGCTCTGCATGGCCCTTTGATGTCAATGTACCATTCTTTACCATCCTTTCACAGGGAGTCAAGCAGATCACCACACCCCATTCTTGTTCCTTCTTTCCCTCTTCTCTCTGTTCCTCGTTTTCCTTCACCCACCAGCCATCCAGATTGCAATGGGGAAGTGAGACCAGCGGGGTGATGGGGGGCATCATTCAGGGCCCTTTAACTTCCCATGACTACTAGTGTGTGTGTTTCTAAATGTTTTTTACCACTATTGATTGGGAGGAAAATCACATTCTCTTCATTCTAGTGGAAGGATGTAATTTTCCCACATTGCTGAAGAGTGGGTTAGAGAAACCTGTCTGCTCTGATGCTCTGTCATTGCAGCCAAGAAGGCACCATTTCCCTCCCCATTGGCAGTGACAACACAATTAAGAAACACTCACGGTTGTCAATATCCTCACTGAGGAGCTGATCAGAATTCAAGTGCTAACGGCAATTCTTTTATTTGGCGAAAACCAATTAATGTGAGTTACAGGAGCTTCATGGGGTCATCTTATGACCTGGAATAGATTTACCCCATTGTCTAAAGTTTTTTGTACTGTCTGTGATTCTCGGTTATTTATGCCTGGCCTCTTCCTCTTGTTTTGAATGTGCAGGGCAGCATTGGTGACTCCCCCACCATACACAAAAGCCAATAAAACTTTATTCTCACTTAGATGCCAGTAGACTTTATGAGTTATATGAGGAAGCTCCTTGTAAGGTGGACATCAAAATCATCAGACTATTTAGAAATCATGAAGCCTAATTGCATCAAGTTCTTCATCTGCATTCTCATTTTTAAATCATTTGTGTATAGTGCATTCACAGTTTCCTGACTTTTCATTTTTGTTTGACAAATCTTAAAATAGAAATTGATACTATTCACCATTTCATGAAGACCTGAAGATAATGCATGATTGATCTCCACCCTCTTTGGAAACATATTCTGTGATTGTTTGATTGTCATGGCAATGGCAGGGAGTTGTATTTTGGGCCTCTTGTGAATAAGACTGAATTTTTCTCCCTCAAGGCACTTCAACCTTGCCTAGAGAAACTGCATACTACAGATTTAGTGTTATGTTTCAAGTCATGGATTTATATCTCTGTCATGTTCTGACATCCCTCACACCCTTGGGGATTAACCTCTGAGGTCAGGGAGACTGTGAGATTCACAGAATCATCACTTCTCAGCTGTTTTGTAGTTTAGGCATAATGGTATATAGCCCATGATGGGCCCTTTGGTGTTGGGAGGCAGTCTAGCAGGATTCATATTGGCCAGCAGTGGTAGAAGTTGCACCAGTAATTCCTGCAGGTTTTAAGCCTGCTGCTGCCAGTATAAGCCAACAGGCTTTGAGTAAAGAAGTGCTTCTGCTTTAAATCAGTAGAACTTCTATCCCAGTTCTACTTTATTCATGTGGTTACCAGACTCTTTCCCAGAACATAACTGTCCTATTCTCTTCCATCCATCTTCCAGTTCCCTCCTCTAGGGTTTCAATTCTGCTGCACTTAACAGAGAGGAGGCATGATTGAAAGACTGCAGCAGCATGGTGGTGAGAATTAGTATTCTGCCAAAGTGTTTGTATAGATATTTTGTGTGTGCTCCAATGTTTGGAAATCCTGTCTTCTTCAGATCTTCTCTATTTGGCTCCATACATTTATGAAGTAGAGGTGGATTTCAACAGTTCTTCTTGAAAGTCTTTTTTTAACTTGTACTGAGCCATTAAATCTGTCAACTATATATAGTTATCAACTCAGACTGAACCCCAACTCCACCTCACATATTCCCCTAGTGACACTCCACGGTCTAGCATCACTTCCAATGTAAGTGAAAATTTGGCGGGCATATTGAGCTTGGATCACAAATTAACTTTGTGAGATCTTTCCATTTTTAGGAAAAGGGTTGTCTCTCATTAGAAACATATTTAGGAGAAACTCATATGCAGAAAGAGAACAGATGTCCTGGACTAATATTTGCATGAGGTCACTTCATGCATATTATTTTTAAAAGGGATCCATATTATTTTAAACAACTTTCACATGCCTATGTTTTAACTGTGATCTACTGAACATGGTAGAGCACATTTGCAGTAATAAACTGTTGAGTTTATACAATTCCACTCTGCTTCAGTTAGGAAGCAAGGCGGTCAAGCAAACACACTTGCACTTGCTTTGTTTACAAAGAATTCCAACTTTGTGAATTTTGGAAAATACAGTATGTATTATTTATGAACAGAACAGTTCCTTGTGGATGCTAGATTAATGAATTGTGATCAGTCATTAAATTGTTATTGACAATTAAACAACTATTCAAGCTGCTCAAACAGTTTTTAATGTAAAATTGTGCTAGTGAAATTTGAGGCATCATCATGTCACACTCTGCCTAATATCCCCACACATCTATATTATTTAATGTAATTTATTATTTTAATAAGAAAACCAACTTTTCTTATTAAAATAATATCCTAATATCCTCACACATCTATATTATTTAATGTAATTTATTATTTTAATAAGAACACCAACTTGAGGTCCATTTGGGGACTGAAAGTCAGGGCATAAATTTTCTAAAATAAAATATACAATAATTTAAAATATATGTCCTTTCATTTGAAGGAGGGTGGCAAATGAAGCATTTTGAAATGCACAGCCCACAAAACACCTTTCAAAGGACTCTGGAAGACCTGACAACCAGCTGTTGTCTTGTGAAGCCTATGGCAAAGTCTCCACCAGTCCGATCTTGTGGAACACTTTGCAAGGGGCCTTGCTGATTGTCAGTTTTGTGAAGCCCTTTGCCACAGGGCCTTGCATGTGCCACCAAGCACCTGATTGGCACATTATGTGATATATTATTATTATTATTATTATTATTATTATTATTATTATTATTTTATTATTTATACCCCGCCCATCTGGCTGGGTTTCCCCAGCCACTCTGGGCGGCTTCCAACAGAGAAATGAAATGAAATAATCCATTAAACATTAAAAGCCTCCCTAAACAGGGCTGCCTTCAGATGTCTTCTAAAAATCTGGTAGCTGTTTTTCTCTTTGACATCTGATGGGAGGGTGTTCCACAGGGCGGGCGCCACCACTGAGAAGGCCCTCTGCCTGGTTCCCTGCAACTTGGCTTCTCGCAACAAGGGAACCACCAGAAGGCCCTCGGTACTGGACCTCAGTGTCCGGGCAGAACGATGGGGGTGGAGACGCTCCTTCAGGTATACTGGACCGAGGCCATTAAGGGCTTTAAAGGTCAGCACCAACACTTTGAACTGTACTCGTAAACGTACTGGGAGCCAATGTAGATCTTTCAAAACCGGTGTTACGTGGTCTCGGCAGCCGCTCCCAGTCACCAGTCTAGCTGCCACATTCTGGATTAGTTGTAGTTTCCGGGTCACCTTCAAAGGTAGCCCCACGTAGAGCGCATTGCAGTAGTCCAAGCGGGAGATACCGAAAGCATGCACCACTCTGGCGAGACAGTCTGCAGGTAGGTAGGTTCTCAGCCTGCGTACCAGATGGAGCTGATAGACAGCTGCTCTGGACACAGATTTGACCTGCGCCTCCATGGACAGCTGTGAGTCCAGAATGACTCCCAGGCTGCGCACCTGGTCCTTCAGGGGTACAGTTACCCCATTCAGGACCAGGGAGTCCTCCACATCTGCCCGCCTCCTGTCCCCCACAAACAGTACTTCTGTCTTGTCAGGATTCAACCTCAATCTGTTAGCCGCCATCTATCCTCCAACCGCCTCCAGGCACTCACACAGGACCTTCACCGCCTTTACTGGTTCTGATTTAAAAGAGAGGTAGGGCTGGGTACCATCCACATACTGATGAACACCCAGCCCAAACCCCCTGATGATCTCTCCCAGCGCTGCATGAAGATGTTAAAAAGCATGGGGGAGAGGACAGAGCCCTGAGGCACCCCACAAGTAAGAGCCCAGGGGTCCGAACACTCATCCCCCACCACCACTTTCTGAACGCGGCCCAGGAGGAAGGAGCGGAACCACTGTATGACAGTGCCCCCAGCTCCCAACCCCTTTAGGCCGTGCAGAAGGATGTTATGGTTGATGGTGTCAAAAGCCGCTGAGAGATCCAGCAGAACTAGGAAACAACTCTCACTTTTGTGCCTAGCCCGCCGAAGATCATCAACCAGTGCGACCAAGGCAGTTTCAGTCCCATGATGAGGCCTGAATCCCGACTGGAAGGGATCCAAATGGTCCGCTTCTTCCAGGCATGTCTGGAGTTGTTCAGCAACCACTCGCTCAATCACCTTGCCCAAGAATGGAAGATTTGAGACTGTGCGATAGTTGGCCATATTGGCCGCACCTAAAGATGGTTTTTTAAGAAGTGGTTTAATAACCGCCTCTTTCAACAGGTCTGGGAAGGCTCCCTCACAGAGAGAAGCATTCACCAACCCGTGAAGCCCATCGCCCAGCCATTCCCGGCTAGCTTTAATAAGCCAGGGTGGGCATGGATCAAGGAGACAGGTGGTTGGTTTCACTCATCCAAGCAGCCTGTCCACACCCTTGGACGTAACAGATTGGAATTGATCCCACGCAACTGGACTAGACAGTACTCTAGCACTCCCCCGCCCCGGCCCTGCTCCCACGGTGGAGTCTACCTCTTCCCGAATCTGAGCGACTTTATCTGCAAAAAACTTGCAGGAGATCATGCGGCCCGAACTGGGCCCCGATGGAGCAGGTGGTTCCACTAAACTGCGAACCACCTGAAAAAGTCTCCTGCTGCTGTTTTCTGCAGATGCAATAGAGGCGGTGAAGAAAGTCTTCTTCGCCGTCGCTACCGCCACTTGGTAGGCTCGACATTGAGCTCTAACCCGTGTCCAGTCAGATTCAGAATGAGTTATCCGCCACCGGCGCTCTAGCCGTCTCAGCGATTGTTTCATTGCCCTCAGATCCATTGAAAACCATGGGGCTGTCCGGGCTCCATGCAATCGGAGAGGGTGCTTCGGAGCCAATGACATCAGATGTGGGACAGGTGGGTGTGACTTGACCGAAATGTCCAGGCAGGTGAAATGGGGGAAGGGCTGGTGGGCCTAATTAAGCCTGGTGGTCGGAGGTTCCACACTCTTGCATTAAAGGATGTACTTTTTCAAATAAAGGTGCATCTCTTACAAAGTTATTTTAATTGTATTTAGTAGCTTCAGAATGACTGGTAAAAATCCAGAAGTATGGTTACAGCATATGAGCAGTTCTCTACTTGCCAGAAAATTTATAAAATGTTGCTTGATACCCTTGCCAATAGATTTAATATTATTTCTACTCCAGGTTCATCTGTGGGGTACAACCCCAACATGATTAGGGGTTAAGATATCAAAATTGCAGATATTTTTACACTAGTCACAAATGTGCTGTTTGGTTCTCTGGTTCTCCAAACCAGCATTGATTTTTGCCTTTTCTGCATTATACTTCATGACTGGACCATGTGCCAATTGGTCAGCCTTTGTGATGCTTTGTTGAACAGGAGGATTTCCCCCACAGGCACAGCAGTCACTCATGTTCTCAATTAAAATAGTGTCTGTATAATGAGGAACACTCAGTTCTGTTATCAGCACAGCTTATTTACCTATCATTCAGCTGTGCTGAGAGCTGCTCTGGTCTGATGGCCTTCCACCTCATGAGAAGTAGTCCTTCTGGGTCACCTTCAGACTGCTCATCATACATGCTAAGTTTTCCATCAATTAGCCCTCTTATTCCTTGCTTTTGTTAGATCCTTTACTTCACATATGCAAGGTAGTGTCAATTCCTTCATCCCTTATGATGTCTTGAACAAATGCATAGTCTTGCACAGCACGGTGGAAGCTTCTGAAACCTTGTCAGAGGTTTTCTGTGCTTTTTTTAAAATAATAAATAAGCCATTTTTATTTCATGGATTCTCATTTACCTTTCTCTGATGTCATACGGAGTTTCACACACTTACCATATCTATTTAATAGTGAAAATGCTTTCATACACAAAACTTAAGTAACTTTTTCTCTACCCAAAAGTGATAGAAGGAAAGCTCAACCACCTGGCTAGAATTACTGGATGTTGGATATATCTAAAGAAGAGGTAGGAATACCTATGGTGCCTTTCATCATGGCCTTGACATGTATGGTCCTAAAGGCATGTTTGTGGTCTGAGACAGGCTTTAATACAATTGCTTTTGCTAAAAAGATCTACCCAACAAGCACTTGGCAAAGGATTGCCACTCCATTTGTGAGACTGCATGTGGGTATTACTTGCGGAAGAATAAATGTTGCTAAAATCCAAATGTTCTAACCCCCCCCCCCCAATATAGATGTATTATGATATCTTGGCTGACTTTACTGGCATATTAACTTAGTGTTGGTTTCAAATTTTATCAATTGAAAGCTGCTCTTTAAAAACATTTGTGAATAATTGCTGTATTGTCAATAAATATTTTAATGACTGTTTAGAAGCTGGAAAACCTAAGTTAATACCTGTAAGACAATTCGAATAGAAATACTGTAAAGCTAATTGTTATCCATTATGTTATACAGAATGTATACTTATAAATTTATAAGTACAACATTATACTTATTTTTAAGTGGATCACAGCCAAGACATGTTCCCTGAACAAAGGGACCTTCCAGAGGCTTGCTGTTTTTGGGTAGGATTCAATCACATACCAGCAAATTCAGGTTTGAATTGGTACTCTTTCACAACAAACAAAGAATCAGATTTTTTAATGATAAAGAAAGTAGCAGGTACATGCACTGGAAAATGTGGGATAACGCTTGCCACACCATCTTATAACATCGCTGCAAACAAATCAGAATGAATGTTCAATAAATAACTGATGTCATACAACCTCCCCACTAACTTTATGCAAACAAATATGGATGGATGCTCAATATACAGGGCTTCTGGAAGTAACCAAAGAGTTTAAAATACTAATTCTTGCAAGTGATCTCAGACAGATACAAATGTGAACCTCAAAGGGGGCTGAGAGTCTGGGCTTCAGGGACAAGAATGGACTGTGGTTTGAAACTCCAACAGCCATTCCTTAGGGGTGTCAAAGCCCATTAATGTTCATTTTCATCCAGCCTCAGAAGTTTGGTTAGAATTGTGTCTTGTTGTTTCGTATGTTGGTACCGGTATGTATGTTTACTTGGATTTATAGTCAGTCTCATTGATTGTGTTTCTAGTGACCGCAAGGGTGTTAGATGCTGCGTTTTAGGGGCTGGAACTGGTTTTCAGGCAAGGAGGTTGATTATAACCCTCTGTTGTTAACCATGTAAAGTTGGCTGGTTTTAACAAGACAAATTGCAGAGAGCTGTCTTGAAAACTTGCGACAACTGTTAGACCAAAAAAATCACATTTTGCTCATTATTCTTTTGAGGAATCAGCATTATAGGTGGCCGGTCCCCCACCATTGGATCAAATAACAACTAAAACCTCTATACACAATGTAGGTGTCAGGTATTTCTCCAAAGAAATTTACTGCAACCATTTCCTCCCAATCCGAAAAGCAGTGACATAGAAATGACCCCCACACCCCATAAAGCTGGCAAGGCACTGAAGGAACAGGAATTTTCTCATACATCAATCCCACTGCTGCAGAAAATGTTGCTCTCCTTGCTTTACAGAAATGCGGTGCTAGTTACCGGGTGTCATAGTGTCACCATGCATAGGATGTACACTGTTCTGAAGCTACTGATCCCGTAACTGCTATGCCATGCTTGAAACTGCTTCTGCTTCTCTCCATTGCGACTGGTATATGTGTATGTCAGCTATTTTCAAACTCCCCCACATCCCATGAATCATTTGAAAGTTGCTGAAGGTATTGGTGGACCACTTGATGATTTTTCGCCCTGTTGTAGCAATTTTAATTCCATAGAAATTTGTAATACATTAAAGTAGAATATAAGAAATAAAAGGAGCAATAAAAATAAATGTGAATATTTAATGCAATGGATGTCCCATCTCCCACCTTCAAACACAAAGCCAAAGACACACTGTGGACCATTTGAATGAAGCTTGCAACACTGGCATTCCGTGGATCACAGCTTGGGACCTCCTGGTGTGTAAGACATGCAGTCTTGTTGCTCAGAACACTTGGTTGCTAACATGAGGTCCAAGATTTAAAATCAGGGCTGCGTATAAACTCTGTGATAAAGCTTTCACTAGCACAGGTTGACATAACATAAACCCCACAGGTCAGTTGCCCCCCCCAATGGATTATTTGCAGCTCCCTTGAATAATACCCATTACTTGTGGGTCTTTCTTACCCTGGTCAAGTCAAGCAGTTATAGCGGAGATAGAAGAATTGTGTAATCTGCATTGTTCCTTCTTGGATCTAGAGGTGTGAGGTGCTGCTGCCAGAATCTGCATGCCTGCTGCAACCACAAGCCACTCCCACTGCATGGCTTCTTGTGAGTCCTAGAAAACCTACTCCTGCCTTGCAGGACTTTTTCCACCTGGCCTGGGAGGATGGGACCCTGACTGACTCCAGCTACAAAAGCTGACGTTGCTGAACAGATTACTAGGTTGGAGTACTGTTTGTGGGGCAGGGGCAGGGGTTGTTGGTGGGGTTGTTGCTGTTATTGATATTAGTTTTTGTATCTTTATTTTTAGATCTTACCATGATTTATATGGAAATCATGTTCAATTTAGTTGCATACTTTTGGTTGTGTTTTTTTATTGTTCATACCTACTTGTGTTATATTTGTAATTATATAAAAAAAATTCATGTCGTAAGCCACCTTGAGCATGGTTTTAACTAGAAAGGCGGCATACAGATCAAATGATGTGTGTATGTTTGTATTCCCTCTGCATATGAATTGTTGGGGGAGTGGAGATTTTATGTTCTGTTGTTGTCACTGAGGTGAGCATGAAAGAACAAACATAAGGAAGCAAATGATAGAGAAGAAAACATGGTAAAAGGGAAGAGTGAAGGGGGAAATGGTGGTGCACATAGATCTGTGAGATAAACAGAAGCAGGGAGGTGATGATGCAAAAAGACTTGTGAGATGGGAAACAAAAATAAGAGTAGGTGTTGCATTTTGTCTGTAGAAATTCAGATGTTTGGATTCATAAGGGTAAGTGGCCTGGTTATTTATCCTTATGGGGCAAATCAAATCTTTTAAGATGGCAAAGGAATGTTTAGGATGAATCATTTAAAATTATTGTATACAGACAAAACAGTGTTACAAAATGCTAGCCAAACTACTGATGTCACCGTCTTACATTAATAAAAGTGTAAAAGTCACCCTCAGAATGCTTTGAATTATATGCCCCTACTCTAAGGCAGACATAATCTGGAGCAAGATATTCTGCATTAAGGATCACCTTGGTAGGTCACTGGCACTACAGATTCTTCCTTGAGCAGCTAGGCAGTGAGAGAGGAATGAGACAAGTGGCAGAACCATAGTAAGGCGGAAGTTTGTACTGTCCTCTAAAGATTAAGGTACTCCTGATTTTTGCTAGTGCCAACGTCTGAAAGAAGTCTGAGTAACTGGAAACTTTCTGCAGAGGGAAGACACGCATATAGCTATTATCATATTAGCTCGAATGGCTTATTGTTCTAGCCCTTGAATGTATAGACCTTTACTTATTAAATAATTAATTAACAACAGAACCCAACTTTTTAAACAGCTCCCAACACATTTTGTTAACAGCAGGAAGTAAACCAACAACAAATAAAATGACCCATTAATACAGAATGGCCTCGTTTAAAGATCCTGGGAAGGATTCAACATTGTGCTCTTCCGTCACTACAAGCATTCCAGCTTTCCCAGTGGAATAATCTAATGTCTCCTCCTCCTGCATGCTGTTCTGGGGGTTTTTCAGACCCCATCCTTCCCACACTGAACCAATTGTGGGGGAGAGGAGGAGAGGGAGGAAAGTTCCTTGCACTAGCAGAACTCATTGCACTGACTCTTGCTAGCACACCTACTTAGTTGAATCCAGCCCACTGCTCCTTTGTCAGACTCCCCTCAGTTGCTTTGAAGCTGCTGTGTGCCATCAACACTCAATGTCAAAGTTATGATCTATGGCTCTTCTCTCAGGGATTATTGTGAAAGTATTTGATACCTCTTTGTTATTCCATAGCCGTTCCAGTTGAAATCCTTTCTTTTCTCCTTCCCTCTTGCTGTCTGTGTTCTGCAAAGCTATTTGTCTCTTCTCAATTAACTCCCTTCCTCTTCTTGTCAATTGCCATGGATCCTTCCTTCCTGTTTCCCGTGTGCAACTCGCTCCCACATTCTGCTCCAATAAGGATTTGCACTAGTTCCACACACACACACACACACAGTTGGGTGCCATTAAAATGCTATTGCTTAAGAAAATGAAAACTTAACTTAATAGCTTGCATTGTGCTTCCTTCCCCTTTCCTCCACAGAACATCCCTACTCTGGGAAGTGTAGCAATAACCATGGTGCTCCACAATTGTGATGAGGTAGCAGTGGCTGGATTTGGTTATGACATGAGCTCTCCAAATGCACCACTACATTACTATGAGAACATCAAGATGTCTGCCATCAAAGAGGTAAGGTATTCTATGTTCAGTAGGCAGTAGTCTTGATAGCTAAATCCATGTTCAGAAGCAGAATATCTCTGAATACCAGGTGCAGGAAACAAACAATGGGGGAGGGCTGTGAGTACTCATTCCACAATTAATTTGGTAGTCTTTATGTTATTGTAGAACTTGTTTGGTTGTTTTTTTTTTTTTACTTCAGTGGAGTACCATTTTGGAATAATTAGATATTCACTTCTTTGTAAACCAGATTACCGTATACTCCCCTGTGCATTAAATATGTGGACCAGGGGGTGGGTTACCACAGGACCAGGGGCCAGATGCAGCCATTCAGGCCATTCTGTCTGGCTCTCAGGACTCTTCCCAGACTGTACCCTTCCGTGGCCCCACTCTGCACTCTCTAAGGTGCTTTTGGAGTCACACTTGCTGCTCCACTCACTTTTGCCTCTGACCCTGCTCACCAGTGGCATGGAGCCTGTGGAAGGTTGTCCATGAGGGAATGTGTCCCTCAGGTTGAAAAAGGTTCTCCACCTCTGGTGTAGAAGACAGGACAGATTTACTTACCCTTCCTTACTCCCATTCAGCAGTGAAACAATTTGTCTGATATTTGAACTACTTTTGCTGCAAAAAGTTTTATGGAGATGAATATTTGCCTTGTGGCTGCTCCGGCTAAAGTAATCTGTGAGACACACCTGCTTGTCAGTAAAAATGACAGGCACATGCAGCTGTTATGGACAGACCAGTCTTCAATAAAGGTAAAGGACCCCTGACAGTTAAGTCCAGTCACGAACGACTCTGGGGTTGCGGCGCTCATCGTGCTTTACTGGCCAAGGGAGCCGGAGTACAGCTTCCGGGTCATGTCGCCAGCATGACAAAGCCACTTCTGGCGAACCAGAGCAGCGCACGGAAACGCTGTTTACCTTCCCGCCAGAGCGGTACCTATTTATCTACTTGCACTTTAACATGCTTTTGAACTGCTAGGTTGGCAGGAGCTGGGACCGAGCAATGGGAGTAATTTGTGAGATGCACCTGATTGTCAGTAGAAATGACAGGCAAATGCAGCTGTTATGGACAGACCAGACTTCAGTAGAGTCCAACATTAAAGCATCCTCGACCTGCAAACCATACTAATGGAGGAGCTGCTTACTAATATATGAGGAGCTCTGTAGACAAAGGTGCAGGAGGATGACCAGCCTTTATGAAGTATCTCTGTCTTCCCATAAGAATTCCTGATTACATGCAGAACCATTAGAAATAGGTATGAAGAATGAATTGCTTTCACGTCATCTCCCACGTAGATTGCCTTTTCTTATTATTTGGTCTGTGGGTACCAGGCTAATCCTCACCTCTCAAACCCAAGTTCTCTTAGGTTTCACTTCCCCTAATACAAGCAGAGCCATCTGTTCCCAAGTATCAATATTTAATTCTTCTCTAGCCTTCTCTTCTCCCCTCTGGACTAATTGTTTATAATATTATGGAATCTAACTACATGAGAGGGGATTGCATTTCTGCCTTGCCTCGCCTTTTTAATATTAATGACAGCTAGTAATTGTTAGCCTCTTGGGAATTAAGATGAAAGGTAAAAGGGGCAGTGGTTGGTTTGTCATCTTCCCCTTTTCCCAGGGGTGTAACAAGTGAGAGTTTGTAGTGCTGCAAGACTGGTGTTCCATGATCAGTAGACTATGCAGATGCCAAGAGGTGAGAAGAATGTTGTGCTATTAGTGATCAATGGTAAAAGTACATGTATTGTCTCTCATAACCAGTGCTCTGGAAAGACCAGCTTTGTCCTTTTGATACTGAGTCAGCTGAGGTTGTATCCTTACTTGCAAGGTTCTATATGCTCCTTTTACTTTACAGGTGCTTGTTGGCAGGATATCCCACCCTACGCCATAAAGAGCCAGTTCTGTCTATGAAACTTTGAAGCTTTTTGAACATCAGTGTTAGTGCCAAATAGGTGCAAGGTTTATACGTGTTGTGAAAGAGAGGAGGAAATTAATCATCATAGCTCTTGGGACACAATTATCCATAACAATGGGAGGGAAGGGTAATGAGGGTGTGTTGAATATAATTTTCTTTCTTCTATTCTGTAGTAATATTTACATGTACAGTAAAGCCTTGAACAGTTTCATTTGAACTTAAAACCTATGCCTTTTAAAATGAGTCTTTGGGATTCATCCAGGAAGGTAGGCGTAACATTTTTGAGGCCTAAAACAACTATTTCATGAATGAATGACCTGAGTCTAAACTGTTTTGTCATAGGACAGGGGAGTAAAGTCCAGTGTACAACAAGACCCATTTTTAGGATTGGCTTTGCATGCCAAATTTGACAGGTGGGTGAGGTTGCCCACCTGTCAATCACTTAACATCACAATGACGTAAGAGCCAAAACCTGCTTTCTGATGTGGTGAGGGCTCAACTTGTTCCAGGAGGGTTTCCATTGACAGTAGTTTCATTGAAACCACTTCCGCTCCTGGAAAAAGGCATGCCTCCACCCCCATCTGTCTATGCACAGGGAGTTCAGCGAGCTTTCTTCATGGATCAGCAGCCGCATTTCCACCTGCCCCAAGGCAGCTGGGTGTGGTTTGGGGGAAATTGCCTTGTGTGCTAAACAGGGAGAGCTAGTGGCTCAATTCATCCCACAGACCAGAGGTTCCCCACCATGATATATTAGGAAATGAGAAGAAATTGCTTGTTGCGTTTCACTTGGTACTGCCCTGTGTACAGCTCTGTTAGAACTTCTGTTCTGATACCAGAGAGAAGGATGGAATAGACTGATAAAAGAGGTCTGTGTACTCCGAACAATATATATACCTCTCTGCTAAACTCAGTTCAGGAAGGTAAAAGAACCCCAGCCCAAATCTCCATTGTTTTTACGTAATAGGAATAAATTGAAAATTCTCTCACTGCTAGTCCCAAAAGTGTATATTTGCTTGCACGCGCATGTGCACAGTCATTAATAGGAGCCTCTCTGGGAATGTCCATCAACCGGCAATTCTATTGTGCTGTGTCTTAGAGAGAACAGACCTGCAGGCTACGGTGTGTGTTCCCTAACGCAAGGTGTGTCATTGATTTACACGCAATGTCTGCTTGACATCTCCCTGGACACCATTTTAAAACCCAGTGACTCATCTCTAGGGAATTTCTTCTCAATACACACAAAGCCAATGAATTGCATTTGTTTGCAGCTGGGTGGAGGTGGCCCCTCCTGTGCCAAGACATGAGCAATAAAACCTCAGGATAGAAACATATCCTTTTTCTATTACCTGCTGCACTATGTAAGGCTGAGGGTTTTGTCAGATTTTTAAGGGCAAAAATGCTGAAAGCACAGTATGTTACTGTGAAATCATGCATTTCTGACTACCAGCTACATATCTGTGGTGTAAATTATATGCATAGGAAGGTATGCAAATCATCCAGGAAGCATCCAGGAAGCCTAGATGTAGCAGGTAGGACTCACTGAACTCAGTAAATTTGCATAGTTGCATCCTTATGGTAATAGTTATCAAACATCTCCCCCAAAATCTAGGCAGCTATCCCTCATCAATAGCCTTATAGTCAACAGGCATTATTGGACATCCACTTCAAATGTATTAGTCCTGGTCCCCTGCCTACCATGATGGTGACCATGATCTTTAAAGGTAGCCAATCCAGCCCACTGCCAGAATTAGAAACACTGGGAGATGGTTAGGAGCAGTGCAGACAGGAAGCAGTAAATGAGCAAAACTAGTAAACACTGAGCACTGTTAATGCAAGATAAGAACACCTCTTCTCTGTAGATTCAGATAAAGAGTCCAGCAGAGCAGGGCCGTCTTAAGCGCCCCTGGCGCTGTGGAGCGACAGATCCCTCTGGCGCCCCCCCCCGTTTCCCCTCTGGCGCCCCCCGCCCCGTTTCCCAGCGCGGTGGGCGGGCGCAGCGCAGCTGCCACAGGTGCTGCTGCGTGGCGGACCGGCCAGCGGGCGGGCGCCATTGTGCCCTGCGCCACCCAGCCTGGCTGTAGGGCCGGCCCTGCAGCAGAGTGAATGGCAGCTGCAAAACCGCTAAAAGGCGAGGAAAGCCATAAATCACCTATAAGAGATTATGCATAATGTGAACTGGCTGTTCTTCGCCAAAAAGCTGTACTCTTGCGATCGACGGACAGTTTATAAGAAGATGGAATACGATCTCAGGCGTTCAAGATGGCGCTGGCTTGTGTCGGACTGTTGACGCGGCAAGAAAGGCACTCCAGATCAAGAGAGATTTATGGGAAGGTTGGACTGGACAAAAAACCCACACAGGAAGAATGGATATGTGTTAAATCTTGTTTGATGCCTATCTCAGAAGCTGCAACAAAGACAAAAGAAAGAAGAAAACATCTAGAGGGACTGTTGGGGGAAAAATTGAGATTATTGTGGACTACAGCAAGATTTTGATATCAGGATTAGGATGGCAGTGTGAATAGTAATCTAGAATCCCCAGACATTGAAGCAAGGGAAGTTTAAAATTTGTTATGATTTGGCATAATATTTGGCTTAATCGATTATGTGTATAATTGGATATAATTGAAATAATTGAATTGTGTTTTAATTGGAAAATTTAATAAAAAATATTTTTAAAAAAATGGCAGCTGCAAAACCTTATCCCTAAATACGGATCTGGCAGACTAGTGGATCTCAGTGGACAGAAGATGTCTGAGAGCAATGATGCCTCTCCTATCCTGCTCCAGATGCCTTTTAAAGTAGCTCCCTGTTGCTGGAGCTTTCACACCAGGAACCACCTTTGCAGAAGGCCATATCGTTATCTGCCACATCCCCATGGTATGATGCTAGGTGCACAGTGTTGCACAAGCCCAGACTTTAAGGTAATTGCTGGTGCTTGCAAAATGCTGTGTACAGGGCTTTGCAGAACCCAACAATTAGCTGGTTGGTGCTTGCGGAACACTATGCATGGAGCTTTCCAAGACTTTACCTTTCCCACAGCTAATTCATATGTAACTCCTAATACTGGAAAATCTAAAGTGCGAGCAAGTGCTTGGTTTTGGTCCAAAAATATGAACATTCAAGCTTTCGTCTTAGGTCCTCATGAGCATAAAGTTGGCTGAGAGATTGTGCTTACAGTGAAGGTGATGTGCACAATGCCTATGCAAATAAAGCTGTTGGTGAAAGACTCTGTCTACTTTGTTTAGCCAAATGGTTGAGGTGTGTGGGTTTTTTAAAAACAGGTGTTTATCTAATATTCAGGGTCACTGAGAGGGAGTACAGGGAGCCCTGCTCTGTTGGGCAGGGAGCCCAAACTCTGAACTTTCATTAAATAAAAATAAAACACCTTAATGCTTGTATACAAAATCTTATGAAATAAAATTTCAGGTGCCATTTGACAGTTTTTTTGTGAGATATGAGCCTGCTGCTGCCTTTCAGTGCTTTTAGTCAATAAGCCAATAAGTCATAACTGTGATTGATGAGGGCTATAGCAAAATTTTGTTAAACAAGCACCTTGTAAGGCTCAAAAACAAAATCAAAATGACCTTTGCCAACACTGTAGAAGGGTATGCCTTGTTCATTTTGAAACTGTTTAGAGTCTTCCATGTATGACTCTTAATTTTCCTCTAGATTCAGACAAGAAGAAAAGCACTCCTGAGTTCCTTTTGAGTCTTCCTTCCTCTAGAAATGATATTTGTCAAGATAATATACTTGAGGATTCCATAATTTTAATATAGCTATGATTAGGCCAGGCACCCCCAAACTGCGGCCCTCCAGATGTTTTGGCCTACAACTCCCATGATCGCTAGCTAACAGCATCAGAGATGATGGGAATTGTAGTCCAAAACATCTGGAGGGCCGAAGTTTGGGGATGCCTGGACTAGGCAATAATAGCATCTCCACCCAAAAGCAAACACTACACAGACAGGACTTTAGGGTTATTTTTTCTGAGTAGAAAAAAATAACACCCAAAGATTACATTGCTAATGCAAATGCATATACCAGTTGCTGCAGGGTGGCAAAGCTGACATTGTTTACAATGTTGCTGGAGGAAATGGAGAAACATCTTGCTTCTTGAAAAAAACGAGAAAATCAGAATGACACTGGAAGTATGTTGTCTTATCAGTATGGCCACTATATAGAACATACTGTAGAAGTTTGTTTGATCCACAGTTGTATATGGCTGTACGTACAACACTGGTCCCAAACGTATTCCATACACAATCTATTTAACTGAAAAAGAGAGAAACACTTCATTATGAGATTGTTTGTTATTTTACTTGTAAAGCTGTTCTCTTTATGAAGGTGAGGCAGTTCTTCTGCTGAACCCTGATGGTTAGCTGAGGAGGGGGATTATTTCCCCATTTCTGCTCATCAGATGATCAGTCTGATGACTAGGGAGAAGGCAATTTGCAATTCGATCAGGGTGCTAAGCTCCACCCACTCCAGCGCTTTGACTACATTTTTATTTTGTTTTCCACTGCAATGATCAGTGGGGACTAGGTGTGGCAGGAAACTTTGCTTGTGGTACTGGATCAGGCCCATGAACTAGGTTACCCAGTCCTGTTTTACAACAAATGTCCACATAATTTACAAAGAACAACCTGGAAACATTTTTTTTTGCCCCAGAACACTCCTCTGCATTGATATTTCTTCTAGTTTCTATAGTCTAGATCAGGGATGGGCAACCTTTTTTCAAATAAATATTCAGAGGATTTGTTTTAGTTGGAGGCATTCGACTACCATTTTACTCAGAGTAGACATAATGAAATCCATAGACCTAATTTAGATATATTCATTAATTTCAATAGGTCTACTCCAAATAAAGCCTAGTTGAATACCACCCTCTGACTTTAGTGTGACTGTGACATATACATATGGCAGAAACCTGCCAGTTTGTTCCGAGACAGCTGAAAAAGAAAGTCTTTTTCCCAAGCTATCCAGACAGGAAAAATATATTTTAAAATCTGTTGTTGTTTTCAAGTATAATGCTTTACTGCTTCTTCCATTTGTTAAAAGTAAGGAGTTAGACACTCTGAAGAACCCAGGAAAAGATAGGGAGAAAGAACAGGAAGGAAGGAATTCTGATAGGATGGAAGAACAGGACAACTTGGAGAGGAGTCAGGGGCTATGTAAAATTAGGTTGGCCTCTATGCCGCAGGTTGTCACCTGTAGTTTCAATAGTGGGCTTTAATCACACACCCATGCACCCCACCTATCCCAGGGGTTTACTTGCCAACCCTAGTAATATAGAAATATTGATGTGGGTACCTGATTTCCAAAGAAAAGGGCAGGGTGTAGGTGAGGAGTACAGAACTTGCCTCCTGATCATGACTTACCTCCCTGCAGCTGCTCTCTGCAAACACATTTCTCCCAGCCTGAACTCTTAACACCAGATGTGACAGTAGATACGAAAAAATGTTCCTAGGGAAGGGGGCTGAAAGGAGGTAAACCATGAGGAAAGCTTTTTTTAAAAAAAAAGTATTACCTGTATATTAGTTTTATTAATATATGTGTATGCAACTCTTCCATTGCTCAAAATAGTTTCCAGATCGGTAATAAAAGATACAGGGTTGACTAATTTGCTGCTTGATTTCAGTGGATGTGCTCTATGACTTAGTATCCAACTATCAACAAAAGCAGATTCTCTCATCCGTCAGCCTCTTCTGTTTTTTTTATAAATGACCTCTTTTTCATTACTGGGATAGTTCTGTGCTTAACCATTGGAACTGTTGTCATTACATTTAGGTTGACCCTTACATTTTAGCTTTAGATCAGGGGTCAGCAAACTTTTTCAGCAGGGGGCCGGTCCACTGTCCCTCAGGCCTTGTGGTGAGCCGGACTATATTTTTTGGGGGGGGGGGTTTGAACGAATTCCTATGCCCCACAAATAACCTAGAGATGCATTTTAAATAAAAGGACACATTCTACTCATGTAAAAACACACTGATTCCCGGACTGTCCGCGGGCCAGATTGAGAAGGCGATTGGGACGCATCCAGCCCCCGGGTCTTAGGTTGCCTACCCATGCTTTAGTTTAGATAAAACTAAACATATAACTCTTAGTTTCTGAAAGGGAGGCAAATCACAGGAAACATGCAAAGGTATGCAAATACATTTACTGGAAGAACTGGGAGGGATGTTGAGTCTATGCCATAATGTTCAAATGTTGGTGCGATGAGAAACAGAGCAACAATACTGGGGTTGGTTTTTTTTTTCTTGTGTCACTATCAGTTAAAGTTAAAGAAATATGAGAGAATATGTGCCACATTGTTATCCACAGTGAATCCCAGTAATTGCTGGTAAGTATGAAGAGCGAAACTCCTTTCAAAACATTATATAAACCTGGCCTAATGACTTATGGTCTGGCAGCATGGCTGCTCTTCAAGCCTTCCTGGTGAATAGCTCTGGAAATGCGAGAAACAACACTGGCTGAAAGAAGGGTCACTTTTGGGAGGCAAAGGGTTGAGGCATCCTGATCTGCAAAAGGATAGTACATTTTAGGTGCCTGCAGTGATGACTGATGTGGTTCATTCTCTTCCCCCCACCCCACCCACTCACCACACCTTTTATCTATCTGTCTTTCCAGCTACACACACACACACACACTCATTCTGCTTTTTGGTTTTTTTCTGCTCCTTGGTAAAAAAAAACAGACTAGCATAAATGATCCTTTATAGCAGGTGTGGGGAACCTCTGACCCTCCAGATGTTGCTGAACTTCAGCTCGCATCATCATTGGCCATTGGCCATGCTTGTTGATAACATTCTTGAAAGCCAGAAAGGGTCTGGGTAGTGTTTCTAATAATCAATAGCTTCCCTACAGATTCTAATGTCATCACCCCCCATCTTCTCCCCAGTTTGTCCTTCTGCGTACATAATATGTTGCTCCTCTGATTTTGATAATTCCCTGAGGAATTCTCTGGGTGGAAATGAATAATTCAGAATTTTAAATACTTCTACCACAATAATAGAGCAGTCAAATTAGAAAAATATATAAATATGCCACATTTTCCTAATGCAATTTCAATTTTGGGGGACTGCAGACTTTTGGCATAACTTGAATGTAGAATTTGCATTTTTAAACACTCTTGCACTTGTACTCTTGCACTCTTGCAATTTATATACCTAAAGGTGCCCTTTTGAATGCATTCCCCCACTAAATAAAGCGGTTTTTAAAAATCAGTACAGTACCATGGTTCCCAATCAATATGTAGTAGTATTTCTTGTTCCTAAAGCACATCCTTTGCCAGCCACATGGGGGCAGAATCAAGCTGAATCTCAAGAGCTCTCAATAGGAGAATTGGTTCCTCCTACCCAGATCTAGTTTAATCTTGGTGTAAAGTTATTTGCTCACATCTAACTAACATCATTTGAGCAGTCAAGTCTCAGCTTCTCACTGCATTAAAACTGTAATCCAAGGGGTGAGAAACTTCTTTTCAACCCAAAGGCCATATTTCCCCGTGGACAACCTTCCAGAGTGTGCATGTCAGTGATGAGCATGGCTAGAGGCAAAAAATGGGTACGGCAACAGTTGTGACTCTTGCCTTTGTACAGTAGGCTAGACCAGGCGTTTTCAACCAGTGTACCGCAGCACTCTGGGGTGCCTTGAATGATGGTCAGGGGTGCTGCAAACAATACTGCCCTCCGTCCCTCTTTCCCTCCTCCCTCCTCTGATGCCCTCTTACGTCTCTGCCTCCCAAAGGCTTGTGCGGCTGTCCGTTGTAGCAGCCATGGCTCCAAGCTCTGCAGGCGAATGCTGGTCAGGGGTGCTGGTTGCCAGGAGCAGAGGCAGCCTCAGAATAAGCAAACAAGTGGATGAGGGAGCCCAGCCAGCCAGCCAGTCTGTCAGCCCTTGCTGTTGGGAATGGACAGACAAGTGGGAGGCCAGGCAGGCAGGTACCATGTTGGCCTTTCTTGTGCTTGCTGTGTGCCTGGGAGCTTCGTGCCTGGTGCCAAAGGGACACTTTCTGCCTTTCCGCCATGGAGGCCCAGCAGCTCCTGCTGCTGCCACTGCTACCTCCCAAGGTGAGTAAATTGGTGGCCTCACATTCACCTTCTGCCAGTCTCCATTGGGCTGCTAAGGCTGGAGGCATCCTCTTCCCAGGCTCCTGTAGTACAATGTGAGGAGTCACCTCTCTTTGGGGTGTGTGGGGAGTAGCTCAAACACCAGAGCAGCCGTGGTGGCTGCCCGCAGGACGTCCAAGGAGAGGGGAGAGGAGAGGATGCTGAGGGAACACTCCACAAAAGAGGGTGTTCAAAAAGGGGTGAGGGGCTGCTGGATCTGCAGGCAGGGGTTGAAATAACTGGATTTCTGAGGTTTGGGGTGCGTTTCCCATAGGGGAGCCACAGAAAGAGTGTAGTTCGTCAAGGGAGCCATGGACTCGAAAGGGTTGAAAACCACTGGGCTAGACTGAGGCCATGCAAAACCTAGGCATTTCTGCACGTGCATTTTTCCATCCAGGCAAGTTAGAGGCATTATCACTCTTCAAGGGCACATTCCAGCCAGGCAAAAGGAGGGGTGGAGCAGGGCCAGTGAAGGACAGGGCATGGGGAGAGGCCCAAGGGCAATATAGAGAAGCCTAGAGTGCCCTAGTTTAACCCTACAGCCATTTTGACAAGACATAAGTCCCATTTTGCTCATTTGGGTTTATTTTTGAGTAAATGCGCTAAATATTGAGCTATAAAAGACAAGAAGAACCAAAGAGTAGGTATGCTGAGTAACGCCCATCAATGTCTTTAAATAAATTATCCAAGTGAACCCCCAGGTTTTTAATTCAAGAATATGAATTGATTAAGAGTGTCATTTCTATTTCCCTTCCTCAGCTGTAGAGTTGAGGGTAAACACATACAGAACTTAAAAATGTTTGTGTGGAAGAAGGAATTTCAGCAGATTCAGCATTTCACACCTCTGCCAAAATTCACTCTTTCCTCAGTACAGTATTAGATGTCCAGAGACTCTAAGATCCCTTGCCCCTGGCCACTCTCCACCCCCTCCCTCCCATAGCTGCAGATTATGCTTCCCTATGTGTACTTGAAAGATGTCCCTGGTTGAGACTTCTATACAAGAGGCATGCAGGAAAAGAAAGTGGAGATTAAATACTAAGTTCAACACAAAATAACTTGGCAGGTATGATCCTGTGTGTGGCTCATTAGCCAGAGAAGAGCTACTTAACCTCAGGGGAGGGGAAGGTAGAGTTGGGTGTCCACAGATGGTCAGTGGGGAGCTTTTGCCGCTGCAAGGCAGTAGCAGAGTTTCCTGGACATATGGCTGGCTTTCTGTCAGGTGGCAAATGCATTAGTATCAGGGCATTTCAGGAAACGACCCTCCTAGCCTGCCATTCTTAAGCAACAGGGGCTGTCTTCTTATAGGTTTTCCTCCTGCGATTTAATCTTTATGGGATTTTGGTGTGCTGGTCATCAAGATAAGTATGTCTGATAACAGGGGTCCAGCAACTGCAGTGAGACTAATTGGCTGTAGCTGGGCAGCTTTTCCTCCTGTTGAGTTGGTTTATCACGCATCATGATCAAACCTGGCACAGTTCTCCATTTGCTATTTGTACATGGAGGCAGTACTGTATTTAAAAGAAGTGGATATTCTTCATTTGCACATATTCAAGACAGTTTCTAAAGGCTACATAGATAATTAAATAAAAATGCAAATGAAGGGACACTTACTGAGTTCATGTTACGTTGGCCCCTCCTATTGTTCCCCTTGCCCCAGTCCACACTCTTTCACGCTTGCTTACAGTGAATGCACCCAGAATTCCAAGGAATGCATTTCACCTTTTGTTTTGCAGAGCAGATTTCTATCATCTCCCATTGCTCCTGTTACCACTGACAGAGCGCAATATCAGACAGTCCAATCAAGGCTGTAAACAGAGGAAATCCTATCTTGATCCCCAGAGAGCAGGAAGAGATTTTTTTATACCACATGGAGCATTCTGGCTGGAAAACACAGAAATCTGTAATTTCTGCCATCCCCTCAGACCTTCAGCAGGTTTGTTTGCACAACTGAGAACAGTTCAGAGTCCTCATTGGAAATGGGAGACTGGGAAAGGGGGAGCATGAAAGGAGTGGGCTGAGAGGTTTGTCTAGCAGGCTACAAGCGTGTTTCTCCAGGGCTCAGTTCCAATAATAATAATCATGGGTTGCCTGAGGCTAATATTGTTCTGACAGCATGGCTCTTCTGTAGAAGCCCTGGGTTTATGCTCCTTATACTGACAAAAGAGAGTTTGGGGTATGTTACCATCACGTGGCTAAATCCTTCTAATCAGTTCAAGTCATCTGCCATAACTGGAGTCAGTTCAGTGCAGCAAGAGCCTAGTGAACAGGACCAATGAGGTACAGAACATGAAACCAGGGAGCTAAATCAATTTTGTGTTCCACTGAACCACACATTCTCCTGACACCCCTGCTGTTGTTGGCAAATGCATTTGATTTGCAGACAGCTCTGCCGCACTGCAAAGAGTAACAGGAAACCCCACCATTAGAGGAAATCAGGCTGGAAATGACCCACCTATGGTAGTAGGACAGATGGGAAAGCTGAAGTAGACAATGCACTCTTTCTAACCCACCTGAACAGAATTTGTGTCCAGTGTAAGTCATCCCAAGTCATAACTAGCAGTAAGAGGGAAATGGTTCATACTACCATATTGTCTGAGGCATCCCAAGTAGGGTTAATTACTTTTTTGGAATGGCTTCCCATTCATTACATGGTCCAAGTAATGGACATCCCTGTGATGGAGTTCCCTCTGTAGTATATATGTTCTCATGGGAGGCTCAGTTCCACCAGTGACATCAATAGCCAATACAAAATAAAAAAGTTCCTTCCAGCAGCACCTTAGAAACCAACTAAGTTTGTCATACTTTTTTTACTTTTACTTTTTTTGACAGAATTTTTTAATTTTGTTTCAACTACATCAGACCAACACGGCTACCAACCTGTAACTAGATCAATAGCCAATGTGTTTCATATGCCTCTGCCTGCTTGGTCATCTTTTTTTTCTCAAAAAGGACAGCATGGGTTTCAGTTCATCACTCCCACCTTATCCTCACTCTTCTAATCTTAGCTAAATGCAGGAATGCAGTTTTATTTGCATGATTAGCCATTTGCAGTAAGAAGATTTTCTTCTATAATTGGTAACCATAGATGGAGCTGGAGATGAGCCTCTTCTTTCCCCCTCAGATTGGCATGTCCCAACACTTAGCTAAAATTATTCATGTGGACCCTGGTACCTTGCTGTGTTTCTTGATGCAGGTGAGGGGCTCACTTGTGGCAAATAGTCTCGCCAAGATCAGCAACTGCAGCTTTGTTCCCAGATCCCTGGAAAAGCTTTTTAGCTAGGGAAGCAACTGTTATGGCAAATGATAAACATAGCTTATTAAGCCTTTTCAGTGGTACCACAAGTAGATGCTCAACATGCCAGCCTTTATGTTAAAACAACATATGCTTGTTGCAATGATATGCAGTATCAGTAATATTCATTCCGGGTATCAGTGTACATTGCTCCCTTGGCAAGGTGGAATGTTCACCAGGGTGAAATAGCTCCGGGGATTTGTATTTTATTTGCATATAATATCCCAGAAACCCACCTGTTAAATGCAAATATCCAGCACTACAGCTAAGGCAGGTTGGGTGTGACTTATCAGTCTTCATCATGTGCCAAGAGACTGGGTCAGGCAGTGTGAGGCCATGACACATGATGCAGAGATGAGAAGGCTACTTTGTGTTCTGCCATTACAATAAAGAGAAGTTTCATAATTAGAGGCAGCTGTCAATGAATGACATTGGGGCTGTGGATATGATGAGGAAGATCAGAGACCCATGGATAAAGATTTTTGTAATATGCAGCTTTTCTAAACTTGGTCCCTGTGTCTGTTTGAGACTGTTTGGAATTCACTTTCCAGCTGTCTGTTTCGGTCAGCTGGGCAAGATGCCTATCTACCCAAATCCCTCTTTGGGAATTTCTGCACTCCTTCCAACAGTGCATCCTAATTTCCTTTGTAAAACATGGGGGCATTGGGTATTAACATCAGAGGTTTTACTGCAATTATACTGGTTGATGATGTGCTTATTTTGCCTATTTGTACACTCATGTATATATGACTCAGTTTATGCTGGGGAGCATAAGTAAAGGAAAGAACCCCTGGATGGTTAAGTCCAGTCAAAATTGACCATGGGGTGCAGTGCTCATCTCACTTCAGGCCGAGGGAGCCGGTGTTTGTCCACAGACAGCTTTCTGGGTCATGTGGCCAGCATGACTAAACCACTTCACATATATACATACAGGGAGAGAGAGGCTTGTATCTCTCTGAGGCAAAGAATTTGTCACTGTGGTATTGGATGAAGATACAGTGGTACCTCGGTTTACGAACACCTCGGTTTACGAACTTTCGGTTTACGAACTATCCTAACCCGGAAGTTAGTAAACCGAGGTGCCGGAGGTCTACTGAGCGTCCGATGCCTTCGGGGAGGCTGGGCCTTCGCTCCGATGCCTCCTGGAGGCCTGCAGTGAAGGCCCGGCCTCCCCGAAGGCATCGGAGCAAAGGCCAAACCTCCCCAAAGGCATCGGAGCGTCGGATACCTTCGGGGAGGCTGGGCTTCGCTCCGATGCCTTTGCGGAGGCCGGGGAGCGTTTCCGCGACTGGGCTGCAGCCGTGAAAGCGGTCCCCGGCCTCCGCAAAGGCATCGGAGCAAAGCCCCAGCCTCCGGAAGGCATCGGAGCCGGGACTTCGCTCCGATGCCTTTGTGGAGGACGGGGACCGCTTTCGCGGCTCCCCGGCCTCCGCAAAGGCATCAGAGCGAAGCCCCGGCTCCGATGCCTTCCGGAGGCCGGGGAGCGTTTCCGCGACTGGGCTGTGCAGCCGCGAAAGCAGTCCCCGGCTACCGGAAGCCAGGGACCGCTTTCGCGGCTGCACAGCCCAGTCGCGGAAATGCTCCCCGGCCTCCGGAAGGCATCGGAGCGGCTTCGCTCCGATGCCTTTGCAGAGGCCGGGGAGCACTTTCGCGACGCTCCCCAGCCTCCGGAAGGCATCGGAGCGAAGTCCCAGCTCCGATGCCTTCCAGAGGCCGGGGAGCGTTTCCGCGACTGGGCTGTGCAGCCGCGAAAGCAGTCCCCGGCAACCGGAAGCCAGGGACCGCTTTCGCGGCTGCACAGCCCAGTCGCGGAAATGCTCCCCGGCCTCTGGAAGGCATCGGAGCGGCTTCGCTCCGATGCCTTTGCAGAGGCCGGGGAGCACTTTTGTGACGCTCCCCAGCCTCCGGAAGGCATCGGAGCCGGGACTTCGCTCCGATGCCTTCCAGAGGCCGGGGAGCGTTTCCGCGACTGGGCTGTGCAGCTGCGAAAGCGGTCCCCGGCTTCCGGTAGCCGGGGACTGCTTTCGCGGCTGCACAGCCCAGTCGCGGAAACGCTCCCCGGCCTCCGCGAAGGCATCGGAGCAAAGCGGTTAATCCGTTCTAGGGGGTGTTTTTCCTCGTCTAGAACGGATTAATCAACTTCCCATTACTTCCAATGGGAAAGTTCACTTCGGTTTACGAACACTTCGGTTTATGAACAGACTTCTGGAACCAATTGTGTTCGTAAACTGAGGTTCCACTGTACTGACTAACTCAGACAAGGAGCTTCTGGGATTTGTTACTCAAACTTTACCACTTTGCAACAAGCTGTAGTTAGTGCATGCCTGCTTGGCAAGTGTAACTCTGATTCAGAGAAGACTGAGATTTTAGGTAGATTCTCCTTAGCCTTATGGAGAACAGAGTCTACATACCAATGACCTCAGCTCTGCCTCTGTTGCTCACTCTCTGCCAGCCACGGCACGAGATAGTGATTAGCTGTCTTCATGGCCCAGTAATAACCATCTCTGAAATGTTCTGCATGATTAACCTATTAGATACAGTACAGCTCCCAGTATTCTCAAGCTCAGCTTCTGTTTGCTTTCTAGCATCCATAAAGAAGTAGATGAGAGGAAAGAAGTCTTGGTAATGCACTGTTTGGGGGTGCAAGGGCAGGCACTAGAACAGGAGAGGAATGTCTTTTCTTGGTTGAGGGAAAGGCATTTGCATCCATTGTTTTCAGGCTATGTTAATAGAATATATGTCAATTGTTTCTACAGGTGAAGGTGTAGTTGAAGATGCATCTGAATGATTGGTTAGGGTATTATCAAGAAGAGCTGGAAGTGAGAGGCTGTAAGAATATAGTCTGGCTGCAGTTTTGTGCGCTCCATGAAGATATCTGTTTATTTTATTTATTCAGCTGCATTCATCATAGGGGCTGATCCAAACAACAACAGCTCCTGGAAAACTACAAACCACTGCATTGCTCTGTATCATCACATTACTTCCATAGAAAAGGACATTATACTGCTTTCAGCAGGTGCCTCCAGAAACTGTTGAAATGCAATGCAATTGAATCCCAAATTTGTAATTGTGGCTTTTATATCTTTTCACCTTTAGATTCAGTCATCCCTGAGACATGCACACTCTAACTCCTCCCTCTTCACTTGCCTGTCCATGAGGGGCATGCCCTTTTAGGTATACAGTGGGCAATAGCTCTGCCTACCTTGTCTAAGTAGACCTTTCACCTATCAGATTTAGTGGACTCAACTTCCTTTGAGGTTTTTAAGTAGAGTTTGGATGGTCATTGGTCATGTATGATATTGTTGAGATGCCTGCATTTCAGGGCTTTGGACTAGATAACCCTCAGGGTCCCTTCCAATTCTATGATTCTAAGTGCAGCTAAGATTGCCTCTCCATCCCTAATTACATATTGAAGGAAGGGACCTACAGCTTATAGCAGGCATCCCCAAACTTCGGCCCTCCAGATGTTTTGGACTACAATTCCATCTTCCCCAACCACTAGTCCTGTTAGCTAGGGATCATGGGAGTTGTAGGCCAAAACATCTGGAGGGCCGCAGTTTGGGGATGCCTGGCTTATAGCAATAACAAAAAAGTGGTGTTAAGAGGGCTATCCATGTTATACAGAAGATTCATGATCCATATTAGGGGAAGAATACATAGGCACACTATTTCCACTTCTGGTCCTTCATTTATCTTCCAGGTGCCTGGTACTGGCTACTGTACCCTCCAGTCTAGTGGGTTTTGTTAATTGACACCAAACTGGCTGGCAATAAGACCTTGCTCAGACTGTGGTAATCTGAAGAAGCCCTATGGATATTCATCTTGTGACTACATGGAGGCAAGCTTTCTCTGTTGTAGCACCCATCCTTTGGAACCCACCTTTTCATCAGCTAGTACATACGTATCTGTTTACCCAAGCCTTCCTAGGCCTTCTTTGATACTATAGATGTCATTTTTATATTTCTATGTGTATTTTAGTGGGTTTTTTAAGATACTACATTGTACACCATCTGATTTTAAGGCGGAATATAAATAGAATAGATTGGTTTAAAGGTAAACCAAAGGTTTAAGGGTGGTATATAAATGGTTTAATTAATTAATTAATTAATAATTGGTCCAGTACCTTTAGATCATTGCTTTGATTGAGAGGGCTCTGTTGTCATATTTGCTTACTCCTATGCTTCCAGATGACTTGTTTATGAAACATTCGTCCTGATTTGTTTGCAGGGTGATTAGACAATGTTGGCTGCTTCATAACCACTCGTTCTGGTTTGTTGGTGAGGAGGTTAGATGGTGTTGCATTAAAGCAAGTGTTATCCCACATTTTGCCAGCACATTTTCCAATCATTTACAGTATTGCAAAACATGTTATGTTTTCGGGAATGTAATAAAGAATAGCAATAATAATATGGCAAAGGATTTTGGTTTAATTTAAGAGAAAGCATGCTGCACCATGACATGTGGCTGCTGAGCAGCTATTCCATTAATTTTTTAAAAGTGTCACCATGATGCCTCAAGAGCAAAAAGCCATTGAATGCACCTGTGTAGGGCAAAGTCTTGATCTGGCCTCTGTGATCAGAGCTCTGAGACTAACAATAGAGCTTTAAAAACCTGAAACGGGGCAGTGGTTGACTTTTTCTTCACTTTTTCTCTTTCTTTTTCCACTCCCCACCCCCTGCAGTCCTGGACGCACAATATACAGCGGGAGAAGGAGTTTCTACGAAAGCTGGTGAAAGCTCGAGTAATCACAGACCTCACCAGTGGAATATGAGGAGGCGCAGCCACTGTGCGGAATTGCACAGCCACATGCATACAGCTAAGGACAAGGGCAGCAAGAGGTCCTTGGCAAGAATCCCGGCTTTTTAGAGACACACGGTGCCCTTGAAAAGTCTCCCTGGCCTGCTCTGCCTGCCTGCACCAGGGCTCACAGGGGAGCAGCGGCTATTGGCCTGAGGGAGCAGGTCGCACACTTGGAACTGCAAGAGGATCTTGTGCTTGAGATGGAATATCACTGGAGAGAACAAACAGAGTGGTAAAACAAAACAAAATTGTGCCAAATGGGAATAGGGGCCAGGCCGGAGGCAGCAGTGTTTGAATGTCCAATGCATTGTTTTATATATATACATACATACATATATATATAAAGAAACTCTTGAGAATCACACTAAATATATCAAGTGGAGCCTGGCCTGTGCACCAGCCCCATGGGACACCTGACCTGGCGTTGCACTTAGCCTGCCTCTGTGCCAGCCACAGCCCCTTTGCAGGGCTTGAATCCGTCCAAGAATTGTCTGTTGTTGGTGCTGCTATAATTTAAAAGTATTGTGGCCTCACTTTGCCCTAGATGGAGCAATTGAGAGGTCTATTGGATCTTCAGACTCTCTGCTTCTCATGCAGCAGCCACTGCTGCCAACATTCACCAGGCTACATTTTTTAGCCATTGTTCACACAACTCACTTCAATGTGTTGGGGGATTTCTACCTGTTTGGTAGGTTAGCCACAGGGAAGAAACCCCAAAATATTTGTTTTCTGTGGCAACTGCATCATGGTTCTGAAGTGTTCTGTACTTTTTTGTTTTTTCTTGGGGAGGGAATAATTTATTTTTGGATCAGGTCAGAAATTGTCCTAAAATATGAAGTTTCACCAGTGTTCAGCAACTAATGGTGCCAGAATTTTTACACTCATTTGGTTGTATTCTATTTTAAGTGGTTACTACCTTGATAGTGTTTAAGCTCCTTTGGAGATACTGATAGAAATTGCCTGGCCTGCAATTACCCCATTTTTAGCTTCCATGTGTCAGGTGTTTAACTCAGTCTGTTTCCAAATGATTCTGCACCCTTTTAAAGGGGACAGAGAGGTGTATTTGTATTCCTGTGCCCTATGTGTCAGATGCACTATTTGCACAAGTGTGTTCCATTTGTGTTGGAAAGGTTAGAAATATATTGTGCAAAGTGACCAAACAGTGGGAAGGGATGAATGGCATAATTTGTCTGGGGATCTGTGCACCCAAGAAGCTTTCTCAGGGGCTCTTACCCCTCCTCTTCTAAAATATGAATATATTTTGCATTGACGTGAGGTTCAACAGTGCATTAAAATGATTCGCTTGCCTTTCCTTGCTCAGAGAGGATATGAGAATCTGAACAACTCTTGTTATGCAGATAGACATGAAGAATGTTTATTCTGTGTATGCCAATGGTGTTACCCTATATTCTGCAATGTGAATGTGCATTTCCATAATTGTTTTTCAGGGTCATTTGGAAAGGTAAGAGCATAGTAACAGAATTAGTTAATGATACAAGAGCTAACAAGTCCCCAGGCTAGTTAACCTCTGCGTCCACTGACCCTGTACCTCTGTAGGACTACTTAAGGTAAAAACATTTCCTGAATGTTGGCGGCATTTTTAACTTTTCTTGACCCAAAACGCACAAGCTGACATACTCTGGGCAGGAGTTGAGTTGAGCCTGGCAGAGCTTCCCAAGTGTGCAATTTTCCTTGCATGCGCATCAAAGTGTGTCTGGCTTGTATGGCAGCTCCTCATAGGGGAGGATGGCTGCTTTGTTTGTTGGCCCTTGTTGTCTTGGCTGAGAGTAATGAGGTGGAGTGTGGGGTATTGAATTTGTAGCCAGCCCTTCTTGTATTGGAATTAGTGGATTTGAATACATCACTATTATTTGTTTATCTGCTCCACTAACCTCCTGATTGTTTTCAGAAATGTCACAACTGGTTTGCTAAGGTTCCGGTAACACAGCTGGGCAAAAATATATATCCATCCAAATTTTGCCTACTTGAATACTCTCTTGTGAGACTCAAAACTGAATTGGAATTGCTGTCCTGATCAGAAGAGTGGAGCATAATTGCCCCCTAATGCTCTGTTTTCCTCAAGTAACACTGGTTCACTTTGAACTGGTACTCAAATCATGTTAACTTGCACTTCCGTAGTTTCTGCAGCTGGGTTTGCAGCATTCCTGGGAGAGCTATTTCAGTTACATGAATCAATGAGAAATTTCCAAGATTATAGAAGTTTCTGAAAAATATGTCATTCATTCATCACTGTACACTGTGTGTGTGTTCTGATAGGCCCAAAGAGTGTGAATGAGTTGTAGAATTGGGGAGCAGGCTTCCACCATATTGACCAGTGTTAAGTCTCCTATTGGCAATTAAGCCACACAGAAAGTAAGGCTATGACATTAGTCCATCAAGAGTGATCTGAAAAAGGATTAAGATGATAATGCTGTTAGTTCCTGTGCTCTGTGTTTAGTCTATTTTATTGTTCTGCCCTGGATCAGTTACCTCATGGTCCTGGCCAGAGAGCTACACTTGTGGATTCTCAGAGTGGAAATGGAGCCACTGCCATTTTTCTGGATGTAATGGTAGAGTGATAAGAGGTGGGTTGAACTCTCTTTCCTGCTAATCTATGCTATTTTAGTGCATTTGCTGCCCCTAAGTGAATGCACTTTCTATCCCATTAGTCATATACCGTTCCTACGACATGTGCAAAAGAGGAACATTTGTCAGGAAAGTATCACTGATACACAGAGGCTATGCCCTCAATCCACCTCCATTCTGAGCTAAGGTTGCTACCCAGAGGCATAGCTGCCAAGTTTTCCCTTTTCTCGTGAGGAAGCCTATTCAGCATAAGGGAAAATCCCTTTTAAAAAGGGATAACTTGGCAGCTATGCCCAGAGGAGAAAAACAGACATTGCTCATTAGCAAATATTAAGTCAACTGCACGTGCAAAAGGGTAAAACTGAGTATTCCTAATATTTTACAAATCTTATTTATTTCAACTTCATAATAATCATGTAAAATTTGCAATTAATCCAATTTTAGTAGGGCTATCACCCAGTTAAGAAAAAAGCTTATTATATGAGTTTAAGTCAATTAATCAGATTTGTATATAGTTCAGAAGCAAAAAAATAAAATAAAATCATGCTTCCGTTGCTCAGTGCACATGTATGTCATTGCTGAAATCATCTTAGAAGAGGCATTCCCTCTTGTTTGATGGGAAAGGATGGTGCCTCTGTTAAGATTATGCTTGGCATTACTAGTTCTTACAAGTATTTGTATTAAATGTAATACTTTTTTAAAAAAATCTGCCAAATTAATCTGGACACTTCTTCAGTTTTTTAATTGAGTAATCGAACCAGTTAATAGATTAAATGTTGCAGTTCTCTAATTTGCAGATAGCTGAACTGAAACAGGGAGAGTGTAATTTACCCAAGGTAACCCAGCAATAGCATACATTGGGATGCAGGATCCCTGGACTTCCCTTAGCCTTGGACTCTGAAGGAATATGATTTATACTGGAATTACCCACTGCTGTATATCATTTGTCTGATCATCATAGCTGGGCGCTTTACAGTTGCCTTCAGGCATTTCCTACATAAATTATGTGAAAACTTAATTATTTGTGACAATTACTAAATGCTTGTTTCATTTTTGTGACTATTTCTTCAATGTCAGAAACTTCACTTTACAAGTTGTTTTGTAGGCTTCAGTGGGAATACGGCAAATCCTTCCTAGGTAACTTTGCTAGCCTAGTGAGCCTGCAGCTGTTATGGACAGAGGCTGGGGAAGTGATTTACAGATCCCACAGAGCCTCAGCAAGAGAGACCCTTGTTCATGCCTTTCACTATCAGTCACCTGCTGGCATCAACAGTTTAGAAACACAGTCTTTCTATATCATTCAAGGAGTAACAAAGTACTAGAGGGAGCTCTGGCCTTGCTGGCCCATCCTACAGAGGGACTGAACCGCATTGTGGTGGATGGTGAAGGGGCCCACACTGTTAATGTGCTTGAAACATGCATAGTTTTATTAAATTGTGCAGTTTCTATTGTTTGAACTTTCTTTTTAGCTATAAGAAAGAGGTGGTGTGATGTATGAGCCTCCAAGTCACTTGTGACTTATTCATATCATGGAAGCAATAAAACTATAAAAGACACTGTCTGGATTTCTGTGTCTGTGTTTCCCTCCCTGCCCTGCCTTGCCCTCCCCTCCCCTCCCCTCAAGTGAAAAGGCAGAGGGATGCTTACAGATTGCTGCAACTTGTTCCTGGAGTCGCTTCCACAGCAGTTAGCAAACAGCTGCTGATGAAATCACACAGAAAAATCAGCTCCTAGATTTATAAGAAGCTGTTCCTGTGAGAAAAGGAAACTGGAGCACCTTTATACTGTATTTCCACATAAAAAGTCAAATGGGTGAAAATACAGTAGATACTCTAGGCCTTGTGTATATAACCTTATTTTCAACCACATTGGGCAGCTATGGACTAGCTAACCTCAGCACATGGTGTGCTTTCATAGTTTAATGTGCAGACATATCTGTATTCTGGGCTTTAGGTACCACTCTTTCACAAAACTCACAAGAGACCACTTGTTGTCATCTGAGGAAGTGGCAGCTTATCTATACAGATCCCAATGGTGCCATGCCACAGCTGGGTGTGTTTTTGTTGTTGCTACTATCTGGTATCTATGTGCAGACAGATACCTTACATAATATCGATCCTGGGATTATTTGGAGAATAATAATTTGGAACGTGTCCAGAAGAGGGCAACCAGAGTGGTCAAAGGCTTGGAAAACTATGCCTTATGAGGAACGGCTTAGGGAGCTGGGTATGTTTAGCCTGGAGAAGAGAAGGTTAAGGGGTGATATGATAGCCATGTTCAAATATATGAAAGGATGTCATATAGAGGAGGGTGAAAGGTTGTTTTCTGCGGCTCCAGAGAAGCGGACACGGAGCAATGGATTCAAAATACAAGAAAGAAGCTTCCACCTAAACATTAGAAAGAACTTCCTGACAGTAAGAGCTGTTCGACAGTGGAATTTGCTGCCAAGTAGTGTGGTGGAGTCTCCTTCTTTGGAGGTCTTTAAGCGGAGGCTTGACAGCCATATGTCAAGAATGCTTTGATGGTGTTTCCTGCTCGGCAGGGGGTTGGACTGGATGGCCCTTGGGGTCTCTTCCAACTCTATGATTCTATGATTCTATGATCATATTTTATTGTGCAGTGTACTCAATCCCTGCAAACCACAAGCTCACGAGGCTTCATCTGATACAAACACATCACTAACTGTGCAATTGACAGGGGTGTGAGTGAGCCAGGATGAGTTGTGCAGTTTGCACAGCAGAGTTCCTATTAGTGCTGTAGGAATGCCATGTGGGAAAAGACTGCTACCTTTGCTGAGGGCACACCAGCTACACTTGAGTTGCATAAAGTTGTACTGAACCAGCAACATGAACAGGTATTGTAATGATGTGCCCACAGATTGGAAACTTGGTAGGCTTCCATGAAACTGCTTTCATTCTGCTTTCTTAGAATCATTGAGTTGGAAGGGACCCCCGGGATTATCTAGTGCAGCCCCCTGGAATTCAGGAATATGCAGCTGTCCCTTACAGGGATTGAACCCACAACACTGGCGTTATCGGCACCACACTCTAGCCAACTGAGCTATCGAGCTGTTTCTTGCATCTTTGAAGGGTGTGGGGTGAAGTGGAGCAGAACATGTTGGGCCACACAGCAGGTAAAATGGTCTCTTTCCCTGTAAGCTAGGGGAAAGTTTTGCTGTTTAGAATGGAGGCACACACCCATTTCCTCAACAGTTCTGAGACTGACCCTTAATAATTAGACCATTCCAGGGAGGCTCCCCTGAAATCCAGGGATGGGTAAGGCTAGGGACCTGATACTTTAGTTCCTCTCAACTGGAGAGATATTTATTTATTATAATGCTTAGCTGCATGGAACATCCTAAAAAGATGAGATGTAAATATATTTTTGAAAAGCAGAACTGTGTTCTGGAAAAGTCTAGTTTCTTGAAAGCTTATTGACAGTGCTTTGATGCAAATATCCATAACGATGGACAAGTTTCTGCTACCTCCCTTTACAATGTGCAGTCACAGAACAGTTTTGGTATAGGATTGCCACCTTGCTATCAGTCTGCTTCTCTGTAACAGAAGCTTGCCTTGCAGACATTAACTAGTTTAAATGTTTCCCATCTATCTATATCCTTTTCTCTATCCAAAAGCCCAATTTACTCAAGCAGTTGATGAATTTTGGAGACAAACAAAATGCTGGAGGGGGAGGAGAATGTGGACATGGAACCAAGGTATGTTCTGAAGGCACACACTGAGCAACCCCTATGCTGAAGCTAAGCATGCCTGGGTCTGGTCAGTGCTTGGGTGGGTGGCCACCTAGAAATCACATGATGGGTTCCATTATGGAAGAAAAGCAACATATAAAGGTAAGAAAATAGTGCTCTCCCTGTGTATTTGGATGGAAAGTGGACAGCTAATTCACTGAGCCTGGGATTGAGGCAGCCCAGAGAGAGGATAAAAAGTTGATATGGATATGAAATAAAGAGAAACTTGCATGTGATCATGAGAGGAGAGGAGAAAGCTGCAAGTGGATTGAGAGATGGAAGAGGAGATGCACAGAGAAAACTAGAAGGAGGTAGAACAGAGGAAGCTATGCCCATGCCGTCGTCAACAGAAAAAAGGATTTAAACATAGCTTAAAGCAACACAAAGTAGTCCTACTTTTCAGTACTGAGAAATCCCTACTGGAAACAAGTACAGTACCTTTGAGATGTCTGTTGAGGCCAGCTTCCACACTTCCAGCTGACGTACATACTGGGGAGAAGAGAAGCTCCGATGCCTTCCAGAGGCCGGGGAGCGTTTCCGCGACTGGGCTGTGCAGCCGCGAAAGCAGTCCCCGGCAACCGGAAGCCAGGGACCGCTTTCGCGGCTGCACAGCCCAGTCGCGGAAATGCTCCCCGGCCTCTGGAAGGCATCGGAGCGGCTTCGCTCCGATGCCTTTGCAGAGGCCGGGGAGCACTTTTGTGACGCTCCCCAGCCTCCGGAAGGCATCGGAGCCGGGACTTCGCTCCGATGCCTTCCAGAGGCCGGGGAGCGTTTCCGCGACTGGGCTGTGCAGCTGCGAAAGCGGTCCCCGGCTTCCGGTAGCCGGGGACTGCTTTCGCGGCTGCACAGCCCAGTCGCGGAAACGCTCCCCGGCCTCCGCGAAGGCATCGGAGCAAAGCGGTTAATCCGTTCTAGGGGGTGTTTTTCCTCGTCTAGAACGGATTAATCAACTTCCCATTACTTCCAATGGGAAAGTTCACTTCGGTTTACGAACACTTCGGTTTATGAACAGACTTCTGGAACCAATTGTGTTCGTAAACTGAGGTTCCACTGTACTGACTAACTCAGACAAGGAGCTTCTGGGATTTGTTACTCAAACTTTACCACTTTGCAACAAGCTGTAGTTAGTGCATGCCTGCTTGGCAAGTGTAACTCTGATTCAGAGAAGACTGAGATTTTAGGTAGATTCTCCTTAGCCTTATGGAGAACAGAGTCTACATACCAATGACCTCAGCTCTGCCTCTGTTGCTCACTCTCTGCCAGCCACGGCACGAGATAGTGATTAGCTGTCTTCATGGCCCAGTAATAACCATCTCTGAAATGTTCTGCATGATTAACCTATTAGATACAGTACAGCTCCCAGTATTCTCAAGCTCAGCTTCTGTTTGCTTTCTAGCATCCATAAAGAAGTAGATGAGAGGAAAGAAGTCTTGGTAATGCACTGTTTGGGGGTGCAAGGGCAGGCACTAGAACAGGAGAGGAATGTCTTTTCTTGGTTGAGGGAAAGGCATTTGCATCCATTGTTTTCAGGCTATGTTAATAGAATATATGTCAATTGTTTCTACAGGTGAAGGTGTAGTTGAAGATGCATCTGAATGATTGGTTAGGGTATTATCAAGAAGAGCTGGAAGTGAGAGGCTGTAAGAATATAGTCTGGCTGCAGTTTTGTGCGCTCCATGAAGATATCTGTTTATTTTATTTATTCAGCTGCATTCATCATAGGGGCTGATCCAAACAACAACAGCTCCTGGAAAACTACAAACCACTGCATTGCTCTGTATCATCACATTACTTCCATAGAAAAGGACATTATACTGCTTTCAGCAGGTGCCTCCAGAAACTGTTGAAATGCAATGCAATTGAATCCCAAATTTGTAATTGTGGCTTTTATATCTTTTCACCTTTAGATTCAGTCATCCCTGAGACATGCACACTCTAACTCCTCCCTCTTCACTTGCCTGTCCATGAGGGGCATGCCCTTTTAGGTATACAGTGGGCAATAGCTCTGCCTACCTTGTCTAAGTAGACCTTTCACCTATCAGATTTAGTGGACTCAACTTCCTTTGAGGTTTTTAAGTAGAGTTTGGATGGTCATTGGTCATGTATGATATTGTTGAGATGCCTGCATTTCAGGGCTTTGGACTAGATAACCCTCAGGGTCCCTTCCAATTCTATGATTCTAAGTGCAGCTAAGATTGCCTCTCCATCCCTAATTACATATTGAAGGAAGGGACCTACAGCTTATAGCAGGCATCCCCAAACTTCGGCCCTCCAGATGTTTTGGACTACAATTCCATCTTCCCCAACCACTAGTCCTGTTAGCTAGGGATCATGGGAGTTGTAGGCCAAAACATCTGGAGGGCCGCAGTTTGGGGATGCCTGGCTTATAGCAATAACAAAAAAGTGGTGTTAAGAGGGCTATCCATGTTATACAGAAGATTCATGATCCATATTAGGGGAAGAATACATAGGCACACTATTTCCACTTCTGGTCCTTCATTTATCTTCCAGGTGCCTGGTACTGGCTACTGTACCCTCCAGTCTAGTGGGTTTTGTTAATTGACACCAAACTGGCTGGCAATAAGACCTTGCTCAGACTGTGGTAATCTGAAGAAGCCCTATGGATATTCATCTTGTGACTACATGGAGGCAAGCTTTCTCTGTTGTAGCACCCATCCTTTGGAACCCACCTTTTCATCAGCTAGTACATACGTATCTGTTTACCCAAGCCTTCCTAGGCCTTCTTTGATACTATAGATGTCATTTTTATATTTCTATGTGTATTTTAGTGGGTTTTTTAAGATACTACATTGTACACCATCTGATTTTAAGGCGGAATATAAATAGAATAGATTGGTTTAAAGGTAAACCAAAGGTTTAAGGGTGGTATATAAATGGTTTAATTAATTAATTAATTAATAATTGGTCCAGTACCTTTAGATCATTGCTTTGATTGAGAGGGCTCTGTTGTCATATTTGCTTACTCCTATGCTTCCAGATGACTTGTTTATGAAACATTCGTCCTGATTTGTTTGCAGGGTGATTAGACAATGTTGGCTGCTTCATAACCACTCGTTCTGGTTTGTTGGTGAGGAGGTTAGATGGTGTTGCATTAAAGCAAGTGTTATCCCACATTTTGCCAGCACATTTTCCAATCATTTACAGTATTGCAAAACATGTTATGTTTTCGGGAATGTAATAAAGAATAGCAATAATAATATGGCAAAGGATTTTGGTTTAATTTAAGAGAAAGCATGCTGCACCATGACATGTGGCTGCTGAGCAGCTATTCCATTAATTTTTTAAAAGTGTCACCATGATGCCTCAAGAGCAAAAAGCCATTGAATGCACCTGTGTAGGGCAAAGTCTTGATCTGGCCTCTGTGATCAGAGCTCTGAGACTAACAATAGAGCTTTAAAAACCTGAAACGGGGCAGTGGTTGACTTTTTCTTCACTTTTTCTCTTTCTTTTTCCACTCCCCACCCCCTGCAGTCCTGGACGCACAATATACAGCGGGAGAAGGAGTTTCTACGAAAGCTGGTGAAAGCTCGAGTAATCACAGACCTCACCAGTGGAATATGAGGAGGCGCAGCCACTGTGCGGAATTGCACAGCCACATGCATACAGCTAAGGACAAGGGCAGCAAGAGGTCCTTGGCAAGAATCCCGGCTTTTTAGAGACACACGGTGCCCTTGAAAAGTCTCCCTGGCCTGCTCTGCCTGCCTGCACCAGGGCTCACAGGGGAGCAGCGGCTATTGGCCTGAGGGAGCAGGTCGCACACTTGGAACTGCAAGAGGATCTTGTGCTTGAGATGGAATATCACTGGAGAGAACAAACAGAGTGGTAAAACAAAACAAAATTGTGCCAAATGGGAATAGGGGCCAGGCCGGAGGCAGCAGTGTTTGAATGTCCAATGCATTGTTTTATATATATACATACATACATATATATATAAAGAAACTCTTGAGAATCACACTAAATATATCAAGTGGAGCCTGGCCTGTGCACCAGCCCCATGGGACACCTGACCTGGCGTTGCACTTAGCCTGCCTCTGTGCCAGCCACAGCCCCTTTGCAGGGCTTGAATCCGTCCAAGAATTGTCTGTTGTTGGTGCTGCTATAATTTAAAAGTATTGTGGCCTCACTTTGCCCTAGATGGAGCAATTGAGAGGTCTATTGGATCTTCAGACTCTCTGCTTCTCATGCAGCAGCCACTGCTGCCAACATTCACCAGGCTACATTTTTTAGCCATTGTTCACACAACTCACTTCAATGTGTTGGGGGATTTCTACCTGTTTGGTAGGTTAGCCACAGGGAAGAAACCCCAAAATATTTGTTTTCTGTGGCAACTGCATCATGGTTCTGAAGTGTTCTGTACTTTTTTGTTTTTTCTTGGGGAGGGAATAATTTATTTTTGGATCAGGTCAGAAATTGTCCTAAAATATGAAGTTTCACCAGTGTTCAGCAACTAATGGTGCCAGAATTTTTACACTCATTTGGTTGTATTCTATTTTAAGTGGTTACTACCTTGATAGTGTTTAAGCTCCTTTGGAGATACTGATAGAAATTGCCTGGCCTGCAATTACCCCATTTTTAGCTTCCATGTGTCAGGTGTTTAACTCAGTCTGTTTCCAAATGATTCTGCACCCTTTTAAAGGGGACAGAGAGGTGTATTTGTATTCCTGTGCCCTATGTGTCAGATGCACTATTTGCACAAGTGTGTTCCATTTGTGTTGGAAAGGTTAGAAATATATTGTGCAAAGTGACCAAACAGTGGGAAGGGATGAATGGCATAATTTGTCTGGGGATCTGTGCACCCAAGAAGCTTTCTCAGGGGCTCTTACCCCTCCTCTTCTAAAATATGAATATATTTTGCATTGACGTGAGGTTCAACAGTGCATTAAAATGATTCGCTTGCCTTTCCTTGCTCAGAGAGGATATGAGAATCTGAACAACTCTTGTTATGCAGATAGACATGAAGAATGTTTATTCTGTGTATGCCAATGGTGTTACCCTATATTCTGCAATGTGAATGTGCATTTCCATAATTGTTTTTCAGGGTCATTTGGAAAGGTAAGAGCATAGTAACAGAATTAGTTAATGATACAAGAGCTAACAAGTCCCCAGGCTAGTTAACCTCTGCGTCCACTGACCCTGTACCTCTGTAGGACTACTTAAGGTAAAAACATTTCCTGAATGTTGGCGGCATTTTTAACTTTTCTTGACCCAAAACGCACAAGCTGACATACTCTGGGCAGGAGTTGAGTTGAGCCTGGCAGAGCTTCCCAAGTGTGCAATTTTCCTTGCATGCGCATCAAAGTGTGTCTGGCTTGTATGGCAGCTCCTCATAGGGGAGGATGGCTGCTTTGTTTGTTGGCCCTTGTTGTCTTGGCTGAGAGTAATGAGGTGGAGTGTGGGGTATTGAATTTGTAGCCAGCCCTTCTTGTATTGGAATTAGTGGATTTGAATACATCACTATTATTTGTTTATCTGCTCCACTAACCTCCTGATTGTTTTCAGAAATGTCACAACTGGTTTGCTAAGGTTCCGGTAACACAGCTGGGCAAAAATATATATCCATCCAAATTTTGCCTACTTGAATACTCTCTTGTGAGACTCAAAACTGAATTGGAATTGCTGTCCTGATCAGAAGAGTGGAGCATAATTGCCCCCTAATGCTCTGTTTTCCTCAAGTAACACTGGTTCACTTTGAACTGGTACTCAAATCATGTTAACTTGCACTTCCGTAGTTTCTGCAGCTGGGTTTGCAGCATTCCTGGGAGAGCTATTTCAGTTACATGAATCAATGAGAAATTTCCAAGATTATAGAAGTTTCTGAAAAATATGTCATTCATTCATCACTGTACACTGTGTGTGTGTTCTGATAGGCCCAAAGAGTGTGAATGAGTTGTAGAATTGGGGAGCAGGCTTCCACCATATTGACCAGTGTTAAGTCTCCTATTGGCAATTAAGCCACACAGAAAGTAAGGCTATGACATTAGTCCATCAAGAGTGATCTGAAAAAGGATTAAGATGATAATGCTGTTAGTTCCTGTGCTCTGTGTTTAGTCTATTTTATTGTTCTGCCCTGGATCAGTTACCTCATGGTCCTGGCCAGAGAGCTACACTTGTGGATTCTCAGAGTGGAAATGGAGCCACTGCCATTTTTCTGGATGTAATGGTAGAGTGATAAGAGGTGGGTTGAACTCTCTTTCCTGCTAATCTATGCTATTTTAGTGCATTTGCTGCCCCTAAGTGAATGCACTTTCTATCCCATTAGTCATATACCGTTCCTACGACATGTGCAAAAGAGGAACATTTGTCAGGAAAGTATCACTGATACACAGAGGCTATGCCCTCAATCCACCTCCATTCTGAGCTAAGGTTGCTACCCAGAGGCATAGCTGCCAAGTTTTCCCTTTTCTCGTGAGGAAGCCTATTCAGCATAAGGGAAAATCCCTTTTAAAAAGGGATAACTTGGCAGCTATGCCCAGAGGAGAAAAACAGACATTGCTCATTAGCAAATATTAAGTCAACTGCACGTGCAAAAGGGTAAAACTGAGTATTCCTAATATTTTACAAATCTTATTTATTTCAACTTCATAATAATCATGTAAAATTTGCAATTAATCCAATTTTAGTAGGGCTATCACCCAGTTAAGAAAAAAGCTTATTATATGAGTTTAAGTCAATTAATCAGATTTGTATATAGTTCAGAAGCAAAAAAATAAAATAAAATCATGCTTCCGTTGCTCAGTGCACATGTATGTCATTGCTGAAATCATCTTAGAAGAGGCATTCCCTCTTGTTTGATGGGAAAGGATGGTGCCTCTGTTAAGATTATGCTTGGCATTACTAGTTCTTACAAGTATTTGTATTAAATGTAATACTTTTTTAAAAAAATCTGCCAAATTAATCTGGACACTTCTTCAGTTTTTTAATTGAGTAATCGAACCAGTTAATAGATTAAATGTTGCAGTTCTCTAATTTGCAGATAGCTGAACTGAAACAGGGAGAGTGTAATTTACCCAAGGTAACCCAGCAATAGCATACATTGGGATGCAGGATCCCTGGACTTCCCTTAGCCTTGGACTCTGAAGGAATATGATTTATACTGGAATTACCCACTGCTGTATATCATTTGTCTGATCATCATAGCTGGGCGCTTTACAGTTGCCTTCAGGCATTTCCTACATAAATTATGTGAAAACTTAATTATTTGTGACAATTACTAAATGCTTGTTTCATTTTTGTGACTATTTCTTCAATGTCAGAAACTTCACTTTACAAGTTGTTTTGTAGGCTTCAGTGGGAATACGGCAAATCCTTCCTAGGTAACTTTGCTAGCCTAGTGAGCCTGCAGCTGTTATGGACAGAGGCTGGGGAAGTGATTTACAGATCCCACAGAGCCTCAGCAAGAGAGACCCTTGTTCATGCCTTTCACTATCAGTCACCTGCTGGCATCAACAGTTTAGAAACACAGTCTTTCTATATCATTCAAGGAGTAACAAAGTACTAGAGGGAGCTCTGGCCTTGCTGGCCCATCCTACAGAGGGACTGAACCGCATTGTGGTGGATGGTGAAGGGGCCCACACTGTTAATGTGCTTGAAACATGCATAGTTTTATTAAATTGTGCAGTTTCTATTGTTTGAACTTTCTTTTTAGCTATAAGAAAGAGGTGGTGTGATGTATGAGCCTCCAAGTCACTTGTGACTTATTCATATCATGGAAGCAATAAAACTATAAAAGACACTGTCTGGATTTCTGTGTCTGTGTTTCCCTCCCTGCCCTGCCTTGCCCTCCCCTCCCCTCCCCTCAAGTGAAAAGGCAGAGGGATGCTTACAGATTGCTGCAACTTGTTCCTGGAGTCGCTTCCACAGCAGTTAGCAAACAGCTGCTGATGAAATCACACAGAAAAATCAGCTCCTAGATTTATAAGAAGCTGTTCCTGTGAGAAAAGGAAACTGGAGCACCTTTATACTGTATTTCCACATAAAAAGTCAAATGGGTGAAAATACAGTAGATACTCTAGGCCTTGTGTATATAACCTTATTTTCAACCACATTGGGCAGCTATGGACTAGCTAACCTCAGCACATGGTGTGCTTTCATAGTTTAATGTGCAGACATATCTGTATTCTGGGCTTTAGGTACCACTCTTTCACAAAACTCACAAGAGACCACTTGTTGTCATCTGAGGAAGTGGCAGCTTATCTATACAGATCCCAATGGTGCCATGCCACAGCTGGGTGTGTTTTTGTTGTTGCTACTATCTGGTATCTATGTGCAGACAGATACCTTACATAATATCGATCCTGGGATTATTTGGAGAATAATAATTTGGAACGTGTCCAGAAGAGGGCAACCAGAGTGGTCAAAGGCTTGGAAAACTATGCCTTATGAGGAACGGCTTAGGGAGCTGGGTATGTTTAGCCTGGAGAAGAGAAGGTTAAGGGGTGATATGATAGCCATGTTCAAATATATGAAAGGATGTCATATAGAGGAGGGTGAAAGGTTGTTTTCTGCGGCTCCAGAGAAGCGGACACGGAGCAATGGATTCAAAATACAAGAAAGAAGCTTCCACCTAAACATTAGAAAGAACTTCCTGACAGTAAGAGCTGTTCGACAGTGGAATTTGCTGCCAAGTAGTGTGGTGGAGTCTCCTTCTTTGGAGGTCTTTAAGCGGAGGCTTGACAGCCATATGTCAAGAATGCTTTGATGGTGTTTCCTGCTCGGCAGGGGGTTGGACTGGATGGCCCTTGGGGTCTCTTCCAACTCTATGATTCTATGATTCTATGATCATATTTTATTGTGCAGTGTACTCAATCCCTGCAAACCACAAGCTCACGAGGCTTCATCTGATACAAACACATCACTAACTGTGCAATTGACAGGGGTGTGAGTGAGCCAGGATGAGTTGTGCAGTTTGCACAGCAGAGTTCCTATTAGTGCTGTAGGAATGCCATGTGGGAAAAGACTGCTACCTTTGCTGAGGGCACACCAGCTACACTTGAGTTGCATAAAGTTGTACTGAACCAGCAACATGAACAGGTATTGTAATGATGTGCCCACAGATTGGAAACTTGGTAGGCTTCCATGAAACTGCTTTCATTCTGCTTTCTTAGAATCATTGAGTTGGAAGGGACCCCCGGGATTATCTAGTGCAGCCCCCTGGAATTCAGGAATATGCAGCTGTCCCTTACAGGGATTGAACCCACAACACTGGCGTTATCGGCACCACACTCTAGCCAACTGAGCTATCGAGCTGTTTCTTGCATCTTTGAAGGGTGTGGGGTGAAGTGGAGCAGAACATGTTGGGCCACACAGCAGGTAAAATGGTCTCTTTCCCTGTAAGCTAGGGGAAAGTTTTGCTGTTTAGAATGGAGGCACACACCCATTTCCTCAACAGTTCTGAGACTGACCCTTAATAATTAGACCATTCCAGGGAGGCTCCCCTGAAATCCAGGGATGGGTAAGGCTAGGGACCTGATACTTTAGTTCCTCTCAACTGGAGAGATATTTATTTATTATAATGCTTAGCTGCATGGAACATCCTAAAAAGATGAGATGTAAATATATTTTTGAAAAGCAGAACTGTGTTCTGGAAAAGTCTAGTTTCTTGAAAGCTTATTGACAGTGCTTTGATGCAAATATCCATAACGATGGACAAGTTTCTGCTACCTCCCTTTACAATGTGCAGTCACAGAACAGTTTTGGTATAGGATTGCCACCTTGCTATCAGTCTGCTTCTCTGTAACAGAAGCTTGCCTTGCAGACATTAACTAGTTTAAATGTTTCCCATCTATCTATATCCTTTTCTCTATCCAAAAGCCCAATTTACTCAAGCAGTTGATGAATTTTGGAGACAAACAAAATGCTGGAGGGGGAGGAGAATGTGGACATGGAACCAAGGTATGTTCTGAAGGCACACACTGAGCAACCCCTATGCTGAAGCTAAGCATGCCTGGGTCTGGTCAGTGCTTGGGTGGGTGGCCACCTAGAAATCACATGATGGGTTCCATTATGGAAGAAAAGCAACATATAAAGGTAAGAAAATAGTGCTCTCCCTGTGTATTTGGATGGAAAGTGGACAGCTAATTCACTGAGCCTGGGATTGAGGCAGCCCAGAGAGAGGATAAAAAGTTGATATGGATATGAAATAAAGAGAAACTTGCATGTGATCATGAGAGGAGAGGAGAAAGCTGCAAGTGGATTGAGAGATGGAAGAGGAGATGCACAGAGAAAACTAGAAGGAGGTAGAACAGAGGAAGCTATGCCCATGCCGTCGTCAACAGAAAAAAGGATTTAAACATAGCTTAAAGCAACACAAAGTAGTCCTACTTTTCAGTACTGAGAAATCCCTACTGGAAACAAGTACAGTACCTTTGAGATGTCTGTTGAGGCCAGCTTCCACACTTCCAGCTGACGTACATACTGGGGAGAAGAGAAGCTGTATGACTGTAACCCTACTTGGGAAGGGACTATAGCTCAGTGGCAGAACACAAGTTTTGTGTGGGGAAAGTCCCTGGTTCAATTCCTGGTGTCTTGCATTGAGAAGGTCAGGTAGGAAGTGATGTGGAAGAATCTGCCCTGCAGAGCCATTGCCAGAGTAGGCAATGCTAGGCTAGATGGACAAATTGTCTGACATGACAAAAAGCAACTTCCTATGTTCCCAGCATGCTTAAAAGGAAAACATCATGGAACTTTCAGTCCTACATGTGGAGTATTTGGTGTTTTCTGCCAGGTTTATATGTACATGGGTCTGGATCAGAAGCTACACTAAGGAAGAAGAAGCTACTTACTGTTCTTGATTAGCCTAAACAGAGTGTTCACTATTTATTTTATTTTATTTTTAGTCCTTTTTGTTGTTTTTACATAAGATAAATGGAACACTGAGGCTTTGTCTAAGCAGAATGCTTCCTGACATACCATTTGCATCGGGATAGGGCACATAATGTAAATTTTAGGACAGCTTAAAATGTTAGGGGAAACATCCATTGTGTCAGTTACGGTAAGTAACAGAAGAGAATAAACTTGAGATAAATATTGCATAAGAAGAAGCTTGGTCTTGAATAATAATTTTGGATTCTTATCAAGCACTACAAGTTTATCCAGTTGATCTGTCAATGCAAGGCATGCCCCACCCGTGTTACAAGAACCAGATAGAACTTCAGTACCCAATTCACACAATACTTTATTAAGAGATTTGCTGGGGTGATATAAACATAAAAACCATGATTCTTAAAAATACTTACCAGCTAAAGAATTAGCAGGGTTTGGCTAAGTATTTACAGAGACTTGCCTGTGAAATTGGCCCTGTGGCCTTAAGCATAAAAGTCAAACCTGATTGTCCCTAAGGAAAGAAGTGGGGATGGCAGGAACATCAAGGCCTTCAAATGCTTTTAAGGCATTTTCTATAATGTAATCCTATAGCTTCTGTGTGCCACCCATGCAAATCCTCTTTTGTGCAATATACATGCTATAGGAAAAGCAGTAGACCTGCTATGGGGAAGGAGAAATTAACTCATCAATATGTGTTTCTGCATTCGAGCAGGCCAGAGTGAGGCAGGTACCTCAAGCAGCTGATTTTGAGTGTCACAAAAGGACAATAAATTATTTAATTTATTGTTATTTGATATTATTCCTGAGGAGAAGTGCTTTGTGAGATTTTCTGCCTCAGGTGTCAAAATAACTCGGCCAGCCTTGGGTACTGGGGGAGGGAGGGACACCATCTCCGCTTTGCCTTGGGTGAGTTCTGCATTTAAGCACTAAAGAAAAGTACGGAAACCACTGAACTGTCAAGGAAGATGCCAGAGCTCAGACATGGATGAGATTTAAAAAAACGAAAACAACAAAATACTTCTGTCCCATCCACCCTATACTGTTCGTTTAAACAAATTCCCCTCACCCCTTCCCAATTATACAAGCTGGTGGTGTGTGGCATATGTTAATCAGCCTCCATTTCCCGTGGTTACCCCTCTCTCAACCCTCCCTTTAGGTTACTGGTACGTTAAATTCTGTGACTATGTATTCTTAAAAAAACTGAAGAAAGGATGCGGTTGGGGGGGGGGATAGAAGGAACAACACAAAACAAAGTGTTGGTGGGAAATCACTTTTAACATTACACACATTATCCACTATAGGTGATTTAACATTTCTGCAGCCACCTTCTAAATGTCAGTGCCAACAGCAATGATATCTGTGGGAGGAACCAACGTACTGAGGCCTAATCAACAAAGAGTCTTGTGGCATTTTGAACTAACAACCACCTATTGAACTAACAACCACCTATTGAGGCAGAAAGGCAGGACATGAATGCTGTTAACAGACAGACAGCTAAAGTCTTGAAGAAAGTCCTTCTCCAGTCTTGAGAGACACAGAATATCTTTCCATGTTAAGGGCTACCTGTCTACCAGTGTTGCCTGAGTGGTCTGTTTTGTGATGTGAGTGGTAATGAAAGGAGCATAGCACCTTAGCTGGGCCTGGGAACTTAAAGGAAAAAAACCCTGCTATTTTTGCTTCCAAGAAAAATGCCAGCTACTGCTGATATCGCACAGAAAGCCCCCGAAAGGGACAAGGAGTGGGTTCTGGTTATTAGAAATCAACTCTGCTGAAGTTCAGAAACCTTTTCCTCCAGCAAATAGCCTAAGAGAATACAACTTTTAAACGATTTGAAATTGTGAACTGCCTGAATGTTATTTCTTAATTACCCGTTTCCCCCTATAACTGCACATTTTAAATCTGACTGTCTATTAAAAGACCTGCTTTAATGAGGGAAGATTCAAGCCATTACTTCAAGATCACCGTTCCAGCAGTTCTAGAATGGCTCCTGATGCTCCTGTCAGAATGACTCATCAAAACAAACAAACCCACTCCAGTGACATTAACAGTTATAAGATATGTAGGCTTTAATACAAGACCTATCAAATAAGCCACAGAGGAACTCAATATTTGAACAAACTAAGCACAGGGAACTACCGGTAGGTTGCAAGCATTTTCAGAATTTGCTGTTAATTGTTTTGCGCCAAAGTAAGTTGTTGAGGTTGGTTGTTGTTTTTTTAATGCAAATTGCATATCATGTACTGTCATGAATCGATGTCCTTAATGCCTTTCTTCGTCTAGGTCCCTAGGTACAACCCTATATATTATATATTATAGACTCAAAAGAATGTCCTAATAATGTGGTGTGGCACCTCAAGTGTTGGACCAGGTAGAACATGGGAGACCAGTGTTTGAATTCTCATTCAGTCATGAAGCTTACTGGCTGACCTTGGGCCAGTCACAGTCTTTCAGCCTAACCTACTTAACAGGATTGCTGTGAGGATAAAATGGAGTGTGTGTACCACCTTGAGCTCCTTGGAGAAAATGTGGGATATAAATATAAATAAATATGTTCAATTGTGTTTTCTCTGGATTGCAACTTTAGAGTATTGTATTTTGAGTTTTTCTTTGACTTACTAAACAACGTTTGTGCACTCCAGCATTGGTGAGGAACATACAGTCTAGAGGGAATATTATTATGATTATAATTTATTAGGAAATGTCAGGACAATATTGCAAGGGAGGAAATAGTCTTGATGGGGTTTAACAAGGCTGCAGTTGGCACTCCTGCTGTTATGCTACAGAAGGAAAGCTCATTACAGTACAGTAAAGACCTTTAACTCCTGAAAAGGTTTTTTTAAAGAAACATGTTGTTTTTTTTTAAAAAAAAAACTTTAAAAGTAACACCAGGGGGTGGGGAAGAGGTGCTTGTCACCAGTGACATCACTGACATTAACCAAAAAGTGCTTCTGACATGCCAGAACCACATTCCACACCAAGCACGTTGCTGCAATTGACATGCTGTCTGGAAGAAGAAACACTTTCCTTTCTTTTTTCTTTACCAGCAATAACAAGAAAAGCTATTTATTGCTGGGAAAATGTTATTTCCCCGCAAAACAAGTGATAATTTGGCCGACGTTTCAGAATGATTCCCAAATCCTAGGCACACTAACTGAAAAAGAGCAGCACATTCCTAGCACTGAAAGTAATAAAACCTAACAGAATGTTAAAAAGGCCCTACAACGTTCTTTGACCAGGCGAGTGGCAGAAGATGGTTTCAAAATTGATACTATAGCCCAGCCTTTACCATCCTAGTGCCCTCCAGATGCTTTGAACCACGTTGTCCATCAGATGCAAGCTAAATGATACCGTATATTCTGTCCTCACTGTTCTTTCCCCTTTCTCTAGAACCTTTAGCAATTTCACTGCAACTCAACCCTCATATTAGCGGTGATTGAGGAAAGGATGAAGAGCATTTATGCTGATGACATGATTTGCATGTTAACTAATCCACTGGACACCTCACCAATGCTAAAATCAGAATTACCGGTAGGTCAGTTTGAAAAAATGGCAAGCCTTAAAACCAATCTCAATAAATCATGGATCATGTACTACAATATAGGCCCAATGGAGCAAATTAAACTTCAGCAAACACCTATTCCACATTGTAGGACTAGTTTTTATGGGTAAAAATCCCATATAAATTAAATAAATTATACATTTTAAATTATACTCTTACAAAAAGTTAGGAGAGACTTGGGTTGATGGGATAAACTACATCTCTCAACTTTGTGTGTCTCAACTGTGTGTATTCAAATGATGATACTGTAATACCTAAAATTTTATATCCTTCCCAATTGCTTCTAATTTCACTTCCACCCAATTGACTCAAGAAATGGTAAAACTTACTTTAAAAATTTGTGTTTGTGTAAAAAGAAAACATGGTCCAGGCTGACTATGATTATTCTTTTTTACAGGAAATCAAGGGAGTGAATAAGGGCTACCACACTTAGCCTTATCTCACGATGCATTCCAACAATGTCAATGTAATTTTATCATCAGTAAAACAAGTAAGAAATGGATTGACATCAAAGACTAAATGATATAGGTTCCGGTTTCCGCCTGCAGGAATGGCGGACCTGTTTTCCATCCCTCTGACCTTCGTAAGGAATTTGGCGGTTGCTAGGGGAGTAAATGGCAACCCCCTGCCCTCTCCGGGGGTTACGGAGAGGGGCCGCTGGTCCGCGATGCCCCCAGACCCACTCCGACTGTTTATGGAGTGGGGGGAGCTTGGGCTCAAGCCCTTACGACGGCCAGGACTCCCGGACGCTAATCTGCATGGCGGGGATTTCCATGATTAAAGAAGATAATTAGGCTTAAATCTATGGACATACTTCAGAAGGAGGGGCAGAAGCGCTGTTTACTGCCGAGAAATCTATGCTGCTGAAGGTGAGGAGTTAAAGGCTGTATTTCATCTGGAAGAAGGATTGATGGGGACAGAGCGATAAGGGAAGCGAGTCTTTTTTTTATTTTTTTTTCATATGAGTTACTTCGTACCTTCCCAGACGCGATGTCCTGGCTTGTTTGGAGTGAAAGAGAAGCAAAAGACTGTGTGAGTTGAACTTTATAAACTGTTGTTATTGAGCATATTCTTTGAAGATGAGGAGTTGCTGATGAGAAAAGCCCCCCTCTAGTTGGACGGAAGGAGTGCCTGGACGCGTTCGGAGGATTTATGAGTTGTGACGCACTTTGAATTGGAGCAGCTATAGGGCAAGGAGAACCATTAATTTACCAAGAGTCAATGTATGGTGTGAGATCTGGTTCTTCGGCCTGGAAAAGCTGTAAATTTTATAATGATCGTTTAATCTACATGGTTATGAGAGAAAACGAAAGTGATTTGAGTTTTTTTAAGATGGCGCTGCTTCGTGTTGAGAGCCGACGCAATAGGGACGCTCCGGACCAAGAAGATTTATGGGGGGGCTGGACTGATTAACTCACACAGGAGAAAGAACATTTGTGAAACTTTGTTTGACATTTATCTCAGCAGCTGGGAAATAATCGGTTGAAAGAGGAAAACATCTATGTGACTGTAAAGGGAAAGATCTGGATTATTATGGATTTGGAGAGACGATTTGAACTTTAGAAAAAAGACGACAGTGGACGGTTGCGAGGAATCCCCAATTTCTTGAAGCATGGGAACCCTAAAAAAATTTTTTAGATGATTTGGCATAACATTCGGTTTGATTGATATATATGTGTATAATTTGAAATAATGAATGTGATATAATTGGTTTTAATTGGAAAAATTAATAAAATATATTTATTAAAAAAAAACAAAGACTAAATGATATAAAATAAAATATGGGTACTCCTAAATTTCCAAAACAATTTTAGATAAAATACCGCAACCCATGTACACAGAACACAATATGGAAAAGGTGGCAGCGATGTCTATCTCCTCTGTGTTCACCTTTAATATTACTTGGCTTTCACACCCAAGTCCAAGATCCAGCTCCGTGAAATCTCATCCTATTATGGAAGAAAAAACATTTATTTAGACTTTGCGGTTTTTATGCTAATGATAAACTGATATCCAAAGAACAACTAACAATAAATACAGGTGACTTGGGACTCTCCTGGTTACAATAAATACAGTTCTCCCACTTTTTTAGCAGATAATGCTTTAATTGTACAAGCCACCAGACCATTAACTAAATTTGAATTTATACTCTTAAACCAAGAGCATGTAGGAAGAGGCTTGATCGCTAACTTGTATAGTATAATGAATTATTACACAACTACAGGCCAATTAGATGACCTGAAAACTGCAGAGGAGAGAGACCTTAATTTCAACATTGAAGACTATGTGGAATGGTATTTGCTCAAGTAAACCCTTAAGTCAATATCTGCTTATATCCAAGAATACTCTTTGAAAGTACATTATCACATAGATGGCATCAAACTCCTGTTCAGATCTCACACATAAACTCTCAGTGTTCCCAGTTCTGTTGGAGGAGAGTGAAAGGGAAGTTTTTTCCCCTTTATGGTGGGAATGTCCATGAAACAGATATTTGCAGAAATGTCAAACATATTTAAGTTTCAGATTCAAGCAACCCCACACATTTATTTATTTATTTATTTATTAAATATGTGGGATAATAATATAAAGCAGTTTCCTTCAGAAGAGCTATTTCTTGGATGCTGCCAGCTGCCAGAATTTCTGCAGCACAAAAATGGAAGACATTAAAGTTGACTCTTGCATTATGGTACAAAGATTTGCAGACTGGTGATCGCTGAAAAAATAACCCACAAACTTTGTGTAATTAAAGGCAGGCAAAGATTCTGCAGAGCATTTCTACACAATATGCTGGGACTTTACCAATAATCTACAAGATTCTTTACCTGCACATAAAAAGAAACCTGGACTTCATGATTAGAATATATTGTAAAATGAATGTATTGGATTATACTTACCCATCTTACATATGTATGCATCTCTCCTGTGACTTTCCAGGTTTCCATGCTGAAGTCGGTTCTGTTGTTACCTGGAAAAGAAAAGGTATAATAAGAATAATAAAAAAAAACTTCCATCAAATGGGGTGGAAGTTGTCATCTAACACCTCTGGAAGCCACCAAGTTGGCAAAGGCTGCTATAGTTGTACCTCAACCAATCTCCTCTGAAACTATTCTAGAAAAATATTAGAATTTCTATTCTGGCAAGGAGAACAATTGATCCCCACAAGCAGAACATTTTCCCTGTGCTACAGTATTTTAAGGAACAAATATGCTTTTGATGCTGTGTAGGCCAAGTGGCACCTGTCATGGTTTTAACTCTTCACTCCTTCCCTGTACCTTAAGTAGATTCCATTCTCCTACCCCACTTTTTGAAATAAAATATGTTTACTGTTTTCAAAAGCTAAGTAGGAGGAGGTGTTACATTTGCAATTGGTATTGTTCACCCTAATCTCCGAACGGCAAGAGACTTACCCAATGCTTACCCAGGTTTCCGGTTTCAGGAAAGAAGCTCAATGGAGATTGTGATGTCTTTATTTACACACATATATACAACCTGAGCATAGGATGGGCATAGAAGGGCTCACAGCATAAACACACCAACAGATCTTGCCTCCTCATTAGGTTCCCAGGTGGATCCCCAAGCCACAGCTTTTGAGTCCAGCACAGACCAAGCCTCTGTGTCTCCATCTTCCAGCGTTAGCCAAAACTATCTCTCTCACAGCCCCTCTAGGCCTATTGTTTTCAAGCCTAGGGTGATGTGGCATCCAGTCAGGTGAGGTGGGAAAAGACCCACCCATTTGTCTCTATGACAACAGGACTCACTTTTTAAGATGCTGATGATGAACATTTAGCTGGGCTAACAAAGGAACTGGTTTAACTGGTTCAACAGGTTTCATCTTACATACCGTATTGTAACCCAGGGGTAGGCAACCTAGGGCCCGGATGCGGCCCAATCGCCTTCTCAATCCAGCCTACGGATGGTCCGGGATTCAGCGTGTTTTTACATGAGTAGAATGTGTCCTTTTATTTAAAATGCATCTCTGGGTTATTTGTGGGGCAAAGGAATTTGTTCATTTTCCCCAAAAAATATAGTCCGGCCCACCACATGGTCTGAAGGATGGTGAACTGGCCCACAGCTGAAAAAGATCTCAGGCCTGGAAGGGACCCATGGATATCATCCAGACTGCCCGCCCTTCATACAGTTTACTCAGATATACAATGTAAGTACAGAAAAAGAAAAATTGTGCAGGAACATTTTCTTTATATTAACTTAGAACATCTGTCCAGTGCTTGCTGTATGTATCTGAAGCCTATGTCCAACTATTTCATTTCCAGAAGTAAGAAAACAGTAAAGTAATTTGACCCATGTGTTTTCCCTTTAGCAACTTTTACTTGGTTGGTTAGGTTTTTATTTTATTTTTTGCCAAGGGAGTGTTGCACACTTTGCTCTACCCATGGTCCAATCATGTTATTTCTCCGTGTTAATTCTTGGGTTATACTTGCATGGCTGCCATTATCACAAACAACAGAATTCTTTGTACAGTATAGCAAGTTTTTGTTTTGACCATCCAATAATGAGATCAGCTCCAGCTTTAGTGTACAATATATCTGTTGACCTTTTATAGTAAAACTTTAAACCAAAAACTATTAACCGTTCCACAGGTCCACCTCATGTGGAAGAAGTATCCCAATTAGGGCCGTTTTCACCAGCATTGTGGACTGGTTGTACGGCTTAGTTTTGGCAGTGGAAGGCAGTGGGTGATTTTAAATGTGTCTGCTCCAATTGCTAAGATAGATTTAAATAACATAGCTACACTTGAGGCTTATTTGAGATGTGACTTTTATTTCTTCAGAAGGTCAAGCTAGCTGATTGCAAGCAATTTGCTTCATTTTATTTATAGTCCATCTTATCTCATGGGGTCAGGGCAGGAAACAATCATTTTATCAAAAAATGACAGGCATATCCCCATCCTTGAAGGCATAGGAAATTGATACAAATGGCTTAGGGCTGTTGGGGGATGGTGGCGGAGAATAATACTAATAATAATTATTTGAACACTAGTATGCTTCAAGGTGTTGATAAAAGCTAATCCCATCTCACCCGCTCACACCCACCCATAGCAGGGAGTCAGCAGCAGAGATAGATAGATAGATAGATAGATGATAGATAGATAGATAGATAGATAGATAGATAGATAGATAGATAGATAGATAGATAGAGATATAGCACAAATTATAATATAATATAATATAATATAATATAATATAATATAATATAATATAATATAATATAATATATGCCTTAAGCCTATAACTACATGCACTGCTGTTGCCTTGGTCCCTGACATGTCCCTGACAGCCTGCAACAGAGAAGATCATCCAAGATTTAGCACAGACCACACATTCTGCAGGCAACCTTCTTCTTTAAATAGCTCTTGCATTCACTTTTGGGTTTCACTGTAATCAGGCTCAGGCTGCAGTCTTTACCATCTGTATATGTGTTATTTATCAAGAGGGTTTCTTCCCAGCTTCTCCATTTCTAGACCCCACAAGGCAGCTTATGGCAAACTGATTTAAAAATACATAGCAACAACAAACCAACGTTGATATTAAAATGGAGCAAAAATGGCAGCAGAGCCCCACAAAAAGCCTATAGTTCAAAAAGAACCTAAAAGTGTGGTGCTGATAAAAGCGAACATAAAAGACTCCCATAGTTCTAGTTACAGGTAGGTAGCCATGTTGGTCTAAGTCGAAGCAAAATAAAAATATTCCTTCAGTAGCACCTTAAAGACCAAAATAAAAACTTAGTTGGTCTTTAAGGTGCTACTGAAGGAATATTTTTATAAAAGACTCCGTTACACTACATTCCTAAATCCAGACAAAGGTCATCTGAGGTGTGGTATAAGTGCTGCTCTGCTACCAGAGAAGTACTTGTGAGACAGTATTCATGCCACCCAGGGTCCCCAGGTATGTCCATGGAAAGCTTATATAAAGAGAACTGTTGAATCAGACAAAAGGCCCCTTTTGTCCCACACTGAGTTCTCACAGTGGTCAGCCAGATGCTTATAAAAAGCCTGCAAGTAGGACTTGAGTGCCAAAAACACCTGTCCCCAGCAACTGGTATTCAGCTGCATACTGCCTCCGACAGTGAAGGTAGAACATAGGATGGTTAGTATCCATTGACAGCCTTATCCCCTGTGCATTTGTCTAATCCTCTTTTAAAGCCATTTAAGTTGGTGGCCACCCCTAAACCTTGTGGGAGCAAATGCCATAGTTTCACTATGCAGTGTGGGAAGAGGTACTTCCGTTCATCTGTCCTGAATTTCCCAACATTCATTGGATGCCCCCTTCCCTTTTGATTTCGATTGTTATGCTTTCTCATTTACAAAGTAATGTACCTACATTTTTAATAAACACTGCACATATTAAAAACAAGACAGTCCCTGCTTGCAGGCTTTCAATCTAAAAGGCAGGACCCAAAAAGGGGTGGGGGGAAGGGGTGGGGTGGAAAGAGCAAAACAAACAAACTCTGGCACCAGTTCTTGTTCTTATATTACCCAGTTGCAGCACATAAAGTGAGGGGGTGGTGTTGGCACTGCTGCTTGCTGGGGCCAGGATGGGTGGGGTAGCACAGGGGTGGTGATAAGTACAAAGGCACACACACACACTTGTGCTGACTGCCACCAACCTGGTGTTTCCCCTACCCCAGTGTTTCCCAACCAGGGGCCATATGGCCGCCCTGGGGCCCCCAGGATATTCCAAGGGGGCCACAGGTGAAAATCGTGTAAATGGGGGCCCCACAGCACGAGGCTTTCTAAGAAAACATTGGCTGGCCATCTGTCATGGATGCTTTAGCAGAGTTTCCTACCGTACATTGCAGGGGGTTGCACTAGAAAGATGATTATATGTTTTTCTGCTTCAGCAATATTTAATTATGTTCCTATCATTTTATGTAATTGTATTTTGTATAAATTATAAATGAAACATGTTCTATTTACAAACAAAACATTTAAATAGCTACCTTTCTACCAGTAGGATGGGAGGGGACATGGGTGTAGCCAGGGTTTTTGTTAGGGGAGACAGAACCTCAGATTTGTATTGATCTGTATTGATTTTTACTTATGGGGGGCAGCTGCCCCCTCGCTCCCCTTGGGGGTGGGGCACAGGAAGGAAACAAGGTCGGAAGGGGACCACGGTCGGAAAAAGGTTGGGAAACCCCACCTGATGCCCTATCCCAGCCCTGGTGAGCAGCAGGACTGCCATAAGGGTGTGCAGTGGCAGAGCCCCACCTCATGTGCTGCAGCTGCGATGACCAGCCAGGCCTGGATAGCTCCGTGGGTTAGAGCATGGTGCTGACAACGCCAAGATTGCAGATTTGTTTCCCTTATGGGACAGCTGCATATTCCTGCATTGCAGGGGGTTGGTCTCCCTTCCAACTCTATGATTCTATGAATGGAAATAGCTCAGAGAGGGGAAGATCCCCCAAAACTGTGGGAATTACTTCCAAGTAAACACACATCAGGTTGCATGGTAAATTGGCCTCATGGGCAAGAGTATGAGGACTAAATTAAGCTACCCAATGGATTGTGACTGAACAGCCCCCTTTCAATGAACGCAGCAAAAAGAAGTAGGAAAAGGGATACCTCGGCCCCTTTGGACATTTTTTCAGCTAAGCATAGAGCAAAGCATGCTTTATGCTGGTGCAGGGAAAACAAATCTCCTCCTCCCTAAAAACCCAGTTTGTCAAGGATCTTGGGTCCACACTAGTAGATTTAGCACGACACGCTGGCTGGGTCTAAAGCTGATGCTGGTTCTCTAAAGTGTTGTCCTGCTGAGACTGCCTTGAGCAGGGCAGTTTTAGCAATAGGTTTACTTGACACTCTAATGCTTATTAAGATCGCTGCACAGCAAGTGTAAGTAAGGGAGGAGTGGCTACACTTTAACGAAACGGAGCTGTCATACAGGATAATCCTAACGGATTTAAGCAAATGTGCTCAGGGGTAAGACCCTATGTAGCTAAGAGTAAATAATGCTTGGCCTATATATAGCTGGCCCAGGGCAGGAGGTGGGGGGAAGGGCCAGGTGCAGAGGCATCCCCCAGGCCCATTCTCTGGCCAGCAGTGGAAACCACTAATGAGCGTGCAGTTCCTCTCTGGAGCAAAGAATTATTATATAAGCCCAGAGAGATTGGGTTGGCAATTTATCAAGCGATCCCAGTTTAGATCCTGTGCCAACAGCAAGCGCCCCATTTGGCTCACTCCATTGGAATAGTTAATTAGAGGCAAGAGAGAGCAGCTGAGGGCAAGTGCAGCCAGCAGAGAAACGGAGCAAAGGGGCTTACGGTGTACAGCAGCGGCAGCAGGCAGGGAAGGGGACGGGATGTGAGAACTGGATGCAAGCTTGAGACCTGCCTGATGCCAGGGGAGCGGGGAAGGCGCAGGGAACACATTCTCTCCTGAGGCCTCCAAAGGGTAGGGTGCTTGGGTACGTGGGGTGGTGGTTCTGCTGAGCCATCTCAGTCCCTCCGCTGAGGTCCGGAGAAGAACATAAGAGTTGGAGGTAAGAACTGGGCTGTCTGCCCACAAACAGATTAGCAAGGTATACCCTCGGCAGCTATGTGGGAGTTAATCCATGATCCACTTGGCGTGGGGAGGGGGTTCGTGGGACATGTGAGCAACGCCAGTGGTGATTTCCAGAAAAGATCCAGGCTTCTCCTTGCAGCTCCTTGCAGCCGGCAAGGAAGAACTGTGGTTCAGCGGCAGAGCTGAAGGTCCCTCATCTAGCCCCCAGAATCTCCAGATATTGCTGAGGAAGGTCAATATTGGAGAACTGCTGCCAATTTAAGTGTAGACCAGCCTCGGTGCGCTCCAAATGCTTTGGACTGCAACTCCCATTAGCCCAAGCTAAAGCAGCCAAGCTGGGCAGGACTCATGGGAGCTGTAGTCCAAAACATCTGGAGGGTGTGGGGTGATGGTGGTGGAATTCTGCTCTAGATGATAGCAAGCTAGATGGACCAATGATCTGACTTGGTCTAAAGCAGCCTTTTATGTTTTGAACGAGGAAGTGTTAATCAAAGTAACTGAGTCTTCCAAATGTGCATATGAAAAGCAGTGTGCCATATCTGCTTACATTTGTGTTGAGTCCCCAGCAAAAAGCAGAGTGGCCACAGGCACCAGCCTAGCCTAAGGAGAGAGGGGAGTTGTATGTGCGCTTGAATAGCTGGGGAAAGGGGGCGTGCTTATTACATTGGGTGGTGCCTTGCCTCTATTCAATGGAATCAGAAAAAGGAAGACTTTCCAGTGTGGCTTAACTGCTCTCCAACAAGACCACTGTACCCTATAACCCAGAATCTCCCAGGCCCCTAGCACATGCTCCTGGGCAGCAGTGCCCTCAGGCCAGGATCTGGGGGCAGAAGTCAAGGGTCCCATGCAGCAAAATGATGAAGGACTTCCAATGCATGACTTTATAAGTGAGCAAAGTCATACAAATTATTACTATCTAAGGATGACGGGGCGGGGGATAGAAGACAGTTAAATCCAGAGTGACTGCTACTGAGCACCTGGAAGTAGGGACTGAGGGAGCTTGATGAGGCAAGAGCAGAACTTGGCAGAACACCACTGGCCGTTCTGTCCAGAAAAAAGCAGCCGCGATTCAGCTACTGGGGTCAGGGATCAGCACTGCCAAGCCGGTGTTGAGACACCAGCACTGCACTGGCATGGACTACAGACCAGTTCCTGCTGTGGCACAACATCCTTGAGAAGTTTGGGTGGGCAAGGACTGCTCTGTACCTCCCCTAGCAATGGATGTAAGGAGCAACTGCCAGGGCTTCCAGCCACTCACCTGCCCTGGGCAGCTCTGCCTGAGGGTGATGCGGCAGTAAGGACTGCCCAGCTTGAGAGTGCAAGCAAACGTCATGCCCAATACTGTGCCACCACGAGGGAGGATGCAGGTGGCCCACGTTTTGCATGAGCTCACCTGCACCCTCCCTGCTGCTGCCCAGAGAGAGAGAGAGAGAGCGCAACCCGGCAGATGCAGGACCTTACTCTGGCTCTCCTTGGGCCCAATCCTCTCCACCATGTTGTCCAGAGAGCGAAAGTGCCCGCAGCCTCAAATCCCCCCACTCGCAGCGAGGACTAGGAGGCTACAGCCGGGGGCCCGAAGGCAGAGAAGTGCCCCATAATCGTCGCCAGGGATATAGGCGCGCCAGCTGCCCGAGGGCCCCGGGGGCCTTCGCGCCGGTCCCAGGGGCGGCGCCTGCGTAGGCTGCTCCGCTCGGCGGCCGGGGTGGGGTGCGGTGAGGTCCCACCCGTGGCTCTTTCTCTTGTCTCTCGGGCCGAGCCCCGCCCTGGGGATCAGGTGACAGCAGAGGCTGGAATTTGACACCAGACTCTGCCAGCCACGGAGATGGAGCCGGTGCTTTTCTCCCTGCCAGAGGCCGCCTGTCCCGGAGCCCGCCCGGCCGCAGGTCCGCTTCCCGAGGGCCGAGAGCCCCGCCGGCTCCCTGCCTCGCCGTGTGCGGTGAGTCCGGCCCGGCGTGGAGGGGGATCCCGGGATCGGGGCTGCCCTGCCGACTCCGGCCCGGACGCCAGCCGCTCTAACCCGATCTTTCCCCGCAGGGGGGCGCTGAGCCCACCGGGCACCTGCCGGCCATGCAGGCGACGTGAACGTCGGGCGCCCGAGGGAGCGATCCCGGCGGGGCCGGACTATGGCCCCCGGGGCCGGGTGAGCGCAGGAGCTGCCGAGGAGCCGCTGCCGCCGCCGGGAGGTAAGGAGCGGGGTTGGAGAGCTCGTGGTCCCTCGCGGGGAAAGGGCTGTGGGTGTGTGCAGTTCTGTCCCAGAGCGGGGAGAGGCGAAATCTCTGGTCGTCGGGAAGAGGGAAGGGGCGCGGGGGCCCCTCCTCCCTCCCTCCCCGGCCGATCCCGGTGTAGGTATTCCCCGTGGCTCTGACCAGGCCGCCGGTGACCGTGTATCTCCCGTGCAGGGAGCGGATTCGATGCCCTGGAAGGGCCGGTACCCGAGGGCAGAGGGAGGCGCTTCCCGGCCCGGATCCTCGGAGTATGGTCCCCGGAGAGCCGCGCGCAGCAGGAGGCGCCCCATCTGCCGAGACGGAGCGCGCGGTGAGTGCGGCGGGCGGGAAAGCGCGAGCGCAGCGCCCCCTAGACTGGGGCGGGGAGGAGAGAGCGGGGCAAATGCGCGGCGGGGGTGGCGGGTGGAGAAGCGATACTCTTGAGCGGAGCAAGTAGATAGGCTGTTCGGAAGGGGAGCTGGCGCTTGTCGCGGCAGGGCTGCTTCTCCCCCGCCGACCCGGGTAACTCTGGGCGGACTTCGAGTGCCTTCGTTCTCCAGAGGGCCGCTTGCTCGGAGTCGGACCGCACGCTCGCTCGCTCTCGGTTCCCCGCGCCCCACAGCTCAGGTCTGCCTCGTGGCTCCAGTCTTAAGTTTTCCAGGCAGCTCCTCTGGAGAGAATCGATGGTTGGGTGTGTGTGTTGTATGTGTTTGAGAAAGAGACAGATAAAGACAAGAGAGCCTCTTTGCCTTTTCCGAGGTGGTCCACGGTCCTCTTCTAGAATTTCTCTGGTATTTCTCTGCGTTTCCTCTAGTCCAAGAGTGGCTAACCTTTGGCCCTCCAGATATTGCTGGACTACAACTACCATCATTCCTGAACATTGTTAATGTTGGATGGGAATGAGGAGTCATAGAATTACAGAATCTTAGGGTTGCAAGGGACCTCAAGGGTAATCTAGTCCAACCCCTTGCAATGCAGGAATCCCGATTATGGTACCTGGGTGGGCTTGACCCACCAAAACAACCAGATGCACTGACCCTACAGAGCCTAACAACTTCTAGCGAGCTCTTTGGGGCTGTTAGCCCAGGCCTATCAGGAAGGATCTCTCTGGCTTCCTCAGGCACTTCCAGAACATATTTCCACCAGCATTCAAAGGAGAGAGAGAGAGAAGAATTCGACACAGTTTCTACATCATCAAAACTTGAGAAACTCAGCTCTTCCACCTCAGTCACTGAGGCTACAGTGCTATGCAGACTTACCTGAGAGCAGCAGGGCTTACATCTGAGTAAACTTGCCGAGGATTGGACTGCAGGTCTGTTTTCCACTCCCCATCACCACTGATGTCAGGCGGCCCACTCTTCTTTTCTGCTGTGGTTCCGATCCTGGCACAACTTCTCTGTTGCTTCCTAGCAGATATAATTCCTGCTGGTTTTGGTTACTGTTCAAGGGAATGTGGCGTCAGACTGCGAGTCCTGCATTAGCTTGCTTGCTCACTTAGTCTTTTGACTGTGTTCGTTGCAGACACCAGGGACATGTTGGGCTGCTCTGGTGGCTGAGTGTCCAGAGATGAGGCTCCAAAACTGACACTTTGGCATGCTGTTCCAGCCACAAGGGGTCCAGGATAGCATATGCATGGATGCTTTACAAAGTGAGCAGGATGTTCAGAGTTGTGGCGGGTGGTGGTGGAGGAGCAGGAGAAGGAGGGGGGTGTATATTGGCTGCTCATCAGCTTCAAGGAAGACTTTGCTGCCAACATCTCTTTGTTTTGGAAAGTAAACATAAATCTTCAAACCAGCTTCCTTCAAAAACTCATGCAGCTCTGCAACGGATTGCCTTCGAGTCACCACTTCAGCTTGTTATGACAGTTCAAGGCACCAGAGAGATAATATTCTGTTCTCCCCGCCCCATATACTAACCCATTCCTTTCTTACTAGCCATTGTTTTGTATATTTCCCTAATTGCCCACAAACAGACTCTGTGGTCCTATGTGCTCTGACTGCCTATTTGGCTCTCCCAGAACCTGTTCCAAACACTCCTCCCTGATTTGCGAAATGCAGCACAAGCAGTCCTTCATTTCTTAAACGAATCAGCTGCATGGCAGGGGAAGATGCTGTTTTGATAATGTCCTTGCCCCTGTGTGTTGCCAGGTGGCACATACCAGGCAGGAGTCTTCAGGAATACATTTCAAAGGATTTGTGTCATCCTTCTGACGCAGCTTCTGAATTCATTTTGCAGACAAAATTCAATGGATTAGCCTCCCCTCCCCTCCATACTTCTCAGTCCTCTTGGGTTTCCCTGGGAATTGAAGTTGGTTTCCCACCCTCATAATTCTGATCCAGGTCTGTGTAAGGCTTGCTTTAATGCACATGAGTCAAATTCAGGCCTCTGCATCAGAGGAGGCATGGCTTTTCCACCCAAAGGTCTTGGGAAAGCGGAAAGATGTCTTTGAAGCTTCCAGAGTTGTTGCTGGAAGCTGATGACTCCCAGAAGCTCTGCAAACAGTGTGGTTATTACTCTGTGCTGGGTCTGGCAAGATATGGAGGCAGGTTTCCACTGGGCCTCAATGTCTGCATGGCTGGGGACTCTGCATACTAGGTATGGTTGCCTGGATGCCAGAGAATAAACAGAAGTCTGAATGCTGAAGATCAGTAGTATCTATTAGGATGTGCTTGGACATTGGACCCAGAGGATATAATTTCCACATATTGCAGGTTGATCTTCAGAAGTTATTCTTTTCTGTACAAAATCACTGGTAGGACCTCCCCATCTTCCAGGACATACATGGATATCCTGTGCAGGGCTTAAAGATAGAGATGTATCTGTTTCAGTGGAAGGCTCATAGACTATAGAATTGTAGTTTTGGGAGGGGCCACAAGGATCACCCTCCTGTTCAGCCTCCTGTGATGCAGGAATTCTTTGCTCAATGTGCGGTTCGAACCCATGGCCCCAAGATTAAGAGTCTCCTTCTCTACTGTCTGAGCTATCTCAGGAAGCCTGTCTTTCTCACAGCTACCCACACTGCTGCGTCTTTAAATCATTTTGGAACTCTCTGTTTCCCAGTCTGGAGAATCAGGGCTAGGTTCTCCCTCTTAGCCACTGAGATGAGATAAAGGGTTCCTCTCTGTGTGTGGTATGGGCAGTGTAAAAACGCAGCAAAACTCTGGTTCTCTGTTGCCACCTTGTGGGAATCTGATGAAGTGCACTTCTCTGCAAACTCGCAGATTTCCCAGATGTTCCCTCATGGAGATGAATCCTGTCTGGTCTGGTCAGATTGATGCCAGTTGAAGGTAGTCTAATATCAAAGCAAGCTAATTAAGGTGGTGGCAACTTCAGATGGAAGGATAATCAAGAACCAAAAGGGTTTACCTTTGCATCCAGCCTCTACACAAGCTATTTTAAAAGGGCTCAGCTGTGTTTAATACTCTCTGTAGTTCCAGGGCGCAAAAAGTAGTGTGAGGGCAGACTGTGCCTCTGATAAAATCTGGTGCTTCACTCAGTGGGTTAGCTCCAACAAGGAGCTAACAATCTAAAATTTTACATTGGAGTAAAATTGTCTGCAGTTGTGGGACAGGTGTGCTGATATCTCACAAATCATAGCAGTGGCATAACAAAGTACCCATGTTGGAAGCACTTACTGTCATAATAGACTCTTCCATGAGAGCCTTTCCTGGTTGCATGCCTGGTGGCAGCCCTTACAAACCCCAAGCCATTTGTGTGCATGTCACCATAAACACGAACTAGCACAAAACCTCCAGAAATTATCAAGCTAGGTTTCATCAGAGTTGGAACTGGCCAGGAACCTATTTTGTCCCAGTCCTGGGTAGGTGCCTGAGCTCTCCACGGTACTCCTCTAGAGATGATGGTGAAATGATTCAATACAAGGAGCTGCAACACTCATGCCTGTTTTATTTCAGCACCAGCATCCACAAGATAGTTGCTTGCTGTGGATATTGGTGGTCTTAGCTGATGCTAAGGAAATGGCTTGTTTTAATTTTTCATTGGCCGCCAAGATACATTATTGGGACAGAGCCATGGGAATGTCTCATAGCCCAACCCCATTCCTGTTACAGACTCATACCAGATCCTAAACTGCAAACTTTCAGGTCAACTATCTCTTGCAAGGGTCATCTGAACTGCTTTTATTTAGCTGAACTGACTCACTTATCCAGAGAGGCTTGCAGTACAGGAAGGAGAAGTGTAGGTCTCGGCAAGGGTGATGTCTGGGCCACAGTAAGGCCAAAGGTGTAGAAATTAGGCTATCCAATTAGGAAAGAAAGGTCCGGTTCCTGAACTGTGTCTTTGTGTTGCAGGTAGGATGGAGTGGAGAGTGGAGGGGCCAAGGCACAGATCGGACAGATCTCCCTCTGCCTACAGGAGTTTGCCTGTCCGACAAGAGCGATACAGGGTGAGTTAGCCTCGCCAGAGGGTGTTTTCAATACAGGAGCAGGAGCTACAGAAATAATGGGTAGGTAGAAAGGCCCTTGTCTTGCAGGAGCATCCCAGCTCTCCCAATGTATGAGAGATGGAATGGCTCCTTGGTACATCACTTGCCTTGGGTTTCCAATGCATGAATCTGGTTCTTTGCTGCTCTCTCTTAGCCTAGCCCAGTGTTTCTCAAACTTGGGTCTCTAGCTGTTGCTGGACTACAACCTCCATCATCCCAAGTTAGCAGAACCAGTGGTCAGGGATGATGGGAGTTGTAGTCCGACAACAGCTACAGGCTCAAGTTTGAGAAACACTGGCCTCTCCCCTTGTGGGAACCTTGTCTTGGAGGGCCGCATTGTACATAGCAGTTTTCTTACATAGGTTTCATTTGTAGGCCAAAGTTTGTCTATTGCTCATGTGAACTTGCATTTGTCTTCTTTGCTGCATGCATCTATAACTGTAGCTTCTGACTTGGCATGCATGTGATGAAATGAATTCCTGGGCAACTTTATCTTTTCACATAATGGTGCAATTATGGCACCTATACGTGGCCAGCATGTGCTTTCCAGCACAGAAGTGACACCCACATTAGAAGGTGAAGTAGCCACGAGATTCCAGCGCAACACATTGCCTCCTCATCGCACCCTCCTTTGTAGGACAGCCCTGCTGCATTCTCTATGCCCTTGTTTCCATGAGGTGTGTGTACTGAGGTGTGCCATTATCTCTTTCGTAGGAGCGGGGTTTGTGGGGTACAATCACCCTGCTATCATTGTTTGCTGGTGCAGTCATGGCAACCCCACAGACCTGGCACAACAACCAGACATTGGGAGCTGCCCCTGATGGAAGCATGGGCACTGCCAGCTCTGCCCCTCTGGAGGAAAACAGCAGGGAAGCATCATCACTGGGCACATGGAGCCATTGGCACGGTAGGAACCTGGCATGTCTCTGGGGAAAGTGGGTGAGGGTCTGGGGTAGTAGTGAGGATCTGAAATTTTCCCAGTTGGATCCTCAGCCACACAGTGGTCCCCAGCTTCCTTTGTCCCAGGCACTGCTGTGATGCTTTGCTTCTCTTTAAATCATTTGCCCCACCCCCTGTCCATTGAAACAGGCAGTCCATTTGCAGAGCAAATGGAAATAGGTGTGTTTGGGCAGATTGAACCCCATGCCCTTTTCCTTAATTCACAGAGCCTAACATTCTCCCCATGTCCTCCTTTCCGCTTGCCCCTCTTCTTTTTATCCTTCAGGGGGAAACGTGACCATAGACAGGCTGAGCTCCTCGGAACTGCTCAGGGCTGAGCGCTCCCCAGCCGGTTCCAGCAAGGCCAAGAAAGGATCCAAGAAAGCTGGTCGCAGCAAAAACAGCCGCTACTGCCGCCTGCACAGCCGCCTGGTGAAGGTGCGGGACCTTGGGCTGGGCTTCGAGTCGGAGGAGATTGTGCCGTTCAAGTACTGCAGTGGGTCGTGCCAGCGCGCCCGCACCAACTATGACCTGGCCTTGAGTAGCCTGCTACAGCAACGCACCATCGTGCCTGGGCCTCATGACCACCCTTCCTCCCACCCCTGCTGCCGCCCCACCCGGTATGAGGACTTCTCCTTTATGAATGTGCGCAATGCCTGGCAGACTGTGGACCGTATCTCAGCAGCAGAGTGTGGCTGCGTGGGCTGAGGGGTCTGTCTACTCCAAGCTCACTGTGTGTTACTGAGGCTGCAGCTATGCCTAGGGCCTTGCTCCATTGGTGGGGCATGAGACGCGGAGAGACACAGTCTGTGGTGGGGCTTTCCAGGTCAGGCAGAAGCAGCACATGGACAATAAGCAGGAAGAGAGCATGAGAGCCATGGCTTGAAGGTGCCTGGGCCTTCATCTCCACATCTGTGGAACATCTTCATAGGGTACTTTCCTCACAGGAGCAAGATGGTGAGATGGAGGTCAGCCAAGCCTTTGAGGGCTGCAAACCCACACTGGGAGGAATTCGCTCCTTTAGGATTTTGTCCGTCAACCGTGTTGTGCATTTGCTCACTCATCAAGTTGCACCCTCCAGTGGAGAAGCAGCACTGGGATTTCCCATACCTTTACTCAAGGGATGAAGGATAGGGTTGAAGCCTGAAAGACCACTGGTGCAAATGGGTAGGTTCTTGAGCATCACTTCTTACCACTTTGTCAGGCAGTGGAAAGAATTGGCTGCTCGCTCAGGTCACCTGGCCCTGTCAATTGCAAGGCTCATGTTCTCTCCCACTTTAAGCCCCCAAACCTTTCCCCGAGCAACTTGGTTTGCTCCATCAGGGAGCAGATATAGTTGAACACGAAGGACAGAGTCACAATGCTTAGCAGCAGCTTCAGGGTCAACCTACAACTGGCGAGCTTGTGCTCTGACGGTCCATTGACGGTCCACTGCTGTCAGTCTTGTGCTGGGATGGTCGGCACAGTTGTTGAGGACTGAATGGAGCACCTTCCTGGTTTTGTACTAAGATGGTGGTAATTCTTATAGTCTTTGACCTGGTTTGGGGAGCTTCTCCTGGTGAGAACAAGCCCTTGGCAGATGGGAGGCTGGTGGCTGGACCTTGGGGAGGGGATCGAGAAGCACAGCTGATGGAAGTCTTATGTTTCCACAGCGTAGTTAAGGCACCTATGGAGCTACAGAAAATGGTCTTATCCTATAAAACCAATGATGGTGTTAACATCCTGGTTTGCAACATTCCCTAACACACCACCAGCAGCTTGGAGTTTGGCCACTACAGTTGCCAGGCCAACACTGGAAGAAGCAATAGCCCCTGCCAATCCCTGAGTCAGCCATCACTTGGTGCCAGCAGGGTGGGGAACTCTCTGTCCTAGAAGTGACACTTTCTGAACAAAGTTATTTATTCTCTAACTTATTTATTTATTTGTTTGAACCCCACTCCCCACCCAGTGGCACCTATTTATGATGCTGAGAGTCGGGCCTGGTGTATCATTGAAAACGGGTGCTGATGTTATGTCCCAGCCTGTGACCAGCAGTTCCTACTCCCTTTTCCCTTCTTGGCCTGATCAAAGGCATTTCCTCTTTTCCCTTTCCTGATTTTTATATTCTCTACCCTTTATTTGCATTTGAATAAACTCTATTTTTGTACAGCAGCAACTTCCTGTAGCAATAAAGCCTGTTAAGGCAGTGAGAAATTGGCTTTGTGTGTATCTGTGTAGGAGGGGGGGAAACAACAAATATGCAAACCAGCTCAATTCATAAATATAGTTTCTGAAGCAAGTGTGGGCCCAGACAAGCATTTGACTATGTGCATTCACATCTCAAAGTTTACCACCCATGTGCCAAACCTCTTGTTTGTATATACTTGGTTGAAAGCGAGTTAAAAGGCCAGCAGATTGAACTCTGGCCAGCAGTGCCTAGGATAATTTACTTAAGAGCTGCTTCCTTTCTAGGCAAAAACCTGCAAATCCTGGGAGTCCTCTCACCTCAGTTTCAGGGTAAAAAGAGGGCTTTGGGCAACAAATGTTAAGTAAATTTGTGAAAGGGATTACCAACTAGTCCATCTTAACATGGCAGTTGAAGCTCCTTTATTCAAAAGTGGATCCACTGACATCCAGTGTTGGTAAATGGTTACCAGATATTATAAAAAAAAATAAGCTCCAGAAACCTCTGAAATGCTTAGAATATGTTATTTTATTCATTTCTAACAACAGCACAGGTGGTAAAGAATAGATTGTGCTGCTGAGCTTCTCCAATTTGAGCCAAGGTTAAGCTGGCATCTATCAACACATTCCTGAAAGGAAAAAGGGAGTTCTGTTGGAGTGACTTTTCCACACTGAAAACAAAAACTATGAAAAGTAAGACCCTATTAAAACTAGAGACAACATGGCTACTCCTCCATTTGGTAAAAAATACAATGTCCTTTATGATACCCCTAGTGCATGATGCATGCATATTTATTATTGGATAAACATTGTAGAAGCCACATCTCCAAGACTGGTCAGAACAATCTGAGATGTTTTCAAACTACTTCTTCTTGTTGTTTAGTCATGTCTGACTCTTCGTGACCCCATGGACCAGAGCACGCCAGGCACTCCTCTCTTCCACTGTCTCCCACAGTTTGGTCACTCATATTGGTAGCTTCGAGAACACTGTCCAACCATTTCGTCCTCTGGCGTCCCCTTCTCCTTGTGCCCTCAATCTTTCCCAACATCAGGGTCTTTTCCAGGGAGTCTTCTCTTCTCATGAAGTGGCCAAAGTATTGGAGCCTCAGCTTCAGGATCTGTCCTTCCAGTGAGCACTCAGGGCTGATTTTCTTCAGAATGGATAGGTTTGATCTTCTTGCAGTCCATGGGACTCTCAAGAGTCTCCTCCAGCACCATAATTCAAAAGCATCAATTCTTCGGCGATCAGCCTTCTTTATGGTCCAGCTCTCACTTCCATACATCATTACTGGGATAACCATAGCTTTAACTATATGGACCTTTGTTGGCAAGGTGGTGTCTCTGCTTTTTAAGATGCTGTCTAGGTTTGTCATTGCTTTTCTCCCAAGAGGCAGGCATCTTTTAATTTCATAACTTCTGTCACCATCTGCAGTGATCATGGAACCCAAGAAAGTAAAATCTCTCACTGCCTCCATTTCTTCCCCTTCAAACTTAGCAGGTAGTAAATATCAGTGGTAAGCTATTTTATTTATTGAAATATTTACAACCTGCCATCTATACCAATCATTAAAAAGAACAAATCCAACTACCGATCAGGATTGGATAAACAAATAATAAACAATCTTTAAACACAAGTGATGGTAATAACAAATTAGGCACGCATAACTGCATATACTCCAGCAGTTAGTTATGCAAACATGTTTCACACATTACTAAATCCTGGACTAGTGCCTACCACACAAGGAGCTTAAGCAGTGTTTATACTGGCGCCTGTTGTGCAGTGTTTACTTAGAAGTTAGTCCTGGTGACTTACTCTGTCGAAGAGTGATGTAGGAATGCATCTGTAAAGTAGCTGCCCCCCCCCCCTCTGCCCAGGTTCATAAAGACACCTAGTTTTGTTTTTTATGTTGCTGGGACTTGTGTGGTTTTAGGGTTTGTTTGTTTTTTAAATGTTTAAAGCAGGGCCGAGGAGCCTCAGGGCAGGGGGCTGATTGTAGCTCTCCAAATTCTCTTTCTGGCCCTGAGACTTCCCAGGCCACATCCTTCACTGACTGGCCTATGGGCCTATGCCTTCCAGGGGCCCCTCGACAATGGATCAAAATAATATTGACTTGGTCTTTAAAGAAAATTACAAAAAATGTAATAGGAGAGAATTTGTGAGCCCCCCCTCGCAATATTTTGACTGCCTAGGGGCCTCCACAGGTGGCGCTGTGGTTAAACCACTGAGCCTAGAGCTTGCTGATCAGAAGGTCGGCGGTTTGAATCCCTGTGACGGGGTGAGCTCCTGTTGCTTGGTCCCAGCTCCTGCCAACCTAGCAGTTCGAAAGCATGTCAAAATGCAAGTAGATAAATAGGAACCGCTACAGCGGGAAGGTAAACGGCGTTTCCATGTGCTGCTCTGGTTTGCCAGAAGCGGCTTTGTCATGCTGGCCACATGACCTGGAAGCTATACGCCGGCTCCCTCGGCCAATAATGCGAGATGAGCGCGCAACCCCAGAGTCGGTCACGACTGGACCTAATGGTCAGGGGTCCCTTTACCTTAGGGGCCTCCACAGGGTTTAATCCGACATTGTCACTGACCCCTTCAGCTTTTTTATCTGACCACAACATGTCATTGAACTGTAAAAAGTAGCCCACTACACAAAGGTGAGTCACATCTGATGCTTTGCCTTCTTTTACACCTGACCCCACCCACCAATGCCACTTGAAAGGCTGTCTACCAGGATTGGGAATGTTTGTGTAACTTGCTTTATGGGTTACCTAAGTGTTTCCATAACATTCTATTTCTATACCACCTGCAAATTTGCTGCTGCTAGGAGGTACCTGGACCAGACTCCCTTACCGGGGTGCCACTTCCAACTTCGTCCGCCCCAATCTCGCAGAATCCCATTGCTTAGCTGAGATTCACTGGTTTTTTCCCCGCCACCAGGGGGTGCAGTAGGCAGACACTCGCCACACTGCAAGAACTACAACTCCCATGAGAACCCCTCGGCCAATGTATCTCGCGCTTCCGGAGCTGGGAACTACTACTCCCATGATCCTTCCGCCACAAGCTTGGTCCTCAGCGGGAAGCGACTGTTCTTGGCGCCTGACTGGAAGCGAGCGAGCGAGCTGGCAAGAGGGCTTTTGGCGTGGACAACCCGGCAGCGCGTGAGGCCCTCCCTCCCTCCGCTCTCACTGGGTACCCGGCCCAACTGCCAGTCAATTAGTCCGACTGAGCGGCCAGGGAGGCGTCTCCGCGGTGGTGGCGGCGGCAGCGGCAGCGGTTACCGCCTCAGGCAGATAGTGCAACTCTCCTCGGGGGGCGTTAAGCGGGAGGGGCCGGGCGACTACGAGACCGGCAGACGCCCTTCTGTCTGTCTGTCTGTCTGTCTGTCTGTCTGTCTGTCTGTCTGTCTGTGGCGGGCGATAGGCAGGCACCTCCTCCGCCATTAAGGGCAGAAGGACAGATTCCCCGCTTCCCCAGGAAATTTGCGTCAGTTTATCAAGCCTGTTCTGTGCTCCCTCCCCCTCTCTCCCTCCCTCCCAATAATCCCGCTCAAGGCGGGGCGCAGATAGTCCGTGCGCTTCGCCGGGGCGGAGGCAGGTAGCTTCCATTCACTCTGAATCTTGTTGGGAACCGGCGGGATATTCTTCCCTTATTTCTCTGCTGAGAGCCCCCCCCCCCCCCCCGCAATCACCCTTCGATCCCCTGTGGAGGGGAAGCTAGGCTTGTATCCCTTTTGCAGAGAAGCTAATAAGACATCGCGCCTTTAAAAAAGAAGAATATTGGGAAAGAATTCGGCAGCCCCCACCCCCTTTAAACAAAAACAAAAACCCTTCCCATTGACAGGTTGGGCACACGTAGCACTCCCCTTTCCTTCGGGCGAGACACAGGCAGAGAGAACTGCCCTTTCTCGGTTGGGGGGCTGCTCTTCTTTCTTTCGCCCGTCCTTCCACCCCAAGATGCTGTTGCCGCTGTCGCCACCGCCGCCCACCGCCCTGTAGCTGAGCCCCAGTGCAGGGCGAGGCTCAGACCGTCGGCGTGCCGGCGCCATGGAGCGCCGAGGGGAGGCTGCCGCTGCTGCCCTCCCGCAGACCCTGGACTTCACCGTGGAGAACGTGGAGAAGGTGAGAGGTGGGGAGGTACCTGTGTTGGGGTTGCGGTTTAGGGTACCTGTGTTGGGGTTGCGGGATGGGTTGGGTGGAAGTGCCTTATCCTACACCCCAGTTAATTTCCGTACACAGGATTAGGAGCTTTCAATGTGCTCAGGCTTTCAGTGTACATTTGTTTCAGGCAAACCTGTCTTGAGTTCCAGTAGTTTTGTACTTCACCTATTCGGTGGGCATAGCTGCTCCCATCTTGATCTTCTTCAAGGGATTGAGAGTGCCCTTGGCATGTTATTGGTTTCTGACATTGGCTTCACGGTTTTATTTGCACTACTGCAGCCTCAGAATCCCATTGAGTCGCACACACACACACACACACACACACACTCTTTGGAGTGGCAGTAATATTGGTCCTTACATTATGACCTGGGAACCTTTCCTCTGCTTACCTCCTTCTGAGAGAGTATCATGATGAGCCTGGCAGGGGGGTGACACTACTGCTGCTGGCTTGAGGTGGCATTTGCAGAAGTGATGCTCTGCCCTGACAGCATACCCAGGGGGTATCCTGTTACTCACTTGAATCCTTAGCATGTCATAGCCAGAACTCATGGCACTTTGGGCTTTCTCCTTTAGTTTCACTCCTCAGGAGATACCCTCTAGTCTAGTTGTAGAAAGCAAAGTGGCCTTTGGAAACACACCTGGAAGATGAACTGTTGTCTGGTGACTGCTTTATTCTTTTGGCAGTTGTGTAATCACCTGCCTCTGTCCTCTTTTAGATGTAGGTATAAATGTTCCCTAATTCTCAGGAGTTATTTAAATAGTATTGTAATACTGGCTATGACTCCTGGCATCTCCATGTAAAAGGTTCTGATGGCAGGTGATGGGAAAGACCTCTGTCTCAGACCCTGGAGAGCTCCTTCCACTTAGAGTAGTCTGTCCTATATTTACATGAATTTTGTAATGATAGTAACCTTTTATTTTTGAGGGCCTCATTCCCTTGGCAGTAATCTGTCGGGGACTGCATGCTGATCATGGGTGGGGCTGCTACCAGCTTTCCTTTCTCTTTTCTGCCACTTGTTACTTTTCTTTTTCTCTCCTCCTCCTCCTCCTTCTCCCTGGCCAGCAGGCTGGGGGCAGGGGGAGATCACTCTTGCCAGAGATGGCTTGTTGAGGGTTTTTAAAAATTGGTTAGCAGGTTGCCCACCTCTGCTATAGGCATACCACAACTTCACTGGCAAATATGCTAGACTAGAGGGAGTGCCACCACTTGGTTCAAGGCTAAAGAGGATCTTACCTATGTAATTGTTCCACATTCCTCCACTGTGATGCTTTTGCAACTGTTTCTCAAAATTCTTTGTGGTGGCCTTGTGCTTCAGATTTATGCAATGCATTTTTGAGAGAAACAAACATAAACTGTAGACAAGTATTTTTATCCCCATGTTGCAGATTGAATGTTGAAGCTGATGAAAAGTAGCTTGTTCAATCTAGTGAGTTTATGACTGGATTGAAGAGGGACTCCCCAGTCAAAGCTCACACTCATAGTCACTACATTGCACTAAACCAGCTCTTTATCTGTATGCAGGTAAACTATCCCTATAATCATCTCTGGACTGTGATGTACTGTATAATGGACATTAACAAGGAGAAGGAGGAAGAATGGCTGCTGTGGTACTAGTTACTGAAAGGGCACCATATTTCTTGAGGCTCCAACTTAAGTTGTGGGGCAGTCTGTGTTATGATAATAGCGAAGATTTCACTTTGCCAAGTGATTGTTGTCTTAACTATTGCTGTGTGTTTGTAAGAATAAAATTCTACACTTACAAGATAGAAAAGCATGAGCTTGGAGCAGATTTTGAGAGGTTGTTCAGGAATGATACTTACAAATATCTATATCTGTACTGTATCTGTATCTACATAGCAGGCCTATGTGTGTTTGGAGATTTCACTCAAGTGTAAGTAGAACTCCAATCTGCTCCTGTTTCCCACATTGGGCATATGTAAAATTCATTATACCTGTAATTCATTGTGATTAATATGATTTATCTTTAAATGAAAAGGAACATTTCTAGCCTCCAGGTTTTTGAAGAGGGGCTTGAAAATATCTGTGTGAACAATATCTGATGAAATATTGAAATCCAGGGATACATTGTAAGTTTCCTAGGGGCCATGGAACTGGAGCTCTGTGCTCTGCATAGCTCCATGTCTAGGAAAAGCAGAATAAGTGCGCTCACTTTGAATAAGTTATACATACTGCAGAAATTTTCTTTTCCTCGTTGGAACTGGGATACTTTGGCCTGAAAGAAATTAAAAAGCAGTTTAGGGTTAGTCCTGAACAGTTTATTTTTCTCCCCTTCTGTTGAATAAAGTTCTGCAGGATGGAAATTGTTATTTCTATTAAACAACACACATCTTCCATTGTGGCTTTGTAGAGTGCTCTGTTGTGGACCTGTCACTATTCAGGCAGCTTTAACCTGTCTGTGCTGCCCATTGTTTTTTCAGAAGCACTGGAGCAGCCACTCCCTATTGCACCCTGAATTCTGTCATTCTGCTTGTATTAAACTGTCACACAGGTTCCAGGCAGCTCACTAGTAGGGATTATGACATTTAGCCCTCTTCCTAGCAAAGTCCAGATAGTGACAACTCACAAAGGTATATCCTTAGCTGGATATGGAACCTGACTTGCTTCCCTTTCTTTGTTTATTAGATCCATAGCCAGGAATGGCAGACTCCTAGTCCAAGGCTTTAGGTCAGGGGTCCCCAGACTACGGCCCGGGGGCCGGATGCGGCCCAATTGGCCTGCCAATCCGGCCCGCGACGACCCCCGCCGCCCGCTCTTACGGCGCGCAGCGCGGCAGCACTCTTCCGGGTCGGGAAAAAAGCACCAAAAATCCTTTATGCGCATGCGTATGGGCCTCTCCCGACCCGGAAGAGGTCATTTCTGGTGCACTTCCGGGTCGGGGGAGGCCCATACGCATGTGCACAACGGATTTTCGGCGCTTTTTCCACCCTGGAAGCGCACCGCTGCGCCAGTAAGTGCCCGTGCACATGCGCACGGGCGCGCACTCCCCCGCCCGCCGGCCCGCACAGGCGCGCGCTCCCCCGTCCTCCGGCCCGCCGCGCGATCGGCGTGGTGGGAACCGGCCCAAACGCCGGTAAGTCTGGGGACCCCTGCTTTAGGTCATGATGTTAAAAACCTCCCACTTTCACAGTGCAAATGGAATAAGGGTTTGTGCCTTTCTGCAAAGTTATGTAGCAGCGCTAGCTTTTGTGGCCTAATCTGTTACTGGGTAATGCTGCTTTATAATTCCCTCTGGAAGGAACGCACAGGCAGCTTCTTTGTGCGAGCTGACAATAGAGCAAATGTTGACATCAAGAAAGGTCAGTACACCCCAGGTGGTGATTAGCTCAGCAAGTGCTGGGGTAGAAGTTGGAGCCATCAGGGGTGTGTCAGAATGGCTTCCGCACTGGCTGGGAAGGGCTGCAGTAGGCTCTCAAGGATGCTTCAGTCCCCCCCCCCCGGTCTGTCTCAAACCTTCTTTGCTTCACTGCCTAGCACTGCTTGCATCAAGCTTTCCCATAAGATGCAACAGTTATGCTATAACAGTGGAGACTGGTTGGCTAACTGAGGAGGAAGGGTGTAAACGGGATTGTGCCATAGTAGTCTGTATTTAGTGCCAGTTTATGCTGCAGGAAGCATTGACTATTGGGGTCAAGATACAGGCTTTTGAGTAGGGCCAAATCTGCCATGCATTTGTCTCATCAGCCCAAGGCTTTTTTTGCTGCAAGTGGCAGAAAGTGGTACTCTGCCAGGGTGGATTCAGACTGCTTTCTTACACAAGTGGTCAACTTGTGAGGGTGAGTTAGATTGGGGGCCATATATTCCTGTAAAATATGTCACCCAATCCTTTCCTTGGACTGATGCTTCTAGCGAGTAGCCCAGCCCATTTGTACCTTGGGCGACCAGATGCCAAAATTTATGTGAATCCTTTTGAAGTGCTGCATCTCCAAATGCTTTCCACTGTTGCTCATAATATATTTGTTTCTTGCTTGTAAGTAGTAATTTATAATTATAATGTAATTGGGCTACCTCAGCTTGTATAACAAGATTGTGCTTATCATGTTTTAACTTCAATTTTCTAAATTCCCTAGATAAGCTTTTTTTACCATTCTGACACTCCTTATCAAACCAGGTATGTCTTTAAAACTTTTTATTTTTTATCATACTAGTTGTGGTCATCAATGGGCGCATTCTGTTAATTATGTTCTCATACAGACCAATTACGTTTCCTGTTTCTAACAACAATTCCCCCTTTAATGAAACAAATTCATGGGAATCCAGGATTTGAATCATTTTTTCTTGGACCTGTACATTCCATTTTAACCTCCTATTTCCAAGTATCAGATATTCCATTTCATCCAATAATTTAGGAAAAGCAGGAGAAACGAATGATGTCAGAGATAACTCAAGTGGAAAGTGGTCACTTTCAGCTCTGGGAATTATCCTAAAGGTGTCTTGGTTAATTGGCACATTATTAGATGTTAGAATATAATCTATGGTGCTGGTAAATCCTCTGGGGGAGATAAAAGTAAAATAACCCTCTTGATCCCCTTGACCGTGCCCATTGCATAACAAAAGGTTATGCTTAATAATAAGTTCACAGAGATATTTCCCAGCGGGGTTAGAGATGGTATCCATTGCTGCCCGCTGGTAGATTTCGGGTTCATCCTCCAAGTTTAGTCCAGATAATATTGTATTTTGTGGGGAAACAAGGCCGATCTGGGCATTGAAGTCGCCTCCCAAAACAAGCTGAGGGTTGGGAGACAGAGAGTCTATACTTTCAAGTAGTTGGTCAAGTTTTTCCCAATATGATCTCAGTTCCCCACAAGACGTTACTGGAGGTATGTACACACAGATACAATAAATATTTCTCTGGAGACTATCAGAAAGGGACAACACTAAAAAATTGGGGGTGGTCAGTGAGGGACACTTTTGAATTGATACATTAAGAGATGTTGACACCAGCACCACCAGCCCCCCGCTAGGCCTTCCATACTTTACATTTTTAAGAGCTGGTTGAGTGTAACTTGTAAAACCCTGTAATTCGACCGTGGTGCCCTCTTTTGCCCAAGTTTCTTGAAGAAAAATAATATCATGTGTTTGTAGATAGGAACGGAAGTCACTATCTTGGATCTTGTTCGGCCACCCTGTTACATTCCATGAGAGAAGTTTAATTGTTTTACAATGATTTACTCTTAGTCAATTGCAGGCCAATGTACTCTCGGAGGTTGCCTGTTTTTGAGGCAGCAGGGTATCGCTAATGCTAGCAGAATGATCCAGATGTTCGATTATTTCAGTCGTGCATAAAGTATTCACGTTTGCTTACACAAGTGATGTATTTTTGTGATAACAATCCTCTCTGGCCTTGAGGCTGCCTCTTCATGGCAGGTGCCACAGATCCAGGGAGTCAGCATCTAGCCAAACCAATATGCTCATGCCCAGCCCTGAGGTGACTGAGTAGGCTAACCAGCTTTTGCAGGAGTTCCTAGATTTGGTTTGTAGTTATCCTTGTACCAGACATTTAGACCAAAGTAGTTAATGATATCTGGCTGTCACAGGCAGGGGTTGAACTAATACTAGGCACTTCTTTCATATTCAGTGCAGAGCTACGCAACCTCACACATTAGTCTATGAATGAAGAAGCTTAATTGGTTCTGAATGTTTGAATTATCCAGTTCCAAACTTCAGAATGGGTTTAAACAAAGTGAACAGGGGAAGCTTGGGAAAAGCGACACAAAGGAAAAGGAAGTTAAAACAGTTATACCAATTAAAGTGCAGCTTAGATTTGAACCTTAAGGAACAAGGCATTCTGTATTTATGTTACAGTGTTCAAAACATTTTTTTGGGGTGGGGGGAAAGGTCTTTCTTACTCTTAGCCAGAGAGCAAACCAGGTGGCTTTTCTGTTTTTTAGCCTAGGCAAGCTAGCTTTTCACACAGGAATACAGACATGATGCAAAAAACTCCAATGAAACCAGGGTTGTTGTTTAGTCGTTTAGTCGTGTCCGACTCTTCGTGACCCCATGGACCATAGCACGCCAGGCACTCCTGTCTTGCACTGCCTCCCGCAGTTTGGTCAAACTCATGTTCGTAGCTTCGAGAACACTGTCCAACCATCTCGTCCTCTGTCATCCCCTTCTCCTAGTGCCCTCCATCTTTCCCAACATCAGGGTCTTTTCCAAGGATTCTTCTCTTCTCATGAGGTAGCCAAAGTATTGGAGCCTCAGCTTCACGATCTGTCCTTCCAGTGAGCACTCAGGGCTGATTTCCTTAAGAATGGATAGATTTGATCTTCTTGCAGTCCATGGGACTCTCAAGAGTCTCCTCCAGCACCATAATTCAAAAGCATCAATTCTTCGGCGATCAGCCTTCTTTATGGTCCAGCTCTCACTTCCATACATCACTACTGGGAAAATCATAGCTTTAACTATATGGACCTTTGTAGGCAAGGTGATGTCTCTGCTTTTTAAGATGCTGTCTAGGTTTGTCATTGCTTTTCTCCCAAGAAGCAGGCGTCTTTTAATTTCGTGACTGCTGTCACCATCTGCAGTGATCAAGGAGCCCAAGAAAGTAAAATCTCTCACTGCCTGCCATTTTGCACTTTTTATAGGGTGACCCTAAGGAGGTGACTTATCTCCCAGCAGAAGCCAAGGGATGTGAAAATGTATAGAGGAATTATCTTATGCTGTGTGTACTGCAACAATTGTTTGGGGTACGGGGGGGGGGAAATGGTTGCACTTTCAATAAGAGGTGTGTAAAAATGCATATTTCTCTGGCTTAAACAAGTTGCTAAAAGAATAGAAAAAAGGAACCTGAAGATGGAAACACCTTGGAAACACCTCATTTCCACCACTGGAAGACATTGGGTTGAATCTGTATACACATGCACTCCACTCTTCCTATAGCTATCTTGATGGTACTTTAGGCAGCAGTTCCTGTTAACTTTATGGCTTCAACATCAGACATAACCTTTCTGCATTTGTGTGATTGTGTTTGTTCTTAATCCAGTGTTGTTTAATGGTTAAAATGTTGGACTATGACTTGGGAGACCAGAATTCGAATATCTCATCAGCCATAAAGCTCACTGGGGGACCTTGGACTTCTCAGCCAAACTACCCCACAGGGTTGATGTGTGGATAAACTGGGTAGGGGAGAGCCATGTAGACCACGCTGAGCTCCTCGAAGGAAAATGTGATATATAAATGAAATTAATAAACCAAATCCTTCCACTTTCCCGTGCCCTGCTATTCCCCTTTTCTTGTGGGCATGTGTGTGTATTTGAGGTGAGGGCTGTATCATCTAGGCTCTCTCCCTGGATAAAAAGGTTTTGGTTCCCATCACTTCTAATTTGAGGTGGTGAGCTGCAGGCCTGTGTGATGTGACAGCTGAGACAGCTGCCTTCAGACCAAGATATTGGGGGATAGAAATACAAGTGAATCTGCCTCTTTGACTCTTTAAAAATGCTGTTGCTGATTTACTGTTGTCAAAGTAGTCTGAAGAGCCCCTTCATTGTATGCAACTGGGAGTAGCTTTCCTGACCTGCTCCTTTTCCAGTAAATTTCCATAGTACTGAGGATTTCATTGGACTTTCAGGGTATAGTAGCATTTCATTTCAAATGGAAGTCTGCAGAATGATAATGGTTGCGAGTGCAAGTTTCACCGGCTGGCGTTGTTTAGTTAGAATCATAGAATTGTAGAGTTGGATGGGACCCTTAGGGTCATCGCCAATCTAACACCCTGTAATGCAGAAATCTCAACTAAAGCATTAATGACAGATGGCTATCCAACTTCTGCATGAAAACTCCCAGTGAAGGAGAGAGAATCCACCACCTTCTGATGGAGTCTGTTCCAGTTGCAAGCTGCTCTTACTGTCAAAAAGTTCTTCCTAATGTTTAATCGGAATCTCATTTCTTGTAACTTGAATCCATTGGTTTGGGTCCTAGCCTCCAAAGCAGGAGAAAACAACCTTGCTGCATCTTCCATGTGACAGCCCTTTAGATATTTAAAGATGGTTGTCTTTCTCATCTTTAAACCATTCCTCATAAGGCTGGGCTTCTAGATCTTTGATCATTTGGTTGCCTTCCTATGCACATGCTCCAGCTTGCCAATATCTTTCTTAAATTGTGGTGCCCAGAACTGGACACAATACTTTAGGTGTGGTCTTATCAAGGCAGAATAGAGTGGTAATATTGCTTCCCTTGATCTGGACACTATACTTCTGTTGATAACTGGGCCATTTTGTCTTATGCCTGATCTTATGAATCATAGTACCAGCATATTGCCTCTCCACTTGCACGGAGCTAGCCCTGGAAGTGCTGCTGTTGAGAGCAGCAAAGCAACAGGTCCAGGAACACACCATCCTAAGGGCATCTTTAGCTCTAACAGTTTTAGGTTGCCTGGCACAACCCTGTGCTGGCATCAGTTAAAAGTGACTTCCCCAAGGACATGCCTCTGCTTGATTTCCAGGGATAGGATGCTGGAGTATTTGGAACAGAGCAAACCACTACCTGTGCATATTGTGGCTTTTTAGGCTTTACACTGCTCATTATGAATTGTGTTGCAGAAAGAATTGGTGCTGTGCATGTTAGAAAGAAGTTTTTTGTTCCTGTGTTACAAGATGTCATTGCTCATAGACAATGGGCTTCTGTTTTTTAAGGGTATGTTTGAATTTGCTTACAAAGGAGATTGTGTAGCCTGCAGTATTGTGTCGCCTGGTTTCATGGTTGCAACTGTGATCAGTGCTGGTCTCTTGTGCCAAGCAAAAAGTTAACCATATATTCTGATGTTCTTGTATACCTCCTAGTTAACAGCAAGTAATAAGTGTTTCCTTCATGACAACAGATGGCCAGTCATGCTAGCCCTTGTCTAAAGCCCATTTTAGAAAGTAAGTGGAAGGGGCAGTTTGTGATGTTTCAGTTTGAGAGTTTATTTTTTTAAAGCAATTTGCTAGCAAGAAGCAATCTCTGACATGGACTGCATATTTCTGTGACTTTTGTAGTCTCGATTCTATTGTAGGGTTAACATTAACTGGCCATATGATCCCATTCTTCTTGTAAATTGTGTGTGTGTACACCCACACCCACACCAAGTGTCTGCAGTACTTTTCTTTTGTAAGGAAGCAGGCTCTAGTGTACTAGAGGTGAAGAATGTGAATCCTTATGTGTTCCTTTGTCTTGAACTTCAGCTGCTGCTCTAACTGTAGGCTTTCTTTCTCCCAGAATCTGCATTCTTTGAACACTCTTCTGTTCCAAAGATCAGTCCTGGGTCATCATTCTACTTCTGTCACTCCTAAATGTCAAGCTTCAACCACGTTGCAGTTTGAGCCCTAGAACTCTAGAGAAGAACCCTTCTCTAGTTCTAGTCAGTAGTAGTCAACTGTAGCAAGCGCTATTGCTGGAAGCTGCTCTTTTGTTACTGAATTAGCTTTTTTAATAAACTTGTTTTCTGTCTTGTTTTAATTGATTGTACTGTATGTAAGCTGTTCTGCAAGCCTTTTCTGTGAAGACTGGGTACAAACATTCTAAATAACACCATCACAACCATCTAGTCTTCTTAAGCTGTTGGTCTGTTGGTGTTGAAGTCTGGTCCATCTTCCTCTGTTATGTACTTTACTGTCTTTGGGGTGACAGTATGTTGCGTACTGTGGGGGTTGAAGGCAGTGGGTAATGCCAGCAATGTTTTTGACGTGTTGAAGGATGTCATTGGCTGCTGGCAAACATGTCTGGCGGCTTGGTTGGCACAGAACTCTATAATAAGGGCCCATCAATATTTGGCTCAAGTAGGTGGGAGGGAAATGCCTGTTATGTTCATGCCTGTATTGTGACAGAACAGAGACTCTGGTTGCAGCTGACTGCAGTCATTACTGCAGAACCAGGGCAATGCGCAGCAACCTTTCTCCCTCCTATGTAGATTGCCTGTGCCCTCTACGCCATAGTGGAGAGGGCTAGGACTTTGCGTGAATGAACAGATGATGCTCTGGTTGCTATGGTTCCTGTTGCTTGGTGGCAATTGGCTGTGCTGTTCAGGAGATCAAGATATTGGGTGCTTTGGACAGGGCTGAAAGGAAAGCAATCCAGAATGCCTTCCAGGAGGTGAGGAGTGTTAGTCACTGCAGAGTCAGCAGCCATACAGTCCCTCTTTGGCCCATTGGGTAGGTCATTGGATTATGAGGCCGTATCCTGAGTGTGCACAGTGTCATCATTTTGGTCTCCATTTACTTCAGTTTGATGGAGCAAGAAGTGTGACTCAAACAACTGCATCTCATTTTGATGCAATTCCAGGGAGAGATATTGTATAGGCACACAGGATGGGTTTTGTTGTTTCACTAACCTGGAGTGGCCTCATGTACTCATGCTATCTTTAATTGTTGATATCTGCTGGAACTCCTCTTCTCCCTTAGTCTCTGGGACTTTGAGAATTCAACTTGCTGTTATTTACATAGTGCTGTCAAGGAGACAAACTGCTATTTTCTTACCCTTCAAAAGCTCAGAGGAGGCCTGGAAGGAGGAAGCACTGCACCAGGGACACTGAGCTTGTGGCAATGTGGCAGTTGCTGCTGCTACTTAAGCATCAAAACCCGATATGTTACATTTTCATTCATGCTCCTTTAATAAAGCAAACTGGGGATACTGTACACCCAGTGCAATCTGCTTGAGAGGTCAGAGAAAAGAAATAAATCCTGTTTTGGATCTCTGGTTAAGGGTGTCAATAGCGTTGTCTCATCAGTTGAACTACATTAGTATACCATGTGCTGTGGTGTTCATTAGGCGAGTTCTTTCCCAGCAGTGTTCATTTGCTGGCGAGACCTCACTGTGTTGCACTGAAAGTGCCGTGCATGCTGGACTGCTTACAAGATATAACGTTACAAACTTTGCCATTTCTATTGGCCCAAGAATAGCACAGTATTTCAGGCTTTCTTATGACACTCCATTCTGCATCCATTTCTTTAGTCACAAGATTGAATGCTGTATGCCAACTCCTTATGGTGTTGAACCCATAAAACTGGTCTGAGGCTTGAGAAACCATTATTGCCACTTTTAAAGTGCTTGTTTGAAAGATCCCTATAATGCCCTTGCTTCCGTTGTCTAGAGGCAGCGGCATATGCATGCTGTTACTTTAAGATGCATTATCTGGAGGTTTTGAAGTCTCAGCAGGTCAAGTCATGAGACACTTGTGTAGGGAGACTGTAATATGGTTTAGTTTATGCAGCAATTGAGCTCATGTGTGTTTCTGTGATTGTGTTAGTTATGTGCTGACTACATACAGTAAGTGTGTGAGCAAATTTAAAGCCCGAGTGGTGTAATGTTTATTCATGTACTTAGTAATGTTGGATATCAGCTGCCATTTTGTTGCCAATTCATCCAGCTAGGGACAGCATCCTGGAGCTCTTCAGTCTTGCTGAGATTTCACTATTCTGAATAATTTGGCATCATCTGCAGATTTGGTTGTCTCTCAGTTTACATCTTACTCCAGACCACAATGGACAAATTATATAGCACCAATCCAAATACAAATGGGCATGGTTTACTGTCCTCCTTCATGAAAGCTGTCAAACTCTGCTTTCTGTTTTGGTGTTGGAGGCTCGTAAGAATCTTACAGTTGCCTAACGGCACTCCTTGATCAAAAATATAAATAATTTTATTTTTTAAATGTGTTTATTGATTTTTATAACAGACAACAAATACAACAAAACAACAACAACAAAAAACATTCAAAATACAAAAACACAAAAACACCTAAATACAATTTTTTTTCTTATTTCATAATCTCACTTCTTATCTCATCTAATGACTTATTATATAAACCCCCTTCCCACCTCTCGTCCTAAATTATAATTCCAGCTATACCACGTCTCTTTCCTTAACCCTTTCCAGGTCAGACCTTGTTAATCCGTCCTTTAATTTTAATTATATATTCCTTTCATCCCACCCCCGCCCTGGCCTCCAGCAACCCAGACCACCCTCCCAATCTTGCATTCTGTAATTGCTTCCCTTTAACTTTAGTTTCTACCTCACACCCAATTTTTTCCTCCACCTTCCCCCCCAATATGTCTTGTCTTCTATTTAGGCCATGCCCCCCTTCTCTCACCAGAGAAGCTTCATCTTCAACCCAAACTTGAATGTTCCTATTCGGTACCCGATCACCCACAAAAATATAAATAATTTTAACCCTTATATTTCAATAGACTCTTGCTGCATGGGAACCTACTATAAGTTCAGTAGTTAATAGGAATTTTATGTGTGTTTGTAGTCTGCTACAGATTTTACAAGGACCGAGTACAGTCCATGCCACATCTTGAGAAACATCACTGATTACTCTGCAATTTGTTAAGAACTTGACACAAAATCAGGCCATGGCTGCACTCGTTGATCAGCAGCCTGATGCTTTTCTTTGTAGGCACTGTTTAAAACATCTGGAGCTACGGTATATGACTTCATGTTGTATTTTTTCTTTTGCTGCACCTACCCATTAAAATATTTGCATTTATGTTTAGAGACTTCTTGTTTTTACATATGATAAACTAATCAGTTTTGTGGTCTATGTTTTCAACATTTTGCTTTGCTCAAAGCAATGATTTCCCAACCTTTTTAGTATGACGATCCACTATTTATTTGGCATGGTGATCCACTGAATTAGTGTCACATGAGTTTTGTACCTTAGGTCTTCAACAGCTGTCGATTTCATGCATTTTAACTGCACGTTTGCCTATTTTATAACCATTATTTGAGGCATCCAAGCAAAAATTTACTTAATACCCCTATTAATATGGAACTTGTTGAAAAATTTATAATACTTACAGAGATACTCAGTTTTTTATGGGAATGTAACCACCAATCACCTGATTACAGAATATTGCTTCATGAGCTATTAAAAAGTCAAGGGGGAGAGGGGAATTTATAAAACAATTGTTTGGTTAAGTTGAATAATGGATGATATATGTATGAAAATCAATAAAAACTGATTTAATTTTTTTTAAAAAAACATGCTATTACACAAGCAGTGTTAGATATTTTGAACTATGAATATTTTAAATAGCTGTATCCTATATAATAATGTCCAAGATGTCCCTGCGTCCAAGCTGTCCCGTGTGTCCCTGGGTCACTGCGCATGTGCCCCAGGGATACAGGGATTGGACAGCAGAGACTGCGCGCGCGCGCGCACTCTCCCCCCACTCTGCCTCCTCCAACCGCCGCTCCCGCCGGACACCGCCTCACTGCAGGGCACGTCAGGAAAGCGAGGGTGGAGGCCTGCGAAGGCCTCCTCACAACCCTCCCTGGCCGTGAGGAGCGGCGGTTGGAGGAGGCGGGGGGGGAGAGTGCGCGCGTCCTTCCTGTCGGCGGCTGCGGGAGAGAAACGGAGGAGGAGAAAGCAGCGCTTTCTCCTCCTCCGTTCCTGTCCCCCTGCCGCCGACAGCAAGGACAGGTCCCAGGGTTCGGAGAAGCGCTGCGCAAGCGCTTCTCCGAACCCTGGGATGTCTGCTTCCTGTCGGCGGCTGCGGGAGAGGAACGGAGGAGGAGAAAGCAGCGCTTTCTCCTCCTCCGTTCCTGTCCCCCTGCCACCGACAGCAAGGACAGGTCCCAGGGTTCGGAGAAGCGCTGCGCAAGCGCTTCTCCGAACCCTGGGATGTCTGCTTCCTGTCGGCGGCTGCGGGAGAGAAACGGAGGAGGAGAAAGCAGCGCTTTCTCCTCCTCCGTTCCTGTCCCCTGCCGCCGACAGCAAGGACAGGTCCCAGGGTTCGGAGAAGCGCTGCGCAAGCGCTTCTCCGAACCCTGGGATGTCTGCTTCCTGTCGGCGGCTGCGGGAGAGGAACGGAGCAGGAGAAAGCAGCGCTTTCTCCTCCTCCGTTCCTGTCCCCCTGCCATCGACAGCAAGGACAGGTCCCAGGGTTCGGAGAAGCGCTGCGCAAGCGCTTCTCTGAACCCTGGGATGTCTGCTTCCTGTCGGCGGCTGCGGGAGAGGAACGGAGGAGGAGAAAGCAGCGCTTTCTCCTCCTCCGTTCCTGTCCCCCTGCCACCGACAGCAAGGACAGGTCCCAGGGTTCGGAGACGCGCTGCGCAAGCGCTTCTCCGAACCCCAGGATTCTAGCGCCCGTTATTGAACGGGCTGAAAACCACTAGTTCCCAATAAAGTCAATTTGGCAAGTATAAGTGGGATGGCTGAGCTTGCACTTGCTAATGAGTAGATCAATGTGGGGATTGATGGTTGTCAAACATAGTCTCATATCATTATTGAATTCATAGCTGTCAAGTTTTCCCTTTTCTCACGAGGAAGCCTATTCAGCATATGGGAATTTCCCTTAAAAAATGGGAGAACTTGACAGCTGTGTTATTGATACATAGCCAGCTACTGTATTTATACTGTCTTCATAGTAGTAATTGCTGAAAAACCTGTGTTGCAAATATATGGACTATCATATGGCAGCAGCACAGATTTTTCTTCATTGGCAAGCTCAGGATACTCAATAGTAGCTGAGTAATTTTGGTAACCTGAACCCAAAATTCAGATAACCTCACTTCCAAAAATGTATCTTTGAGGGCCCAATGAGTTATTCCTTTTGCACAAAGACAGGTTTGTGACATGAGTTGCAAATGGGTTTTGCACCCATTCAAACTTCTCTGTTTATTCAGCAGAAAACTATTGGACAAATCAAACCACCCTTGGCTTAACTGTTAACTCACTGGCAGTCTGCTACAAGGTACAGGGAGTTGTTTTGAGTGACTGCTACAGCTCGCCTCTGATGGGCAGGTGCACAGTTTTTCTGAGTGAGAGACAGAAAAGAATTTACTAGCTATGTAAGGAAGAATTTACTGGCTATGTAAAGAAAGTGAACTCCAAGGCTCATTCACACTTCCATTTGCCCCTCTGCTTCCTCTGGGGAAACCCCCTCGTTGCCACTACATTGGAGCAGATGTCACTCGAGTTTTCTGCAGATTGACATTTGCTCTGATTCAGCAGTGAAGAGTGGGTTTCCCCAGAGAAAGTGGTAGGGCAAATGGAAAACCACCTGGACACATGCCTAGAAAGCATGGGACAAGTAGAAAACCTTTCAGACCTGTGCTTTCTAGGCACTGGACAAGTGCGGAGTAGCCCTTAGCTATAACTCAATGTATCCAGGAAACATCCACTACCAAGGTGGACCAGACTGTTCTTCCCGTATGTAAAATACAGAAATAAAAGGGTTTGCTTGGTGGGGAATATTGCATTGTGTGTTCAGCAAAGTGTCACTGAAAACTGGAATAAAAAAATTCCTTCAGTAGCACCTTAAAGACCAACTAAGTTTTTATTTTGGTATGAGCTTTCGTGTGCATGCACACTTCTTCAGATACAGTGAAATGGAAGTTTCCAGGCACTTATGTAGAGAAGGGGTGGGGAGGGGTGGGGATGGGGAGGGGGGATCACTCAGAAGGGTGGTGGAAATGGGTGATTGTATGACTGATAGCTGTTGATGACCGCAAACGACTGCAAATGGTTTTGCATGAAAAAGCAAGGGTTGAGATGGCTGAAGATCGCTTATCATGTATAATGAGATAAGAACCCGATATCTCTGTTCAAACCAGGTCCCTCCATGGTTTTGAGCTTGGTGATAAGTTGCAATTCAGCAACTTCTCTTTCCAGTCTATTTCTGAAATTCTTTTGTAGTAAGACAGCTACTTTGAGATCTTGTATAGAATGTCCTGGGAGATTGAAGTGTTCTCCTACTGGTTTTTCTGTCTTCTGGTTCCTGATGTCAGATTTATGTCCATTTATCCTTTGGCGTAGGGTTTGGCCTGTTTGTCCAATATAGAGAGCTGAAGGGCACTGTTGGCATTTGATGGCATACACAATGTTAGAGGATGAGCAATTAAATAGTCCTGAGATGGTATGTTGGATGTTGTTGGGGCCAGTAATGGTGTTGTCTGGGTGTATGTGGCAGCAAAGTTGGCATCTGGGTTTATTGCAGGCTCTGGTACCAGTGTCCATGTTAAGTCTGGTGGTTGTATTATTGTGGGTGAGGAGTTGTTTAAGATTGGGTGGCTGTCTGTAGGCAATGAAAGGTCTTCCTCCCAGAGCTTGAGAAAGGGAGCGGTCATTGTCCAGGAGAGGCTGTAGATCTCTGATGATGCGTTGTACTGTTTTAGCTTGGGAGCTGTATGTGATGACTAGTGGTGTTCTGTTATTTTCTTTTTTGGGTCTGTCTTGCAGCAGGTTCTCTCTAGGTATCTGTCTGGCTCTGTTGATCTGTTGTTTAAACAACAGATCAACAGAGCCAGACAGATACCTAGAGAGAACCTGCTGCAAGACAGACCCAAAAAAGAAAATAACAGAACACCACTAGTCATCACATACAGCTCCCAAGCTAAAACAGTACAACGCATCATCAGAGATCTACAGCCTCTCCTGGACAATGACCGCTCCCTTTCTCAAGCTCTGGGAGGAAGACCTTTCATTGCCTACAGACAGCCACCCAATCTTAAACAACTCCTCACCCACAATAATACAACCACCAGACTTAACATGGACACTGGTACCAGAGCCTGCAATAAACCCAGATGCCAACTTTGCTGCCACATACACCCAGACAACACCATTACTGGCCCCAACAACATCCAACATACCATCTCAGGACTATTTAATTGCTCATCCTCTAACATTGTGTATGCCATCAAATGCCAACAGTGCCCTTCAGCTCTCTATATTGGACAAACAGGCCAAACCCTACGCCAAAGGATAAATGGACATAAATCTGACATCAGGAACCAGAAGACAGAAAAACCAGTAGGAGAACACTTCAATCTCCCAGGACATTCTATACAAGATCTCAAAGTAGCTGTCTTACTACAAAAGAATTTCAGAAATAGACTGGAAAGAGAAGTTGCTGAATTGCAACTTATCACCAAGCTCAAAACCATGGAGGGACCTGGTTTGAACAGAGATATCGGGTTCTTATCTCATTATACATGATAAGCGATCTTCAGCCATCTCAACCCTTGCTTTTTCATGCAAAACCATTTGCAGTCGTTTGCGGTCATCAACAGCTATCAGTCAGTCAATCACCCATTTCCACCACCCTTCTGAGTGATCCCCCCTCCCCATCCCCACCCCTCCCCACCCCTTCTCTACATAAGTGCCTGGAAACTTCCATTTCACTGTATCTGAAGAAGTGTGCATGCACACGAAAGCTCATACCAAAATAAAAACTTAGTTGGTCTTTAAGGTGCTACTGAAGGAATTTTTTTATTTTTTTTATTTTACTTCGATCCAGACCAACACGGCTACCTACCTGTAACTGAAAACTGGGTTCACCTAGATGTAACAGCACCATGATGAACAGGTATTAAGCAAAGGATGGGGTGGAGGTGATTCTAATGTATAGAAGCAGATAATAGAAAAGGGGTTCTGAATCTTCTGTCTCAGAATTGCCACCCAAATACTTTTCTCTCTTCATGTTTTGGAACCCAACTTAGAAATAAGCAGCTAGGGCAGAGGAAGTGTTCAGCAACTTCTTCCATTTCCCCCTTTTCCTCATCAAATTGCTGCTCCCTTATATTTGTTCTCTACCATTCCTAGTTCTAAAGCAAGAGGCTGCTGCTTTCACATCTAGTTACCTCTTCATTGTGGAAGGATATTATTATAGCACTAAAGGTCTGAAATAGTAATTAACACTTTCTGTTCACTGACTTAGAATCCCCTTATCCTGAATTTCTTCTGTTGAGGGCAGTTGAGACTTTTACCAGTCCCCAACTGCTGTATTGTGCTTGATTGTATGGCTATTTGTAGTATTGTCCCCACTCAACCATATTTGCCCTCTTCTGATCTAAAGAATGGGAGAGCAGGGTTGTTACTCTTTTTGTAATATGGAGAGAGCTAACATTTCATGAACCAGGTACCTAACAGTAAGGGATCTAGATTTGGCTTTTTACTGTCTTACAAGCATATATAAAATAGTGGCTAAGTTGCTATTTTCTGCCTTCTAGGCCCTCCACCAGTTGTATTATGACCCCAACATTGAAAACAAGAATCTGGCTCAGAAATGGTTGATGCAAGCCCAAGTCTCACCACAAGCCTGGCACTTTAGTTGGCTACTTCTCGATATGGACAAGGTGCCTGAGATCCAGTACTTTGGGGCCAGTGCCCTCCACATCAAGATTTCACGCTACTGGAATGACATCCCAGCTGACCAGTATGAAAGCCTCAAGTCACAGCTCTTCAGCCAAATAACCCGTTTTGCTAGTGGTTCCAAGATTGTGCTCACCCGGCTTTGTGTGGCACTGGCTTCATTGGCACTAAACATGATGCCAGAGGCCTGGCCATGTGCTGTTGCTGATATGGTGCGTATGTTTCAGGCAGAGGACTCTAATGTTGATGGGCGAGCACGCTGCCTAGCACTCTTAGAGCTGCTGACTGTTCTGCCTGAGGAATTCCAAACCAGCCGCCTGCCTCAGTACCGTAAGGGGCAGGTGCGTAGCGTCTTGGCACAGGAGTGCAGTTCTGTCTTCCCCCTGCTAGAGCAATTACTACAGCAACAAGACTCTCCCAGCTTCATTAAACAGAAGGTGCTGAAGTGCTTCTCGAGCTGGGTGCAGCTAGAGATTCCCTTGATGGAATGTGAGAACTTGATCCAGGCAGCCTTCACCTCCCTGCGCGATCCAGAACTCTTTGATACAGCTGTGGAGGCCATTGTCAATGCCATTTCCCAGCCTGATGCTCAGAGGTAAGTGTTGGTTCCAAATTGTGGGTCAGTTGTGGTTACAGAAGGTTTGCAGCCTCCCCTGTAAGCTGGCTGTTTCCACATGCAGAAATCAAGGGGAGAACCTGTATTGACAGAACTTTCGATCAGCTTTCTCAACCACACTCTGATTCTAACAAAGAGGTTATAGAATGTGCTTGTGTAGAGTTTCATATCCATGGACACTACATAAATTTTGCAGGTCTTCTTGAAGATGGGCGAGGGAGGAGATTGAGGAACTCTTGAATTGGCGCAACCATTGGCAAGCAAGGATCAACCTTTTGTGGACTTCTGTTTTTAGTTACTACATATCAACCAATAAAAACAGAATTACATAGTGCTGAAATTAAGCTAAAACTAATCTTATTAACTTTCAAATAACCACAAATGGTTGATTCTTGTGAGACAGAGTTCTACCAAGCTTCAAAACAGACATTCTGTAGCCACAGCCAATCTACAAGAGCATCTGTTGGTTCTTTTCTAATATCAACTAGGAAAGGATGTCATACATCCTCTCATAAGCTTCAAGAGAGTTCATGGAGTGGCCAGACAGCTCAGCTTTGGGCCCCTACCAATTAGAATCTTGCATTGGGCCTTCATCCAGGTCTTAAATCACCTCTCTGTTAATTCATTTGCTGTGACTGTTGGTTGTAGTTCTTTGTCTTGTGTGATATGAAAGGTGAAGAATGGAGGAATTCACCTTTTTTTCTGTAGAAGTTCACTGATGTGCATTAATTCAGTAACCCCTCTGGGCACAGTATGGAATCTAAGTGAGTAGGGGAATTGTCCAGGACTATTGGTCTGTTTCAAAATCTGTTAATGACTAGCAGAGCTAGAATCTGTTGTGACTACATTGGTGTGGTTCTGGATGCAAACATAATTGGGAAGCTTCTGTTAGCAGACAGAGCCTGTGATATAGTTTGCTTCCTATCTACTTTCCTCACCTCTCTTTCCTTCCCTACTCCCAACACCCCTCTTTCCCTGATTGTATTTGTTCATAGTACAGATTACATCCTTGATGTCTGGGAGCTGGAGGCCTTGCCCACAGTCTCATCAACAAATGTTGGTTTTTTTGTTTTGTTTTTAAGGAAATGAGTGCTGTGGTTCTTCAGGTGGCAGAACTTTTCATGACAACAGATATTATAGGCTTGGAAATGTATAACATGCTCAATTTAGATAAATGAAAATTATAGGGAACATGATACCAGTGTTCAAATATCTAAAAGGATGGCAGAGTAAACCACTATTTACCAGGGCTGCTGGAAAAAAGAGAAACATTGGCCTTAAGTGGTAATAGAATAGACTTGAGTTAGATTTCAAAAATACATTTTTCATAAGAATAAAGGTGCAATAGAACAAATTCCCTAGGGTTGAAGTAGAGCAGGATTCGGGACCTTAAACCCAGAGGCCAAATGAGATCCTCCAGGTTTCTCTATCTGGCCTTCAAGATGCTGCCCAGGCCAAGCCCCTTCCCCAGGCCACACCTCTCATCAGCTGTACTCCACTCCCTCCTCAAGTGCTTATTTTTGGGGCTGAAATGTGTCCTTGAACTGTGATTGATAATGTGTCTTGCCTGGATGGGGAATGGAGAAATAGGTGTGGATGTGTAAAAATCTGACTTTTGCATAGCTGGAATGTGGTCTATTGTACAAAGTCACAGCTGTTGCTTTGTTCACTTTTGCCTCTGACCCTATTTACTACTGGCATGCAACCCCATGAGAGATATGGCCTTTGGGCTGAAGAAGTTTTCCCATCCCTGCTGTAATGCCTCATTCTATGCAGTTTTCTGAGAGAGCTGGATGAGCATTGGTTGCGTATGCATGAGTTTAAGATGTTAGAGTGGTGATCCAATTTAGCCATACTCTTAATAGACCCATTTAAATCAGTGGACAAGCCCATTGATTTCAGTGGGTCTACTCGAATGAGTATGGCTAACATTGGATAATCACCGTTATACTCTTTTGCATTTTCTTAGTGGTTGCCAAATTAGAATTATAAAGTCAGGTGTATAGTAAGGTAATTATTTCACTTGTATTCAAGTGTGTTCTGACACTGGGGGACATATTCAACTAAACTGTTGCTCTAGCAGGAGCCAGTGAAACGAGCACAATGGGACTTCTCCCCCCCCCAATATATACCCCTGTGCCATCCCCAGATCTACTTCAGAGGGTTAGAAGAACCCCCACAACAGTGGGGGGGGGGCGGAGATTGTTTGTCAGACAAGTATAAATGCTTGTGCTGATGGAACAATTCCCTTAGCACTAAGTTGATTGAAACCTATTCAAAATGGACCAGAAAATGAATTTATTAATCCTCTTTAGCAGTCATATTAAATTCTGAATTATGCTTACTGCTACCATCCACCATTTATTTAAACTCAATCTGCTGAATGACTTAAAAACCACTAGCAAGGACTAATTTAGATGTGGCAAGGAATCTATGTCCTAGTTACATGATTTGAGGCGGTTCAGCCACTACTAGCTACACCAAAGTGGTACATACAGAAAGACAAATACCCTCAACAACCTTATACTTACCATGAGGAATTATGGAGATCACACATACACAGATGTAGTTGCTGTGTAATGACAACAGGGAGCATTCTTTAGTACCAGGAAAAATATACAAGGTAGTCATACCACTCTCATTTCACTGAAATCACTTAGAAGGTATCTGCACATTTTGCTCATAGAGACTTTTAGAAAAAAACAAATGAAAGCCAAGTCTAGGGCACCTGCCCAGTGGCACCACTGGAAGCCTTCATGGGTGCCATGTTGCCTGTAGCAACCACTACATGAGAGAGAGGATCTTTTTGTGGTGGCTCTGCACTTCTGGAATATTTCCTTGTCAGGGTTCATAAATCATCGACCCTAGAAGCAATTAGGAGAGCACAAAAATGCAATCTGTTCTCACTGGCCTTTGCTTGAGACTGTGTTTTGCTTCATGCTATAGGTAAAGGGACCCCTGACCATTAGGTCCAGTCATGACCGACTCTGGGGTTGCGGCGCTCATCTCACTCTATTGGCCGAGTGAGCCGGCGTACAGCTTCCAGGTCATGTGGCCAGCATGACAAAGCCGCTTCTGGCGAACCAGAGCAGCACACGGAAATGGTGTTTACCTTCCTGCTGTTATCTACTTGCACTTTGACGTGCTTTCGAACTGCTATGTTGGCAGGAGCTTCATGCTATAGCTGGTGATTTTAGACTGTATTTTAGTTACTCCATAGAATCATACAAGTGTAGAGTTAGAAGGCACCAAGAAGATCATCTAGTCCAACCCCCTGCAATCCAGGAATCTCAACTGAAGCATCCATGACATATGACCATCCAGCTTCTGCTTACAAACCTTCAGTGAAGGAAGATCTGCCACCTTCCGAGGGAGTCTGTTTAGCTTTGGGTTGGCTGAATGTTCATTATTTTTTTAAAATATGAAGCATTTATGAAGAATGCTTTATGAAGCATTCTTATCATTTTTGCATTGTGCCTTGAGAGGGTTTTTGTCCTTAAAAGTGGCCTAAAAATATTCTAATTCCCCCTGTTTGTCTGTCCCCAAAATAAGAGCTTAACCAAGGTCAAAAGAAACTTAAAACACATCACTAGCAAATATTCCAATCCATTGCTCTTTCAGTGTTTGCATCATAACTATGCGTTTCAGGGATCAGAATACAGGCCACAGAATAGCACTGGCACTCACTCTCAGTCATTCAGTCTTTAATGTTTTAACCCTAGGTTACAACAGAAGCCCTCACTACCTTAGGGAATAAGTAAGCTTTTGTGTAGAAGCCCAAAATGATACCGTGTTTCTCATATTATAAGACACGTTTTATATTCATTTTTTCCTCAAAAAAACACACTATGGCTTATTTTCAAGGGATGTCTTATTTTTTTCCTCCTCCTCCTGCCGCGGCCGGCATTGCTGCTGTGCCTATCTCTATGTCTTATTTTCAGGGTATGGCTTATATTCCTTGAATGCTTTAAAATCCTGCTATGGCTTATTTTATGGCTATGTCTTAAAATATGAGAAACAGGGTAGACACTGGGTGCCATTAGGTGGACACAAGGAAAAATGTGACATAGAGAAAGTGGTTAGCAGCAGGGCAAGATAGTGATTGTATAAGCTTCCTAGGGAGGGAGCAACAAGGGGTGGGTGGGTGCATGCAGTGGCATTGTTTTCAGTAGAGAGCCGTGAGGAATGAGAGGAAGTTGAATAGCAATATGATTCTTGCTGGATCAACAGGATTAAGCTCTGTTTCTCCTTTCAGTCTCTGAAATCTTCCTTGACCTCTCTCTTTTTTATGGCAGTTGCTTGGAGTATGCTGCTGCCCCCCCCCCCCCATTGCATTGTCTGTGGATGCTTGCTGGCAGCCTTGATGCACATGCTTTTCTGTTGTCGGCAACCACTGGAGCTGGCGCACTTCCCCTCCTCCATCCACTTCAGTTTTTGCACATAGCAATGCAGAACTGGATTCATTTGAGTTGCCCCTCGGGGCACAAATGCTGCCTTCTTCCTCACCTCCTTCCTACATTTGCAGCTTATTGAGCAGCCTGACCTCTCTACCCCAGGCTTCTAAACACCAGTGACTTGACCACATACTTTTCCCTTTGTAGGATATTGCAGTATATTCCTAGTGAGTGTGGATAGATGGGCATCTGTCTACTCGCTTAGGCTGCTTTCAAACCAAGTCCTGGCATTCCATGATATGTCCCAAGTAAATTGATATGAGGGTGGTCCTAATTGTCCTGAGAGCTTAAAAAAATGATGGAGGAATTGGGTCTCCAGTGCAGAACTCAGCCTTGAAGGTGATGTTAGTATATGGATGTCCTTTGAACTGTTTAGTGCTGCATGCATGCACATTGGTGTGTTCTTCCACCTGTATCTATGGGCTGCATGTGCGGTGGGGGCAGGCATGCGAGTGCAGAATAGCTGTGTCTCCAGATAATATGCCTCAGTAGCCAGGTAACTGACAGCTGGCCGATTAGCCGCCAGCACAGCCTCTCTCTGGGGGCCATCCTTTGCTCTTCCCCTCCATTTCCTCTGTGCTTGTTGTCATGGTTACAATCACTTATTGGCAGCAGCAGGGAGATTGACAGGCATGAAATTGCTTATATGGTGCTGGAACGCTGCTGTGCACAGGGAGGCAGTAGCTGCCTGGATGCCCCCAGGAGACCACTGTGTGAGCATTGTACTTTTGATTTTAGGAAATGGATATTCAAGGGTCTTGACTCTTTCAGCCCCCCCCCTTTACCAACAGATTCTTCAGATGGAATAATTTCTGTGAATGGCATACAGCTTTAAATTTGTATTCCATTTCAGAATATGTTTCATCCTGAATGCATGAAAATGTTGACTTTGAAATGTTATGGAGTAATGGAACTATACAGAAGGAAGGACAAGCACTGAGCACTGTGAGTAGACCAGGGAAGCCAGAACAGCGAAACCATATCCAGAAGTTTGAGCAGAACCCACTCACCCTTAAAATCTGAGTTCAGATTTTAAATTCACCTGTAGCTGGTGATGTTGAGTTTTTGCAGCAAAAACAAAAGTCCTTTACATTTATGTATTGGTTGAATTTTAAGGGTCATATCTCAGTGGCAGAGCATCTGCCTTGCATAAGAAGGAAATAAAGTACTACAGAACTTTAAAAAGACATCTGAAGGCAGCCCTGTATTGGGAAGTCTTTAATGTTTAATGTTTTGCTATGTTTTATGTGTGCTGGAAGCTGCCCAGAGTGGCTGGGGTATAAATCATAAAATTATTGTTGTTATCAAGAAGGTCCCAGGTTCAATCCCTGACATTTCCAGCTAGAGCCAGAAATGTCTCTTTGCTCAAATCTTCAAGAGCTGCTACCAGTCAGTGTAGACAGTACTGAGCTAGATGGGCCGGTGGTCTGACTCAGTATAAGGCAGTTTTCTATGTTCCTGCCTGTGGATTGGGCCTATGCATGTATGGGCACCCACCTCATATATTAAGTGGTGTGTGTGGTGAGAGGGAAATGCACAGCTGCATCTCCACCAGAGTTATATGTTTTAATCCTGGTATCTAGTGTGTGCTCATTATTTTAAGTGTTTAGATAACCCTCACAAAGCAGTTTGTATAAATCATTTAAAATAACATGCTTCAATTAAAGTACAATGACAGTGAACATAAACAGCAGGGGAAAAACAAAAGCCAGATAAAACCATCATTTGAGACTAAAAGACACTAAAGTGTATGGTTGAATGAAAAGATCCTCATTTGGTATGGAAAGTAAGTAGAATTAGCACCAGGCAGACCTCCTGGGGAGAGCATTACAGAGACAGGGCATCACAGTAGAAAAGGCCCCATTGTGCATCACCATCCATCTTGCTTCAGATGGGGGAGGGCACAAAAAGCCTCAGAGGATCTTAAAACTCTGGCTGGTTCATGTGGGAGGAAGTACCGGTAGTTACTGAGGTATCTTCATCCCAAGCTGTTTAGATCTTTAAATAGCACAGTGAATTTGCTCTGGAAATCAATGCAAGAGCCAGTGCAGTTGTTTTAAGGCTGGCAAGATGTGTTCCATATATCTCATTCCAAGTAGTGCAAAATATGGCAACTAGGTTACTTCCAAACTCTTCAAGGTCAGCCCTATATGCAATACATACCGGTATTGCATATGCATAATCTGAATGGGATTTTCCTAGAACATGAATAATTGTGGTTAGCTTGGTTGTACCAAGTAGTAGAGTAGTAAAAGGTATTTTGTACCACTGAGGTTACTTGGACATCCAGAAATAAGGCTAGATCTCATAGCACCTCCAGACTGTGTATCTAATGTACTAAGGCAGGCAAACCACCTACCAATAGAATTTCTAACTTGTCGTGATTGAGCTTCAGTACATTGGTCCTCATGCAGCCAATTACTGGTTCCAGGTACCAATTCAGCACTTTTACAAGCCACAGCTCACCAGCTGAATTAGAAGGAAAAAAATGATAGAGGTGGATGTCAAGTGCGCCCTAAATTCTCAAATCTCAGTAGTTTCATGTAGATCAGGGATAGAGAACACATGGCCCTCCTGATGTTGGTGGACTCCCAACTCCCATCGGTCCCAGCCAGTGTGTGTAATGGTCAGGGATGATGGCAGCTGTCCTTCAACATCTGGCGAACCACTGGTTCCCCATTCCCAAATAGATGTTGGTATAACATGGGAAGGGCAGGCTAGAGTACTTTGGAACAACATGGCATGACTGTCATGGGTCACAGCAACAGTCCAGCACCATTACCTTCTAGAACTGATGCTTCAGGTTGGTATGGAATTGCCAAAGTGTGGTTCCCCTGATCTCCCCCAGTGTAGCCAATCTAGAAGGATAGCAATGTCAATAGTATTGAAAGTCATGAGGTGTATAGTTGAATTAGCAGGGTCTCATTCCCTTGGCATAGATTACCCATAAGGGAGACTAAGACAGTTTCAGTTCCAAAACCAAGCTGGAAACTAATTTGAAATGGCCTCAGAATAATAATGTTGCTCTGGGGAGCTACAGCCCTTTTCAGCACCCTATTTTCTAGGTTTTAGCATGTGTCCTAAACAATCAGTTATTCTTCTAGCATGCAGTATAACAACAACAACGACATCACCAGCATCATGTTAGAACTTAACAAAGTAGACTGATATTGTGAAGCCTACCTCTCACAACATTGTTATCAAGGCCTCTTTCACTTGTTCAACCTCCATGAGATATGTTCTGTCATCTGCCTACAAATCTGTATCTGTTATGTAGAAAATAAGTGGCTTCAAATAAAAAAAATAAAATGGGAACCTTCAGAACTAGTGAGTAAATGTTTCAATGGTCTGGGACAATTGTCCTACTAACAGGATTCAAAAGATGGCTAGGACATGATGTTTGTTAGTGAATTTTACACTTTACATTATCTTTCAGTATGAAAAGGGATTGTTGTTGGCTACCTCACTGCATCCCACGAAGTGTTACAATCATGGTTTCATCTTGCGCAGACAGGACACAACTTAGTGTGAGCTGGTTCCTTTGGCATTCATCTGGGGAAAATAATACATCTAACTGGGTTATGTGTTCATCTGCGCTCAGCAGATATTACTGTGCTTAGGCTTTATTGGGACCAGGATACATTATATTTTGTTGTCTTGGCCTTACTGTACAATACTTTCTCTTCCATGGTATATTCAAACCTACTTCCTACCGGGCCGCTTTCAAGCTATTTCATGTAGGCTCATGTCATGAGTTATTAGTCTTTAAGGTGCTACAGGACTCTTCATCATGAAAGTTCTAGGTATGTTCTCTCAGCAGTGTTTGTTAACTTACAAGACCTGTAGATCAGGAATTTTGAAAGGTTTGTTGTGGAAGAGAAGGCCATTTAATGTAAGTTATCAATTTCCGTGCCAGGAAGAATCATTTAAGAGGTGCAGCAAATCTCTTATCTGAAAAATTGCACCTCCAAGAGGCAAAATGGGGATTGATGTGTTGGTTAATGTGACAGTAGTTTGCATGTGACAAGCCTAGAGATAACAAAATATAGTTTTGTTGGCTTGGGTTTCCTGACTGATGTAGGCACTTTCAGAGTTGTGGGGGAGGGTGCTGTGTAAGATGCCCTTGGTGTTTGGGGCTTTTATATTTAGATTAAAAGATAAGAAGAGGATGATAGAGCTTCAAAAAAAAATCATGAGTTATGTGGTGGAGAAATTTTTTCTTCCTCCCAACACTCAGGGTCACTCACTATTGATTGGCAAATTGAGGATAGACATAAATAAAATAGTTCTTCACACAGTGCACAACTAACTTGTGGAATTCACTGGTGCAAGAGATAAGCCTCCTTCATGGGGAGAAATGGTCTATGAAAGGTCAGTAGTAATAGTATTTAACAGGAACTCCAGGTTCACAGATAATTACTCTGAGTACAGTTGCTGCAAAGCAAATTGCAGGACAGGACTGTTACCTTCATCTCTTGCTTACGAGCTTCCTGAAGCATCTGGTTGGGCAGCATGGGAAATGGAAGGCTGGGCAAAACTGATATCTGGCTTGATTCAGCAGGAGTCCTCTTACATTTGTGATTGAAGGTTCATTATTTTCGGAGGCTATATAGGCATAAAGCCTCCCATCTCCTCTCTCCCTTGGCAGGTATGTGAATACTCTTCTGAAGCTCATCCCACCTGTTCTGGGACTCCAGGAACAACTACGTCAAGCAGTTCAAAGCAGGGATATGGAGACATCTCATGGGATCTGCCGCATTGCTGTTGCCCTGGGGGAGAATCATTCCCGGTGAGGAGCATGGTGATGGAATCTGATAGCAATGATCAGTAGAAAGTGGAGCTATTTTGGGGAGTGTTCCCTCTGCCCTACTAGGTTTCTTTGTAGCTAAGCAGCCTATAAGTCTCCCAAACCTCATTCTAAAGCAGTTCAAAGATCCAAAGGGTCATATGGACGCTAATGTATCTGTGCATGATAGTAGAGATACTATACCAGGCGTGGCCAAATGATGGAATTGTAGTCCCAAAACAGCTGGAGGGCCAGGTTTGGCCATGCCTGGACTATACGGAACCCTTTTCCACCTGGAAGCCATTGGAGATCGTAAACCCACTGTATCTAGTCCACTTGCTGGGGTATTTGTTCCATGAGTTGGCCGAATCCCTTTCAGTTTGCTTCCTAGCCCTTTTGCTGTAGAGCAGGCATCCCCAAACTCGGTCCTCCTGCCATTTTGGGACTACAATTCCCATAATCCCTGACTACTGGTCTTGTTAGCTAGGGTTGATGGGAGTTGTAGTCCCAAAACAGCTGGAGGGCTGAGTTTGGGTATGCCTGCTGTAGAGAGTATAGTGCACTGATGTATTGTATTATCCCAAATGTGGGGTGTCTGCTGTTTCTATGCACCTGCAATGGCAGAGCCAATTCCTGATGCAGTGTGCCTACTATCTCCCACAGAGCTCTCTTGGACCAAGTGGACCACTGGCAGAGCTTCCTAGCACTGGTTAACATGATCATGTTCTGCACTGGGATCCCAGGACACTATCCTGTCAATGAGACCACGAGTTCACTTACACTCACTTTCTGGTATACACTTCAGGTAAGTGTTAGCCACCTTCATGAAGTGGACTTCTTTAGTGCCATCTTTATAGGTTTGTTCTCTGGCTAGAACTTTGGTTGGTGCCAGGCATGTGCTTGTAACAACAACAACAACAACAACAACAACAACAACAACAACAGCAACAACAACAAATGATAATAATAATAATAATAATAATAATAATATATTATTATTATTATTATTATTATTATTATTATTATTATTATTATTATTATTTCTACCCCACCCATCTGGCTGGGTTTCCCCAGCCACTTTGGGCGGCTTCCAACAAAATATTAAAATACAGTAATCCATCAAACATTAAAAGCTTCCCTAAACAGGGCTGCCTTCAGATGTCTTCTAAAATTCTGGTAGTTGTTATTCTCTCTGACATCTGGTGGGAGGGCGTTCCACAGGGCAGGTGCCACTACCGAGAAGGCCCTCTGCCTGGTTCCCTGTAACTTGGCTTCTCGCAGTGAGGGAACCGCCAGAAGGCCCTCGGTGCTGCACCTCAGTGTCCGGGTAGAATGATGGGGGTGGAGATGCTCCTTCAGATATACTGGACCGAGGCCATTTAGGGTTTTAAAGGTCAACACCAACACTTTGAATTGTGCTTGGAAACGTACTGGGAGCCAATGTAGGTCTTTCAAGACCGGTGTTATGTGGTCTCGGCGGCCGCTCCCAGTCACCAGTCTAGCTGCCACATTCTGGATTAGTTGTAGTTCCCGGGTCACCTTCAAAGGTAGCCCCACATAGAGTGCATTGCAGTAGTCCAAGTGAGAGAAAACCAGAGCATGCACCACTCTGGCGAGACAGTCTGCAGGCAGGTAGGGTCTCAGCCTGCGTACCAGATAGAGCTGGTAGATAGCTGCCCTGGATACAGAACTGACCTGTGCCTCCATGGACAGCTGCGAGTCCAAAATGACTCCCAGGCCAAAATGACACCTGGTCTTTCAGGGGCACACGTATCGAATTATTCACTGTGCGGCAGATTTATCATCTTCCTCTCTTTCTGCTAGAGAACAACTTGACTGTGAGTACCCTGTTTTGACAGGAAGAGAGCTCCATTTAGTTTGCTGTCTAGTGGTGGCAAGGTGTTTCTTTACTAGAGTAACCCATAGTGCATCAGTGGCCTTATTGGAAGAGCCTTACAGATAACAGCTCTTTTCAGCTATGGAAGAAGACCAAGTTTGTTCTCTGTCTTGACAGGCAAAGTGCTGCTATTCCCAGTTCCAAGCACAATTAATGCAGATGCAGATTTGTCTGTTGTGTATGCTTGCTGCTACTCTGAGACACAGTCCTTGAAGCAGTGCAGCCTGGTCTGGCTTGCCCTCCCCACCCCCACACTTCCTTGGAGCCCAGAAGCTTCATTAGCATGGCAAATTAGCCTGACATACTCCTGCACTGCCCAAGAGCAAGGCTAGCTGTTGAGCTGCTGCTTATCTGGGTGCCAGCTTGAAATGAGATGAGGTCATGCATTGTCTCAGTGTGTGACTGGTGCAGTACTTGAGTCCACAGGCACATCGTTCCTAATGAAGGGAACAAAACTGAAGCAGCATCTTTTATAGGCTGCTCAAGAGCAGAGAGACAGCAGAAGACTTTTTTTCTGCATGGTCTAACCCACACCAGTATACACCTTTGCAGTTTTCAGTGGGTTCCCAGAACCTTTGGTAATTTTATGCCAGGCAACCCAGGATCACCCTTTTCTATTTCCTTCATAAGCTCTGCCTAGTGGAAGAATCTTGAATCAGAGGTTTAGTGAAGCTCCAGGATTGTATTCAGTGACCCAGAATCCCTTCTTTCTTTTCTTTTCTATACATCTGTTTTTGCATCAGCCTAGCTTATAACGTAACCTTGTCCATGCCAGCCTTGAGCAGCATAGGAATACCTAGCTTTCTTCTTGGAGCAGACATTGCTATACTGTAGGGGACAGGTTTATTCCTTACCTGGCTAAACCTGTCTCTAAAGGAAAGAACACGGTGTTGGCCACTAAAAGTAGAAGAAAGCAGACATGGCGGCTGCTTTACCAGCCTGTGATGGCTTCTGTACTTGTCTAGTTGGTGTCAATGTGTTGAGATGGAATGATACTACAGAGAGTGACCTGACAAAGTATTATGTAGAACTGCTCCTAGAAGCTAGGAAGGATCTTAAATGCATTAAAGAGAATATTTGAGTGGAGTATCTTGACTCTAAAATGTCATTTCTGGGTTTCCCATGTATAGATTTAACAACAATGAGAGGTGATCACCCCCCTTCCCCGATCACATCAAAATGCTTGGGGGACTGATTGTATTAACATCAACATGATTGCTGGAGTTCAGGGCTGATTTTTCCAACCTCCACTTGATGATCTTTTTCTTTGTAGGATGACATCCTCTCTTTTGATCCAGAAAAGCAGGCCATGTATCAGCAGGTATATCGGCCTGTCTATTTCCAGCTAGTGGATGTGCTCCTGCACAAGGCACAGTTTCCCTCTGATGAAGAGTATAGCTGCTGGTCCTCTGATGAAAAGGAGCAATTTCGGATATACCGGTATGACCTTTTGCCTAATCATATCCCTTAACATTCAGTTGTTATGCAATGCTTATAATCTGCAGAAGAGGAAGTTGATCATGCTTCATTAATGGGAGTAAACATTGAACTTGCCCTGATTTGGCTATGGGCTATAACTGTTTCAGCAATTTCTATCTAGCTGCTGTTTGGTAATGTGGGAGTGTTCTGTAACTCTTTTTTACTATTGCTCATTTGCTCATTTCTTCAGAGTGGACATCTCTGACACCCTGATGTATGTGTATGAAATGCTCGGAGCAGAGCTGTTGAGCAGCTTATATGACAAGCTAGGTCGTCTCTTGACCAACACAGAACAGCCATCCTCATGGCAGGTGAGTAGAGAGCTCCACCCTCAAATGGAACACAAGCTAGAAGAATGCAGCAAGCACAGAGGCTGAAGATGTTGCAGATTTTTAAGAAAGGATGGTACTAGTACTGGTTAGACCTGGGTAGAGAGTGTTGTGGAAGACAGGTGTAAGGTAAGGGAAAGTGAAGGTGCAGAGTGTCTTGGTTAGAAGAGCCATTTGTTAAATCTCAGAGCAGTATGTGTGGAAGGGCATCCAAAGTCACAAAACTCCAAAAAGTTGTTAGAAGTGTTGAATGGGTCTGAAATGTGTCAACCTCTTCCTTGTACTGTACATCTGAGTTGGTGACTTATAAAATTGGGACTGAAGGATTGCTTTGATGCCCCAACTTCCAGCTTGCTGATTTCTCTCCTAGTGTTAGACACTGCTGCTGTTTTTTGCAAGCATTCTGGCACACCTCCCATCACTGTGTGGCAGCAACCAAATTATATAAGATATCTGACAGCATGATTGCAGAATCCACAAATGCATGCTCAATTACATCTTTTTTCCTTACCATAGGGTTTGTGTTATCACATGTTTTTATATAGTCTACAAGTTAGATTTCTGTACTGGGAAAATTGAAGAGTGTAGTTGTCCCACTACCTCCAGTGTTACAAAGAAAATCTGCCTTTACAGTTTGCTGAAAGATGCTGAAAGATCAGGCCCGGCTCTAGGTGCACTCCCGGTGGCGCGGGGCCGGCAGGGGGGGCGCTGTGCGACGAAGCCAGGGCGCCCGACCTGCTCGAGACGGCCCTATAAAAGATTCTTAGATATGTCTCCTGTGCCATGATGGGTGGTAATGCCAGGCTAGAGGTCTCTGTGTGGCAGCTAATCAGAGTGTATCTGTTCACCTTGGCATGTTGACAGTGTGTTACTGGCACAGTAAACAGTGATGGGTGTCAAGGACCAGTGACCGCAGGGACTCCTCGTTCATCAATGTGACAGCCAAGCAAAAACTCAGCCTAGCCATGATTTACAGTCCACGCACCTGGAAGCCTTAAGACAGTAGCAAGCATGCCAGCACTCCAGCATATTAAGTATCCTGCAGCCTCAGCAGTCCATATCTTGCTACAATAGCCCTTGGTGAGAGGGAGCATGGATGCAGGTGTATCCTGCCTCTTGTGGGTGCAAGAAGGGGAGAGACTACACAATGAGCTCATCCACACTTGCACTTGCCCCGCCTCATTTCCCCCAGGAAATCCACTGTTTACTGCTGAATCAGAGCAAACACCAATCGATTTTTCTGCAGATTGGTGTCTGTTCCCATGGAAAGTGGTGAGACAAATGGGACAAGTGGAAAACCTCTTGGGCCCATGCTTTCAAGGCATGGGACAAGTGGAAGTGTGGATGAGCCCTGTGTGTTATATAGCTTTCAGGATGTCTAGTTGGGGTTGCACTGAAGGATAGCAGGTGCTTTATGCTGCTGGGGAAAGGGGTTCCTTGACCTGAATAATTTGACTCACTAGATACGATGCCCCTGCAAAAAGCTTTCTGGTGAAACAATTATTATTGTGCTACTAAGTGTAAAGGATCAACAACTCATTACTGTATAACTTTATCATTATAACTTTTTGTATATTAATGGTATTTTATATATATACTAGTCTCATTCAGCCCGTTAAGAAAACGGGCGCTAGAGGTGCGACGGGGCCGCGGCCTTCCCTCCCTTTCTGCGCTCGGCCGCGGGGCGCGCCGGGAACGCAATTAAACAAAGCCACGGGCCAGGTAGGGTTGTCAGGAGGAGGCGGAGGCGGACCAAGATGGCGGTATCGGGCTCCGGGGCCGCAGCCCGCGGCGGCGGGGGAGCCGGATCAGGCTCCCGCCGCGGCCCCGGAGCCCGATGCCACCATCTTGGTCCGCCACCGCAGGGGAACGGGAGGCAGAGGGTTGAGGGGGGAGAGAGAGCGCGCGTGTGTACGTCCCGCCTCTTCGTCCAGTCCCTGTGTCCGTGGGGCACATGCACATTAGCGCGGACCCAGGGACTGGACGCAGAGACACAGGGACTTTATTATATAGGATATATATATTCTTTTTTTCTTTTTTCTTTTTCTTTTTCCTTCGTGGAATTTATTGTTCATTTCAAGAAATGAGAGTTATTCTGTTTATCATCTCTTACGCTGTGGAATATAATTGACATCATATATAAGGAAATAACTGGAAACATCAACAAATGAATTGATTTGTACCAGTGTTTATTTGATAAATTTAATAAAGATGATGTTATAAAAAATAATAATAACTTTTTGTAAAAATGAAATCTAGATTGGGGACTTATTCAACATACTGTGTCGTGTTCTGTCTCTGCCTTTGTTGCACAATGAAGTTTGATTAAATAAATTTAAAATATTTATATATCGCTGTTCATTTGGGTAGTGGTGTTTGAACCACCCTTTGTAAAAATTCAGCACCAACACTGAGTCCACGTTGCAAATCGGATGACGGGTGGTATATACATTTAATAAATAAATAAATAAATAATATCCATGTGCGGCATTAGAGTTCGGCCTGGACTCAAGAATGAAATCTTTTTCTCTGGCAGCACACAGAAGCTTTGCTTTATGGGTTCCAGTCTATCGCAGAAACAATAGATGTAAACTACTCGGATGTAGTGCCTGGCCTCATTGGGCTTATTCCTCACATCAGCATCAGCAATGTGCAGCTTGCAGATACGGTTATGTTCACTATTGGTAAGAAGACTGGGTATGGGGAGGGAATGGGTGCTGAAAAGAAGGTTAACCCAAAGAACCTCAGGCTGTTGAGGTCTTACAACACTATGGAACCAGCAGTCCATAGGCTGGATGTGGCCTGTGGGGCCTCTTCATCCAGTCCACAGAACCCTCTCCTTGCCCAAGCCTGTGCTACAATTAGGCTGCAAATAAAGCCTTGTTTTGTCTCTGCTCTGTGTGCCAGCTTTGAGTGTGGCAAAAACAGAATGGGGCCATTATTATTTTTTTACTCCCCCACCCCAGCATGTACCGTAGCTCCTGGAAGGTTGGCAATGAGGAAATGTGGCCCTTGGACTGAAAATATTCCTAATGCCTGAAATTGGTGTGCCTTACAGTAGTCCATGTGGGGCTTCCTTGAGTTGGTTTGGAAGCTATATCTGGTGGAGAATGTTACAGCCAGTTTTTTTAATGGAGCACCTTGACGTGCACATAGTGCACCTGTGCTGAGGGAACTGCATTAGCTGTTTTTATGATCCTGTTTATTGTTTTTATGATCCTGTTTATTGCTGTATTTTTGTACATTGCTTAGACCTTTAATGAAGGGGTTTAGTAATGCTTTTAAATAACTAAATAGTGATGGGGTACTTCTTTGCTTTTTGCGGGCTGTACTGATAGCATTTGGCACATTAAACAGAGCAGCTCCTGACTCTGCATTTTCTATCTTTCTAGGAGCACTTTCAGAGTGGCTGGCTGACCACCCTGTCATGATCAACAATGTCTTACCCCTGGTGCTACAGGCTCTGGGAAATCCTGAGTTGTCCATCTCTAGTGTTTCAACCCTTAAGAAAATCTGCCGTGAATGCAAGTATGACTTGCCTCCCTATGCTGCCAACATAGTTGCTGTCTCTCAGGTAACTGAAATAATGGTCTAAGGATGCATGGTTCTATGAGAACTGTTGACCCTTGTTGCTGACATTATGGAGCTTGGGAGACAAGCTATATGAAACCACTGCCTATAATGAATCACTGATGAGTACTTATCCATTATGAAGCATCCTTGAGAAGGGTTGGCTTTCACTGTAGGAGGGAGAGGGTGCTTACTGATTATTTATTCAGATATTTATAAGCAGCATTTTAAGGTCAAGCCCTCACCAGTATGTAAAAAGATTGATGCAAGATAACAATAGGTACATCAGACAGGTGTACAACTACTGTGAGAAAGCTGCTCTGAATCATACAAGTCTTTCACACCCTTCAGGAAAATCATTAGAGAGCTTTTCAAGGCCCTTTTAAAAGCATGTATGGAAGGAGCCAAGCATAAGTTAATCAGAAGGGAGCCTTCTCTTGTTTATCCACTTTTCCTTGAAATGTCACAGCATCCATGCTCCAGATCAGTGTTTGCCTCCCAGAGTTGTCAGTTGATATTGTGGTTGGAGCATTGCTAAATGTTTCTGCTGTGGGGCGAGTATTCACTTTTTCACATCTTTCCTTCTGTAGGATGTGCTAATGAAGCAGATTCACAAGGTAAGATACTTATACTCCTCCCTGCTGCAGAGGGTCAAAGAGTGTACAGAATATATGGTTACCTATCAAGTTATTATTTCTGAAGTATTGAGCATTCCAGTCAATGAGAGGAGGATTAGAGGGATTGGTGAAATTGGGTGCATGTCTCCCAAACAGAGTTTTGATCAGGAGTGGGGAGCCTGTGACCCTCCAAAAGTTGCTAGCCATTGGCCTTGCAGGCAAGGACTGTTGGGAGTCGGAATTCAAAAGCAGCTGTAGAGTCACACGTTTCTCTTTCCTAGTTTAGATAGACATCCGTTATGATTCCAAGCATTCCAAAGCTGCATGAAAGAGTCTTATTTGTGTTTATCGGTGACTCAGGGCTCTGACAATGGCTATTTTGGTGCTAAGTTCTGGCACTAAACACAGGTTTCTGTGTTGAGACTTCCAGAAGGCATAGCTAAGACTTAAGCCATGGAGTTGACAAAGAATAGAGGGAGAATAAACTCCAACTGAGATGTAGTGTAGCATGACGTTCTGAAGATAATAGGAGAAACTAAGAATGTTGTCCATCTTGTTCTGTCCCCAGACAAGTCAGTGCATGTGGCTGATGCAAGCTCTGGGCTTCTTGCTGTCTGCCCTCCAAGTGGAGGAGATCTTGAAGAATCTGCACTCACTGATTACTCCTTACATCCAGCAGCTGGAGAAGCTGGCTGATGAAACGGTGAGCTGCTTCACTTGCCTGGTGGTGGCTGTTCACCAACCTTCTTCTAAGAAAGAATAGAGCCTGTTGTGTATAAAACTCTACTCTTCTTTGTTGCAAGTTGTGCCTTGTTTTAACCGTACCTACTTGGTCTTGCAAGCCTCTCATTGCTTCTCTCTGTCCTCTGGTTTTTAAATTCCTCCCCCCTGCCCTGTTTTCCATTATGCTTTTTTTGGGGGGGGGAATCAATCACTAGACTGTGCTTCACAGTTGTGCTGTCCATTCTTGCTGCCAACCTGGGACATCTGATGTGAGTGGCCCATATCCTGGGTCTACTGTAACCACTATAGTGATGCCTTGCCTTGCAGCCAAACCCCTCCAACAAGCTGGCCATCATCCACATCCTGGGCTTGCTCTCCAACCTCTTCACCACATTGGACATCAGTCATCATGATGACGATCATGAGAGCTCAGAGGTCAAGAAGCTGCCGGTGCCTCAGGGCCCCAATCCGGTGGGTGTCACATGTATCTGAGCAGTTCTTTTTATACATTAGGGCATACAACTCCACATTTAGATGACTGTGCCTCTTCCCTGCCATGTAACTGAAGGCAGCTTTAACTCTTGTTGGGCAGTAGCATAGAATGGTTGAAGGGTTGTGAAAATCAGTAGTGCACTGTGAGTGTGTTCCCTTAACTATTGGAATGAGCCTGCGTAGATTAGCCACTTCATCACCACAGATTGTGAGCTGTTCGACGTGACTACTGAGTGATCAGAAGAGAGCTCAAAATGTCCCTTCAATTGTGTATATTTTCTTTGTGTTCACTTTTAAAAAGAAGTGAGGGCAGCTGCACATCTGGTATTGTGAGACTTTTGAAAACTACTCTGGCATAATATGACTTGTGGCGCAGTCTCTAGAGAGGCCTCTAATACCATCTTTTCATCCCTGGATCTGAATGGTCGTGAGCTCTCTCCTGCTCCTCAAACTGTGGTAGACCAAGCCAGTTTCGTAATTATCTTCTATCTACTTCCTCTAGGTAGTGATGGTGCTGCAGCAAGTCTTCCAGCTTATCCAGAAAGTGCTTAGCAAGTGGCTGAATGATGCCCAGGTTGTGGAGGTAATGCATCTTCTAGGTTAAAAAACAAACCACACATACTTTGCCCACATAGCTATAGTTAGATAGGAGATTCCCAGGTTGGCACTGGTGGTTGTTGGCAGAACTTGAAGAAGGTATGTTTGTGATGTTGGATAAGCCTCTCTTTTCAGTTGATTCCCACATTCTGTTCAATTTGGTATTCTACTTTTAGGCTTAGGAGTTTGGCCGACCATGCCAAACTTGCCTCACAGAACTGAATTGGAGGTGGGTGGAGGAAACTATATATGGCACCTCAGGCTTCTTTGAGGAAAGGTGAAGTACAGAATCAATAGATATTTAGCTGAGGAACAAGTTATTTAACCAGTCCTCCCTTGACGCAGCCCTTCCTCTTCCCACAGGCTGTGTGCTCCATTTTTGAAAAGTCTGTGAAGACCCTCCTGGATGACTTTGCACCCATGGTGCCTCAACTGTGTGAGATGCTGGGCCAGATGTATAGCACCATTCCTCAGGCATCTGCCATTGATCTCACTCGACAGGTAAGTCTAAGTACTAGAATTTCTGGGAGCTACTGAGTTTACAATGGAGGCTGATAATCTGTTGGGTAATTCCTACCCACTTAGTATCTTTAGCTTGTCTCCTTTGTTTTGTTCAAGCACAGGTATTGCTCAAAATGTGTTTTCCCACATACACATGAATTGTGTACTTGCATGTGTATGCACATATCTGAGAAGCTACTGTAGTGGGAATATGCCAGCTGGTCTCTGTCTCCTTTGCTGTGTTAGCAGCAAGGGTTTTGTTGATGTTTTCAGGCAGAGAACAGGCAGCTAGACTTACACGGGGGATAGCTAGGGGCTACAAATATGGGATGGAATGGGTCATACCAGACTACTCTGGCTTCAGTCTTCTTTGTATTTTATATCCCCAGCTGGTTCACATCTTTGCCCATGAGCCTGCCCATTTCCCACCCATCAAGGCGCTCTTTCTGCTCGTCACATCAGTTACGCTAACACTGTTTCAGCAAGGTACGTGTGCCTGGGCACCTTCACTCTTGTGAGGCTGCCACGTTGAAAACTGCTGTTCCTGGTTTCAGCTGTTCAGACTCGACTATAAGGTGTGTGCAGGTGGGGAGGGGGACACCTTCCTCAGGTCATGACTGTGCTTGTTCAGTTCCAAAAGCTTTTAGCTGGTACAGTTTAAGATGAAAAGCTCTTACTAAGGTGGACTCTCTGGCATGCTTCTCCTCAGGTATCAGTGCCTGAGTGGACAGTAGTGCTGCCATTTCCTCCCCTTCTCCTGTCCTTCATGACTGGAAATGTGCCCTCCCCATCAGATTCCTGGGATAGGGCCCCCAGAGGAAGATGAAGTGAGCAGTCGGCTCTGAGTAGAAAGCAAGAATCACTCAGGAGTGTGTTGTAATGTCTTTTAGTTAACCCCATCACTACTCCTTATGGAGTCGACCATATTCATCAGGGTTTGGTTTTTTCCTGTGGCCTAAATAAAACATTTGTCATGTGGACTCTGTATCCTATCTCCCTGGTTCTCCGGCTCAAAGGATTCCTTTTATAGCTCTGTGAAATTCCCAGCAAGTGTTTGGACTTGCCTTTGCATGGAACTGCCATATTGACTCCATGTTGACCCCAGCTGAGATGAAAAGCTTGGAATACATGTACAGATCCAGTCAGCATGGTTGGTGGGGTATCTGCTTCCTTTTCCAGGTCCTTGTTTGAACTCAGAATTGATGGGGAGCAACTAGTACTTGGAGTGATGCCCTGTTACTGCCTGACTGGGTCAGGCATAGCCAACATGGAGGAAGAGAATTCTTACAGATCCAGGAAAGCTTATGTGATGATAAATTTGCTAAATTTATAATGCCACAAGGCTTTCTGTTTTGTGGAATGGAAGTATGCTTACCAGCAACCACACTGGCCTTTCCCTGCAGAAAATGCCAGAAAGTTGGGTTCTTCCCAACTAGGCAGGCATGTGGACATGGGTGTTAGGAAAATACTGTGTTGGGACTGTCCATCCAGCACTCTAGTGGATTTCCAAGACTTTGTGCCTCCTCCATGTCAATACTGGATTTGTTGTTTGACTCTGGAGTTGTCTTTCAGGACCAAGTAAATCATGATAACATGTATCCAGTTCAAATGTGTTCGTTCTCCACATAAAACTGGTGTCCAGTTAGCTCCTGCTTCTCTCTTCCCCTGCTAGGGTGCAATGAGCTCTCCCCTTCCTATCCTTGGTGCTTGGCAGGGGACTCTGGGCACAGGCCTATTCCTTTGCACTTTCTTTCTGTTCTTGGGTTTCCAAGCTCCATGATTTTTGTATGTTTTGTTTCTTTAACTTGCTTCAAGCTGCTCATGTGCCTGCCCTCCTCAACCCACCCCCTTGCACCCTCCCCTTCCTTCCCTTACTCCTGTTTTCACTTGTAAATTCTTTCTGTATCACATAACTATATGATGTTGAGTTGCTGTTTGTATGATTTTTCTCTTCAGTTACATCTTTATTATATTTTTAGGGCCCAGGGATCATCCTGATATTGTTGATTCATTTATGCAACTCCTGGCACAGGTGTGTTTTAGTTTCTTATTCATTCACTTTCTGTTCTCTCTCTTTCTCTTTTTTAATTCAATTTAAACCTATTTTTAGCTTTCTGTTGACAACGTTTTTTCCTTTTAGTTGAATATCGAGTTTCTCCATCTGTTTCCGTGGAAGTTGAAAACAAAACATTCTCCTTTTTCATAGGTGTGAGTTTGCCCTTTCCATTCCCCAAGGGGCAATACCTAGTGATGCAACAAGGCTTGTAGGTTGGGTTTGTTTTTAGGTCATGTGGTGTGGCCTTGCCCAGGAGGGGGCTGCTGAAAAATGGTAAATGTAGTTCAAGTGCTCTGGCAGCAGCATTCCAGTCCTGGTACAGATCTGTGTGCTTGTCTGAAGTGACTCTGACTTCTTTAAAAATGCTGGCAAGTCCATAGTTTCTGTTTATTAGGTAGGAGTGATGTATTCAGTAACTTGGTGGATCTGGGAGGGGCAGCTGATCTAATGGGCAAGGATAACAGATGAGCCTTGTCTCCCATGTTTGATCCCAAAACCCTTCTGCACTCCAGCATTTCTGCCAAGGCTTCCTGTGTCTGGTGTTTTGTCCCCCCCCCCCCCCGATTGTGAATCTTTCATAGAGCTCAGTCTCTAATGCTGTAATGACATCATGCACAGGGCAGGGCAGAGCAGTGGTGGTGGAATACAAACAGCAGGGGCTGGCGGGTATCATTCTGTGGAGTAAGTGAAGGATGAAGCATCCCTAACAAGTGGATTTGAATGAACAATCCCTAGACTGAAAATAAGCTGCAACACTAAGAACTGATGGAGCAGAATGGGGTGAGATCTTAGGTATTGATCTCCTGACTGTAGTAAGATGTTCTCTCGTTGGCTCTGGTTTATTGTTGCCTAATGGGGTTTCTGTATACAGTACTGTGATGGGGGAAGTGTCTGAGTGCTTAGCTCCCCCTTGTGGCAGTTAATACAGATGCAAATATGGGAGGCAATGTTGTTAATATGTTACTGTAAATCTCACACTTCTCTTCAGTAACACAGTAACTAACTTCCAGAAAAATTTGAAATTTGACAACAGCAAACCGCAGAATTAAAATGCCACCCTTTAAAGTTCTTTTTCTTGTTTTGTCATCATGTTAAGGGGATGTCAGCTATCAATGTACAGTTAAATATCAAATACTGAAATCAGTTATAATTATATAGGTGGAGCCCTATGGTGGATCCATGTTCTCAGGAGAGGGTTGGAACAATTTCATCCTGGGACGGGGGTAGGGGGCAGCTTTAACCAGATGAAGGAAAATGCAGTTGGAATGGGAGATGTGAAGAGAGGGACTAGGAGAAGCCCCTGGAGCATCCACAGACACAGTTGAAAGCCCTACAGTAGCTCATACTTCCAGCAGTTAGACATGGAACAACTTGGGACCCCAGATCTTCTGATTGACTGCATCCAGATGAGACCTAATCACCAGCCAATATTCATCCTGAAGAGTTAAAAAATGCAGCTCTTGTGTCTGGGACAGTGGGTGTCATAGTTTGGCCCACGCTGGAAATTAAAGCAGTAGTGTTTCAGTGGACTCAAAGCAATGCTATTAATACCTTTTTATATTGTATGTCTTCCTCTTGCATACACACACACACACACACACACACACTTTCCCCCCTTGGTTGAATAAATATTGTTTGTTTGCCTCCATATAATTTGAGAGGAGCTCAAATTAGAAGTTGCCTGGGTTTGGGCTGATTTAGCTACTAGTGCCCAGTATGTTTTTCACCACTTCTTTTCGAGATGTGAAAGCTGGTGGTTTGGAGACACTGCACCCTGCATCTTGGGGTCACTTGCATTCTCATTCTCTCTTATTCTACCTCATCTGTGAGCCTAAATCCCATTGCACTTTTGCTATCTCTCAGCATTCACATTAAAACTTAACACACACCCAAAAGAGGAGAGAGAGGCAGCTGATATATTGGTTACTCCCCATATAGTCATTAGCACTTTCATTCATTCTTTGAGTAAAAAATAAGATACTACCTCCTGGTCTGCCAGACCCACAAAACAGCTTACAATAAGATACAATAAAATTCTGAAGCAATATTTGAAACACTTGTAACTAAAAGATTAATTACAGTAGTCCAGCATTTGAAACTCTTCAGCTTCCAACTGCCTTGCTAAAAAGATGTTTGGGCCATGCACCAAAATGCATCTTAGCAGACTCTCTAGAGAGATACTTCCAAGGGCAGAATGCCATTACCCAAAGAGTTATGCTCTTTGTGGCTACCAGCCTACATACACCTGTAGTACTTGGAGCAAGAACTCAACTTAAACAAAAGAGGCAGAGTGGATTCATATGGGAGAAGATGCCCCTTGAGGTAACATGGTTCCGGATTCTGTATGAGGCAAAGAGGACTGGGTTGCATTTGAAAGTGCAACTTCTGCAGTCTGCTAGTTTCCTATCATTTGCTGGCGGTGTCTCGTTGGCAGAATGTCACCTATACCCTTTTCTCTTGGAGTACAGTAAGCCTAAATTGGCAATGCCCTATAAGAGTTATGTTAACATTTGCTGTTTGTTTAACTTGCCCAACTGGTGGCCCATGTCCAGGCTTGTTCTGTCCCAAAAAACAAGTTTAAAGACACTGGATATAGAGTATGTGAGAAGTCTGAAATCCTAGGGGAATGTTCTCCCCTCATGCTTAGTGTGGAGACAAATCAGTAGGAAAATTCTTCACAGCATCAGCATCAGGCATGCACTTCCTTTGAAGCCATCCAGCGAGACTAGAAAATACAGGCCTAGCAGAAGGGTCAGTTTGCTAAAATGAGATGACCATTGAGTATGTAACAACACTGCTTGTCCATTCAAGTGATTGGTACATTGCGAAACATAATGTGTCTGTAGGCAGAATTATACAATAATATATACCATTTTCCTTTGTTCAAAAATCAAATCATCTTGATTTGCAAGTATTGCCCCACTAATGCCTATATTATCCCTAAATCAGAAGACTGGCAGCCTAGGCTTAAATATACATTTGAATTTCCCTGAAATTGTGTGTGTGTACTGCCGTGTAGAGGGGGGGGGGAGAAGTGAAGAGGAAAGGGAGAAGCAAAAGAATGATCTTTTGATGGAACAATTTTAATTGCTTAAAATGTCAGAACACTAGAGTCATTCCTCTAGCATAGGTGTTTAGATGAAAATTTTAAATATGTTCTTAGAGGTCCTAGTTTTAGCGCACCACCATAAGGTTGCTTTGATACAAAGGTAGTTGTTGAGAGAGACAAAGTCATGAGCATATTGCGAGCTAGCACTGAGTTTCCTTTAACTGGCTGTCATTATGTGGTATATCGGCTAAATTGTTTATTGAAACCCCTATAGGTATTAATATAATTTATTCTGCATGGTTTAATTTGCATCACTTTGTATATGAGCAAATGTTTCAGTAACGGAATACAAAGATGTGTGGGCTCAGACATTTGATTTAATTGGCCTTTTTATCTATTTCTATACTGATGGCTCACAATGCACTGTATACTACCGGTAAGCAAATCTGTTTCCACTAAGTTGGCTGTAACACATTGTGGGAGGAATTCAACATAGCACTATGGCAATCATTCTGTTAAAGCAAGCATTTCATCTTGCCATATGGAACGATGCCCCTCTCTTCCTACTGCAGGCTGTTTTGGGGGGTCTCCTGGCCCCTCTCCAGCCAATTTGGGTGCAGGGAGAGGAAAGAGGGGAGGCCCCATTGCGCTAGTTCCACTAGTGGGGCTCATTAGTTGAATCTGGCCCTCAATATGTAAAAATGTACCTGGAGGGATGCAAACAAACGAAACATTCTTTACTAGGGTGATGGAATAAAAATCATTTTTAAAACTTTAGAGTATTAGCAATATTCCGTAGCAGTTTTAACCAGTGGCGTAGTAACGGTGGTGGGGGGCAGCAAGGAGGAGAAGCCCCGATGCAAGTGAGACTGCTTCACTCCGTGGCTTGCTCGTGGGGTTTGCTGTGTCACATGCCTCCTGTGCGCAGCGGGGTGCCTTCGGGTTTGCCGCCCCAGGCAGCCAGGCAGCTAGCTACGCCGCTGGTTTTAACAGTAGCCTTTGCAATACAAAGCCATTGAAAACCCTGCAGATTAGCACCAGGCAGATATTTACCATTGTGTGACAGAAAGGGACATAATGTTGGATTATAGGAAGATGCCTTACACCAAGTCAAACCATTGGTCCATCTAGCTCAGTATTGTCTACACTGACTGGTAGCGGCTCTCCCAGGTTTCAGGCAGGGGACACCCCCAGCCCTACCTGCAGATGTCAGAAATTGTACCCGAGAGCTTCAGTGTGCAAGGCAGATGCTCTGCCACTGAATTACAGCCCTTTCCTTAACTCTCTTTGTTCCTTCCACCTGGGTGATGAACAAGTGGACAATCAAGGCATGTAGAGTGGAATCTGAGAATGCAAAGCTTTGGAAGCAAGTCATTGCAGCGATCAGTATCAAGTTGCAGGTACAGCAAGCAATACTTCTGCAGCCCCGGAAGATCGTGCTTCATTGACAAAGCACATGCTTCACATAGCTGTGTGGGAGTATAAGTTGTTTAGGGCCCTGTTTGTTAATAGGTCTCACCTTGTTTTGTGAATGCCATGGTAGAGCAAATGTTTAGGTCCTTCAGGAATGGAAGTAACAGTGGGGAACTGCTGTCCATGGTGCTGAAATAGATAGGCTTGCAAAATTCTTTCTGTGCTTGCTGTCTATGGTGCTGAAATAAGCTGCCAGGCAGCAATATTTATATTAAGTCACAAGTAAAATCAGCCTTTTTGTAGTTTAACAGGAATACTGAAACTAGATGAGCCCCCTTTCCTGGTGGTGTAGAAAGGAATTCCCACATCTCTGGATTTCTTCATTTGTAGCAAAGTAGGAATCCTAGTAGGTTGTTTCTAGGTAATCTTTCAATTACATGTGTCTTCAGAGGTTCTTAATTACCTTGATGCCCTTGACTTCAGAAGTGTCCTACTTATGTTCTTTCCTTTCCTGCCATATCTGACTTACTGTGCACCATGGCTGATGGCCAGGTAAGTGCACATGGGGGTCTTGGCCAGGGAGCTATTCTGTGGCACTTTTTTGCCCCTGGCTTGCCAGAGCTGTGTTTATTGTCTGTGTATGTGTGTGTACCTTGCAGGCACTCAAACGGAAACCTGACCTGTTCCTGTGTAGCAGCCTGGATGTCAAAGCAGTATTCCATTGTGGTGAGTAAGACTAAACTATCAAAAAATCGAGCTCCCTTGATGCAATTGGGAAAGCTGATTTAGCCAAATGAGGCAGTGTTCCTTAAAGGTTCAGATGTATGACAACAGCCTGCATGTTTGATGTAGAAACACCCCTCAAATCAGACCAGCTGAAGCTCCATGTAAGGTCCTTGTGCTTGGAGAAGGGAAGGCTCCTTTCCTTCCCTGCTCCTGTGGAAAGCTTTGAATTGTGTTAGCTGAGTCCTGAAGTGTTGCTTTCCCTCTAGGTGTGATCTCCTTGAAGTTCCCTGAAGCACCAACTGTCAAAGCTGCCTGTGGCTTTTTTGTGAGTGTTTTGCTTTTGCTAGATCTGCCATTGGCCAGTGGTACAGGCAGAGTTGTGTTTGGGCCAAGTGGCTTGGAAGCACTTCTGCTGGGACAGGATGGAGAAGCACCCAGAACTGGTGAGAGGGAGCCTCCTCCAAATTCCAGAAAGGAGCTTCTCCTTTCATAAGTTGCCATTTGGGCCTTTTTATTTTCTTTTGCAGTTGGGTTTTTGTATGGAGGCATTTTCTCCTAACTCTATATACCTCCACTCTGTTTGGACATGTATACAGGAATGTGCTAGTCTCCCACATGGGACCGGAGACAGATGGGTATATATCTGAGTTATAGCAATACAGTTTGCATCAACTCCTTCTCACTGTTTCTTACAGACTGAGTTATTGCCACGTTGTGGGGAGATTCCACCGGTGGGACAAGTGGTACATGAGAATGGCAAAATGCTGCTGCAGGCTGTGCTTGAGGTAAGGAGTGGGGCTTTTCAAGCTAAGTCAGGGACAATTAGAAGGAATAACTGGAAGGAGCCATGCTCACAGATAAGCTGCACTTATTCCAGTATGTTTTATTAATTCAGCTCCCTTCTAACCAGAATATCCCTGAATGATTTTCAGCCTGATCTAGTATTTCGTGTCTTACTTGGAAGTGTGTTCCACTAAGTTCAGTGGTGCTTACTCCCAAGCAAGTGTGTCACCTTGGCCACTTCCTTTTTAAAAATGCTGAAGCCCTTGATGCAATCTGCTGGAGCCTTCTTAGGTCTATAATGTAATGCTCCCTCCTGCAGTGCAGTCTCCTGGGAGGATTATTGTCTGGTGTTAACTGGATTTGCTCCATCTGCAGGGTGTAGGTGGCCAAGCCGCACGCAACTTGATGGATCACTTTGCTGAGATCCTCTTTGCTCTCAACAAGCACTGCTTCAGTTACTTGAGTGTCTGGATCAAGGAAGTGATGCAGCAGGATGGTTTTCCATCAGCCCGTGTCAGCCCTGAACAAAAGGAAATCTTTAGCCAGCAAATTCTCAGGTGAATTTTCTCTTGAAGACTTTTCTGGAAGACTGAGTTGGGGAAAATGTGTAAGGGAGTTTCTTGGCTCTTCAGCTTTCTGTCTATGCCTCCAAATTGTCATGAGTGATCATGATAGATACTGAGCATTTCCCCAGGTTCAACAGTCCTCCACAGAATCTTCTACATTAAAGAGCTTGCTTATTTTTTATATTTTAGTAAATTAAAATGTTCAGAAAGGTTCAAGGTATTTATATAAAGTAGAGGTAAATAGAAAAGGGTAGCACGGAAACTAAACACGAACTTGAGTTTTTATCCTTGTAGAGACATGCTACCTATCTTGGTGTTGCTTTGGTTTCTCCTTTAAGCCCCTGCTACTCCATGTAAACACCCATGAATTCACCAGCATTTAATAATTATTATAACAGGAACATAAACAGAGCCTGCTGCATTGGGCCATTGGCTTGTTCCGGCAGACTCTTCTTGCATTCTTACGGCTCGAAGAGCAGGATTCACTAGATTAATCCAGCCACCAATGAACTGAGATGCATTGGTGAACGATAATTTGCAGAACAGGAACATGAGTTGTTTAAAAGAGGATGTCTTAATGGAGGGCAGCAATGATTATAGTAGCTGTGTGGAGCATGTCTGGAGTGCCCAGCTCTCAGTGCTGGGGATTCCATGGGTTTGGCACTGGGTGGTGCCCTTGTATATGTGAACATCTGACTCAGCTCTAGCTGTTTTTTTAAGTGACTCATTCACCATTCTTATATATCAGCCTTACATCATTCTTTTTCTGTGTTACCAGAGAGCGTGTGAACAAACGCCGTGTGAAGGAGATGGTAAAGGAGTTCACGCTGCTGTGCAGAGGACTGCATGGTACCGAATACACAGCAGACTACTGAGGGGCCATGTAGCAAAACAGGAGCATGAACAGATCTGCTGGCTACCTGCCACTGCCTAATGCTGCTATTGAACCAGCTCATAGGACGATGACTGCAACTAACCTGCTGAGGCTGCTCCTCTCAAGAATGAGCTGTTTGTCCATCCCTCCTGCATGTTCAGAGGCAGCAGGCTACAAGGACTTGGAGCACAGGCTGGAGCTGAGGAGATTTCCTCCCCCTGCTAGACTGGTGCAATGATTGCCCCTTGTTTTCCCGGCACACTCCTGTAGACATATCTGTGGTATTGTCTGTTCCTAAAGAGTCTGCCTTTGCCCTGCATGAGGCAGCTTGTGTCTGACTGAAGTGGAAGGCCCTGCAGCCTTGAATTATATTAAGGCTATTTCTAAGCTGTGGTGTTTGGTGAATTGGGGGAGGAGACGTAACTTTTGGACAATATTAGGCAGGGGAGGGTAAAAAGCTGTAGCAGCTGCAGTTGCACTTCTAGCTGCCCTAGCCTAACGGGTAATAAAGAAGAGTATGGTGTCGTTTTGGACAAAGAAGAAATCCAAATTTTGCAACAAAGTATTGGGAAGAATCAAAGTTAGCTTCTCAGAAGGAAGCATACCTGCCAGCCTTTGCATTTCTTGGTGTGCTGACAAAGTTGCATAACCAGTTCAAATTTTCTTGTTGCAGGCAACAATCTATAGGAGCATCCTGTGGAAGGCATACCATCATACTAGCCTGTAATATGAATGATAGTTTCTAGGTTCATTTAAAAGGGTTGCAGCCACCTTTACACGCTCTAATGAAAAATGTCCCTGGTTGCTTCTGCAGCTGAAGATCAAGATTTGACAATGAATCTCACAGTGTGCTACTGTTTATGGTGGAAGGATGGAAGAGGAGCAAATAATTTTCATATGGGGGACTGTTGATATTGCAGGTTTGGAGACTAACCTGGTTGAGCAAATGTGCAATTCAGAATGACTCCAGGGCCAGTTTCAGTCTTACCTCCCCATACAACACGAGTAGGTTCCTAACTTGGGACTTGCTATAATGTTTCCTAACCCTAGGTAGTGGAGCTCAGTTTACATAAGAGTAGGTTGGGATGGCTTGAACCTTCGTCAATCCTTTCTATTTAACAAGAGCTTACCAAAGTAACCACTGAACCATCTAAATAACAATAGCAGATACCAGTGTGGTAAGTACTGGAGCAGAAGTTATCAAACACATTTGCAGGCTCCATTAAGGTGGTTTGTGGAGTGGTCAAAAGTATCTGTACTTGGGCCTGCACTTTATATTTTCTGATGATGGAGATGGACTTCACAGAACTTTGCTCACAAAAAACAGGCATATCCATCTTATTAGAAATAAAAGACTACAATTATTTAGAGTATGAGTTATAAAACAAAAAAGTAACTGGCTCAGCCTACACCCTCCACAGCATTTTCCAAGTGGCCCATGAAAAAAAAATTGAGAACTGCTGTACTAGAGGTTTATGTAGACATCAGCTGGAGCTTCTGCATTTCCAAGGCAAAACATGTTCTTGGGGAAGAATATGCTTATGGGACAACAGAAGCTGAAACAAAATCAGGCATCTTAAGTAAATGCAAAAAGTAGCATACTGACAATGCACTGTTCTAGGTTAAGTCTTGAAAAGTGAATAGGGCATACCGTATTTTTTTCCAAGTAAGGGTTGTTCCAGTTCAGGCAGATGAAGTACTTTGAATCTGGAAACAAGCATTTTGTGTAATCCTGGCTTGTTAAGTAACTGCTTTCACTGGTTAAAAAAGTCAAATTACATCAGAAATCTTCACATCAAATCTGGACTTAATGTTTAACTAATCAATGCAACCAAGTAGTTTATGTGTTTTGATCAGAAATTGAAGTAGTGATCTGTAATTAAGTAATCTATAAAATGGCTTGGTGGCTTATCTTGAATAGCTGTGAAACCTTCACAGTGCACATGGAAAGAACAAAGTACAGTTGGCTATATTAGGGGGAAAGCAGTACTCTGGTATTTGTATAGCAGTGGCCATGATTACAACCCGGTAAAGAGAAGTATCTACATTAATGCACAAAATAAGCAGTACTTGGCAGAGAATGTGCCTTCTAGGTTTGGGCATGTGGTGCATTGCTGCAGCTTCTCTCTTTCCACTGATTTCAGTGTTTCTGTTTGGTGTTCTTTGCACTGAAACATTTCTCAAAAGTAGCATTTTGAGGCTGTGTGCTATACCTTTCAATTATTTATTTGAAGCTCTTACTTCCATGCTGCTTATCTAAGCACTCCACACTTTGCCTTATTAGGAAAGGTACCGGTATTGATCACTGGTAAGTGTGGTCATGGGCTGCTACAGGGCTTAGCATATGATGTTGCTGCTTTCTAGAACCTGATACCTATGCAACTGCTGCCCAGGACCTTGACTGATGAGCTTGCCTTGCACACAGCACTTGACCCACATCTTCATAGGTGGTATAAGTAGAATAGAAGGTACAAGCAAGAGACTGCAAGAGGCCATGGAACTGGATCTTACTTTGCAGCATGGAGCAAAAAGCAACATAATCATTACTAGCTTGTGCCTGTTATACCTTGTGCTTTTTTTTTTTTTGGTCTGGTATGGCATGGCAGTTGGAGAATGGAACGTGGCGGTGATGTTCTGAAAATAGTGTTCAGAGGAAACAAACTTATGGATATTAGGAGCAGTGCTCATGTCTAAACATGGCTTCTCCACAGTTATGCTGCATTTTGTAGTATGGCTTATGGAGTTGCATGCTTCCTTGGTTATTCAGTATTCTTGTTTGCCCCTTGCCCCACTCCTGTCTATCTTAGCCTTTCTGTCTATAACTCTTAAGCTATTGCTATGCGGTGGTCTCTTTCTTCACTTTTTGGACCTCTTACACACCTCTGTTCCCCCAACAGAACCCCAAGTCTACTGTGCTGCCACTCTTGGCCCAGGGCTGCTTTATGTGCACAGATAAACCCCAGCACAATTGAGAGCACAGTGAGAAGAACAGGTTTACTTAGCTTCTAACATAAAAAACACCATTTGGGGAAACTACTGTATTGTAGATGTCAGCCAGTTAAAATGTTGATCTGTCCATCCACCAAGAGAAATGTCCAGGTCAGGGAAAGTGATATTCCTTGCCTTATACGTGTATCTAGTTGTGGGTAGGAGGAGGAATGTTATAATAAAAGCCATGTTTGGTTATCTTATCTAGATGCAGAAAGGGAAGGCAGCTTTTTCTCAGCTTGGCCCGGCTGGTACTGTCATCCAGAAGGCTCATCTTCATATGCAATGGCAATCCCCCGCCGTCCAGCCACAGCTTTTGTGACTGCTGACTGCCCCAGCTGCTGCTCCAGCCCCCGCCAGCTTCGTGACTCCAAAAATGAGGCTAAGACAAACAAAAACAAACAAACAGAAGAGTAATGATCATGGCATATATGATTTCCCAAACTTAATTCCAGACACCACTCTGGAAGGGAAAAGAGCTTACAGTATATTCGAGATTATGGATGAGAGCCCATGGGGCCCACTTCATGCCACTGCCCCACTCATTACTGCAACTGTAAATGGAGGAAGGCAACTAGGTTGCTAATTGCTATTCTGACACTAGCATAAACCTTTTAAACATTCATCACATAACAGACTTCAAAACAGCCATTTTCATCTCCCAAGAACAACCATTAGTCACAAGGTCCTATCAGATGAGATTTGCCACCATTTGTGTGGACCGTTAACATAATCAGTTCCCGACCCCTCGGGCACATACCTGCTGGGCTACTCTCAGCTATATGCATATAGCTGCGGCAGGTCACAGAAGTGCCACAGCTTGGCTCTGGGTCCGGTGCTGTATAAAGACAAGTTGAGCGTAGCTCGCCGGTGATGAGTGAAATGCTGGGTTCACTGTCAGCCTCTGAAACCTTGTTTGGGAAAGGGGTGTGTTCACATGCTCCTGCAGGAAACAGCAAGGGAAAGAGTAACAGCTAAGCTTGGCCCATCCAGAATCATGCCCTGCTTTTACCCACCTAAGGATGATCAAGAGGTGCAGAATTAGCACATGGAAAAACAGCAGTGGGAGGGGTTGGCATTGCTCAACTGGCTTCCCAACATGCTGCTTGTTACTGAGAGGTTGGGGAACTTGATAAGGGCATAGCTACTCTGATGCTTCCTCTCCTGCCCCTATACCATGCTGAGCTCCCCATTGCCTTGCCCTTTCCCCTTTTGGTCACTGGCAGCAATGCATGGCATGGGGAAGCCAGGTGAGCAACATCAGCCCCACTGGCCATTGCAAGGTACAACCCTTCATTGACCACCATTTCATATGGCAAATGTGGAGAGGATTATGGGAGGTACGCAGAGCCCAATTCTATCTGCTTGCACAATGGAACTTCCCCCTTTCCCAAATCGGCTCTGAAGGGTTAGGGGAACCCCTAGATAGATTCAGGGCAAGAGGAGAGGGAGTTTCATTGTGCAAGTGAAAGTCTTTGCACTGACAGGACGTGTTACTATTTTGGATACAACCCTATGTATTTGAATTATCCCCAATGTAGAAATTATTCCCTGCCGCTGGTCTGTCTTTGTGTGGGTGTAGGGAACTTTATGTTCATTGCTGCTGCAGCAGACTATGCCTTCAGGGCAGGCCCAAGAGCATTGGTAGAGCTGTGCAACTTTTATGAGTCTGAAATTGCAATTCATCATGAGACTCAAGTTATCATTATAATAAAGCAACTTTCAAACCCTTACGCCTGCAGAGAGAATTTTGGAAGTCTGTGACCAAACATAATTTCCAGTGCTCAGAGGGGAGCAGCTTCAAGAGTCTGGTGTGAAAGGAGTTCACTGGTTGTTGCCTCTACTCCAGTTACGAAACCTAGTATTACCTGGTAGGAGGTGACGGAAATCTGTGACATAGCTGCCTGTCCAGGTCCGTGCTGGATTGCATGCCATCTCCAGCTCGTAGGGTGTGACCACAGGCCGGTAGAAGTCAGCTGAATCAAGCAGAGAGTTCTGTGGGCAGGCTACCAACACAAAAATGTCCACCTCTAGAAAGTTTGCCAGCTTTGCAGGGTTGGGTTTACCCACAGCCAAGGTATAGGCCCGTTTGCCTGCCTGCTGAATGATTCCTCGCAGATGCTCCAGAACAGACAAGTAGTCTGCCACACCAAGAGTGCCCACCACAATGCCCACTACTTGGGCATCCCGTGCCCGCTCCACTAGATAGAGCCGTCGCCTCAGAGCCCGGTTCACATCCAATGTTTCCCGTCGGCCTTGTCCTGTCTGAGGATTAAAGGAGCTGAAGGGGCACCGGTTCCAGCTCAGCATGAAGTTTGTGAGTTCTGGGCCTTCACAACCCACGTAGAACATGGTGTAGTTGTCAAGACCATGCTGACTGTCCACTACAAAGTGCCGCCCAAATTTCTGCACCAGCCCGGGAACTGGCTGGAGTTCCTTGTTATCCAGTTGAGAGAAAACTACATTGGGATAAATGGGGTGCAGCTGAGAGGCCAGGTTATCTGAGAGGAAGAGAAATGAAAAGCCATTCATTTAAGAGACAATAACTGTCACACACTTCTTACTGTTCCAAATACTCAGCAGGCCTCTTCCATGGACAGGGAAGGGCCGTTATGCTAGACACTAGGTTTAAAGCTGTGATGGGGAACTCCTATCAGCCTCATGCAGCATAGCCAGTGGTCAGGGATGATAAGAGTTCTAGTCCAGCAACATCTGGAGAGCAATAGGTTCCCCATTCCCGATTTAAATGATGTAAACAGAGGGGAGTTAACTGAAAGCTAATATTACAAGGAAAGATTACTTCTGTGGTCCTTTAAAAAAGAACAACCCCTCCAGCCCCCAAATCAGAAATATAAATTGGAACATTCACAGGAGTATTGTTTTGCCTTTTCTCACTTTCATAGATTCATAGAACTTATAAAAGCCTCTTCGGCAGGTATCTGTAATTCCTCCATGGGTATTTATGCATTAACTGACCACATTCCTAGTCCATTCGAACTACAAAGGAGTAAACTGCACTGATTAATTTATGTGGTTTTGCCTTTGAACATTAGCATGCAGGTCTATTAGCTTTGCTGTGAAGAATGTTATCGTTGAGGAAACTGCAAACTAGTATCCTAGTGGCAAATGAGGTGGGGATCACGGAGAGAATTAGGCATTTCCTGGTTAATCCAGCCCTGAGGATAGTAGAGGATGTTTAAAAGCTGGGACTGAGTAACATTGGAAAGGCAGATAAGACATAAAGGGCAGGATTGGCAAGGAGAGCACTGTTTGAGGTTAGAGGATGCCCACTGTAGCTTTTTCCCATCCTGGCCAGATGTATCTCTTGAATACCACCCACCACCCGCATTGTGATCCCCATGGTCTCACCAAGAGAATGAAAATAGGCCACTTCATTCAGCACAACCACATGAGCTAGTGGGTCTGGATACAACTCCCGGAAGACTTCTGTGCAGCGTGCCACGTCTAGCTGTTTGCGTCCAAACACATGGAGCACGGGCAGCTTGCGGCAGGGACTCAAACAGGCAGGGCCGTAGTGCACCACAGCCTCAGCGTCCACGTGCTCTGCTGCCACTTCATCCACGCAACAGCTAAAGAAAACCAACAGCATTAGCTATGGAGGGCAGCTTTCCTGAAAACACCTACCACCTCTAACACGCAGAAAAATGCTTCCTTTGTAGTAAATGGGTTGCCATTGTAGAGACTGGATTTCCCGTCACCAGCTCACTCAGCATGCAAGGAGCCCCAGGCCTGACAGCAGATGGGAAAAATACTCTGTTACCAACACCCAAGATGCAGGAACTGGGGAGCAACTAATGATCCCAAAGTCCTTCTCTCTTGTCATAAATAGTCCCCTCACCCCAGCAGAGGCAGTCAAGAGACTGCTGAACATCCAGAGGCTGACATATTACTACAGAACCCCTTGAAAAGGCAAGCCTGCAGTACAGTCCTGTGTGTGTTCTGTTCCATGTTTTCAATGAGGCTTACTCCCAAGTGTCTATAGGACTACGGCCCGTGCTTCTATCATGTGTTTATGTGGAAAGAGGTTCCTGCTGTGACCTCACCTGCCGTATGATGTGTCCCCCAGAATGTACATTTTGGCGCCAGTTGCTGCTTCCATCTTGCTAGCAAGGCTTGCTGAATCTGGCAAGAGTTCATCGGGGAACTGAAGAGCAACCTACAAAAGAAACCCAAGATAATTATTCAGGACACATCCACTGTACACAGCTAGCAGTGCTGTGGTTTTCCTGGGGAATTAGGCTTCCAAGAAAAAGGTATCATCCACACGGACAGGATTTTTTCTTGTACGTCTAATTGCCATGGGGGGAGGGGTTTGAAGGGTGAGGGTGGCAGCACTGGGGAAAGGGTTAATTTACCCCTCCATCTGCATTGTGGCTCCCTCAAAAACCTGGAAAAAAATCCTTCAAAAATTAGGATAGTGTGAACAGGGCAGTATGTGATGCCCTAGAACACTGGCCTTCAACAGGTGGACTTGGACCCATTGGTGGGTCACCGCCTGATTCAAGATGGGTCACAACAGGAGCATTACCACCATGCAAATATATGATAAAAGATTAAGAAATAGTTCTCCATATGTATGTTTGGGTTAAAAGTGGGTCCTGGGTCCGAAAAGGTTGAAGAATACCTTCCCTAGAGAATGGTATTTTTATTTTACTTGTATTTAGCAAACAAGAGCTAAAAACCTGAAACTGCCCAGTTTGCCTAATGCTGTATTTGCAACTGGCATCCATTCATTGTTGATCATGACCTTATGAAAACTTTGTGGAAAAATAAAGCACCAAAAAGTCCACCTCACATCACTGGTGAAAATGAAAAAGTGGGAGGGAGAAGAGATGTGCCTTGGGCAGCCTCAGCTCTCCCATCGCTGGCATGTTCCCCCTGGGAGATGTGGCCCTTGGGGGAGGATTCCACATCTCTGCCTTAAATATTGTAGTGTGTGAGCTGCTTCTACATATTTATTTGTTTTACATGCTAGGTAAACAAAAAAAAAATTAAAGTCCCCCATATTTAGTGCCCCAATACTTGATTATTGCAGGAGTGGGGGGATGTCCACTATAGGGGAAGAACTGACATTCATGCCTGTAGCTTTCTGGCAGAGGGCAAACTACCATCTCACCTTAGTGAAGCCATTATCAGATACAAATGCAGCTGCTCTCTCCAATTCATAGAACTCTTCCAGCCTGGTGGTTGGGGGACGTCCACTTGCTTCTGCAGGAATCACAGCCCTCTGCATAACCTCAGCACCATCACTGCTGAATGCTGTTGCCATGGTGGCCTATATCCAAACTACAAAAATACAAGGTAATGGTCATCCGCATAGCAATATCCCACTACTAGCAAGATGTTGGATGAGAATGGTCCTGAGCTTCAGTTTTCCAAGGTCACATTTACAGGATCATAGTCTGTATGACTCAGTAGGGAACCGACATAGCTAAAACCCTTTGTATCCGTGCTTCTAATAACTAACACTGATTAGAATGCCTCCTTTGTTCAGAAACATGCACTGAAATGGGTTTAGAGAGAGACAAGAAAATGGCACTGAAGCGGCCTGGGAAACAGCAGAACTCAGGAAGGCTCCTTACACAAAGACAGACCTCTGGTCTCTCTAGTTCAGGCATAGGCAAACTCAGCCCTCCAGATGTTTTGAGACTACAATTCCCATCATCCCTGACCACTGGTCCTGTTAGCTAGGGATGGTGGGAGTTGTAGTCTCAAAACATCTGGAGGGCCGAGTTTGCCTATGCCTGCTCTAGCTCCATGTTGTCAAGAAGACTGACTAGCATTTCGGGCAGAAGCATTTCTCAACCTTACCTGGAAATGCCAGGAATTGAATCTGGAACCCCTTTGCACACAAAGCAATTGTATCCCCCCGCCCGCCCTAAGAAACATTAACTACTGTGTCCCATTACTGTCACTCTACTCACCCAGAGGAACACCCAACATCCACCACATGGCCACCAATACACTTCCTGGGTGGGGTTAAAGGCACCCAATGAGAACGCCACGCTCTTTTCCCTATCGGAACGCGTCTTTTTTCTATCGCTACGCTTCACTTTCTCTCTCCTACGTCATTAGCGGGATGCTTTGCAGCCAATAAAAGATCCCGACACAGCAAGGCCCTCGGAAAAGTAGAATAAACGGGAAGCCTATCAGCGCGGTGCATTGTGGGGACTGGAGTTTCGCCCTCTTCCGATCCGACCAATCATCGCAGCCGGCGAGAGGCGTCAGAGAAACTTGGTCTGGTCACGTGGAGCGTGGTTCCAGTTATTCTGTGGGTCAGGTGATTCCCGGTCGCGTTCGGTCCGTGCTGAGGACTCCCCGCCGCCGCCGCCGCCATGTCCGGGCTCGCGCTGCTGTATTCGGGGCTGGGGCTGACTGCGGCCGCCACCATCACCGGCATCGGTTAGTGCTTTGAACGGGGAGCTGGGAGCGCCGCTGCGAGGGCCAACGCCGCTTTGCCGAACTCCTCCTCTCCCCTCCCTTCGCCGGGGCTGTGTGCGGTTATACGCAAAGGAAATGGCTGAGGGAAATGGCTTGTCGTGGGCATGTGGGAAGCGGGGGGCGCGAGGGAACACATCTGGGGCGCTGGGGTGGGATGCCGCCCTCCAGGCTCAGCGAATGTTTTTGGGTGCTTCCGGATCCGCGGTGCTGCCTTGGCCTACCCTAGTTGGCCCTACAGAGGGGAGACGCGCATCCTCCTGCTTGCGCGAGGAGAGCCGTTTTGTCTTCAGGGGGTGGTCCGGAAGATACTGTACTTGGTTCTCCTTGTCCTTGACCTTCTCATAGGGAAGGTTTCCGGAGGGGCCCGCGCATATGTGGGTTTCCCACGGCAGGCCCACCTCTTGTCGTTCTCCACATCCTTGGTCTCAAAAATAAAAATAGTTTAAGAGACGACTCCAGACTTCCACCATATTGGGCTCGGTGGTGCTCAGTTTGCTTCCTCATCTGTGAAAGCAGCGAAAAGACGAGGGGTGGGGAAAGGCTTTCTTAATGGCTGCTCAGTGCTAGCTGTGAATTTTGATGCTGTGCACACCAATGGCATTTTGATGTCTGAAAGTAGATCAAAAGAAGTGCATTTGGAGGAACTTTCTAAAAGTGCAGTGTTGTTTCCTTTTTTTGCGTGGTGAAGCCTCTTACAAGAGGTTGTAGCCTTGGAATCAGGGGACCTGTGGTAGAGTCTGAAGCTGCTGTCCCTTGGTTACCTTTGGTATCAAAGCAATTGCACTGTAATGGACCCCTTACTAGCTGTGTAAGTGTTTATACATTGACAGGATTACTGGGTCTTAATGTTGATATAAATATTTTCCCTCACCACCAAACATTGGTTTCATTGTTTATCATGGTTTCGTTGTTAACCATCCTAGCATTGGTAAGAAGTTCTGCATGTGCAGATCTATGAATCCACCAATAACCTGGATTCATTCTTGCTGGAGAGATCTTTGCATTTTCTGGTAGTCTCTACATTTGTTCAGGTGATACATTTGTTCTTGGTGAGCCCATGCAGGTATGCCGCATTCTTATTCTAAACAAGGAGCAGTTCGGAAAATCCTCCATCATATGAATTGAATGACATATTTGTTCTTGTGTTGTGTGGTTACAATTTATTGGGAACCAAAAAAGCATTAACACTGTTGGGGAAAACTTGATGAACTATGCAAAGGGTGCTCAGTGGACTCTCTCTCTTTCTTTCTTTCTCCCTCCCCCCCCCCCCCGGTTTGTTTTGTCAACAAGCTTTGGAGCAGTTGTCCTACAACAGTCCTGTCCCAGCTCTCTGGGAGCTGTTGGTGGCTTCAACTGGATTCGCCCAGCTGATTTGGTTAAGACTTCACCAGTCAGGGTTGAGGAATGACAAACAGCAAACTAAGCTCTGACCTTCTGATTCAAACTCAGTTCCTTTAAGGTCATTTTGCCAGTTGGACACAGACCGTGCTTAGAAGCAAAGAGTTTCTTACTGGTTCCTGTTGGGACTAAGCAGTCTGCTCAGGTGTACCACTCTATTCAAACAGTACTCCATTTCCTTTTTTCCTTCTTCCTTATATCTTATTTGCAGCCAGGGTTCTTCTGTCCCCCACCCTTTTTTTTGCTACTTTTCCAGTGGTAAGTGTGACTCTTGGTTCCTCTTTCAGATCAGCATAGATGGGAAGAACAGAACTTCTCCTTTTCTACCCATGATTACTACAGCTGCACCAGGGAGGAAGTTAACATTTTCCTTTCTTTTCAGTAGGATGTGAGCCTCATGGTGGATCTCTGAGTATCGGCCTGTCTTGGCCTCTGTGGACCCTGAACCAAGCATGATTCTGTTATTACTTTGGGACATTCATGCATCTGAGCTAGGGTTTGTCAGACTGGTGGCTGGGGACTGTGGGCAGGAAGGAATGTGCTCCAAGTCATAAGACATCTGTCCCATAATGTGAGAAGCTATTTGACCTATAGATGGGCCACAGAGGTAGAAATACCTTACCCCATCCCAATATATATCTGGAAGGGACAGTGAAGATCTCTTTCCTATAACAGTACTTCAGTGTTCTGCCTCATGACTAAACTTATTGGAGAGGAAGCAGAGCAGAGCACCACTCGAATGAATAAATGATGTATGAAACCGTACTGGGGGGTATCCTGTCATTTGACCTTGGTACTACAGGAAAGAAGCACTGTGATGAATGGAGGTTTATTCTCTGTGCTGTCTCTTCTTTTTTATGGTAGCTTTGGGTAACTGTTATTGCAAAACATTGACTTAACTTCTCAGATGTGATTGAATGATTAATAACTTTGAAGAGTCTTAAAGGTTTTGGATCTTAACCTTTAGGATCACAATCTTAAATGTGAAGGATTTACTGAAAAATTATTCTCTATAGATTTTATGCTCGAAACACCGTTACATTTTTCTTTTTTAATCATTGTTAAACGATTAATAAGATCAGTTGTACAGGCCAATTCTCAAAGCATCAGCTGAATCATGGCTTCACTGGTCAGTTTGCTGTTGTGCCAACTCTACTTTGTGTAATAAACTACACTTAACTTGGTTTTCCATAGTGTCCGCTAACAATTTTGGGACTTTGTATGGGTTGTCTGTGTGTGTGGGAGTTAATTTTCCCCAAGAATTCTTGTAGCTTTAAAACCTTTTACATGCACTGCGTACAAGGGTGTCACTCATGTCTTCTGGCAGGATGATGAACCATTTGGTCTTGAACTTACAGAGGTAGGCTAGACAATGAATATTTCCAAAGTTTGTGTTGCTTTTTATACTACCTGATCCAAATTTTAAGAGGGCTCCTGTACCTCTAGGAGTTTTACAGAAAGTAGTGTATTTTCATCAATTGCTGCAGCACTGCATTGGGTAAAACAACTCTGAAAAAATGCTACCAGTATCCCGAAATAATGCATTCCAAAATAGGATTTGGCCTGAAAGAGGTAGTTTGCTTTGTTTGCAATTGCATATTCCATCCTTGCTATGTGTTATATACTTGTAATAGAAAGCAAGGAGGGGAAAAGTGAATGACTACTACCGCAAGGGTAAAAAACATTAATTGTGACACTTCAAGCAAGAGAAAAATCTGGAGCTGGTCCTATTGGAAGTAACATATCAAGATCAGCATTGTAGATCTGAAAAGTAGAGACCAGATCTCTGGGTGGGAATCTTTAGCCCACTTCCTGTTAGGCCTCACAGGAATTTTCTCCCCTTCTGAAAGTATAGAAAGAGACTCTCCAGTCTACTAAGTGTATTCTCTACTGCTTACAGTACAAATTGATTTGGAATATAGAGAGGTATTGTCCTAGCCAGTATCCACGGAGAAAGCAGTGAACAAATTCACATAAGGACAGGAAGCTTCTTTTGCCAGCTTACTTCACACTTTTCTTTGAAGAAAAGTAGAGGTGTCCTTAGGGTTCATTTTTGGCCCTTGGGTTCTCCTGCAGTATGTAAAGAAGATCCTTGAAGCAGTGTCAGTAAACTACTGTTCAGCTGTGCTTTGTCTTATTGTGCCTTTCGATTCCTGTATTCCTCCATTGTTGGGATACAGCCTTCAGATACCGGATTGCTGACTTCAAAGTTCACATTGTCCACTGTTTCTGAATGATGCTGTTGTAGTACATAAGGGTAGATAGAATTACTGATAGGTTTTCCTACCATGTTTTAAAGACTTGGAATGGATTACAAGAACCCCTCTTTTTTAGTAGGGTTCTTGCACTCAGTGGGATATGCAGAGCCTCCCCTTTCCCTGCACGCCCGCCAGCTGCGACCGGGCAACTATATGGCTGGCGGGCATGCAGCTTCCCTTCCAAGCCTCTGCATCTGCTAAAGACAGCCCTGCTCCCAGTCCGTTGTCCTCCTGCTTCCTGGCAAAAGGCGGCGTGCAGCCTTGTCGGGCTGCCTTCTCGGGCGCCCCGACACCAGAGAGCATGTCCACCAGCAGGTTTTCCTGCTTGATTGCCGCCACCATGCCAGGGATCGGGGTGGTGGGGGAGGGAGGCAGGGGACACTTTCCACTGCTCGCTCCTGGTTTTGGTGTGGGTTTGTGGGTTTCCCCCTTTCCTCTCTTTCTCCCCCCTCTCCCCAAGTGCACATACACAAACACACACACCCGACCCCGACTCCTGCTCCTCCTCCGGCTGGTTTGTGCCAGCCCCCTCTCTCCCCTCCTGCAATGTTTCCCTGGAGCGGCTGGGATGGGGAAGATGCAGGAAAAAAGGAAAGGATTTCACATTTTGAGGAAAGAGAGGAGAAGGAACAGGGAGAATGCAGGAGAAGCAGCACGCGAGGCTGCAATCTTACACCTGCTTACTTGGGAGTAGGTCCAGTTGTTCCACCCCTAAAAAAAAAAGGTCAACAACTCTGGGAAATGGGGGGGGGGGATCTTTGCACCACAGCGCCAGATATGCTTAAGACAGGGATATACCAAGGTTGCCCACCATCCCTAGGATGTTTTAATTAATGCTGCTTAGCATGAAGCCATTGATAAGGAGAATTTTGAGGTAATATTTGCCAGATTTAAAATTTACTTGTAAATCAGTATGCATTAAAATATAGCTTTGATATAATATAATAAAAAGATAACTATATTTTATGCAATAAATTATTATAACCAGAGAAAAAGCTTTAATTTATGCTAGTTTGTCTAATTTTCTACATTACCAAAAGGGGACCATAAGTTCTCAAATTGTCCCATTTCTTTGTCTACTTTTGCTTAATTGTACTATTTCTCTTTAATTTTGTTACTGTAGCAAAATACCAAATTCTATCAAACCATTCTCATTCTGTTGAAATGATTGGAATATACCATTTCACTTCCAAAATATATATTTTGGCAGCAGCTAATAAAACCCAAATAAATTTCCATGTTCTGATCTCACATATTCCTTAGGATATTCCAGAAAAATTATTAGCAGATTTATAAGTATGTGATATGCAATTATAATTATATAAAAGCATCTAGTGGTCTTTCCCACCAAAGTCCTAATTTTGTTGCGTGTCCATCAGACATTAATATAACCCACAACTGTTTCCCCACATATCCAACATATTCCACTAACACCTTGTTATGTCTTTGGTTATATGTTTGGTGAATGTTTGAATATAATTTGATGTTTGTGGTATCTTTTATTTAAAAAAATATTAAACTGAATATAATCTGGAGCTTTGGGCAGGGATGTTTTTGACATAACACCAAGCTGTTTTTGTTGTTGTCTAAATGAACAGGTGCTACTATTTTGGTTTTAGTTACTATTGACACATTTTGGTGGAGTGGATGGTTAAACAAACTAGATTTGAATTTAGGCAAGTTGAAGATCGTTCTGGTAGATAGTTCTGGACTGGTAGCAGCCCTACCAGTATTAGATAGGAGTGACAGTCACTGCATCAAACTAGTTAGGTGTCTAGAAGTACCCTTAAACCCCGTCTTATTTTTTGACAGGCAGGTTTGGGGGTTTCCAGGAGCACCTTTAATCAACTACATCTATTGTGTAGCTGTGTAGCTTTCTAGAGAGGAAGGCTCTAGCTATGCTTTTTGATATTTTGTGACCAGTACTTTAGTGTGGATCTTCCGGAAATGTTTGAATTAGATACCTTTCTGGGAAACTTTCTTATGCTATTAGGCTAATTCACACAGTAGATAATTCAGTTTGTGTTGGAAACTTTTATTACACTCCCAATTTAGCATGTTCATTTTTCTAATATTTTGTAAACAAAGCAAAAAAACTTGGGCATTGGCAAGCTTGCCTGTGTTTGCAGTTGGCATCCAACTTACAAAATGGAATGGGGGAGGAATTCGTCAGAAAAATAAATCACTGATAAATTTTCCATTCCATATATCTTGATTTGTAAGTGCTGGGTTTGACTACCTTTTGTAAGCAAGACTGCAAAGTACAGTTAATACAAAATGCCACCTCTTTCAAAATGGCATCACGTTATATCTTATGCTAACTCTCTCAGTGTTGGTGGCATGGCTTGGCTATGAAGGATGCTATACCACACTCCCCTCTTCTCCAACCTTCACTTGGGTTGCCCCAAAAGAAGACTTTGCCTTCATAGAGCCCCGTTCCCCCCCCCCTTGTGCATAGTCTATTAACCTGAACAACATACAGATTTGAATATTTTCTGCTCCTAGTTCTTACCTAAATGTCAGGAAGAGTGTATCTCTCCCAGGGTGTGGGGTTTATATGTTGCTTTCAAAGCCTGCATGTGCAGGGAAAGGCAGCAGGCTGTCGGCTCCTGGTGCCGATTTTCTCTAAGTTCAGAGTCTTCTACTGAGTGAAGGGTCTGGAGCTGGCAGTGCCTGGGGCTTAAAGCTGTTGCTTGGAGCAGGCTGCACACCTATGAGCAGATAGGCTTCTGCTCACGGGGATGTGAATATGACCCTGAAGAGCTCTGAGCCATTGAATAGAGTCTCCAGTTTCCTGACCCACTTTCTTCTGCTTCCCCATACATGGTTAATTCTACCAGACTTGTTTTTGGGTGGTGTATTATATCTACAATGTCTACTGATAGGGACTTCACACCCTCCGTTGAACTGCCTTGTTGTCTAACACTTCTTAATGTCAACACTATTTTTTAAAATTAGATTGAAGGGTCACCTACTTGCATTATCTCTTTAATTATTCTCCATGGGAGCCTGCCTATCCTTTCTTCCCCAGTTCTGTGGCTCACTTGTTCTCTGTCCTGCCCCATGATGCTCTGTTTCTGTAGCCTTGCTCTTTCTTTCTCAGCTCCTTCCCAAATCTGTGTCTGTCTTTGTCTTTTTTCAAATTGTCAGGCTCATAGTAGGGTAGTTCTGCCTGGACCTCACAAGTGGAACATTTGCATCCTGTGACTGTCCCATCATATTCTATTCATATATCCTGAAATACAGTTCCCATCATCATGTCATTGACTCATATTCTTCCACACTGCTTCTCAGTCTGAGGTTGTGCATGTGATTTCCCCTTCTTGTCTGTAGTATCTGATGCTGCTAACTTTTTCACAGCTGGTTTTCTTCCCCATGCATGTTCTTCATCTGGCCCAGCGGTAAGCAAACTTTTTAAGCAGGGGGCCGGTCCACTCTCCCTCAGACCTTGTGGGGGGGATGGACTATATTTTGGAGGAAAAAAATGAATGAATTCCTATGCCTCACAAGTAACCCAGAGATGCATTTTAAATAAAAGCACACATTCTACTCATGTAAAAACACCAGGCAGGCCCCACAAATAATCCAGAGATGCATTTTAAATAAAAGGACACATTCTACTCATGCTGATTCCCGGACTGTCCGTGGGCCAGATTTAGAAAGTGATTGGGCCGGATCCGGCCCCCGGGCCTTAGTTTGCCTACCCATGACCTGGCCCTTTAAAAGGAGGAAATGGTTTTTGGATGAAAAAAGGCCCCTAGAGCCAGGATTGCCTTGGATGTGAAGATACAGCATTCTTGCTTATCTAAGAATGAAAGCTGCTGGGGAGCCTTTTGGTATTGTTAATAATAACAACAACATTTCATTTATCAGTCACTTTATGCAATAAAAAGTCTCAAAGCAGCTTGACAAAGTAAATTACAACACATAAAAACCATTTAAAGCCAGAAAAGTTTAAAACTGTGAGAATATATAGTACATAAAATGCACATTCATCAACAAATGAATAAGGACCAAATCCTACCCACCCCACTAAAAGATGGGCACCACCATAGGAGGCAACATGAATTAACCAAAGGTCTTGGCTTGCTGCACCTAAAAACTGACAAAGATGGTGAAAGGCGCATCTCCCTAAAAAGAGCATCCCACAGGTGAGGCGGTTGGGAACATCACAGAAAAGAGTGACCAATTATACAAAGACTTCATGAATAACTTTGCTTATTTGGGTTGGTCACGAGTAGTGTCACAGATGGATGTGCTTCAGACTGCAGTAATTACCGTAGATAACGTTTTTCATAGCAATGCCTATTAGGGCTACCACAAAGGGGCCATGCCCTTCCAGTTAGCTGTGTGAACATAGGCATGTTATTTTTTATACATAAACATAATATTTTAATGAATATTAAACTTCATTTATACCTACAGAAAAATTAGGGTGGGGGCAGAAAAGCGTTTCCATTACTGCACACAGTAAAATCAGCAAATCTATAGATTTATAGATTCATTAAGCATTATATTAAATCGCGCTGCTCTGTACCGGTATTTATTTTAGAAATTACATTGTTTCTCCTGAAAGCCAACATTTTGGCTAGATAAGATGGTTCCCAGACTGTCACTGATCCTTCCCTGATGATATAGCTTGTTTGGCATAAATCAACTTTGCAGCAACCAATAAATTTGAAATCGGCTCATGCAATCTTTCACAAATTCTTCTGTTACATAATTCATAAGAGGGAGGATCAAATGGCAGCTACATTTCATTTTATCAGTTAGCATTTCCCAAATTCTCTAGTTCTTATACAATTCCACTACCTGCAGAGAAAATGTTTTTTCTTGATGCTAAAAAGTCCCCAGTATTTGCTTTACACATTTCTGTGCCACTGAGTTGCCATGTTATAGCAGTTTCCCCTTAAATTCAAGCACAATGAAAACATTCACCTTTTCGTAAATAAAAATGGCTGCATTTCCACAGAATTTTTGTAAGTTTCTTTTTCAGTTTGTCATAAAATAATTTGACTATATGCACTAATGGAAGATGATACAAGGGTGGTTGGTTTTTTTTAACCTGAGTTCACAGCCATTTTTTTTACATCATTATCTCTCTGAACATTGCATTTTCTTTTTGTAGAGTCAAATTATGAATATAGGGATAAAAGGCCATATTATTTGCCTCCAAGATACCTGTGACGTCTTTCTAGGCAATCATAAGAGATCTACCTTATACTTTTCCAGTAAACTGAAATTTCCTAAATATTGATCAAGATAAAGATCTAAATCACTTGTTACCCAAGCTGCTTTTTGGATTCTGGGCTTAAACATAGACAAAAATACATTAATGATAGGTGGAATGACTGCATCACTCTTTCGGGTTTTTCTACAACTGCCAATTGTGCCATTAGGAAGCTTCCATCATAGCTACATAGAACATCCTGCCCATACATTGATGGCTGTTTGACTGAGCCTGGCTTCTGCACGGCGCTGGCAGAAGTCCAAAGTGATTGTTTGAGATCCAAAGTGTTGTATTCCTATGTGGGTCAGTGCTGCAGCACTCAGAAGATAAAGAATGAGGTGGTCATTATGGTACCCCAAACGTTATTTTTGCATTACTGACTGGAGATTATGAGAACTGGAGTTGTGTAGCATCTAGAGGATGCTCACATTGGCTACCCTGGAACAGAGAGGGGCAAGACTTCCTGTTAGTGCTTAAAGGGTTTTAAAAGTTTGCTGGTAGGAATAGCGGGTCCTTTTCTAGCACTGTTCCTTATTTCTAGTATGTAGTGAACTTTTGGGTCTTGTTAAACAAAGGACAACAGAAAGGAATGAGTGATAGTTTCCCCATGAAAGAGGTGATTTGGAAAGGGGCACTTTGTGGTCTAAGCTGTATGAAGACTATATAAAACCCACCGCCTTTCTGCTCTCCCTGTGTGGGGTTCCGTACCTGTGGCAAGGTGTGAACATCACAGATTGGGCTTTGAGGAGACCAAGACAAAAGACAGAATCATTCTGTGTTTCTCTTGTTTTTCAGGGATCTGCTACACAATATTTGATCTTGGCTTCCGTTTCGATATAGCATGGTAAGATGACACTTTTTCCTAGAGGCTGAGGTTAGAGTAGCATGGGGAACCGTGGCTTATTGGTGTTTTCAGCAATATATTGGGGGAAGAGAGCATGAGGAAAAGCAGTAATTTGCCTTCGGCTTTTCTTTTCCATGTGCGTGAATTACTAAAAGCCCAACAGTGCTCTGCTCTGAGGAGTGGTAGGCAGGCAGAGCTTTGCATGGTTGCTTCCACAGGCAGGCCGTCTCTCCTCCCCCCCCCCACTTCCCCCTTTGGTTGACAACAGTATTGATGGCAGTGTCCCATTTCACTAGTCGATGCTGCTAATTGCCTCATTTTGCCTGCAGGTCAACTGGCTGCCTCTCCTCTTCCCCTGCAAGCCACTTGTCCCTGCGCTTAGCTAGGTTACAGGCCCTGTGCTGCTTAGATTCTGTTGGCACATCCGCCCACGCATCTTGAAACATTTTTTGGAGCATTTTTTTCTGTGTTCCTGGACTATTGCTTGGGCCTGAAAATGGATGCTTCTCCATGCACCCACCAGTCTTAATGGCATAGGATTAGTAATCTTGAGGACTTGCCGTGACCCATATCCTACTTTGCTAGTTCTAGAGCTGACTGAAGAGTGCTGTATTGAACAGCATCTTAAGCAAGTCTCTAGCTCACCCTGCTTTCATGGACCTCCTTTCCTACTGTTGTTTGGGCTCAGCACAGCGTTTCTACAGTGTTATTTTATAGCCCAAACTATAACAAATAACGTTGGGATGCGAGGATCAGAAGGTTGGTGAGCTCCCGTTGTTCGGTCCCTGCTCCTGCCAACCTAGCAGTTCGAAAGCACGTCAAAGTGCAAGTAGATAAATAGGTATCGCTCCAAGCGGGAAGGTAAACGGCGTTTCCGTGTGCTTCTCTGGTTGGCCAGAAGCGGCTTTGTCATGCTGGCCACATGACCTGGAAGCTGTACGCCAGCTCCATCGGCCAATAACGCGAGATGAGCACCACAACCCTAGAGTCGGTCACCACTGGACCTAATGGTCAGGGGTCCCTTTACCTTTACCTATAACAAATAACACCTTTCCTAATGGGTTGTGAAGTCTCCTAGTTACTGTTGAAGAGGCAAGGCCCTCTGGCTGCCACCCTGGGCAGCAGATGTTAGTTCTCTTTTACCACTTACCAATTGTGCAGGATGGGTAGACTGACCTGACCAAGTTCTGTCCAGAAATGGGATGGATTGGTTTGACTAGGGCTGTTTCTTCCCTGCGGGAGCTATGACTTGATGCTATGATGGAGAAAGGAATAGAGTATTCATAAGGTAATTCCTCTATGTACAGGTTCCTGACAGAGACTTCGCCGTACTTGTGGTCCAACCTGGGCATTGGGCTGGCCATCTCATTGTCAGTGGTGGGTGCTGCCTGGTGAGTACTTCATCTCTCCCAGCCCCATGCAATCTGTTAATGGACATCATTCCTTAGCCAATACTGCTGAGCCCTACTTTGGGCTTCCATTTTTCAGGGTTAGTCCCAAGGCAGTCTGAGGGCACATCATGCAACCACCTCACCGAAGGTCTGTGTCTGGTCGGTGCCTGGAGGGAGATCCCCAAACTCTGCCTGGACCCTGGGATTGTCACCTGAGACCATTTTCTGCCTGATGCATCAAAGGCAGGCTCAGAGAGTGGCGATGAGAGAACAGGCCTTTTCTGTAGCTCCCCAACTATGGAGTGTGGCAGCAATTCTGTCATAGTTCAAGTACCGGACAGATACAATTTTGTTTCCCTGGGCATTTGGGAAGCACCAATGATTGGATATTCCCCTTACTCTGTCTGCATTTTTAATATGCTTATGTGTTTTCATTACTGTATTCTATTAATTATGTAAATCACCCTGGGACTTTTGGGATTCAATAAACCTCACCTAGCTTCACGTACACCACCCTGACTTCTATGATGGAAGAAAATCAGGATATAAGTGTACTTAAATAAATGTAGTGCTGGGCATTAATGAATAAATAAAATGATTTTGGCAGGGTGCAATCTAAGCAAGCTGTTCCTCCCCTTTGCTGCCTATCGAGTACCACTCCTCTAACTGCTTCTGTAACTTTTTTTTTCAGGGGCATTTACATTACTGGATCCAGTATCCTTGGCGGTGGTGTCAAAGCACCTAGAATCAAAACAAAAAATCTGGTCAGGTGAGAGGACCCCCTTGTTCAGCATATATTCCACAGGTCTATAGGTACTGCAAAAGTCCAAAAGCTCACTTGACCATCCTTGATATGCCTTGTTTCCTGCTGCACATATTTTTTAAAATTGTACATCCCTGAATTGGCTTCTATGTACCCTAAAATCCTTGTGAGAGCTAGGCATTGAGTTTGATCCAGAACAGGTGTGGGGACCCTCAATGCTTGCAGGGCAAAAGATGGAACTGGGCACAGCAAAATACAAAGAAAAAAGCAAATAAATAAAATTCCCTCTAGTGCAGTACATTACCTGTTCCTCACCCCTGGCTTAATGGGTGGAATGTGAGAATAGGGGTGTGAGCACCTTGTGGAAGGATCTGCATTGGGCCAGGCTTTGCCTGTGCTCAGAAACACTCTGCCTTAAGTGTCAAGCAAAGACTTTAAACAAATAAATTGGCTTTCCTTTTGGGGGAACAAGGTGTGCTCTGAAACTTGCTGCTTCCTTGGTTGCCTGGTCCTTCTCAGGCTGCTGCCTCATCTGCAAGGTTACCACCTCATTCCTAGCTATCCAGGGGAAGGAAGGAGGTGGTTGGGAAGCCAATGAGGTTGCCCAGTGGTAGATGTGTCATTGGAGGCCAGCCCATTCCTCCCTCTCTCGTTCCCTGGTCCCATGCCCTCATTGTCACCCTTGAGAAGTTGCAGCTGCTAATCTGTGTTTTCTCCTGGCAGCATCATCTTTTGTGAAGCTGTGGCCATCTATGGAATCATCATGGCCATCGTCATCACCAACATGGCTGAGGTAATGTATGGGAGGGACACGGTTGTGTGCCAAGTCTAGATCTTGGCCATGCTCCAGGGTGTCTTGATTTGAAGGGAGCTGAGCTGTTGCCAAATGGAGGAGGGCAAAGAAGGTAATCAGCGAGGTATTGATGGAGTCCAGGCAACTGTGGAGCCAAGTGCTATGCTGGGTAGAAGCCCAGTTGCAGGAGGCAATCCTGGCTCATGCCTTTGAGCAAAAGTTTTCTATCCTTGTAGGGGAGAACAAGACCTGACTAATTGCTCTTGAAGCAGGGGCTAGTATTGACGCAGAGCAATAGGGAGAAAGAGGAGTTACTTTCACCTGGGATAAATCCCACTACGGTACTGAGCCATAGATTGCCCAAGATCTTGGAGCAAGGTTAACCTGCCTCTGGCAAATGTTTAGGGTTATGAGGAATGAGGCACCTCGGTGGGCCGCAGTCCTCTCAGCTCCCTCTTCCCCTGCTGTAATTCTGAAAAGGGTATGAGTTTCTTTCAACTCAAGTCTGGATAGTTCCTATCTACAGTGACGTGCCTTAATGCCACATCTAATGTCTTTGTCAGCAAATGTCTTTTGCTTATTAAAATCCTTCCTTTCCTTATAGCAATTTTCGGGCAGAACCCCTCAGGAGATTGGCTCCCGGAACTACCATGCAGGTAGGCTGGGTTTGTGGGGACTGGGGATAGGCAGGCAGAATGGTTCTTGCCCTTGCGATATCATCAGATGCCCCTTGTTACGTAGGAGACTTAGGAAGCTGCCTTATAGCAAGTCAGCCCATTGGTCCATCAAGGCCAGTGTTCACGACACTGACTGGCAGCAGCTCCTCAGGGGCTGCCAGCCCTACTTAGATGCACCAGAGATTGAACCTGGAACCTGCTCTACCTCTGAGCTGCAGCCTCAGAGGTTTAACCCACAGCGCCACCCGCATCCCTCTGCTTAGGTAGTGTTACTGTAACCACTCTTTGCTTTGCTACATTTCCCCTGAGTGAGTCAGGAGCACCTTTAAACTTTGTAAATCTGAACACAGTAGTCTGGTTCATGATTAAGGTGTGGCGAGGGAGGGTGACAGGGAAAGCTTTCTCCAATAAATAAGGAGCCCTTGCACCAGAGTTGCACTAAATTCCTAAGGACTGGTTTAATTTATTTGTGGATTAACAGGTTTGCATATAGAAAACAAGGGTTAATATACATAACATGCCCCTTCTCTTCATAAGCAAGGACAGAAGGAAAAATCAGTTTGTGTGTGAGTTGGGGGGGGGATTGTTACAATTTCTAGTTACCTCATTTCCATCTGCAGATAATTTCAGGCCTAGCACAGCTATATGCATAACAAGGGCAGGCTTAGAAGAAAACATAAGGGCCTTCATCCTAACAGTCAGTCTCAGAGGCCAGTCTGTCAGGCCTGCAATGATCACCAACTGAAAATATAACTGGTTGCCGCCCATTCCTAATCCTCTTTCCTCCCATAGGTTACTCCATGTTTGGGGCAGGCTTGACTGTGGGCCTGTCCAATCTCTTCTGTGGTATATGTGTGGGCATTGTGGGCAGTGGTGCAGCATTGGCAGATGCCCAGAATGCCAGCCTCTTTGTCAAGATTCTCATCGTGGAAATCTTCGGCAGTGCCATCGGACTCTTTGGAGTCATTGTGGCTATCCTGCAGGTGAGTCCCTCCAGCCTTGCTATCCCCAGACAGTCTTGCCCATTCCCACCTCCTAAGCAGAGGTAGAAGGAAAAAATTAGAGAGGATGGAGGTTTGGAAATGCCAGTAGTCATGCCTAGACTGCTCTCTTCAGATTAGAGAAACAAAAAAGAATTTCAAAACTAATTTGCTCCTTCAAAATGGGCTCTCATCTACTCTTAAGTTGTGTTACACCCAGTATTTATTGGTTCGGTTGGTTCGGTAGTTATCTCGCGGTGCTGGTGTTGCTTTAAGGAACCCCCAAGCCAACCCTGCTTCAGGGCAAGGAAGAGGCAAGGTCTTTAATGGGTGTGTGTGGCTCAACCTTGAGCCTTCTTCAATGATAAGAAGCTTCCAGGGCACATAAGATCCACTATGGCTCTGCCTCTTCAGCTTCCCCCTCCACAACTATTGCCCCTAACTTTTGTCTGCTGCTCTGTGCACCTGCCCTATTTCAGCCATATTTCCTCATGATCATGTACAGGTGGATGCATTTGCAGTGTTAAAAGGCTACTACATGTGGCGAATATGATAGCATGCCCAGCTTGGATTTCACAGTCCATAATCGGTAGTTAATGGTTTACTGTGAAGGCACAGAAGGCTCCCAATTTGCTCCTCCCTTCTAGTCAGCAGGAGCAACAAATCACCATTCCTGGCCTGGGGGTTGCTGTTTGTTTCACTCCTAACACTCTTGAGCCAAGAAAAAAATCCAGCACTATTCCTGGCGATATTGGGGGTACGTAGGGGAGCTTAATTCATGGCGCATGTGTTTTCTTACCTTCTCTCCTTTTTGTCTTTTGCAGGTGTCTAAAGTGAAAATGGGCGACTAAGCCCTTTGCCACCAGCCTGTCTGCCAGCTGCAGACTCTGTACATATTTATTTAATGTCTTCTGTTGGCTTGGGATGGAGCTTGGTGTATAAATTCATTCCCGTGATCTTCCCCTGCGAGGCCGTGGAAGAACCTGACCAATTGATGTGTGTGTGAGAAAGAATCTGTCCTCCTTTCCTTCCATCTTTTCCTGCTCCACTTCCCCTGAAGAAAGGGGCTGGATGGACCTAGGAGAAGGAGCCTAGAGTCCTCCAGCCCTTGCACTCTTTGTGGCAATCACTGCCAACAGCAATGCCATGTTCTGTGAAATAAACTCATCCGTGTCCCAAGTAGTTTCCCTTCCTTGTGCGCCCTGTGCTGCTGTACCCTTCCTGCTACCCCAGCTCCTGCTGCCTCTGACAGTCCACATTTTCTGGAACAGCCAGTGGTACTGGCTGAAGCTTTGGCTCTGCAGGCTATGGGAGGTGCCCTCCTAGGCACATCTGTTCCATACTGAAGGGGTGCATAGGAGCTAAAAGTTGTGATTTTTTTGAGTTCCCTGAAACTTCACAAATGATTGGTTAATTAAAATAAATTATGGGAAATGTCTTGTACTGTGATTAATAGTTGCTGTTTCTCTGTAGTGTGCCCACTGTTCATCAAACTGCTCACTTTAGGGGTGGGCAAACTTCAGGCTTATCTGATTGTCTTTGTTTTTTTAACTGGAATCCAAAATCTACTAACCAGGAGCAAAATATAGATTTTTTTTTTAAAAGAAGGGGTTCCTCTGAGCCCATTTTGAATCCTAGGAACTGGTTTTTAGTAGTAGAACGGAGCTCATAGTCCATTTGCCCAATTCTTCTCCTGCATAACTTTCATCATTTCAGCGGCCAAATTTAGATGGGAAAGGTCATTTTGTCATTTCTTTTAGACAACTGATAGTTGAAAAGCCTTGCTGATTGACTGCAAATCACTCAGAGGTTTGATAGAGCCTGTGAGGTAGGTGCAAATGCTGTAACTGGCCCAAGGTCACCCAGTGAGCTTCATGACTTGAGTGGGGATTTGAACCCTGATGTTTTGAAGTGTTGTAAACTTTTTTTCTTTATAAAAATATATTTATGGTATAGAAATGAAATTAATCATCATCAACATCATCCCTGAGAAAGAAAATGAAACCTGGACTTTCCATTGTGGCAACCGCAACCTAGATTTAAATTACTATTTAGCGATTAGCTTATATATCTGAGTTTCTAACACTGGTCCTCCATGTGTTGGAGGTTCCCTCTCCCAAGGTAAAGAGTATTTTTGCTACCTCTTCCTAGGGCATAGCTGCCAAGTTATCCCTTTTTTTAAGGGATTTTCCCTTATGCTGAATAGGCTTCCTCACGAGAAAAGGGAAAACTTGGCAGCTATGTCCTAGGGGTGGGTAGTTTTGCAGTCCTAGGATCATGAAGCTTATTTACAAAACTGTATTTGTATCCTATCTTGGGAGTTGCCAGAGGCAGTTTTCAGTTACAGCAAAACTTAACTGAAAATTAGAAGCCAGAGAGTCACATTGCAGAAGGGGAAACACTTCTTATGGTAGGATGAATCTAAAGATCTTACAGCTTAAGTCCTGAGCAGGATTTGCCATCTGTAATCCAATGCCATGCCTGCCTTACCTGGTACAAGGGTGGGATGAAAGAGCTGGAGTCCAGGCAGCAAAATTTGTTATTTTCCCTGCAAAGTTTAGATAGTCAAATGGGGGGGGGGGGTATTGTGATATATTCTTATTTTAAGGAATATATAAAAAAGAAAACTGATTCTGTTTGTTCGTTATTTCATTATTTACAGCAAGTCTTCACTGTTCTGATTGGCTCAGTGCTTTTGGAGAGCAACAGGGCTGTGCTTATTTTTCTACAGGACCTTAAAAAATATGTGGCAGGGTGTTTAGTGTCACCTTTTGGGTGTCTTGCTGGGACAGAGCCCCACCCCGGGAGATTTCCTGAAACACTTTTGACAACTGTATATTTAGCCTCTTTTCCACGTTCCCAAATACTCTGAGTAAAAACACTTGAATTTACATGTGTGAGCCACTCTGATGTTTGTTCTGATAGCAAAGATATTCTTGTGGGACACTCTCGGCACTTCTCAATGACATAACTGGTGTTCATCTAAATAAAGCTTTTAAGAACATTGCTAGTGGGGCAAGATCTGACCCATATAAGCTAGAGCATGGCTACCTGTGATGGGGTTGCGTGTTCCCTTGCTCTCCATAATTTGATTGTCAAACTCTAGCTTTATCAGCATGTGGTTATAAAAGGCATCAAAAGATAGAGAACATCATCTTTAGATGCTCTCTCATAGGCTGACTGAAATTGATTCATTTAGTGTTTAAAAAATGATGTAGGTCAGGTGGTGGAAGAAGCCCTCCAGTAAATGGCTCTGTCAAGGACGTTTCCTTCAGTTCAGATCTGTACATGTTTTGATAGCTAGATGTGATGGCTTGTGTAAATTTAGAGGACATAGAGCCTCAAATTTCAGTTCCGCTTGATAACTGACAAGCCTAACATCTTGCTGTGGGGCAAAGCGGATTTCAAAAGACAAACATTGTTTTGTGATTTGTCCAGTGCCGCATACATTCTTTCCTGGTGATGTATTTACAAAATCTTTCCTATTTAAAACATAGGACTATAACAATATGTCCAGAATAGCCTTAACGCATACTGGAGTTGCTATAGGTGGGGATGATGGATTTATTGTCCTTACCTTTAAGCTGCGCCACAAGACTTACCTGCTTTCGAATGCAGCCCGGTCCCTGCACAACATTTCTTAAGCACTGAGATATGTACTGTATAACAAGTCTCTTCAAGGTATGCATCTCAGTTACTTGTGATGGCTTCGTTTGCCTGCAGTTCATACTCTTAATGTTCTTCTCGTTGTAATTGCACCTTGCTTTACATAGATATACAGTGGTACCTCAGTTTAAGTACACAATTGGTTCCGGATGTCTGTACTTAACCTGAAGCGTACTTAACCTGAAGCGAACTTTCCCATTGAAAGTAATGGAAAGTGGATTAATCCATTCCAGACAGGTCCGCGGAGTACTCAACCTGAAGCTTACTTAACCCGAAGTATGAGTGTAATTGGTTCTGGAAGTCCGTACTTGACCTGAAGCGAACTTTCCCATTGAAAGTAATGGAAAGTGGATTAATCCGTTCCAGACGGGTCCGCGGAGTACTTAAACCAAAGCGTACTTAAACCGAGGTATGACTGTAATTCAAAATTTGACCTGTACACGTAACCTCTGGTCCTTGATTTTGCATACCTCACTTCTGTGTATTTAAATGCAGTCATTGGGTGAGCAGTAAGTATCACAAGAAGAATCATGATCCAAACAAAACACCTACATTCCGATTGCCAAATGTGAAATCATAGTAACTGTCAGTGTTCCCAGAAATGGGCTAGTTTGACTTTATTCTCACTGGAAATATGCCGGGGAAGTTGTGAGGGTTCCTTCAGATTCAGATCAGGACAGGTTGCTGTTCTCTGGCATGGGTAGGGCCTGCTACACTGTAGCTCCACATTTCCCCCTTCAAAACGTTGCGGTTACTGCCTTGGGGTGGCTTATCTTGCAGAGGCATAACCCTGGCAAGCCCATTGCTTTTTAGGAACCTTACACTGGCCTTGCATGTTTCTGTGCTGCAGATAATTCTATTTAACAAATGTGTGTCCTGCACTGTCTGCTATGTGCCAGGCCGATGGTAAAAGCAGCTTAAAAGAACAGATTCCAACTAGTGAACAACGGAAGTGGCAGAACAATCAAATGCTTGAAAATAAAAACAGCAAATTACAAAACACTTCAACTGATATTTGAAAGGCTAGGAAAATAAGTCTAGGAAATCAAAAGGCTATGTGCGTCACATCAAAAAGGCATTGTCGTTGGCATTAGGTGTGCTTTCTTGGGAAAGCATTCCAGTGATGTGCTAAAATGGTGAAGGCCCTTTCTGTAGTCTCCACCTGCCACCTGCTGTGTTTTTTCCTACACTGAAATGGTGTTGCCTCCTAGCACTATGTTAGGACCTGTTGTCCTCAGGAATCTTGCCGATTTTCTGAGGGTGTTTCTTTCTTTAGTGCCATGAGGTCCTGTGTTTCATGTGGATGACCTCTGAGGTGGTGCAGACTGGGCCTGAGCCTACACAAGGAGTGAAAGTGAAGTCCTCCATTTTTCCTCTCTAGGAGGCTTAAGTACAATCACGGTGCTTTTGCTGGCTTAGTGTTGGCTCCCTGCGTGATTCTGCCACATCCCTGCAAATCTGCTGTAAGATGCAGAAAATCCACTCACTTTAGATGTTTGTAGAGTGCCTGGCATAAGGAGCCAAGCTGGCTCATCAGACTAATGAGCTGGCAGGGATCCTTGTAGCATCGTGGGTGGGTCTTGTGGGGGAGAGTCTTTCAGGATATTTGTATCCTGGCTCCCACTTAATGAGCATGCAAGTTGCTGGGTGTGGTAGGAAGGTAAAGATTACCAGATCGAGGCACTAGGCTGGCATGCAAAGCTGTAAAGAAGAGCTGGGGAGCTTGACAGCTCTCACACAGAATAATAAACACATGAGCCCTGCAATATTGCACTGGGACTGAAGGGGCTCAGATGTGCTTGGGCAAGAATGTTGGCATGGCTTGCAGAGTGCCTGGAAGCACTGAGCTCATCAGGTTACGTTACATGATAGTTGGAGGGGAAGGCTGGGCGGGGCTGGGCAGCTCAGAGGGGAGAAAAACAAAAGAAGCCCTTTGTTCAGAACTTACAGGGTGCTCCAAATTCTAGTGAGGAACAGACAATACTTCCTGATGATTCTTGAGGGTATTGGGGTATGGAGATTTTGGAGGCTAGTTTTAATGGCACTGTCTTGGCAACAGCAGCATGGTCCTATTGGCAGAGGTTATAGTTCCCTGGAGGAAAACGTGTTTTGCATGCAGAATGTCCCAAATTCAATAATTAGCATTTCCAGCTGAAAAGATACCAAGTGGAGAAAAATAAGAACCTTGGACTGCCGCTGCTAAGATAGACAGTGCTGTCTGTTGTGAATTCTTCCCAAGGCCTACCTGTGTAGTTGCAAGAACAGCCATTCTGAAGCTTAAAATACAAACAAGTGGCATTTTTTTGCTTGTCTCAGCTCAAAAATGTTCAGGGAGGGTGATGTTCCATTAGCCCTGCCATAGTTTACCCAAGTTAAAGTTCAATCCTATTTATTAAAAAAAGGATACTGAAATGATATAAAAAGATGCATTGGTAATAAATATATGTAATTATGACAAGTTCATCGTTCAGATTTCCTGGGCCTCTCACCACTGTTAACATGTAGTATCTCTTCCAAACCACATTCTCATTTAATGAGCTCCTCTCCTAGAATGTCCTTTATGAAGAAAGCTCTGTTCATTTCACAGTTACCTGGAAATGTATCTCCATTTGTATCCCAAAAGCATTCTATAGCACAGCTGGAAAGAGACACTTTGGGAGGAAGGAGTCACAAATTGAACTGAACTGGTGTGTGTGAGGGGGTGGCGGCAGACAGACAGACCAAGGCAGAGAACATTTGAATGGTCCGTGCCAGGTAGGAAGGCGACAGTGCACTAGCGGACAGCGTTGAATAACAGTCTCCTAAACACATGGACATTTTGGGAAACCCTAAGCAAGTTAATACCTTGCTACAGCCGATGAGTTATATTTTATGTATGCTTTATTTTTATTTATTTTGCATATTTTGATTACTGATGTAGTGCTAGAAATGAAGAGCCCAAATTCCTGGTGTTAGGCACATCTATACCCTACCAAACTGTGGGTCTGATTATGCACCCCCTTATCCATGTGATAGCCCAAAGTTCTTATTAATGCATACAGAGGTTGCTTCAGGGAGAGGCAACTGCCTCTTGCTAGGTTCTGTTCTACTCCAGCATGCCTAGAAGTGTGACTTCTGTGTGCCGCTTCTAGCATTGGCACCGCCCTATCATGCCTTCAGCACCATAAATTTTCCTTGCCTCTCCACTTCGTTTCCAAGTTGCCTAACCAAGCACCAACATGGTGACAGACACATTTTACATTTCTGGCTATATAACCCTGCTGAGAGGCGGGTCCTGTGAAGCCACATTTAATGGAAACATTCAGTTAGCACCATCACGGGGCCTCAGCAGATGTGCTTAGCAACTTGCCACCTGACCATTTTTATGCCAAATTTAGAGAAGTGTGGAGAAGCAACAGGTAATGGAATGACCTTCCCCATTGCTTTTGCAGTACCCTAGACTTGAAAGGAATCTTAAAACTGAGATACATATTTTTTTAATTCTAGAGAGCTGCAGATTGGAAGGAGGCCCAAACTTCCTTGTTTGTTGCATTTCACCAGTTGGGCTCAGGCTCCCTGCTGGTTTTGATTACCCTAAGTAACACCATATTCTAGCTTAAAACATGGCGGGCAGGACTAGTAAATGGCCCACGATGAACCACAGTGCCACAGAAAATGGGTCAGGGTGGCGAGCTCTGTGGAAGGAACAGATGGGCCCCCACCCTATCTTGCATGTCAAAAACTCACAACCACACAAAACATCATTAATTTTGGAATACCAACTAAATGCCCCTTCTTTTTTAGATGTGGCAACCCGACTCCTCATGTTCAGTGCACCTTTGTAAGTGAGGGGCCTACATTTCTGCGTGTCTGGACCTTGCATCTACCGGGGAGCCCTGCTGCTCCGTTCAAAAGTGAGGAAAAGGAGGGGGTATTTAGAAGGGAGGGAGATGCATTCTGTATGCAGTCAAACCCGTTCTCTTGTTGCATCTTCACATGCCTCAGAGCCCACGACTGAAAACGTGAGTGTCCCATGGAGCTGAGCCCACAACGTTTAATATATGCGATTCTATTTATTTTATTTGCAATATGGTGCGTACAGTTGACATTATGGGAAAATATCATGGCGACGAACAGCATAAAATCAACAATAACATGAGATTCACAAAACAAGTACGAAATACATCACAGATCGGCAGAGGAGGTCAATACATCGCTGGTTCAGTCCTCAGGTGAGTATCATCACCCTTGGGTGATGAGATTCATGCCTTGGCTGGAGTGCGTGTGTGACGAATGGGTACTCCCCACCCCACCCCTTAGGATCTTCTCCTCTGGTCGGGACTGAGAACCGGCGAGGAACCTGTGATCTCCACCAATCCCGAAGACGCTCTCTCCGCGTCCCCTAATATCCCAGCCCACGTGACATATTGGAGAGCAGCCCCCTGTCCTGTTGCACTAAACGGGGCTGACGAGGGCGGCGGCGGCGGAGACGGCGGCTCGGAGAACGGGCTGACTAGGAATGGCTGGCCGGAGCTGGCAGGGGCGGCGCTGAGCGCGCAGGAGGCGGAGCTGCCGGCGCGCCCAAGCAGGCCTGATCCGCTCCCCGGTGTGGGCGCCCGCTAGTCGTCCTGCCTGGGCTCCGCTGTGCTGCCCGGGATGGGGCGCAGGAGCCGCTGTTGCAGCTGGCCGGGCAGCCGCCCTCTCTGAGGCCGGGCCGGGCTGGGCTGGAGCCGGGGGAGCCGCCGCGCCGTCCCCTGAGCCGCCCGGCCCGGGCGCCGAGAGACAGCGGCACCACGAGCGCACGGCGCGGCCGGGAACGAGCAGGAGGTGAGCTGGAGCGAGCGGGGCCGAGCCGGGGAGGGAGTCCGCTGTTCGGGCGCGGGGAGCCGAGTGGGGCTGCACCCATCACGGGCGGGTGGGCGAAGAGAGAGACCCTGCCTTTACGGCCGGCAGCTTCCTTTTGTTGTCGGAGAAGGGGCTGACTGTGTTTCCAGCAGGTCTGTTGTCTTCGTGGTCCTCCTCACACGGCTACTCTCGGCGCCTCCATCACCTGCTCCCACCCCCGGGGTTCAGGGGCGCATCCCCAGGCGGGCTACTTCCTCCAGCACCTCTGCCATGTTTCGTCTGATCACCCACCCCTGGGCAAACTGGGCATTGTGTGGGCCGATGGGCTTGGGCATAGGTGTGTCGAGAGGCGCGGATGGATGCTCTCGCGTGTACCAGTTCTCGGGGGTGTGCAGCGTAGATGCGTGTCTCTAGATAACAGTTGCGCATGGATGTCTGTTTACAAGCAGGTACGTGGGCGAGAGTAAAGGTGTGCCTCTGGTTGTCTGTCTGCGCGTATCTCTAGGATGCTGGCACTTGAGCCCCTCCCCCAGCCAGCCTCGCTCCCCCTCCCCCAAGATGGCTCCTGCACAATCCCCAAGGCGCTTCTTCGAGCAGAGAAAGGCTGGGGCTGTGTCTGAGCCGCCTGGGAATTGGGGAGGGGGGCGCTCTGGCACCTGCTGCACAAGCTTGTTCTCAGCCCCTCCGCCTCTGGGCCGGATCACTTTTGAGGTTCTTCTACCCGTTTTAGGTTCCTGACAAGACGGGGGATTTCCTGTTCCAGGCAGGGGGATCCGTGGAGAAACAATGTAGCCTTTCTCTTAGTAAAAGGGAAGGGGCAGCTGCTTTTAGGAACGAGGGGCCTCACAGCCAAGGCAGCCCAGGGGGGAAATAATGGAGCTTGTATATGTTTACCAGGCTGTGTGCTCTATGTGGAACAGAATGGCCTTGTTGCTGTCTTTTGGATCAGTTTTGCGAAAAAAGAAGAGAGGAATAAGCACACACACAACAGCAACCGTTGGTTGGCATCCATTTACCTTCCCCATAGCTTCCCCATGGGCTTCTCTTCAGCCAACTGGTTTTGTTACCCCTTGGGAACCCATATGGGACCAGGAGCTAACACTATATATAGCATAGAAATGTGTGTGCCTGGGAAGCAGGGGGCTCTGTGTTGCCTGCGCCTTCCTGCAGGCACCATTTACAAATGTTTTACTTTCCTGTTTTCACAGATAGATAGGTAGGTAACTTTCCAAAACAGGTAACTGTTAGGGATGCTTATGCCAAGTCAGGTCAGCAAGGAACATTATTGACCTGAGGCTATGTTTTCTGACTCCAGTTAAAACCTGGATATTTTAATGTCCACAAATTGTATAAACATTGGTGTCTGCTCTCTGGTGATCATCAGGCAGAAGACAAGACTGAATTTCCAGATAAATTATTCACAGCCAAGGAGCAGCCCAGCTGCAGTCTGGCTCCATTAGTGGATTGTTAACATTGCAAAAGCCCATCTCTCCAGCTTTGCTAACTTGTATTTTGCACAGCTTGCCTGCACTCTGTTTGTACAATGGGATATCCAGCTACATACTTAATTGAGGAGAAAGGAATGGAGAGACTCCTGTGAGGGAAAACACAGGCAGACCTGGGATGTCATCTCATTTAAGAGGCTGCTGTAGATAATATCCTAGGAATAAGATGGTGGCTAATGGGCTCCTGCAATGTGTACTAGTTTCAAAATAGTCTTTCTTGCCCCTGAGATGAGCTGTCTCTGACACATGGGCCAAGTTGCCACTTAAGCAGTTTCTGACTTCTGCCTCTGTTTCTCATCCTCTTGTGTGAGAGGAGGCCAGGGGTTTTCTTGAATGCAGTGGATGTAGGTTGGCCAATGAAGTATCTGAGGATGAACTCGGGGATCAGCAAAGCTCCTGGGAGGAGATAATTATATTCCTTTGGGACCCACTCCACTAGGCAGAGTGCAGCAAAGCCATAATTTTGAAGGAATTACATTATGGACTCACCACAACTTCCACCAGGCCCAGCTACATGTGCCATCTAGGGCTGTTTGGGAGTTATAGTTTGGAGGGTGCTAGGTTGACAAGGGCTGCTTTAGGACAAGAGACACCTGGTTAACAGGTAAAACATGGTGGTTCTAGGATGCCAATGTGTATCCACATATTGTTTTGAGATATTTTTTTCCTTATGAGGAGCCATCTTATTGTGAACAAGGATGTGTCTGGACTGGTTTTCTTAATCTCCAGGTTCCCAGTGGCAGACTTTGGATCCCCAAATTTCAGTGGCACACTGTGTGATGCTAACCTTTGGTGCCCACCACCTCTCGTGATCCGTTCTACATCACTGTTGTGGCGTCCCCTGCGGTGCCAGTGCCTAGTGTGGCCAAACTGTATTTTGCACATCTACCATAAAACTGCCTCTGAGGTTCCCCACACCCTTCCACTTGAGCAAGGCCTTGTTATCTTCACCACGAATAGAGCAAACTCTGGTGACGTTATTCCTCCAGCAGACTCAGCAAAGCACTGGGATGCCATCCTGGCACACATTCTGAGAAATGGCTATTTTCGAGATTCCAGCTCTGCAATGTGGTTGAGTAGAGCAAGTGCACCCAGCCCATTGTGAACTGTTAGGAAGCTACATGGCCCTGAGAGCAGTGTGATGTGCTCTGCAGTCCGCTTCTGCTTGGAGAACAACCCATATACAGCAGTGGTGCTGGTGTCAGTTGGTTTGGCAAGGAAGTTGCAAATTTGTACGGGGCTTCATTCATCCCCTGCACCATCAGAATGCCCCTGGCTATGTTGTCTTCTACTCTTGAGCTCTCCCTAGTGTATGCTTTGTTGGGTGTACCGTAGTGGCAGATGAGATGTGTGAATCTCTGGAATGGGAATTGTTGCTTCAGCTCAGATGTTTATATTGTTCCTCTCATTGCACTTTCCTCATTGTGTCCTGGAGCAAGTAGCAAAAGTAGGATGTTTGGGACATGCAAGGTTAAAATCAGTGCCTTATAAATCCTTTTCCCACTCTTCTGCATTCACAATAAACATACCGTACTTAGGGGCATTGTTGTTGTTGTTGTTGTTTAGTTGTTTAGTCGTGTCCGACTCTTCGTGACCCCATGGACCATAGCACGCCAGGCACTCCTGTCTTCCACTGCCTCCCGCAGTTTGGTCAAACTCATGTTCGTAGCTTCGAGAACACTGTCCAACCATCTCGTCCTCTGTCGTCCCCTTCTCCTAGTAATGCCTTAGGGGCATTACTAGGACCTTAAAATACTCAGGGCACATGCCTTTGGTATATATTTGCATATGTTAATTTCCGTTCATGTGTAGGTGTAAATTTAGGCTCCCTTTCAAAGGGAAAGCCACCCTGCAAGCAAAATGGTTTTGCAAAGAAGAAAGAAAGAGGGGGGCAAGAGATCTAGGGCCTAGTGCAAAAGATCCAGGACTCAAGACTTCTGTTCTACCCCCTAATAATGTCCCAGCGTGTATTTCAGAAGTTGCGAAAAGCTGTGATTTGTGTGCCAGGGTGAACGCTGTTGTTTTTAGTTCAACTCTTTTCAACCCCTAGTTCACAGCTGATATAAAAACCCCCTGCACATAGAAATGTGGATGTTTGGGAGAAGTCCAGGCTTTCCCTGACATTTACAGTACATTACTTTGTGGGTGCATTTTCCCCCATGGGAAAGCATTCAACCTCACTCCGAACCTTCAGGTCAGATGATAAATCTTTAGGAAGAGTTTTACAATTTAATCTGTTGTTTGTGTGACCTAGACCTGGATGAAATGAAAATTCCTGTCCGTTAGGGTTGCATGCAAAGCAGCATCAACAGGGTCCTGCAGGCACAGTGGCACTTCTGTTTCTTCTCCTACCCCTGGTGTGCCCCCAAAATCTTCTCCAGGGGGTTACCCAATCCTCCAGAGGTGATTTTGAGGGTGCATGTGGAGCTAAATGGGAGAGGAGGTTCCATTCCATTAGCACAAGGTCTTTTGTACCAGTGGAACAGGAGCGTTGGACACAGTCGTTGTGAATTTGGAGGCAGAAGGGAAGTAGTGATGATCAACTGATTGTTGTAAAATGAATACAGAAGTGTTTTCTTGTGCATACATATTTTGGAAAGAGTGACTACTCCCACCACCAAAAAAATTTCTGACAGCTCAATTCAAAGAGCATGAGACTCATAACCTCAGGGTCAGGGTCAAGGGTTTGAGCCCCATGTTGGGTGAAAGATTCCTGCATTGCAGGTGGCTGGACTAGAATAGATGATCCTCGTGGTCCCTTCCAACTTTACAATTCTATGATACTGTTATTCAATGCCTCCCCCATGTAAGGCGGGAGCTATTGGCTTCTTCCCTTTTTGTGAGGGTCGTAGAACTCTATAATACAGTAGTAAGGCATAGAAAGTCTGCTGTTTCAGTCACAAAGGATGAAAGAGATTTTATGGGATTAAGGTATGTGGGTGAATGTACTGAATATGCAACTGTCTGACGTGCTAAATGCTTTGTGATTAGCCCAGCATTTGCCTGAATGAAACAGCTTATTATAACTTTCCTCTGTATTAAGCTGAGAGCCAGATGCTTTGTCGTGGTGCCTGAAGTAGTTACTTGAAAACTCCTATTTCCTTCCATCAATGGCAGTGAGTGCAGTGAAATGTTTTACTTTGGCATAAGATGAGACTCCAAATAAATAAATCTATTGTTGTTGTTTCAAATAATATTTATTAATTTTCAAACATTTTAACACAAAAACAGAAACAGAAAAGCAAAAATAAAACATAATCAAAAAAAAAATCAATTCATTACATTAACTTGACATTGTGGACTTCCTCGATTCCCCCCACACTGGGTCCATCTATTTAATCTAAATTAAGCAATTTTCCTTTTTCACCTTAAATCGTTCTGACACAATCTTTCCATTATTTCCCAACCAATTCTAATCTACTCAAAGAAAGAAAAAAGACATTGACTATCCTCAACCTATAATTCATTAATTAATCCAAATCTAACTTTATTTCCCATCCATCTCTAATTCTTCCTTTAGCCTCACAATTTATACCCCAAAATTTTTTCATACATTCAAATATTATTTCTTCTATCATAATAACCTTTAACCACATTTATCTAATTCTACCCCCCTTCCCCTGGACTCCAGATCTCCCAGATGTATCAACCAGTTCCATAAAACATTCCAGTTTCGGACCATCTTAATCAATCAGAAAATAACCCATTGTTACTCCTCAGCCTATTCCCACTCTTTCGCCACCTGTCCACCACTCTCCCTTCTTTGTCCCCTGCTGCCCCCCCAATTTTCTAACTGTAGCACAATACCATTCAGCTATGTTTCCACTTTTCAGCCCTATCTCAATCCCCCCCCCAGTTAAGCTCAGGCCCCAGCATGGATCCTGCCCTCCCTCTCTCACTGGGAGAACATTATTCCATGCTGGTTCTTCTTTGAGAACTCCTTGAATCAAACATAAGTCTTGTTCCCCCTCTCCCACTGGGGGAACAATATTCTGTACTTCTTCCTCCTCTTTTTTAAGTTCAGTTATATTGTCCAGGACTGATGGATCTTCCTCCTCTTCTGCATAGTCATTTACAATGCCCTCGGATGATGCTTGTTCATCTTGCTTCGGTTCATTCTCTACTGAGACCAAACCACTTTCCACACAGTTCTGTCTTATTTTACGAATCTCTATATTGTTCTGCTGCAATTCATCTCTCACGTCCAAAATCAGTTCCAGGAGTTTTTGATAATCCACAAAGTCTAAAGAGCCAGATGATGTTGTGTCTACTGACATCCTGTTTATATCAAATTCCATGGGAGCTGCAGAGATTACAATGCAGGAAGTGGCGCTGTTCATATTGCCAAACCTCAGAAACAAAGTTTACGTCTGATCTGGTTATCAACTCTCATTTTTAATTCTTGTTCTTATTTTTAAAATATTGTGTCCATTTCTGAAAAGAGCATTATCAAACTTCTTGTACACAGCCTTATATTTGCTCTCTCTTCAAAGTTAACAGTTCTCAGCCTCAAAGAGGTAAACAAATTCTTTCTTATTGTGATGTCATGATGGCGGCTGGCGGTAGACCGGAAGTCCATAAATATATCTATTGTTATAGAGACTTTATTCTTCTTCTAACACAGGGACGCAGAACCCCTGGCCCTCCAGATGTTTCTGAACTACCCATCAGCCCCAGCGCAGAAATGGACAGTGGACAGAGATTATGGGAGTTGTATTTCAGCAACATCAGGAGGGCCAAAAGTTCTCCACCCCTGTTCTAACAAAACCTAGTTACACACAGTCCCATGTTCAGTACTTCCTAACATTTCAAACAGCTAAAATGAATTAAAGGAGCAGGTTTATTATTATTTTTAAGATGATATTTCACATACAGTAACTTGAGATGATGATGATATATTTATACCCTGCACTTTTCCCTGACAGGGATTGTGAAGGTCTTTGGGGGGGGGGAGGGAACAAAATATTTGGGGGATACCCAGTTCCACCCAAAAAGCCTTCCCCTGCCCCCCCCAAATTGAAAAAAATTGAAAAAATAGGCTTATGAAACCTTTTCTTTTGGAATGGTGGATAGAGTGTTACTCCCCAAAATGATTTTTAAAAACTACATAATAGGAAGACTTTTATGTAAGACTATGTACAGTACAAGATCCATAAAATATTATTACTGTACACTTAGAATAAGCAAGTCATGAGTTGCACACTGAAAGTACAATTCTCAAATGCAAAAGCAAGTTGCATTGCTACCTCTGTGAGGCACTGCAATTGACATGAGAAGGATTCAGTTGCTTTGCTTGTGGGCTTCCTCTTCTTGGCATAGTTGTTGGGTTTGTTTCTGTCCTCTTGCCTGGGCCTCAAAGGACTGTGGGTGTGAGTGGAGAAAGTAGAGGTTTTAGAAGTCTATGATAAATATGATGACAGATATTAAGAAGCAGAAACTGATGGCAATAGCTGTGAAAATGAGACTGATTAAATTCCATGAAGTATCCATTGAGTCTTGGTCTTTCCCTCCCAGTTCTCTTTATGGTATTGAGTGCTTTCTGTCTGCTTGACACTGTGGAGGACTGGAGGAGACAATAATATTATTTGTTTTGCTATTATGTTGATGAGTTATTCTCTGTGTATAGTGTTTTACCTGCTCCTCATAAACTGGCAGAACCAAAGAGAGGCTAGGTTCCTTACACCCTTCTTGACCATTCGGCCCACTATTCGTCTCTTCTGCTGAACCTGTCAGAGCCTGACTTTGCATACAGTGGAAGTCCTTAACTTACCAAGGATTTGAGGTCCATTGGCCACCCTTACCTGGTTTAGCTGGCCAGTTGAAGCCATTTCCCAGAGTGTGCCACTGTCACATTCTGACAGCCTATATGATCCACAGATGAGAGTTGAGTGCTTTGGCTGTCCAAAGGTGGACAAACTTTTCCAGAAAGAGCATTATGAGTCCCCCACCAGAGGTACTTCTCCTCCCCTAACACCCATCAATCTGCATAGTGCATTTAAAGAGTATTGCGAATGTTTCAGTGTCCCCAGAAATGTCTGTTTTGAGGTAGTGGTGAAAAAAACCCTGGATTTTTTCATCATGGCTTCAATATTTCCAGAAAATTTACTTCTCTAGTTAGACTTCAGACTCCTTGGGAATCCTAAGAGTGCCATCCTAACCATTCCTATTCAGAAGTAAGTCCTATTAAACACAGTGGGGCTTATTTCCAGATAAGTGGAGCTAGGAATACAGCCCTGCTCTGCTTTCTGTTCTTTCTGCCTGCTTTCTGCTATTATCCTACAAATCCATTGTCATAGATGAGGGGGGATCCTGCTGATAAGGGTAAGATCAGATACTCTCCACATGTGTGCAATTGTGCCTTAGATCCAGCTTGCCTTTTTTTAAAATGCCCTCCGCAATAAAAAGGGACTCCAGCATGGGACAGCAGGATTTCAAAGTAAAAGTGGAACAGCCCCTTTTAAATAAAGCTCCTTTTGAGAATTATTCCCTTCCAAATGCTGTGGAACTGGTGCCTTTATCTGATAAGAGGTGTGATGAGGGGTGATTGATCTGTGTTACCTGTCATGTCTGTGTGTGCAGGCTGTAGATCTTTGAGGGAGCAAAGGATAATTGAATACAAAAAAGGAGGTGGGGTGTGTGTGCTGGTCTGGTGTGGTAAAGGTCTTGTTTCCAGAGCTGGTATCCAGTTGCTGTTGGAGAGATAAGACAGGCCCTGATCCCTGGAAAGGGATGCAGTGCCTAACTTGGATCATTCACCTCTTGATTCCTATGCCTGCCCTCCCCAAAGCTCAAGGGACACCTGCCCTTCTTTCATTTCTGATGTTAAGGCAGGAGCATATCAGTGCTGGCAAGTGGGAAGCCCTCTCCTTCCTTCTTAATAACCCCTTGCTGAGTGCCAGCCCTTCATCTCTTTTGTTTATGTTTCTTTGGCTGGGTTGCTTCTTGCCCATTTGCCAACATTTCTTTATAGGGGGAGATAGAATGTCAGAAGATTTATAAGACTGAAAAAGCTCATCTACTTAGACTGGAAGCAGTGCCATAGTGCAAGCATGCATAGTCATTCTGCAGGTTGTGGGTGATGGTAGTGATAGGATGGCCACCCTTTCCCCATGAAACATGCCCAAAATTAGTGGGGAAGACAGAAAGGGTAGTACTTGCTTGCCTTTAACACACTGTACTCTTATGAGAGTGATTGGTGGGTGCTGCTGGTAGGGAAGGTGTATTTCTGACCCCTCCATCTTTCCCAAACAGGCTTGGTGCCTGGGCCAGAGCCCCCTACACTGTGCCCCCCTGATGCTGGCTGGCCTGTGCCCAGAAGATGAGCAGATTGCTGGTGGGAGTGACCCTGGAGAGGATCTGCAAAGCTGTGCTGCTCTTATGTTTACTGCACTTCCTCATCATCATGATCCTCTACTTCGATGTCTACGCCCAGCGCCTGGACTTTTTCAGCCGCTTCAATATGCGCAACTCCTCCCGCACTCTGCCCTATGCCAATGTCTCTCGGCCTAATGGGACCACCGGGCCTCTGGGCCCTGAGCTCCTGGCCCCGAGTACGAAGTCTGTCAGTATCAACAGCACTGTCACCGAGAAGCCCTTACCACCTTGCCCAGAGATGCCTCCTGGCCTAGGTAAGTTTACAGATGAGCTCTGTCTGCCTCATGCCGTGTCCTACAAAAGGCCCGTTAGTGGTGAAACTGTATTGCAGTTATTGGGTTTATTTGTGCACTGCTTGCCACCTGCTGTTTCCCTGTCTCTGCTGCCTGTCAATGCAACAGTGTTCTAAACTGGCCTTTGGCTCCTGATAATAGGAACTAGAAGATCTAGGAATCTGCAGAACAGGCATGGTATTGCAAATCATGGGCTCCAATGGCCTCTAACATTGGAGCCAATCCTGCAGTGGAAAAACAGTTGGGAATATGTGGACAGTATTTGTTGAAAGCTGGCAAACTGAATAGTGTTCTTAGTATATTTACAGTGATCAGGTAGCGGACTTTTTATTTCCTTTTAGCCATGGCAACTCCTTGTCTCTTTCCCAGTTCCACTGTACCTAGCTAGTGCCTTTCTGCAGGTGGCTACAAGTAATTGGGGAAAGGGCTTAGATCCTGCACAGACATGGCTTAGTAGGGGCTACAAGGGTTAGCTCCTTCTTATGCTGATCTCTTCTAATTAATGCACGAAGTAGACCAGCTTTCACTCACCTGATGCCCTCCAGATGTATTGGACTACAATATAGCTGCAGCTGATGAAACCTGTAGCGCAAAAACATCTGGAGAGCACCTGGTTAGTGAAGACCAAAGTAGACTATCTCCTGACCCTTTGGGGCAAAACATTTAAGGCATAGATAACTTAATACCCTTATTCCTGACAGGTGAATAAAGAATTGAAGTACAAGCTTTGGTATTGATATTTAACTGGGGCTAAAACTTTTATTAAACAATGCAATCTGAAACAAGCAACAACCTTTCCTGTTAACTCTGAATCACTTAGCTGGATATTCAAGTTAACTCTGCTTTGACTGTTTGCTGTCTCTGTGGTTGATACATGTTTCAGTTTTTAGGTTTCTTTGCTGATTTTTTTCTGGGCAGTGCCCTGCCAACTTAGCTAATGAAAGGGACATGAGCTGTTTGTGTAAGTCATGAGGCTGTGGCTGATGCATAGATAATGGAGTCCTTTCTCCTGCAGTGGGCCGGCTCCTTATCGAGTTCAGCACTCCCATGAGCATGGAGAGGGTGCAACGGGAAAACCCAGATGTGCGGGAGGGCGGCAAGTACTCTCCCCCAGACTGTGTGCCTCGCCAGAAGGTGGCCATCCTCATTCCGTTCCGGCACCGGGAGCACCACCTCAAGTACTGGCTGCACTACCTGCACCCAATTCTACGGCGCCAGAAGGTGTCTTATGGCATCTATATAATTAACCAGGTGCGTAGAGAATGATAATGTGGGGGCAGTGGTGCAGTTGGGTCATTGTGCATTCTGGACTGAATGGTCTCATGGGCATCCCCTTCAGGTGGTACTGTGCATTACTTCAAAATAAGTGCACCATGAACTTTGCACCTATGGTGTGGAATGTGACGTAGATGCTTCTCACTTGCTTCTTGATTTAAAAAATCAGGCCTGCTCTCTGACATGACAATAAACCTGAAATACAGGTAGTGGGACTTTGCAGGATCTATAAAGGGAAATAGACAGTTCTGGAAAAAATGGGGGGAGGGGAAATAGAATGTTATTCACAATGAAATGTAACAAGAGAGAGGTCGGCCAGCTGCATCAGGTAACAGTAAGAGGGTCGTGACAGTTGATGTGACCCCGTTCCTTCATTATCTTTCCATACAGTATGGTGAAGACACCTTTAACCGAGCTAAGCTGTTGAATGTGGGCTTCCTAGAAGCCCTTCGAGATGATGAGAGCTATGACTGCTTCATCTTCAGCGACGTTGACCTGGTGCCCATGGATGACCGGAATCTCTATCGCTGTTATGACCAACCCCGGCACTTTGCTGTTGCCATGGATAAGTTTGGCTTCCGGTGAGTTTGTGCACTTTGATCTTTTTTGAGATGCCAGTGGCCCCTTGAAATTGTTCAGAGTGTCAGAGGCAAAATGGAAGGAGGAATGTATGACTTTATTGCACACATAACTTACCTTGCCAATGTAGCATAATTGAAACTGCCTTGTTGGAGACCGTATGGGGAGAAATATCCCTCCTGCAGTGTGTGCTCTCATTCTGTGTGGCTTGGACCTTGTGGGGACCTGCAAGCTGTGAAATGTGTTTCTTATCTAGATTGCTGTACAGGAACCTCCCCCATTCTTAAGACCACCATGTCACGTTTCTTCATCATTTGCAGTTTTTGTACTTAAAAATGGGGGTATACAACAGCTTTGGATGAATCCCAAGCCAAAGCAGGGTGCTTTACAGGGATTCTGGGATTGTCTGAGAAAAAGTGGAAGCTTTTCAGGGATCTAGAGACAAAGTGGGGATTTCCCAAAGTGCCTCATGGCGCTGTGACAACTCTGACAATTGTCTGCTGAAAGCAAAACGAATGTAGCTAACCTTCGTGTATAAGGAAAACACAAGGGTGGTGGAATGGCTGAAGTAGAACAAATGCCAGGGTAAGTGGGGTGAGGATTCTGTTGTGACCGACAAGTCAAGCTTGTAAACAGAGGGAATGAGTTCACCTGGAGTCTTCAACCCAGTGCTTTGTGGGGAGGAAAGGGAATCCCTTTTAGTTTTGTCCCCTGACCCCCAAGATTAACTTTAAAGGTACCTAGTTCACAAAAATTGAACCAATTTGTCTGCCATTGGCAAGTTTCATACCTAGGAAAACCTCTTTCATGTCTGCTTTCCGAACAATTGCCCTCCAAAGACATGGGAAGTTTAAGTGGACACCTTTTTATCCATCCCCAAACTGTGAAGGCTGTCCTTGTGGGAAAACCAATGAAGCTATCATTCAGAAATTTGACAGGACTCATCTTCCTTGGAGGCTCTGATGTCTGCAACTTTCATCCAATAGTGGGGGAGGGGGGAAAGTTTCCTTTAAAAAATAACCATCGAATTTCAAAGGTACCTGACAGAAAAAAGCCCCACCCTGGAACTATTTGGCTGGCTGAATCCACTGTGGAGTGGCTAATGTGCCTCAAAATTTTATCCACTGTAAAAAGGGGGAACGGTATAGCTTAAAAACAACAACAACCTAATAGTGAATGAGGGGAAATGAAACCTTGTTTTTCCCAACTCAGACACTGAAGCACTTGGGACTGAGGCATGTTGTTTTCTGAAGTACTGACTCAAGGTCCAAACTGAATCTTCTGTTTGGTGCACACCCCTAATTTAAACTTTGCTGCATCTTATATGACTAGATGAAATACTCCAGGGAAGTCCTTGTGATACCACATTATGGAATGGGCGCTTGCAAAACCTATATGAAGGTGATGTAAACAAGCAGAGAGGATCCCCACGTGAATGTTCTGTGTTGCCTATATCCTTACCTGCCAAACTAGGCAAAAGGAGACGGAGGAGGTACAGTGTGTATAAAATGGAATCCTGCATTCCAGCTAAGGAGAAGGGAAATGGGAAGGATTTAGGAGAGACCTGATGCAGTGGGAGCAATGGGTGACATCACATGGCTGATTTGGAAACTGGGATTTAGACTGTGTCAGGTGTAGCTTGGACCACCCAGGTTCTGTGCTCCTGAACTCATTCGTGGCTTGACTGATTCCCATCTCTCCTGCTTGTCCTCTGCAGGCTGCCATACTCTGGCTACTTCGGAGGTGTCTCTGGCCTGAGCAAGACACAGTTTCTGAAGATCAATGGCTTCCCTAACGAGTACTGGGGCTGGGGTGGGGAAGATGACGACATCTTTAACCGGTGCGTGAGAGGCTGGGCCAAGCCTAGCCAGAACTTGTTCTCTGCAAGTTTGTTGTAGTAGGCATGTAGTCTGTTTTTCCATGTGGCGTCTCCTGGGAATGTGCTGAGTGGCAGGGAACAGCATTCTCTTCTGGGGTGGGGTAGCTGTGCAAATGGCAGGTGGCAGTATGCAACACCTGCCTTTTCTATAACAATGCTCCCAAATCTGAGAGAGGAGGACACAGGCAGGTAGGTATCCCATAGCACATAACAGGCAGGGCCAAATAGAAGGCCTGGGGAGCCAATACTCTGAAAGCCAGAAGGGGTTGGGGTTGCTGAGGACTGGAGGGTGAGGACTAACTCCTGCTTTATTTAGAGTTTGCCCCCAACCTGTCTGCTGATCTTTGAGCTGCGCTGTTTCTTTGCACAGGATCTCGCTTAATGGCATGAAAGTGTCACGTCCTGATGCCCGCATTGGGCGCTACCGCATGATCAAGCACGAGCGTGACCGACACAACGAGCCCAATCCCCAGCGGTGAGACAATGTGCTTGCTAGCTCCCTACCTAGTCCATTTGCAAGCTACATAAGGAGATAGAAAGCTCCCACAAAATTTCTGCACCGTTTTCCAGGGCACATAATGGCTTTCAAGCCTGATTTTCAATGGAAAATAATCTTCCAGATGCCTCTTCCCTTTTATAGCATACTACTCAGTATGAGGAGAGAAGGGCCACATTTGTTTGCGTCCCCGTAGGATTTCCATGAGACAAACCAAGGTAGCCTACAAGTCCTTAGCCTTCCCCCTGAGTGTTTTCTATTACTGTGTGTGCATTCCTCTCTTTCTGACCCCATCCCCCATTTTAATTCCACTCTCTGCCTCTTATTTCTAAGAGACACAGACATGAATCAGAATCCCAACCATGCACCAGGTGTGATTGGTTAAATCTATGTTCTGCTAGTGCTAGGCAACGAAAAAGAAAGGGACTCCTGTCCTGTGCCCTAACATTTATTGTCTGGAACCAGAGAAAAGCCACAGCTGGCATGGTTTCAGAGCAAAATACTAAACTTCTTTCATGAGACCCTGACATTCGACTTGAGAAGGTTGTGTGGTAGTAGTGATAATCACCTATCATGAGAACTAAATGCAGTCACCATCCATGGCCTTCCAGGATCCTATGATGCCATCACACCTTGCAACCTTGCTATATCATTTGATAGGGACTGTTGTTTTACAGCTAAGCTCACTCTGTTACTTGGAACTTTCAGCCTGGAAGGGCTGTGTACAGTGACTGTCCGTTCATGTGTTCAGAAGACACAATTTCCTTTTGGAAGTCCCACGCAGTGCTTTGTATGCTGGAAATGTGACATAAGAAATTGCTTTATTGTGCGTGGATAATGTAACGTAAGGCTCTACCCAAAATCCTTCCAAGTGGCCTGAGCTGTCATTAGACTCTCTATTCCATTCATCAAGGAATGGCTTGTAGGTTTAACTTGAGTTAATCTAACTGCCTACTTACATGTGTAAGATGAGTTTCTCTCTGGTTCTCCCGGCAGGTTCACCAAAATCCAGAATACCAAGGTGACCATGAAACGCGACGGCATTGGCTCGCTACAGTACCGCCTGGTGGAGGTGGTTCGTCGTCCCATGTACACCAATGTAACCGTGGAGATTGGCCGCCCACCACCACGCCCCCCTCGGGGCTGACTCTTTGCTGCCTGGCTCTGCCCATGGCCCCATGCATGAGGAGCTGTGCGGATCCCAGCCCTGACTGGCTCAGAGGACTGTGTCCTGGCTTGGAGGAGCTGTCTGCCTCCTTTGTGGGGATGCGGGAAAGGCCAAGAATACATCTTCGCCTTTCCCCAGCCTTTGGCTGAAGCCCATCTCCTGATCACTAGTCAGTTCCCCACAGTGCCCTTCACAGGTTGGGGAGGAAGTGTGTGTGTGTCATGGTGCCTGGTGCAGCACTTAGGGGTCCTGGGCACAGCCAAGCCCCACTCCTGGTTGGAAGGCACTGAGAGCAGAGAAACCTTGTGCAGGTTCTTGAACCTCCCTATCCTCTCCCAGAACTTTTCACAGAGCGGCATCCCTTAAGGATCCCGGAAGTACAGTACAGGTAGTTGTTTACCTTTCCTCTCCGTGTGCAAGAGTGCCGTTTGAGCCTTCCTTCCAGGGGATGGCCTGGCATTGCGACAAATGCCAGCTCGCAAGGTGTCCAGGTGGTTCACTCGTGCCCAGCTGAGGAGAAGCTCTTCCAAAGGAGAAGCTCTAATGGGCCTGGCCACTGCCCACCTCCATTCATGGCTTGGTGCTGTCCCCCTGCTGGGCCCTGGGTGTCACTTCTGGCTCCAGTAACACAGGGGCGTTTTATACAAAACCCTCATTAGAATACTTGAGTGCTTCCTGGGTTAGTGTGACAGGTAGCCTGTCTGTCAAGGGACAACAGGTCACTCTTCCTAGCAGTGTTTGCTCTTCTGTCTGTGAATGGGGAATGTTGGTTGGGCAGCAAGGGTGGAATCAAAATGGCATGGTTCAGCCTACTCTCTGGTGTGGGCTGGCTTCTCTTTTTTTACAGGCACCGATGGGCCTATGGCCATGGCTACAGAACAGAGGAAGGTGAAGTTGGCTTCTTGCTGCCTGTCCCCTACCTCTCACCTCCAACCCACTTACCCCATACCAACCCCCACTCACCAATAAACCTTCCCGCCATCTGCCAGGCAACCTGCCGTTGACCACTCATCATGCCCTGCCACCACCTGAGGCCAGGCCCCTGGGTCCGTCTGCTCATGACACATGGTGGCCGTGTGCCTAATTCCTGGAGCTAGGAAGCTGCTGGTGTCCCTCATCTCTGGTTATGGTGCCTGGCAGGTAGAATCTCCTGCACTGGTACACTTTGGGGTGGCAGCTGGGCCAGGCTTGAAGCTAGGCATCAGCGTGTTGCGAAGCCCAGGTGTTGGTGACTTTTGTACATTTGAATGTTTTGATCCCTTTTCAAGCCTATGGTGAATGCAGCACTGGTCACTATGATCAGACTTTTGTATTCAATAAAGTTTCAAAACTTGGGAGACTCCTTGCCTATAGGATTCAGGTGGGGGTCTGTGGATAGGGGCAACGCTGCAGGTTTATGCAATCTGCACCCTTCCCTCCTTGTGCTCATCTTGGCAAGGTACAAAATGAAGAATTAAATTCGTTTCCAAACGAATGGCACCTCATTGTGCTTCCCCAACATGTTTGTTTAAAGCAGGGACTGGGTGTTCTGGCCCAGGAAACTCTGGGCGTAGTTACTCAGCCCAGAAGACAAGAGAGAACTATTCTACAAGGTTCTTTTATTGATGCTCTCACACACAGAAAAACTGTAGCAAAGTTTTTCTGTAGCAAAAGATGCTACGTTTAGTTGAAGCTGGAGTGGGAATGTGGAGGTGGTTGAGGGGTGATTCCCTAAATCATATGGGGAACCTCTGGCTCTCTAGATGTGGCTAAATTATTCCTGACCCTTAGCCATGCTGGCTATAGCTGATGGGAGCTGGGAGTCCAACTATATCTGAATGGCCACAGGTTGCCCACCCATCCTAAATAAAACAGGCTTTCTCATATGAGCTACTCCCCTGCGTAATAACTCTAGACATTGTCAAGGGAAAGGGGGTAGATCTGGAAAGGGGGCTGCAACTGGCAATTGCTTATGTGTATGGTTAAAGGAGTTGGGCCAGGGCTGGGTGTAAGGGCACACTAGGGCTTGTCTGCATAAGCAGAAGCCTTGCAGGTGCTGAAGAATGGCTGGCCCAGGAATTGTTTGGTGTTTGGAGCAGCTCAGGTGTGATGTGCACCTGTAGCCCGGCATCCCCGTAGCCGCTCACATTTAGCTAAGCGGTTTCCTTCCCAGTAACCGGCGTCCTGGCCGTCATGACAGCGGCAACGGGTGCAGGGCCCCACCCATATGCTCTCCCCAGCAGGAATTACGTGTCGCTGGCTCCCATCCACATAGCAGTTGGGCCCTGTGGAGAGACATGTCCATGTATTAGAGTCTGCCATTGTTTGCAGAAGTCTCATCATGAATCTTAGAAGCAGAAATGGCAAGCAGTTTAAGAGTACACGTGATAGGTGGGGGAGTCCCTAGTAGCTGGGGCAACCCAGCCAGATGGCCAGAGTGTAAATAATAAAATTATTATTATTATTACTCCAGCATTACATCCCTATCCTCTACTGGGAGCTCACCTGGTGCCTGTTCGTCCACAGGTTCTGTGCTAGAGGCTGCTTTTGTACCAGGAGGACACTTTTCATTTTCTGGGGAGCCCCTCTTCTAACACTAGGGCCAAACACCTGCCAGATCCTTCAAGATGAGGTGGGGGCTACCAAGTGCCCCCCATCATTTCTAAGTAGGAGGCTTCCTGTTCAGTTAAGCAAGCTTGTGCCTGGTCAGCTTGGCCCAATTCCTCTCACTTCCCAGCTCCATTAGGACAGGGGCCCTGAACAGCGAGACAGACAAAGTTCTCTCCCCCTTCTGGAGAGCTTAAAGTGGAACATTTGTCCCTTGCTGTGAAGGTGTGTCTTTCTCACCATCCTCACAGGTGGGGCAGCAGTGGCCCTTCTCGTAGACGGGATTGACGCAGGGCGGAGGGGCGCAGTCTGCCACTAGGCAACGGGCGATGCCATCTAGGTCACAGGTACACTGCTCACACTCTGAGGGCTGTGAGAGACAAATATTGGTCAATAGAGCAAGGCAGCTTTACAGCAGCACAGAGCACACGGTTAGGATGATGTTGCAGCTCCAGAACTATTTTGCATCAGTGGTGCAGAAGCTTATTCTTTTCTGAGAATTGCATTCCCTTGGGAATGTGTTGAGAATTCCATGCCAGTGGTGTGCTGGTCCAGAGTCAAAGTGGGTAGGGCATCTCCTCTGCTACCCTCTTTCCCCTGTTTCCCTCCCCCTTTCCCTCCTAATTAAATTAGGGTGAGAGAAATAGGTTAACCACCCACCCCACCCCACCATGTTGCAGAATTGGCTAATTCATTCTGGAACTGCAAAATCCAGTCATGTCTTCTGTCTGTAACTTGCTAAAAGAGATATGCATGTGCACATGCCTCAGAAACTCATGCCTCAGATACTTAATTGGATTAGGCTCCTGGCTGCATCTTTGCTTACCTGTCTCTGTGCTTTAAGTATCGGGGGGGGGGGGGTGATCGCAAAAGAAATATAAGGCCCACTGTCTTCTTTTTTTTGTAATGTGTGAAGAAGCATTCCAAACTGAATGCATAGCCATGGCAGTACTGGGATTATACCATCAGATGGCACTATCAACCAAGAATGGTAGATAACGAGGGAGGAAAAAGCTTCTGTCCCAATCTCCCTTGGCTTTGTATATCTTGTCAGCTCTGGCCAACTGAAGATTACTCTCAAATAATCATGCGGCTGGCCACTGGGGAAACTGACTGGTCATAAGAAAATGTTGAATAGAGAAAACTGAGTGTGTGTGAGATTGTCCCCAGTAGCACAGGACCATCAGGGATCCCAATATGCTAAAAAGGCCCTTGAATGTGTTTTGGAACCCGTTACCCAATCAAGCTCCTCCTTAAAATATCCAGCAAAGGATACTGAAGTCAATTTCAGCACCTCACCTCTTATTTGCCTTCTCACTTGCAAAACATGAGGCTAATTCTAGCCAAGCCACATGCCTTTGTTCTCTGCCCTAAGGGGAAAGTTCCAAGATTCTACCTTCTTCTGTCAAATTCCCTCCCTCCTGAACTAATAGGTTGGTTGTCTGATTTCACACTTTCAGGGTGGGATGATAAAGACTGGGCTCCACAAATAAAAACATTGGTCACTTGCTCTAGGTCACTTGTCACAATACTTTAATAACAAAGCTGGAAGATGACATCAACATTTAACCCCAAAAATCATATCTTAATGATATAATTGTCCATGATCATCTTTTATAACTCCAGGGAAGGAGATTGCACAACTTCACTGGCAAGTTGATATCTTGTTCTTATTACAAATTTTACTACAAACCTACAGTACAAAGGAAAGTGTTTACCCTTCCTAATTACAGAACTTCTCTCTATCTTGATCTACAGCACTTGTCTTGCTTATAAGCAAATACAAGATAACCTAGTTCCAGGAGGTGCTGGGAAGCAGCCCTATATTACTGTATCCACAACCCAGATGTTCTGGACCTAGAGCAAAATCTGGCCACCCCTAGTAAAGAACTGAGAAGCTTTGGCTGAGCAAAGTATTTTAGGGCAAGTTAGGCGCCAGCTGAATGTTAGGCGCCTACAGACAGCCACCCAATCTTAAACAACTCCTCACCCACAATAATACAACCACCAGACTTAACATGGACACTGGTACCAGAGCCTGCAATAAACCCAGATGCCAACTTTGCTGCCACATACACCCAGACAACACCATTACTGGCCCCAACAACATCCAACATACCATCTCAGGACTATTTAATTGCTCATCCTCTAACATTGTGTATGCCATCAAATGCCAACAGTGCCCTTCAGCTCTCTATATTGGACAAACAGGCCAAACCCTACGCCAAAGGATAAATGGACATAAATCTGACATCAGGAACCAGAAGACAGAAAAACCAGTAGGAGAACACTTCAATCTCCCAGGACATTCTATACAAGATCTCAAAGTAGCTGTCTTACTACAAAAGAATTTCAGAAATAGACTGGAAAGAGAAGTTGCTGAATTGCAACTTATCACCAAGCTCAAAACCATGGAGGGACCTGGTTTGAACAGAGATATCGGGTTCTTATCTCATTATACATGATAAGCGATCTTCAGCCATCTCAACCCTTGCTTTTTCATGCAAAACCATTTGCAGTCGTTTGCGGTCATCAACAGCTATCAGTCAGTCAATCACCCATTTCCACCACCCTTCTGAGTGATCCCCCCTCCCCATCCCCACCCCTCCCCACCCCTTCTCTACATAAGTGCCTGGAAACTTCCATTTCACTGTATCTGAAGAAGTGTGCATGCACACGAAAGCTCATACCAAAATAAAAACTTAGTTGGTCTTTAAGGTGCTACTGAAGGAATTTTTTTATTTTGCTATTTTATGATATTTTGGTTGGCCATATTAAAGTAGGTTTTTTTGGGGGGGGTGGGACTATGGCTCAATATGGCTTTGCAGAAAGCATTTACTTTCTGTGTGCCTTTCAATAGAATTTTGTGTTTGGGTAAATGGGACAGGCCAAGAGAGACCAGGCATCGAACAGACACACGATAAATTTGGTGTTTAGGTAATAGACAATTCACCTAGGAAGAACCCCACTGCCCATTCTTTGACTATATGTAGCTTCTTCATCAATGCACTTATTTTTGCAAACGCTCAATTCATGCTATCCAAAGAGCCATGGAGCCCAGGAATGGAGGGCTTTGATCTTCCACCTGCAGCCTCGGGACCAGAATTTGACTCTCTTCGGCTAGTGCAGGCCTAGTGCCAAAAATAATCCTTTCTCCACCCACCCTCAATTGTCCGAGTCAGCCATGCTAGAGATTGTTTGGTCTGTGACTCAGGTCCTAAAATAAACTACACACATTTTTGGCAGCGACAGACAATAGCCAGAAGCAAGGTGCTGAACTGGTCAATGTCAGGCCTAAGAAATGGATGAAAATGAAATTCAATTAGTCCAGGCACGTCCAACAGGTAGATCGTGATCTACCGGTAGATCACTGGACGTCTGTGGTAGATCACTGGCTCCCCCCAAAGAAGCTCAACAACTTTGGCTCCCCTAAAAAATGCTCAACATTTTAGCCCTTAACCCCCCCAAAAGAGGGCTTTCCTCCCGCCTCAGAAAATCTCAACAACTTTGACCTGAACCCCCCAAAAGGGGGTAGATCACTGCGAGTTTTTAACTCTGTGAGTAGATTGCAGTCTCTTTGGAGTCGGCCACCCCTGTCAAAGGATGCTCAGCTAGGTACTAGAGCCAATAAAATTGCCTTCTGAATTATCAAAGAGCTTTGGTTTTATGGGAACATCTTAAGAGTACCTCCAGCTTCATAGAGCACTTTTGATTTGGTGCTTCTCACCCACTTTGGAAAAATGCAATTTATCAGTTTTGTTTGTATTTTATTTTGCTGCCTTCAGCCAGTAATGAACAAACTATAAAGAGACACCCAGAATTCCTGCTTCCAGTCCCTTACTCTCCTGCCTAGGCCTCCCTTTAAGAACAAGATTTAAGAAACAGAAGTGACCGCTTGCGATTCTTAGACAGTGCCTTTTTCAGGAGCATTCGCCTTTTCTCCTGCTTTTGAATATCCTCATTTGCCCATCCATCACCCACCCAACCCTGCCCACCTCGCTCTAGATTCCTTCTCATGCCACCCCCATCTCACCCCTTTGCCTAATTCTCCCGTGTATGCCTTACCTGGAAATGCTGCCCCAGCTCATACACTTGTCCACGGTGCTCGCAGCCAACCCTTTCGCAGCGTGGGCAGCAGTCGCTGGGGTAGTGGCTGACGTGAATGCAGGCAGGTGGCAGAGAGGTGCAGTCCGTGCGGGCGCAGGCGGGCCCCTCCGCTGTGCACTCGCACTGGGTGCAGTGGTCACTGTCCAGGAAATACCACTCCCCAACGTAGTACAGGCTCCCGTTGGCATCGCACGTGGTCACTGGCCCTGCCAGTCCTGGGATGGGCACCAGAGTCAGCAGCAGCAGCAGCGGCGCTAAGCTCAGCTGTGCCAACGGAAAGGGCATCGCTGAACTCGAGGGACAGGTGATGGGCATGGGAGTTGGCGAGAGGGAGGAGCAGAGTAGCAGCAGCAGCAGCAGCAGTAGGGGAGCGAAGCGGAGGAGAGCTGGCGGGGAGAGTGGGCATCCAGTCCGCCCCAACGCCGCCCGCGGGGTCCCGCCGGGAGGTTGCCTGCTGAAGCTGCGGCTAATAACCGCCCTGGCGTGCCTCGGCCTTTGTGCAGCCGCCGCCCGGCCTGGCCCGCCCCTTCTTGCAACCCGAGCCCGCCCAGGGGCACAGCACCCCCTCCCCAACGGAGCGGGCGGGACCGGGGCGGTGGGAGGGACCTTGCCCTCTATCTGCACCTCAGGAAAAGCCTAAGTCCACTGTGCTCTCCTCTTCGTTCGTGCCCGGCTCGCTCCACTCCAAACCCCTCGAACACTCATCCGGGGAGCCAATGCTGCGTCTCCACAGTTCCCAGTCTCCGTGGCCTCCCAAAACACGCGCGGCGCTGGATCTCTCTCTCTCTCTCCCTCCCCCCCCCTATTCCTAGGAACATCAATGGGCAAAGAAAGAAGTTTCTCAATACTGTACTGTTGCCAAAGCGTAAAGCCACTGGGACCACTCCCGAATCAAAACTGGCGGACGCGTGACTGCTCTTTACCTCTGATTGCTTGGATGCATGCGCGGGCGCGCCAATAGCTTCAATGCACACGCTTCCTTCCCACGGAATCCCCGTCTCCACGCTCGACCGACATCCTGACTGCCTCCTGGGCACGGCTCCTTTAAGAGGCGAGGCTTCAGAGGAACGCGGCGGGGCGTTTCCATGGAGACGGCGAGTTTATATTCCAGAGAGCTGGAGGGGGCAGAGGGGGGAGGGGAATCGGATAGGGCAAGACGCCTGGCCCTCCGCCCCTCCGCCCGGTGTCGCAGGTGAGGGCTACCGCAGAGTTATATCCGTGAGTCCGTAGGAAGTGTGGGGAGAGTAAAAGGCCTGGGGCGGAAGTGGGCTCGGTGGGCCGAGACGTAGGTGAGTTAAGCACTGGGGAGCAACTACCGGGGGGGGGATAATGGGCAATAGGTTACATTTGAGGCTATAACGATTAACGGGAATTAATGTGGCTCTGGGGGTTAATGTGAAGGTATGAGTTTGGTATATGGGGAGCAGGAAAAATTATATGCAGTTATTCTCTGGTGGCCAACGTGGGAGAAAGGTGAGTGCAAGTAACATGATTTGTAGACAGTAGTGCAACGCGGGGAAAGTACAGAGCCCCACAAAAATGAGGTGCCTCAAATGGCCATCTAGAGAGTGTCAGGTGATGGAGTCAGGAACAAACGACCTGTGGCAACACCTGGGCTGGCATGATGGGCATGTTGTGGTCTATTGGGGCTGATGGTACTCACAGCCACATCCTTATTTTCTACAACAGTTTTAGTCAGAGGGTGGTTAGACAGGCATGTACATGGCACTATATTTTATTTTTTACTTTTACTTTCTTTATTTTTTATTTTTTTAAAGACTATTAAAATTTCCAATTAAACACATTTAAACAAAAACAAAACATACAACCACAAACACAACAACACATAATAAACATAATAAACACAAACAATTTTCTTCTTAGCATCTTATCAATTATTACAATTTTCTTTGCTCTGCCAAGCTTTGACTTCCCTCCTTCCCCCCAATCGGTTTTCTTATCCATTCCTATCTCACAGTTCCTTTATTCCTTCTACTTAAAGTCAATTTGTAGGATTTATTTCAGTCCTGCAAGTGTCTTTAAACTTCTACAGTTCTTCTCCATATAGTCCAATTTTTTACTTTTACTTTCATCCTTGGTGCTTTCTCCCCCCAAATATGTGTTTAACATCAGGGCAGCAGAAGCAAATTCCATTGTATTCCTGTAATGCTAGTGCTATGACTTAAGTGAGTTTAGAATGTGAAACTGTTCATGCTCAGAGTATTTCACAACCATTTATTTATTGTGTATCAGGAATGTAGGAGCAGTTGTAAAACATGGGAATGGCTTACCTTACGACTGACAACTGACAAATGTAATATGTGTGGCTGTCTAATGGGAGAGGAGTGTAAAACCATGGATGTGGCCAGGATTTTAGTTGGGGAGGGACAAAGTTGTTGAGCTTTTCTTGGGAAATCATGGGTGAAAATAGCTCATAAATAGGACATTGCGGGGGACCAGGCTTCTGTTGGGGGGGGGCAGAACCTCAGAATTGAATACTTTCAATGCTTTTCAATAATATTTGTGAATCTTGGGAGGGCAGCAGCCCATTAAGTTCAGTGTCTAAAATTACCTAGGTGCACCACTGCATGTGGCACCGAGTAGTTGTGATGTGGAGCTTCTACTCACTGTCTCATTGGCACAACCTTTTTTTCCTTTAAAGCTTCATTTATCGTGGAATCGGATAAAGCACCCATGTCACCCTTGCCTGGTGCATCTGGGGAACCCTTCCAGTCAGTACCATCACTCTGGAGAATGGTAGAGGAACAATTAGCACCCAGTGAGAGGCTTGAGGCGAAAGCTATCTTGGGTCATGGCCTTGTGGAACGGAGCTTGGAACTTCATGCTGAGGTTAAGTACCGAAATACTGGATCTCCTATTCAAAATGATTCACAAAAGAGCAGAACAAACAAACAAACCACCCCTCTTACTACACAATTTAGAAGTGGCTGGTGACAAAGGAATATCTGAATAAAGCATCAAATCTAAGTCTCATCACCTAAAAAGGCAGCACTAATTTTGTAAGGGGGTTTGACTGATGAAAGGGCCCACCTTTTATGACTATAGATTGAGTGGAGTGGACAGAGCTAAAATTGAGTGGAACTAAGGGAGGGCTTATAAATTGGATTAAGCCCCCTTCCACTGAGCACTGGCCACTAGTTTTGGCACACATGCATTTTCATATAGAGTGGCATTCATGTGTACAATGATCTTTTATGGAGAAAGCCTCTGGTTTGCCACTTACACCTGATTTAAATGCTGTTTAATTTCAGTGAAAGGAAAGCATATCTGAGAAGGCAAGTCAAGGATAAAAAATTAAATGTTGCAACCACCCCCTCCCTGTTTGACACGGTCCCCATTTGCCAGCTCCCAGCTCAGCTGGTTCCTAATGCTTGGCCAGAGCCCCTAATCCATGCTATTCCAGGCCCTTTGTTCTCCTCCAGCCATTCATGCCCTTTCTTTATTCAGCATGGTCCTGACTGCAGCTGAGTAGAACAGTAAACATCCCAAAGGCTTTTCACATGGTAATTGCCTTACCTCCTCCTGAAACCAGAAGAGCAAGCATAGCACACCCTGACCAGATGGCACCTTTTTCTCTCTATCACTTCTTCATGTTAGAGCTTTGCTTGAGATCCAGCCCCCACACACCCCAACTTCGTGACTAGTGACCCCTTCCCAGCCTTTATGGGGTCTCTCACCTGGCTGTCTATTACCTCTTCATCACAAGCCTGATAAATGTGACCCAGGTACTGCCTGTCTCCCTGCTGTGTTCTTGTATGTGTCTCTGCTCCCTTCCCTAACTGGATATCTGAGAGGCCGCCCAGGGAAGCAGCTGTACCATAACGTTCCGCTTGTGGATGTGTGGGGCCAGAAAGGGAGTTCTGGCACTCGCTTGCCTTACAAATATCCTGCAGATATTTTTGCGGCATGACCTTGACTTTCCTCATGGGGGGAGGGAGGGAATGATTGTGGGTGGGCTGTCTGCAGCTTTGCACCTTTTATGGAGTGTACAGACGGCAACAATGCAGTGCCCTCTTGCCAACTACATTGGAATGACAGTGTCCTGCCTGCTGTTCTTATCTTCTGCAGGCAACTTTGCCCACTTTCTGCGAAAGGGTTTTTTTTATAAAAAAAAAAATCCTAAAAGCTTCACTCTTAACCCTAAAATACTCTTCACATAAACTAATAGCCTTATAGTCTATTCCCAGTCTTAGGGCAGATGCAATGTTAGGCATCTTTTATTCCCTTGATGCATGACATACTTCTGAAAAGTTTTCAGTTCCCTGACTGTGGCCTTTATGAAATGTAATTGTCTACCATCAGGTGAGTAGTTAACCCATGGCTAGGTATTGGTTTTCTTTTCTTGCAGGCAGGCACCTGGCTTGATTTCCAGATGTGCAACTTGTATTTTTAGGTTGTGTCAGTGCTTCATCATTTGGGGAGGTGGAGGCTGGGGGCAAGATTACTTTGAGAAAGTTATTACAGTTTGTGTCAATGTGCACATGTGTGAATTTCTGCATGTGGCTATGCACTGTTCCTAATGCAGTCCAACCCCTTCCCTATTTACAGGTGCAAACACTGTTGGAATTCCATCAGGAGTTGCAGTCAGCCCCCCTTGGAGTGGAACAAAGCCCACTGCAAGCAGCTGACAGCTGGGCCTTGCTGGCAGCTCCCCCCAACCTCAAGGAGCTGGTGAGGGAGGAGATCCGCCTTCTTCTAATTGGTCTACAGCAGAAGGCATTGCAGGAAGGCAGGTACTGGAGAGATCAGAAGAAAAGGGACTTGAGAGAATTAAGGGCTGAGTTGAGGGGGAGCAAGTAGTAGGGATAGAAGACAAGCAAGCAGAATATCTTAAGACCTGAAGCCTATTTGATATAAGAATGAGCCCATTAGTTTCCAACTGTTGTGGCTGGTGGTATTTATGTGTTTGGAATGGGTGAGTTTTATATCATCTTTTGATAGTCCAGATTGAGGAAGCCATTATTTGTTATGAAAGGCTTAGTTTCATGAGACAAATCAGTTAGGAGGCTAGAGAATAACTTACTTCAACAGCAACAGGATGGGGGGGAAACCTCTGATTCCACTCAGATATACATAAGTCCAGTGCCACCTAGTGACTAAACTATATGTTTACACTATTGACGCAGTATTCTTTCTCCCTTTGCCTTCTAAGGGTGACTGTTTCAGAAATGCTTACTACGTAGGAAATATCAGTTCCAATGCAATTTAATTGGCAGTTCCAGTATAGTTTCAACATGACTGCCACTCAGATGGCCGATGTCCAGCGAAAATAACTTGTGCCAAACATATGTTTGCACCATACACCTCCATCTGTAACTTGCGCTCCCCATTCAAGTGCAGCTTGTCAGTTTGTGTGTCTCTCTTGTCTTTTTTATCTGTAGAATTAATTCCAGCCTTACATTACCATTCTTTGGGGCTCAGCCATATAGCCTTTGTCATTCCCACTTAACTCCCTTTACATCATGCAGGAATCACATTCCTGAGTGCCTCTGTCAAGAATGCCAGTCCTGCTAGTGCGTTTGTTTTTTATGGTGTGTTCAGTCCATAGCCTGAGGCTGGGATTATGTCCCACCTCCAAGTTCAAAGTGAGCATTCATCCGAGTGAGCACTGGGATCAGCACCTGCTGGAACCCTTGCCTGAGGATTTGCTCCCTGCCTTAGCCCTGTGTAACCAATGAAGGCATGGAATAGAACAGGCTGGCTAGTAAGGGATGAGCTCTCAAACTCCTCATGCTGGAGTTGTTTGTACCATGTTGCCATATCGGAGAATCCCTTCACACCCTTCAAACCTTTCTACTGTACTATCTCTCAGTCACAACCTAAAATTCTGCATTTGTTTACTTACTTTTAAATAGCTCCCCTTGTGTTGAATTTCCCCACATTGACATGAGCACAGGCCATGGCTCCCTGTGTACTGCCTGGAACTGTGTGGTCTAATGTAGCCCCCGAGGCCTGTTTTGTTGGCCCTGGGCAACATTTGACACCCTCCCCAGCCCTCATATTGCCTTCCCAAAGCCAGATAAGCAAGGCACTAGGCTTAGCGAAGGAGGTGTAAAGGCTCTGACAGGGTCTTCCTGTCTCCTGTCTCCTGCCCAAAGCCTCATTAGTGCTTCCCTGGAGTGCTCTAGGACCCTCCCAAAGCCTGTTATCTCACTTAGCTGGCTTTGGGAAGGCAGAGCAAGGACTGGGGGGGCATCAAATTTTTGCCTCAGTCTCCCCACCACACAATACAGTATTTGTTCTATTGGTTCTGTGTCAAAGTACTTTTGTGGGACTATTTGGTATGGAAAGTTGGACCTTGCTGGGCTCTTTAGTCCAGCTTTTTTTTTCCTTTTAGGCTTCTATTCATTCCAGCTACTGGGTGGTTTTGTGACCTAGCACTGCCACAAACTGGTCTTCTCTTGTCCTTGTCAGCCCAAAGACTGGGGATTAACAATTGCCTTATGGCTGTACTTTTTTCTGCTTCACAGGAACCAAGATTGTGCCATTGCTAAATACAGCCCCCATGTGGTCACCTTTGCACTGAAGGGAAATTCTGGCAATAGTCAGTCTTCATCTGGGAGCAGTGCCCTAGTCAGGTAAGACTGAAGGAAGCTGCAGCCTCCACACAATGAGCTTCTGGGCTGTGACTTGTTCTTACCCAGAACACCAGGAACTGTATCACCACAGGAGTTCTCAGAATCCAGGACTGGTTTTGCCTGTAGGAAGCCTAACATCACAGAGTGCCATATACTTAGAAACCTAGCAGCAATTGGTTCTTTTTGCATCTGTGGGCAGTTTGGGGCTGATCACTATTATCCCATTTGATCCTCATACAAGTACCAGGAGCGGGGACTTGCAATGAATTGGCCTCCGTGCTAGTTTCAGTCCCATTGTGGTATTAATCTAGAAATGTGCTTGTATTATTTATATAGATATGCATATTATGCATGTGTAGAATTAGCAGTGGTGTGCCCACTTAAATTATAAGTCTCCATTTTGGATGGCACCTTAAAGTTAAGTCAGAGATGCTGTGAAATTACAGACCCAGCCCGCTAAGATGGAGCAATATCAATGGGGTGGGGAGCATAGCTGCCAAGTTCTCCCTTTTTTAAAGGGAAATTCCCTTATGCTAAATAGGCTTCCTCGCGAGAAAAGGGAAAACTTGGTAGCTATGGTGGGGAGACCCATTGAGCAAGCAGAAATCTTTGTGCAGGGCTTCCACTGACAGAGATGGTTAGGTGATTCCCACCCCTAGTATGTTTTCCTTTATATCTATTTGAAGAAACTTAGAGCAGTCTACTAAAGATAGACTAATAACTTGTGCTAACCATAAAACAACATCAACAGAGCTATGCTGGATCACTCCAAAGGACCATCTGTTCCTGCATCCTGCTCTCACATGGCCAGCCAGGTGCCTATGGAAAGCCTATAAGCTGGACCTACTGCAACAGCAGTCTCCTCACTTGTGATTACCAGCAACAGGTATTCAGAGGCATATTGCCTCTGTCAGTGGATGCAGAACATAGCCATCACAGCAAGTAGCCACTGATAACCTTATCTTCCATGAATTTGTATCATAGGTACCAACTCCCTGGGGCCCTGGGTGCCCGAGCACCCACAAAATTCCTCATGAAGTGGCCAGGCACCCACAAATTCTGGTGCCAGGGCCATGCACACTACATGGTACCCACAACCCTGGGCACCCACGGTTGCGGGGCCAAGCTGGCACTTCTGATTTGTATTAATATTTTAGAGCCATGTTAGTTGGTGGCCATCACTACATTTTGTGGGAGTGAATTCTATAGTTCAGCTGTGTGCTGTGTGAAGAAGTACTTTCTTTTGTCTGTGCTGAATCTTCCATCATTCTTTCATTGGATGGCCCTGGGTTCTAGTATTTTGAGAGGGGCATTTTTTTCTCCCTATCCTCTTCCTTCATACCATGCATAATCTTACACTATTGTCATACAGTGGTACCTCGGTTTATGAACACAATTGGTTCCAGTAGTCTGTTCATAAACTGAAGCGTTCATAAACTGAAGCGTTCATAAACTGAAGCGAACTTTCCCATTGAAAGTAATGGAAAGCGGATTAATCCGTTCCAGATGGGTCCGCGGAGTACTCAACCTGAAGCGTACTTAACCCGAAGTATGAGTGTAATTGGTTCTGGAAGTCCGTACTTAACCTGAAGTGTACTTAACCCGAAGCATGGGTGTAATTGGTTCCAGAAGTCTGTTCATAAACTAAAGCGAACTTTCCCATTGAAAGTAATGGAAAGTGAATTAATCCGTTCTAGATGGGTCCGTGGCATTCGTAAACGGAAAATTCGTAAACCGAGGTGTTCATAAACCGAGGTTCCACTGCATATCCCTTTATTTGCCTTTTATCTTAACTAACCTTTCCTCATAGGGGAGTTGCTCCACCCCTTTGACCATTTTGGTAGCTCTTTTCTGAACCTTTTCCAGCTCTGCAATATCCTTTTTGAGGTGAGGCAGCCTGAACTGTACATGGTACTCCAAGTGTGGTCTCACAATCAATTTGTATAATGGCTTTATGATATCAGCACTTCTATTTCCTAATGATCCACAACATAGAATTGACCTTTTTCACAGCAGTATCCTCTTGACCAGGTTTCCTCAACCTTGGCTCTCCAGATGTTTTTGGCCTACAACTCCCATGATCCCTAGCTAGCAGGACCAGTGGTCAGGGATGATGGACATTGTAGTCTTAAAACATCTGGAGGGCCCAAGGTTGAGAAGGCCTGCTCTTGACCAACCCTATCACACCTAAAACTAGGGCAGTAATCTGTTAGCATGTGTTGTTTTTCTTATATGCCTGATTTTATGCTTGCTTTTGTTTTCCTAAATGCACATTTCCTTTTGTTTAAGAATATACTTATCTTGAGGATTCAAGAGTTTAGGCTTAAACCCCCATAATAGCTTTAGATAAAATGTTTATGCATTTGGGTGTCCCATAGATTAAGATCCCAGAGACTTAATAGCAGTCTCAAGTCTATTTGCTTATTCAGCTAGTATGTACATATCCATGAGGTATGCTTGCTCAAAATCTGTGGCAAAATGAAGATAGCAACTCCAAGTTTAGGTGTCTGTGTGAAAGCTGGTTATGCTGTTCTTGTGGCTCGTAATTCCAGGGCTGTGTCTGAGTTATTACTTTTAAATTTATTTTTGTTAAAGATTTTCTTGGTTTGCAAAAGTACATGCCTTGTCTCTTTTTTCAAGTCTTTCTTACAAATCAGTTACATTTGCTGTGAGACATTAGTGTTGAGTACAGTATAAGGTTGGGGAAGAAGAGGGGGGAGAGGAAGGGTGGTCTGGTGAGGCTTATATTCTTTTGTATAGTGTACCTGTGGGGTTCTGTGTCAGTGTCAACTGGGTAGGTTCTCTTTCTATTCGTTATTACATTTCCTTGGTAGTGAGATGTATTGGGGAGCAGGGTGTGGTTGGTTGTCTGTGGTTGGCTGCAGCGGGGTTTGTTTGCATTTGTGAGGAGGGGAGGGCTTGTTGGGTCAGGTAAGCCAGGTTGATTCGTATGCTGTCGGTGGATTCTTGTCATTGTCTTCTTGGGCTGTGATAAAGGGGGACCATACTGGGGTGAAGGTGTTTTCTTCTATTTTTCCTTTGTCAGTTTCAGTTTATTGGTTAGCTTTTCTAGCAAGGCCGTTTCCCATACAATTTGATACCATTGGTTCATGTTAACTCCTGACAGGTCTCTCCAGTGTCTGGCTATGAGGCTTCTGGCTGCTGAGAGTAGGTGGGTTGTAAGATCTCTATACTGTGAGTGGTCATTAAGATCTTGGAAGATGTTCAGTAGGGCCAGTTCTAGGGTGAGTTCTAATACCTGTTTAGTTATTTTGTATATCTCTTGTAGGACTGCTGTCCAGAAGGGTTGGATTATAGGGCATTTCCACCATGTGTGGAGGTATGTGCCTGCGGAGGTGCAGCCTCTCAAACACCTTGGTGAGGTTCCTGGGCATATCAGCTCTTGTTTCTGTGGTGTTAAGTGCCACCTGTAGGTGAGTTTCTGAGTGAGTTCCCTTCTTTTGGCTGATATGGACTTAAAGGGAGGTATAGACCACATTCTAGTCCATTGGGTGGTGTTAATTTCATAGCTTATGTCATGCTCCCATTGTTCTTTGATTGCGTCAGTGTTGTGGGGATTTTCTTTAGTTTGTTTTGGAGAAATGGGTGTGCTGTTGTGGGGGTGTTTTTGATGGTGTTCCTCCATGAATTTTTGTTCCTTTGCAGTTAAGGTTGGTATGGTCAGCCCTGTTAGGAATCTTCTGATTTCCTGTTCAGGTGGGTTGCGGGAGATGTATAGGTTGGTTTAAAATTCTGAGGTTATTTCTTTGGTGGAGGATGTTAATGCTACCGTTTTTTATAGTGTATATACAGTGTATACTTGTTTTGAGTGATTTTTTTTCCTGCATCTGTTTGCTAATAGTCTGGAGTTCTTCCCTCCATATTCGTAAAAGCATTTAGAGTATAGGATGTTTATCATTGTTTTATTGATTTCTAGAGAGTCAATTTCCCTTCTTTTTTGTTCTATGATTTTTTGTTCCAGAATTTTTTTTTCTCCTGTTTGTTTGTAGTGTGATGACAAGGTTGAAATGTCTTGTTCTAATTTACCAATTTTTGAGGAAGTTTGTTTTTTAAGGGATGCCCTCAGTAGGCTTTATGTAGGAGGGGGGTTGTAATGTGGTCCACAAGTAGTTTTGGAGAGTTTTCAAGAGACTCTCTAGGTAGTTCGTTGGTGGTTAGGATGGGGTGAAGGACCATGATTGGGTAGTTTGTGCTTCCTCTCCTGCTATGAGGGTTGCTTCTACTGGGGTGTGGTGTGTGATTTTAATGTTCTGTGTCTGAGTTCTAAGAAGCATGCTAGTTCAGTTTGATGAATCTGTGTCCTGTGACAGCCATACAGAGAGGATGGGAGTACAACTTATTGAAAGAGACTAGGGGTCCTGGAAAGAACATGACTGACATCCCCAACCAAATTCTGTTACCTGATCCTTGTGCCAGTGTCCCATTCAAGCTTTGTTTAGTGCAGGAATGCCCAGTTGCAGGCATCAAGCCCGTCTGGTCACAGGAAAATGCAAGTCTCACCCAATTTCTGTTTCCTTAGGCCATTATTTTCCAGAACCGCTAATCTGGAATCCTTCTGTAATAAACTGAATATTGCCCATATCAGTGAGGTAGCCTCTCAACTTCGGTAAGTTTTTGCTCTATTAGGTTTCTTAATTGCACAAATGTTGTAAGAGGGAAGAAGGCACAAGAGGGTTACAGGTATCCATTGCAAGTGTCTGGAAGGCAGATATAATAGAAGACCTTGTGGCTGAGAACAGTAAACTCACTGCAGAGACTGAAGGGAAGCTGGGGGTGGCATTGTGTGAAAATGTGTGCAGATGGATCCAAGCAGCTTGTATTCTACCTTCTAACCCTCCCCATCAGCTGTCTCCCAGTCTTGCCTATACCACAATCATGAAGACAAGGAGGGGCAAGAATCCCTTTCCAAACTTCCTCTGGGTGCAGATATAATTTCTATGGCACATTTTGCTCTGTGTAATTGCAAGGAAGCAGATCAAACAACAGTTGTGGCAGATCTTGGTGGGAAAGGCATAGCATAAAAAGGTGAGAACCTCAAGAGAAGGTCAATAAGCAACACAGGGGTGTGGTGTCTAAGCCATACATAGTCTTGGCTCCCAGTGCAGTATCCAGTGGGGAACACACAAAGGGCTTTGTAAAGATTCTTCCATCTTGTGCCACTGGGCATCCTGCATATTCCAGGCAGTATGTATAGTTATTGAAGGGAGCTTGCTAAAGTCCACCCCAGACAGTGTTCACCAGCCAGGAACTTGGGGAACTCTGAACAAGGAGAGCAGCAGAGTACAAAACAAGGTTTAGAAACACTGTTGGCATTAGAGATACTTGTGCCTAGTTATGAACTGCTTCAAAGTAGCGTGGTTTTCTCTTCTCATCCCTACGGTAGCAACATGAGCTGCCACTGCAAGCAGATGGTGGCTATCCTCACATCTAACTTTCATTTGAATTGCCAGTCCCCACATTGGGAACATAAACAAAAAGTGAGGAAGATGTGGAGACACCAAGTCTGCAATGCTGGCAATTGCTTTCTGTCCCAAATGTGTCACCTCCTTTGGGTCTCACTGGCTGTACTATTTTTTCTAGAACCTTGCTAGAGAATGAGTGCTGTGATCTGGAAAGATACATCCCTTATTTACAGGTAAGGGCTGAACCCTTCTCATCTCAAGGAGGGTTTCTAGAGTTCCTCATAAGCAGTGTTTCTCCCATGCGCTTCCAAGCATCTGCTTCAAGTTTTGGCCAATAGGTCTGTGAGACTGGTTTGTGTTGCAGCTTGGGTGGAGCGTCTGCGACAACATTTCCTCAGCCCTTCTAGACTATTGTGTAAGAACAGAGGCAAGGCTCTGTGGGATCTGACCAAAGCCCCATCTAGTCTAGCACCCTGTTCTCACAGATCCTTATAGGAAACTTGCATGCTGGACATCCCCACGGCAAGTCATCTAAGTTGGCACCCATCCCTAGATCTCATGGGGGCAAATTCCATAGCTACTTTTGTTTGTCCTGAATGCTGCAACCATCTTCACTGGATGGACCCAAGTTCTAGTATTACCACTCCCATGTCTTTCCTCCTGCCCACATACATAGGAGCTGTATCTACAAAGCTGTTCCCATGGCTATGGCAGCCTGGGTTAGAACAGAGTGTGGGCAGGCCTTGGGTCAGAACTCTTGAGTCCATCAAGAGAGGACAAGGGTGTTTGGCTTCCAGTGTGGTGTAGTGGTTAAGACTGGTGGATTTGTAATCTGGGGAACCGGGTTCATGTCTCCGCTCCTCCACATGCAGCTGCTGGGTGAACATGGGCTAGTCACACTTCTCTGTAGTCTCTCAGCCCCACTCACCTCACAGAGTGTTTGTTGTGGGGGAGGAAGGGAAAGGAGAATGTTTGCCGCTTTGAGACTCCTTAGGGTAGTAATAAAGCGAGGATATCAAATCCAAACTCTTCCCCCTCCCCTCCCTCTTCTTCTTCTTCTTCTTCTTCTTCTTCTTCTTCTTCTTCTTCTTCTTCTTCTTCTTCTTCTTCTTCTTCTTCTTCTTCTTCTTCTTCTTCTTCTTCTTCTTCTTCTTCTTCTTCTTCTTCTTCTTCTTCTTCTTCTTCTTCTTCTTCTTCTTCTTCTTCTTCTTCTTCCATACCAAGTTCTACAACTGCCCAAATAGCTAGTTTTTTTGTATCCTTCCCAAATCTGGGGGACAGGGAGGGGCTGAGGAAAGATGTGAGTGGCAGGAAAACTGTTATTATGATTTGGATGTGAAAACACCATCACATTGGGTTGCAGGACTGCTGCAAGAGTACTTGCTGTCACCAGTGTAGTATTATTATTATTATTATTATTATTATTATTATTATTATTATTATTATTATAAAACACACCTTTGCAGCAGTACACCCATAGTGCAGAGAGCTGCCAAGTTATGAAATCACAGTGACTTGTGACTGTGGAATCAGGGTCAAAAGAATTGTAGATCTGCACTTGGAATGATCATCTAGTCCCAATGATCATCTACTCCAGCCTCCGGCAATGTAGGCTATCCACTGCTAGAAGAGCACCCCTGAGAAGTGGCCATTTAGCCTCTGCTTAAAAACTTCTAACAAATGAGAGCCTATTAAGCCAGCCCACTAAGTTTCTAAGTCAGCAATGTGACAATTGCTATTTTCCAGAAGAATAAGAAACTAGCATCATCAGCTGAAGGGACTGGATACGCTGGTGCCTATCCATTAGCTTTCTGCAGTGACTGGGGCAACTAGAAGGCTGGGAGGAAAAGTAAGGTATTTAATACAGAAAGACTTTCCAACGTGAGGAAAACCTTTAAGCAGAGACATGTACATCTTTAAGAGAAGTGGTATAGTTAAAGGAGCAGCTTCTTTCTTCTGTGTTGTGTTTCCTATAGCATTTTTCATGTTCCACAGTGCCAACTGGAGGAGGCGCATCAGCATGCTACAGAGCTGCTGGAGGCAACACATGAGCCCACCATGGCTGGTATGTAGAACCCGAGTCTCAGATAAGGCCAGGCTGGGAATTGGGGAAGGGATGCAGCATCATGGTGCCTATAGCCATCATCTTTAGGCAGGTGTTGCCAATGGGGCATGGTCTCTTTGTGAGTACCAGCCCCAATGCTCTTCATGATTGTTGCTTCCCCCAACCCCCATGAAATAGGGTCTCTTCTCTCCACAGAATTACAGGAGGAGAAGCGTGCCATGGAACGGGATCTGCAGCTAAGCCAGCCTAAGACAGGCACCAGCCCTTCCCTGATGTCGAAACTTCTTGGGAGTAGCAGCTCCCAGCCGCAATTCAGGTAAGCCTGCAAGCACCAAAGCTATGATACCACGAGCTGCATGATATTATAACTGAGGGGTAGCTGTCAAACTGGTGCCTGCAGCAGAGAGGTGCAAGCATAGTTCAGGGTTGGTTTATTATTCTATGGCAGGCGTCACCAACGTGGTGCCCTCTAAGTGGGGCTGTTGGGAGTCTAACATCTAGAGGGGGCATCATGCTGGCTCGCTGTGCTGTATGGTCTCTAGAATACCTGTCATATTTTAAGTAAAAATTCTGGAGTTTGTTCTGTGTGGGACCCATTAGTTCTGCTGTAATGACTAAGGCTTTACACGGAAAGGTGCTTGGGCAACACCTCCTGCTTCTTGGTAACCCCTTCCTTTGCTTTCACAGTGGCTTAAGAGGATCGGCAAAAGGACCAAGCTTTGGAGAGATCAGTCCTGCTTCTTCACCAACTCGCAGAGACCAGACTTCTCCTTTATGCCATCAGGCACTACCCCGGAGGAGCCACTCAGCACGATGGTCTGATGGATGGCCGCAGCGAGATGGTGAGGAACCCAACCAAGCCAGGAAGGACAATGATGTTCTGCTGCCTAGACCTGTGGTGCCAGTGCTTCTGAAAGGGCACAGGATTGCTTCAGCCTGTGGGCTGGCAGTAGCAGGGTTGGACCATGTCTTCCACCCCATGCCTCCTTCAAAGCCATGCCCAGTGCCCCGCTTCTGCCCTCGCACTCGGCTGCTGCGATGCAAAGGACCCAGCTAGGGAACAGAGAGCTGCCCCCTTCCCTTAAGTACCTCATTTCCCGCTCCCATGCTGCAGAGTCTTAAGAGGACCCAACCCTGCAGCATCCTGTGCCTCAAGAGTTGCTGCTGTTGCCTTTTGCTCATCCTTGTGAACAGGGTCAATGGGATTCCAGGGAAAGTGAAAAGGCAAAGAAATGCATACACACAACCTCCCCCAACCTATGAATGCAGATAATCTACTTGCAAGTGGGACCCATGCCAGTGAGATGTTTCTTCTCATCCTTGTCCACAAGCCAGGGCAGTGGGCCTTGTGAACCCAACCTACACCTTTCCCATTCCTCCACACACACACCAAAGAACTGTATCACCCAAGGTTCAGGAATATAAATTTCATTAAAATCTATCAGACTTTAAAAATCTACAACTGGAAGAGTCACAGTATGGGAGACGCGTCACAATTATTGCTATGAACGATGAGGCGGCAATGCTAGCTGTCGCCTTTGACACAGGAGGAAAGGACAGACACGGAACCATGCATTAAATAGTGCAGCCTCGGCACAGAGGAGGGAAGGTCTGGGGGCTGGAGGCTTAGGGCAAAAGTACCATCATGGCATGGAGCCATCTGTCCCCCCCTCTCCCTCTTAACTGCTCACGATGCAGACGTTTGGCACTTGAATGCTGGCTGCTATGCCCATGCCACCGGCTGGAGCAGGTACCACGTGGGTAGGAGCCAGGTGTGCCCTTGCTGTTGGCACCATGGTTACACCGCAGCAATCGTGCACGGCTGGGAGCTGAGGGGTGCCCCCCGACATGCACTGTTTGGCATTGGTTAAGTGAATTGGCATCAGGGTACAAGACAGGATTGTGGCTGCTGGGGTTTCCTGTCTCCTCCACCCAGACGTTTCTAGGGGGTAAAGTGCAGGCAGCAACACTGAAATGGAAACACAGGATGGTGAGGCTGGAAGACGGAACCATTAGTACCTTCTACCCATCTGAGGCAGCACAGGCCCTGCTTTGTGTTAGGGAGAAAAGCCTTGCAGCTGGAGATGGGGCTGGTGCCTATGGCCAACTTCTCCAAAGCTTCACCATGAAGCTAACAGCTTCTGCCCCCACCACTAGTGGAGAAGTGGGCCGCGTGGAACCCAGGCCTGGCCTGGATAGCTTTTAGGGAAGCTTGTGCTTTTTCTTTGTGTGTGTGTCCCACTTGCAATGGTGTGGGCAGGACTTGGCACATCATCTGCTCTTAGCACCATGGTTGGCTCTGTCCCTTTCCCTGTGGGATGGGGCAGGGCTAGGTCCCAATGGTCTCTTGCCTTTGTGGAGACTCCATTGAAATTAATTTATTCCTCTTCGGGGAAGAGTGTAGAAAAGTGCTTCAGAATAATGGGCTTGGGGGAGCTTCCAGAAGATGCTGTCTAGACAAAGAATGCACACCTGGGCAAAATCTGTCCACTGGGCTGCATGGGCTGCCCAGAGTCTGTGGCGCTGCTCAAGATGTCTATCATGGTAATACAGTGCATCCAGCCTCTCAGCTGTCCCTTTTTCTATTTATGAGAGATGCTGTTTGCTTACGTTTCACGCTGCAGGTGTGCGATTCTGGATGGTGTGCAAATAAGGCTCAATATTAAGATCAGGAGGGAGACAAGTGCATATTTTTGTTCATGGAGCTGTGCTCCTCCCATGCCCTTGCAACGCAATTAAGGAGAGCTCTCCTGCCCCCTACTCCCCCACCTCAATCATTAACCTGCCAAATTCAATACATAGCTTTTAGCAGGAACATTTCTTACCGTATCATGGGAGGCCATGGCGAGAAGTGCAAATTGGTAAGTGCTGGGGAAGCTAGCTTTCCTTTCCTAGGTGGGGAAGCTGGGAAGGTATGTGCAGTGGTTGGGGGGGGGAGGTGCAGTCTTAAGTGCATCTCTGGAAGAGCCCTCGCAGGGGCAACAGCCTAGCTGAAGGCTGCCTAGCCTATGGCCAAGCGATGCCTAGAATGTCAGGATTAACATTTACAATTACAACCAACCCTCTTGCCCTCCCCCCACCCCAACCCCCCATTTGCTTATCTGTGGGGCCAGTCCCCAGGGCCCTGATCCAGGGCAGTATGGGGCATACCACCCCCAATAGACACCAGACCCCCATGGGCCCAGGTGCAGCTGCCAGAATCCACCCCCAAAGGGGTTGTTGAGCCAGCGAGGCTCCAACCGACCCTCCTCCTGGTGCCCTTTCCCAAGGCACCCCCAACGGTTCGGCCAGTGCACACCCTCCCCACCCCTGACCCTGGTCCTGGTTGCGAATTGGGGCCATCTGAACGTGACTGTAAACATGAGGGTTACAAGATGGCACGGGGGCACTAATGAGGTGGGTGGGGTTGGAACTCACAGCCCCTCCCCCAGAGTCCGGCGCAGCCCGGGAGCCAGGGAGCCAGGGCTCCCCCACCCAGTGGGGGGCACTGTCGTATATCTGAGCAGAGTAGGGTTTGGAGAACCAGGGCAGGTGGGAGAGGGGAGGTGCAAGGAGGGCTCCCTGCCCTGCCTCCCAGGCTCATGTTCAGATCTTGGAGTCCTGGCTGTGGGTAGAGCCATTGGTTCCCACGGTGATGGCAACAGCCACTCCAGCCTCGTCACTCTTGGGCTTCTCGGGGTTCAGCAGCTGCACCTCCAGCTGGGACTCTGTGGAAGAGCTGAGTACTGGCGCATAGCGGCCTGTCCGGTGCTCCATAAGGGCTGGGCCCCACTCGCGGCTGGGACGGGTAGCGTTTTTCAAACGCTGCAGGGAGACAGGAGGCAAGGGAGCAGGTTAGTGGTTTCAAAGCCCTTGGCCATTGGGATCCAAGGCAGGGGGCACTTGGTTAGCCTGCTCACAGACAGCCTCACCTGCATCAGCGAGTCCCCTTCTGAGCGCATCACGCAGAAGACGGCATAGATAGGGATGCAGATGACTGATGAAAGCGCCATAAGGAAACCGATGGAGATGGCCCAGGTGGGGTACACATAGGTATTGTAGGAGATCGGTCGGTACTGGATCACTGTGAACACGAGGATGAACTGAGGAGAGAGGGGAAAGAAGACTGAGTGATACAAAGCCCAAGGGGAGCAAGGGGTGGGGGTGGCATCAGGCAACTGCCCTAATTCCACACCTTCCTGTCCTCCTTCATACTGGTTACGCTTATGCCCAATGTTACACTCACTGCATCTTTGGGACCCCCTCTTGTCTTTGCAGATGTGGTTCTTCCTCATTGGTATTTCCCTTGTCTTCTTCCTTGGCACTGTTCTCTCCTGTACTGGTGCGCTACCTAACATCTCCCCCCTCCCCCAACTCATATGCGAGTGGCTGTTCACAGTCCTCTCCCTCCCATTCTAGCTCCCTCTCACTGGGAGTGTTCTCATCACACACTCACAAATATAATAACAGGAGAGATGAATCTCCAGCAGATTTGGAAGAACATGGGTGGTGGGAAGCCCAGCATCATCTCAATGTCCTTGAAGTAGTTTCGGTGCCCTGTGTGGAGAAGAGGCAAAGGGTGGTCAGAGGGGTGGTGTGAACCAGGGACGTTGTAACTGGGCACTAGGGCCTGCTGCAGGTTTCCATGGGCCCTGTTGTGTGTAGTAGGGTGTCTGTGGGACTCCACATTGTAGATTGTGCACTCTCTCCCAGCGTGATGGGTCTCTCTCCCCACCCCACATCATGATTCCACAGACTTTCCCTGCTTTGACAGAGGAAGCAGAGCACCAGATAGTCAGAGTTTGCCCCAGAGGTTCCAACTACTTCATGGGAAAGGACCTGGATGAGACAACGGAGCTGAACCCTCCTTGCACACAGCCAGTTCCAGGGTTGTGTTTCTTTGGTGGGGTGGGAACTGGGCCCTCTAGTGGGCCAATTTCCACAGACAGCTAGGAGACACCCTTGTAATTTCCCACAATGTGCCTGGGTGCCTGATGTAGCTCTAGGGCACTGTGGGAAATGCAAAGACTTTCCCAGCTGGAAAAATAATTGTTTACAAGAGTGTCCACTCCTTAGGGTTTTAATTGTATTTATTGTCATTGTGTTTTTAATTGCTTTTAATTATTTTAAGTGTACATTGCCTTAAGACCAGTGGTTTAAGAAGGTGATCAATAAATTGTGGTGATGGGAGTGGTGGTGATGATGATATACTGCTGCCTACAGTCCCAGCTGAAAGGCATAGACTAGAGGATCCAGAGCAGCCATCAGCATTGGTGGGCCAAGAAATAATACTGAGGCCTCAGCAGTTGTCCAAGACTCCAGATGCTGACACTAGGTCTGCTCTTGCAGAGTTTATTTGCCTAGCAACAAGCATTTCTCTCACCAGTGAATGGTAGATCAGCCCAGCATCTTGGACCTCAGCAAGTGCCTCACCAAACTGACCATTGGTACAAGCCTTGTTGGACATGTTATCTTCAACAGAATCCATATCGCCCTGCCTGAGTGACGTTACTCCTATATGGATTTGGGGACTAGGGAAAATATTGCCTTCATCGTTAGTCTGGAGAAACTAATCTATGGTGAAGGTTTCACAAGCCAAGAATGAGCAAAGAGTTTGCTGATTTCCCTCCCAGGGGTACCACAGTCCTTTTTTCTTGTTGAATATAATTTATTCAATTTCCCTAACAATTCTAGGGTTCCTATCTGTCAGTCACATTGCAGACAGAAGGAAGATGTCTTGGTAGTCTTGACTAGCAGTGAAAGTTTTTGTTGGACTGTGGAATACCCTGCCAAATTCTGATTGGGAATGCCAATCGCTGCCCAGCTTATTCCTGACATAGCTTCTAAAAAGGATGAAGTGCAAACGGCCCATATCTTGACTGGCTACCCCAGAAGAAGCACCCAGGCAGCTCTAAGGATACTTACCATAGATGTACATGATAGACACACACATGATGCACGAAATAACGACAAGTGAAAAGCTTGCTGCATAGTTGTCCATTAACAACAGCCAGTAAATGCCAGCCTGGAGAATGGAGGGAAGGAAAGCTGTCAGTATGGGCAAGACCTATTGCCTTCAGCTCCGTAAGGGCTGATTTCCCTGACTAAGAATGCCCCCTCTCCCTGTGCCCCATACCTGTGTAGTGAGTGGAACCCCTAGAAGAAAGCCCACTACAGCCACACCTAGAGTCACAAAGGTTTTCCGACGGATGATCCACTCATTTCCTATTTCATCCACAATGGCTGTGACCAGAGTCTCCAGGAGGCAGAACTAAGGAGACAATTGACCAAGGAGAAACAGGATGTGAGGAATGTTGAGATGGCTCCAACCTCTCCATCCACCCCCTTTAGCAATACGGCCTGCTGCCTTCCTCCTCCACCTGAACCAGTTCTAATACACTTTCAGGGTGAGGATCTGGACTGTTTGAGATGTGGCCCACAGCCTGTGATCAAAGATGCTTTCTTTGCTCTTTGGGTTAACGTGGGCACAAATAACATTTTATATAACACCATTCTTATCTGTTCTTATTTTATCTGTAAGCCACATTGAGTCCCTGTCAGGGTAAAAGCTGTGATATAAATAAATACACGATGATGATGATAATAATAATAATAGGTTTTTTTTAAATGTAACTTTTCTTTCTGCAGTAGGGATAGCCAAAGAGATGCCTTTCAGATGTTGTTAGATTACAATTCTTACCATCGTTGACCATTGGTGATATCAGCTGGGGCTGATGGGAAATTTGTAGTCCAAAACATCTGGATGCAACCAGCTTGGCTACCTATCCCTAGTCCCTAAGCATGTGACTCAGCTTGTCCTTGCTCTACCCAGTCTGGAAAAAGGAGAATTCATTTCTGATGCAGTGTCCTGGGTGATTTCTGTCAAACCCTCCATCACCCAGTTCTGCAATGCCTCAGGCACCAGTGCCCACTCTCACATACCCAGCCCTCCATTACTAAAGCACTCAAGTGCCCCAATTGCAAGTGTGTCTGTTCTACATAGGTGCCTTTACTCTCTCTCCCACCCCACAATATCTGATGGGTCGATTTCCAGGATTACCTGTGTTCCCAGCCCCAGCAGGATGAGCATGAAGAAGAAGAGAACAGCCCAAAGGGGTGAGACAGGAAGTAGTGTTAGTGCCTCTGGATATGCCACGAAGGCCAAGCCAGGACCATGATCAGCCACCTTGGAAACATCCACACCTAGATGATTGGCCATGAAGCCAAGGATGGAGAAGATGACGAAGCCTGCATAGACACTTGTGGCGCAGTTGGTGATGCTGATGATGATGCTGTCCCTGTTGGGAAGTGGGAGGACATGCCACATTATGAGACACCAGGGAAAGGGTCAAAGAATGAGCCTTGGTGGTGGAGAGGAGGAGAGATTATTTCAGCCATGAAAAAAAATCACTGAATGAATGAGGAAAAGGTCGAGCAAATGGTATCTAATGTACTTCACATTCTCTAAAGCTAAGCGCTTCTAACTCTCAATATCACCAGAGACCCTCTGTAGAGCCCCAAGTAAGCAGCTCTGATTTTTGGAGGAACAAAAAAGCGTAAGACACAAAATTTAAATTTTAATCACCTCTTATTTCCCTTAACAAAGTGTGGCTGAAATATGTAAGAGGTAACTAGTCTGTGTTTAATTCTGAACACGTGCCCTATATTAGGGCTAGCTAATCTGTGGCTCTTGGAGTACATCATCCCTGACCATTGGCCATGCTGGCTGGGGCTGATGGGAGCTGGTGGTCAACAACTTCTGGAGGACCACAGGTTAGCCACCTTGACCTATATGTTTTGTTAAGGCTCTGGTGAAGAAATCAGGTCCCTAGACTTCATGGTTTCATGGAACATGGTTTCATGGAACAACTTGAAAATGGGCAGCATCTAAAATTGAGCACCTCAAAATGGAAGTGGTAGTAGCCGTAGATCCACTGTGGTTCTGCACCTCCCTATAGACACCTTCCAAAGACAAGAACTATGCCACGCTAACAAATCGTTTCAACATCCTTTCTGGATTGCTTATAGAATGAATCTTACCTGTAGCAGTTGTTGTGGAACTTGTTATATGATGCCATGGTGATAAGTCCACCCCAGGCACAGCCCAATGAATAGAAGATCTGGGAAGCCGCATCTCCCCATACCTACCAAAGACAAGGAAAGGGCGTTACCAGCACAGCTTGCCCAATTTACATAAGCCCCCAAACTCCTATGGTAAGGAGGGGAGGGAAAGAGGTGGTGTGATCATGAAATCCCAGAGATCATGTCCCGAGGGCCTATCCGGCATTCCACACAAGTACCTTTGCATCAAGAATTTTGTCCCACTGTGGTGTCAGATAGTACATGATCCCGGTAACGGCTCCTTCAAGGGTTATCCCCCGCACAAATAAGATTGTCAGCACCACGTACGGGAAGGTTGCCGTGAAATACACAACCTGGGAGTCAAAAGGAAAGTTGGATAAGAATATTAGAAGAGTCAGCTGGACCAGGCCAATGACATCCTGTCCAGCATTCTGTTGTCACTGTGGCCACTCAGATGCTTGTGGGAAACCCTCATGTAGGACCCGTGCACAAGAGCACTCTTATCTGCCTATGGTTTCCAGCAACTGGACAAAGATGTCTTCTTCCCCTGAAACCTTAGTTTCATCACTGTGTCAGTCACAACAGGCTTGCAACTTAACCTTCACTCCCTGTCCTGCTCTTAAGGAAAACTTGCCACTGTTGCTACTGCTATTGTTGAATATTTCTTTAGTACAACGTTTCTCAAACTTGCATCTCCAGCTGTTGTTGGACTACAGTTCCCATCATCTCAGACCACTGGTCCTGCTAGCTAGGGATGGTGGGAGTTGTAGGCCAACAGCAGCTGGAGACCCAAGTCTGAGAAACACTGCTTTAGTACCAACAGTCTGTTAGGCAGCATGATTTTTCTGCCTATATCATGAATCTCTGTCCCCTGCTTAGTCAATGTCTAAGCACTGGGCACACATCTCAGCCTCTTCCTAAGGATCTAGAAGGGCAGTTCTGAAGTAAACATTTCTCACAAGCTACTAGTTAGGCCTGGATAAGAGAGGAGGGGTAGAATGTTCGCAGGCATTGGGTAGGCCATGTTGGAGGCCTAGAGAGCTCATTGTGCTTTGGGTTTCCATGGAGAAGTTAGAAGAGAAAGAACACTACTTGCTTTTCCTGAGGACTTGACACCCCTGATGAGGCAGAGGAAGACGACGACCCAAGAGACGCCCAGACAACCCAGAAGAGGGAGCCGTACCTCGCCCAGGTTCCCAATGTCATCCGACAGCTTCAGCACATACCGCCTGGGGTAGAAGACAGCAGCACAAACCAGAGTTCATATGTGCTCCAGAAAACACACCCCAACCTATCTGCACTTGCCCAACCTGCCCCCTCCCAAAGGTCCAACCCCTGACATTAGGGCCGCTGACATTGCCAGGAGTGACAGCCTATTATGTTACATGCTGGCGTAATGGCCTTATGACATTAGCTGCTTTGATCAAACAGTTGAAAATGGGAGATAGGAACTTGTGCAGAAGTAAGCAAGCAAGAAAGAAAGCGAGTGAACGCACACAATTTAGTACTAGCCTCAAGGTTTTGGTTATTTCTAGACCACTTGCATCATGAGACTTATAAAAAGAAAAAAATATCACAAGCATCTCTCCGATTCCTATGGGAACAGTCCATTTATAACCCTCCTCACAATATAAGAAACATTTCAGGGCCCGACTGGAGCTGAGGTCAATCAGAAGATGAATATAAAAATAATCCTCAACATATATTCTGTTCCAATCTTGTAATTCAAGAGGGAAAATACACAGGATGGTTTTGAACTTTTAAAGTGAAAATGCTGCAGGCTCATATCCCCACCTACGATCTCCATCCCTTGGCACAGCAATAAAGAGCCTGCCTTCTAATTATCCAGATGTGCTTGCCTCTGGCTGCAAATCCTTAGACACTCTCCCATCATTTATGACAAATAAGAGATTTCCCCACATTCATTCTGATGACCCATGAAACTTTCAGGACAGCTGCATTCAAAACGTCTGTGCTTGGTCCCTATTTGGGGCAACATCTCTCCAATATGCAACCTCCCTTGGAAACACCCAGTGATCCCAGGCCGGGAGGATTTAGTAAACATCCTTAACAACTTAGGGAAGGTAAAAATAACGCCACGATCTCCATCTGCCATATTTGAACTAAGATGTGTCCATGGTGGTCAGCTTGTCCTCTTGTGAGGCAGGCCCTCAGCTCACGACTGACAAGCTGCTTCCCTCTTCACCCCACACCCATTTGCCCCCCTCCATCATCATCACCTCCAGTATTCCTCACTGGGGCTCGTACGCTTGACTGTCTGGTTAAAGAGTTGTGTGAAGTTGAGTGATGACCCAGCTGAGCCATTGGTAACGTCCAACACACCAGCGCAATCAGGTGTGTTCCAGTAGTTGCCGCAGTACGTCCAGGGTAGCACCCGTGTCATTGATGAGAAGAAATAATAGAAGGCGATGCAGATCACAACGTTGTAGTAGATTCCAATGTAGCTGGACACAACCATCATACCATAGCCAACACCTGGAGGGAAAGCAAAGCGTGAGCACAAGTTGCAAGGGGGAGAGCTCTAAGGCATCTAGGAATTGGAGTTTGTAGCCAAATAAAGTATATGGCCTGTGCAAGTATGGACACGCATACACTGAGGCTGTGGATATAAGGCACAGGCAGACAAACTGCAGCACAATTTGTGCCTGGTTTTGCAATATGTTTATTTATTATTTAACGTACCAAGATCTCAGCTTTCTGCCTAGTCAGCACTCAGGCCTGCATGCCTGCCCACCCCTTTCACACACTATGCTGCTGCCTGTCCTCCCTGGATCACTAACAGCAAAGGCACAACTGCAACAAGGCACGTGGGATGCAGGTGGAGGGAGCACACTGGCTGCACAGATGCTGCACCACACCCTGCATGGTCTCATGCACTTACAACAGGTGAGACTAAGCAGGATGAAAAGGAAGTGATATTACATGTGCAGTATTACATGTTCTGAATTTTGCTTTTGAACTAATCCTGCCCAGAGATGCTGACGGTCCACTGCCCCAAAATACTGATCATCTGTTTGTCTTTAAATTGATTTTGCTCCTAGCAACTCCAGTTGAAATGCAAATATCGTACGGATTTGGTTGCCAGCTGCCCTTCAATCAGGCCTTTTACCAACAAAGTAAAGCTGTTGTGCAGGAGCCTGCCTTTCAGGGGGAAATGTGCGCACGAGTCTCTCCCCACACATGGGGAGCAGAGGATGCAGACTGCAAATGTGTTTGTAGCACAATAACCGGACAGAATGTATGCACTGAATGTGCTGCCACTCACCTTTGAACATGGGGCTAATCCTCCAGACACCAAGGCAACCCTGGCTAGCAAACTGTCCGAACGAGAGCTCCATGAAGAAGAGGGGGATCCCGCAGAACACCAACATGATGAAGTAGGGGAACATGAAAGCACCTGGAGACAGAAGAGGAAATGAGCACTGGAGAGGAGCCATAGGTCAGGGAAAGAACACATGCTTTGTAGGCAAAAAGGTCCATCTCCAGCATCTCAAGATGGGATGTAATATTCAACTGTTGTACTTACATCCCACTTTTTCCTCGTTTAACCCCCCCCCCCCCCCCGTGGGAGGTAGGTTAGGCTCAGAGGCAGTGATTGGCCTAAGGTCACTCAGGGAGCTTCATGGTCAAGTAGGGATTTGAGCCCTGGTTTCCTCATGTTCTAGTCTGACGCTCTGAACCACAATGTCACACCGAGGAAATACCTTATCTACCTGGCACACTGGGCTAGATTGACGAATAGTCTGACTTAGCACAAGGCAACTTCCTGTGCTTCAAGCCAGTGGAAAAGGAGCTTCAAAACCCTTAAGAAATGCAGAGATTTGCCCCAAGTGTCATATTCTGGGTGGGGAGAAAGCTGCCCAGAGTGTGGCACGGAATACCAGTCCTCTCCTGCAGGAGGAGCCCTATACTCACCAGATAGTTGTGTATGAAGCTCCTAGGATACACCTTCATCTGTGAGGACAAAGTTGCATCCCGGAACTAACAGGACACAGCACTGCTATTCTCACCACACACAAACACACACACCAGTACTATGCCAGTGCACTGGGTTTAGGCTGAGGGCAGGGAATCACTCCTACCCTGCTAATTGCAACACTGCACACACTCTAGCCCCAGAGAGCGCCAGGGTCAGGACTGTCAGCAAATGCAATGCAGAGTGGGTCGTATCTCCCATGTGCTGCCTACACCCTTCCCCAGCCAATACTCACCTCCCCCATTGCGATAGCAGAGGTAAGGGAAGCGCCATACGTTGCCAAGCCCAACAGCGTAGCCAACACTCGTGAGAACAAACTCGATCTGGTTGCCCCAGTTGCCACGCTTGAGGTTCTCGTCTCGCTTAGACGTCTCGCCAGGCACAGCACCATTCTGCCAGAAGAGGACAGTCAGTTATTGCAGATAGGGGGTGGGTGGGAATGGCAAGAGGGTGGGCATAGGTAAGTTATCCTGTTCCTTCCTTCTGGGTCTCTCCTATTGTCAGTCCTGTAAGGTCTTCCCACAAAAAGAGGGGCTTTAGAAAGGGCAACAGGCAGGTAACAAAACAGGTCATATGGATGGATGGATGGACACACACACACACACACTTCTGCAACTCTGGATGCTTGCGGTGCTGGTGGTTTAAAGTCACTCCCCTTCCCCAGCTGGAGGGAAAGCAGGCAGGGGGTGGAGAGTTTGATTATGCTAAGGGGGCTGCTACCCCCTGCTTGGCCAGATGAATAGTCCTGGGTCAGGCTGTAGGGAAGCTGGCAGCTGCAGCCCATACAAAGCAGGCATAAGAGGAGTCAGCACAAAGGAGCCTCTGTGCCTGCTCCCTCTGCCTGCCTACTGATGGAGCACAAGAGGCCACAGGAAAGGCAAGCAGATCCTTTTACTCACTGGCAGGGAAGCTAAGCCCATCAGGGCACCAGAAAAGCCACACCAAGCCCCACCTAACCCAGCATACTGCTTCCATCAGTGGCCAGCCCAATTGCTTTGGGAAGCCAACAAGCCGGGAGGGGGGCTTCATGAAGATACCTTTTATTTTGTCCCTGGCACGTGATATTTACAGATTTATCTGAATGATTTATGTCATTACTACATGAATGAACTCTCCGTGTGGAGGTTTCATTTAAGCCAGAGGTTTTCAACCTTCCTGAGTCCATGGCTCCCTTGACCAACTACGTTCTTTTTGCGGCACCCCTGTGGGGCTCAGGAGCCCAGTTATGTCACCCCTGGGCTCCCTCATCCACTTGCTTGCTTACTCCAAGGCTGGCTCAGCTCCTGGCAACCAACACCTCCAGGCACCATTTGCCCCAGGAACTTGTAGTCAGGGCTTCAACAAACAGCTATGCAAGCCTTTGGGAGGTAGATGTGAGAGGGGATCAGAGGAGGGAGGGAAGGAAAGAGGGACAGGGCCCAGTGTTGCCCGCAGCACCCCTGACCATCATTCAAGGCACCCCTGGGTGCCACGGCACACTGGTTAGAAACCACTGATTTAAGCCATTGTGACCGACTGCTGTTGAGACTTTGCATTCTGTAATTATTTATCGCCCTTTACAAAGCCCTATCAGCCAGTGACCATTACTGTATCCTGTGACAGGGAATGCCCAATGTTAACTATGTCTTGTGTGAAGAAGGAACAGAAATATACTTGTGCTTGTTCCTGGCAATCTCAGGAGGAAAACTGGATCCTCTCTTTGGCTCTTGGTAGCTAATTCAGAATATGCGCACTGAGCGTACAGTCTATGGATGTTTACATGGCATCACTAAATTGCCTTTTTATAGATGTTAACTCCCTTTTCTACTCACAATAAAAGCGGGGAAATGACTATATCTGACCTTTCAGTACAGGCAACTCCCCGTTTGCATGTGGATTGAGTTCTGTGTCATTGCGCATGTCAGCGGTCACATGTAAGCCCGTTCCACCCCCGCCCCCACCTGGGACCAAAAACAACATGTGCATCAGCAAATTTGGGTTGCACAGTTATAACTTGCGTGACAGGCCAGCTTCTTCCCTGTAAGACTGGAAACTGGTGGGGAGAATGCACTGGGGGGGGGGGGAGAGAAACACTTGCTTTGACGCAATGTCATCTAATCTCCCGAAAAACAATTCCGAACCAATGGTCATTAAATAGCCAATGTTGTCTTGTCTCCCTGCAAACAAATCAGGGTGAATGCTTAGTAAACAGGTCATCTGGAAGGAAGTGCCCACGGTGTGTCTTATCTGTGACAGGCTCAGGAAGGCTGTTATTGGCTGTAGTAAAAGGACATCGCCAGGAGAGGGAGCCTCAGTCCTCCTTAATCATACTTTAAGGTCTGTCAGAGAAAATGAATGATACTAAACCATCTTGGTCCATCATCCTGGAGTCCCCCTTCCAAATGAGTCCAATGCTAGCCCAAGCCTTAGACATGTCCCCAATTTCTCGATCCCCCAAGGAACACAGGCTTATTGCCGCAGCGTTGACAGAGCCACAGTCTGAGCTACCTCTGGAACAGTACAACTTCCAAGTCTGGCTGGAAGCACTCAGCCCCACACAGAAGAAACCCAAGCACCAAATAGGACAGGATGCTGTCATCAAGCGTAGCCGCTTCCCGCAGGACAAAAATTGAGCTTTTGTGCATCTAGCTCCATCCTGGCACCAACAGTTCCCTGTACTGCCCAAGGATAACAATGGCAGCCTTCAGATCAAAGGAACAGGAGATGTGCTGCGTCAACAACAAAGCCTGGCTTCTCTCCCCTTAGAGCGGATGGGGCACATCTGGCCGTGCTCTGGAGCAATATTTCTCTGGCGGCTACTGTACTGCTTGTACCTTGCCCCCTCCTCCTACTGAGAGATGGGACATCACCCGAAGATGCTTCTGGGTTCGGTTCTCCTTCATGAGACTTAAGTGATCATTAGTTCACTTGGCTACATACTTGAGGGGTAAATCAGAATTTGAAGTAAGCTGGGACAGCAATTTGCGAAGACTCTCCTCTTTCAACTGCCACTCGTAAAATTATTAACATCTTATTATGAAAATTTCAGTTATAGAGAAAATAAAGTGATAAAAGAGAAGGGAGAGAGAGAAGTACAAATAAAAAAATCAAAACATAATAAGAAAAGACATAGGGTACACTAAATATAATCAGTTACACTACCATTCATTATTATATAGATATATCAGTACTATTATTGTCTGAGTACATGTATGATTATTAATAATCTACTATATTCTGTATAATCTCATTCCAAATGCCAATATATTTCACCTATTATTCATAAGCAATTAAATAAACCATGACAGAGCTGTTTTTTTCCAGTTGAAGGAGTGATCTGTCAATAAGCAAAGATTGGGAGCAAGGTGATGCAGCTGGAGCATCCTAGAATCCCTTGGTTATACGGATGGATGATCAGCCCTGTGCTAGCAGCTTTTGCATTTTGGCTGTTTAAACCAGGGGCAGGAAAACTTGTGCCCCCCCCCAGACACTGCAGGGCCACGATTCCCACCACCCTCAACCAGGGATGCTGGGGTTTGTAGTTTAGCCACAGGTTTCCCCAACCCTGGGTTTAAACCTCCCCAAACAAATGCTGCATTTGGGTCCAAAGCATTTCCTTTTACAGTATCTTCTGAGAAACTCACATTGGCTCCTGTGGTTTGCACCTCACACCCAGCCAATGACCCCTCCAGTTGCTGGTGTGTTAGGAAGAGGGTGCTTATGAGATAGGTCAGCTTTACTACAGGAAGGGAGAAAAGAGGGTATTGTAAAGAAAAAGTGGGTGTCCTAGGAAAGGAGCACATGGCCCATGTGGGCCATCCTGTTCATGGCTGAGGATCCAGCAGCCTGCCCCTGCCCCGTGTTCCAGGATGCTTTGCTGAGGAGGATGTTGCTGCCTGAGCCCCACTACTTCTCGGGAGCTCCGAGATGAACAGGCTGCCAGCAGGAGCATTTCGCAGGAGCCTCTCCTGTGGATGCACCTCCTTTGCTTTCCCCCTGGTGCACGCAGCACACTCCACGTAGGCGCACGTGGCTGCCCGCTGATCGCAAACAATTGCTGTGAGCACTCAGCAAATGGAAGCCGTCGTTTCAGCTTTGCCTCCTGCCACTGGGATGGGAGGGGGCTGGCAGCCGGCGAGTTGTGCACCTAACCGTGTCATTCAATTAGAGCCAGCAGCCGCTCTGGCACAGAGCTGCCAAGGAGCCATCTGCTGCGCTAACTGGGGGGACTGGCAGGGTACGGTAGAGCCACGCCTGCTAGAAGTGACCTCTGCTGTGAGCCCTGGCCGTGGAAGCCGGAGTGGGGATTGTGGCATCATGGGGACTCGGCGGCAACCTGCGGGATCACTTCAAAGGATCTCCATGCTCTGCAGGGGACAGAGAGACCCTGGACACAACCTGTCTCCAAAGAAAAGACCACACACACAATACATTTATAGCACACACACCCTAAAAGAATCCTGGGAGCTGTAGTTGGTTAAGGGTACTGAGAAGTGTAGCTCTATGAGGGCCAAACTACACTTCCCATTATCCTTAGGGGGGTGTTTTAAAAGTATGGTATGTACACAGCCAAAGGTATACATTTGCCAGTGGCAAGCAGGGAGTAAGACCACATTCTAATGTCCTTATCCCAAACTTTTTCTGTATTCTTCACATCCCCCCATGACATAAGAGAGGCTTGAAGCCATTTCCCCATGATAAGTGGAGTCTTGGAGGGGCAAATGCAAAGAGGGAAAATCAACAAACTTTGCACATACAGAATGTACCCCAAGACAAGGGAGTCAGGCCAAAAGACAATCCAGTATCATGGCAACGTTTGACCCAGCAGTTCCAAGCGCTGCTCTTATGGGGGATGTTTGTGTTTTAGGGGCAGAGAATCTGGCCCTTTTGAAGTGACCTTTAACAGATGTCGCCTCTCCTCCACCAATTCTGAAATGAGAAACAGAATATGAACAGAGCCCCAGAGTGTTCCAAGACTAGCAGTAAGACACATGTATTTATGCATATTTGTCCCAAGGTTTCTCTGCATGCTTGTTTACAGAAAAGTATGTGTGTAACTGCTACATACATGCATATATGCATCTAGGTATGTGCAAATAACCTTGCAGGGTTTGCTTACAGAGGGATAAGGTTGATGGCCTGAGCATTGCCAGCAACTTTCCCTTGGTGCCTTTTGGCTGAAGGCTAAACCAGCCCTGCCACATGGGGTCTTTAATATGGGTGGCTACTCTTAACCAAACAGCCTTCTCCCTCCAGATACAGGCAAGCTGTTACTGCATAAATGCAGCTTCCAGAGGGGCAGTTCTGTTAATCTGTTGCAGCAAAACCAACAAAGTGCCTTGTGGCATCTTAAAGACTGGACCAATTTATTATGTCACTAAGTATTATCCTCATTTGGTACTGTATATACACCACACACTCACACTGTGCGTAGCAAAAAGAAGAAGAAAAAGAACAAACAGTGGAGTGGAATGGCAATAAAATGCAAAAAGTATATGCAAAGATTGAATTGAACTTAAATGGGGATGGGGAGAGCAGCAGCATTCACAACAGCAGTAACTAGTAAAAATACAACCATCCTAGCATTGTTAATTAGCAAACTGTACTGGGACAGGAACCACTGTGTCTATTTATGCGCAAACGGATATAAGAAAACTTCTTAATAAGTTCTGATTCAGTCCTTTCATCTGCTGACATCTCTCTTTAACATTTCCATGTTGAAGAGAAGCAGCTTCCAGGTCAGCAGTGGAGTGTGTCGGGAGAATTAAATGTTTGCCTCGCTGGATTCTGATAAAAGGGCAGGTATCTCACCATATCAGACCTGGGCTAGCAGCTCCAGCCCACTTGGATGATGGTGTATGCGTAATTTTATCTCAAAGAGTCCCTACAAAAACAATCTGAGGATATTGGAGCAACACCAGGTTATCCACTCCTGGCTTTAGTGCCAAGTTTCCTATTAAGGTTCTGGGTCTGTACCCACCTGAAGGAAGCTTCTTTCTTTGGCTTTGTAAGACGTGTGACACAATGGACAGCAGAGGCTCCTCAGTGCTTTTCCACTTAGACCAATAGGCCTTTCACCAGGGCACAGCAGGGAATCTGGGGCAGAGAGAGGAAGTGCTAGCACCCCCTCCCTTTCTCTCACCCGCGGAAGCAGGGAGTCCAGATGCTGTAAATCAAGCAACGAGTGCGTTCCCAGCTCTCCTCCCGCTCTGCCCCCCATTCCTTCTGCATTGATCGAGTCCTTGCCGGGCGCTTGCGGCCATTCATGTTCCCTGAGCATGGGCTCGGGACGAGATGTTCAGGCGGCAGCCACATGTGACCGCGTGGCACGTTCGCCGCCGCAGTTAACGGGGTTGCCAGCCTGTCTACACAGCACTTTGCAAGGAATTAGATACACAGCCTGGTAGCCTTCCCCATAAAGAGTCGTAATGGTGTGGTAGCTGTGTCAGGCTGTTGCAGGAGAAACAGCAAGAATATTGCGGCATCTCAAAGATCTGTGGAATAGAGTCCACTTTATCAGATGCATGAAGCGTTGCTGTGGGGGGTCTCTCTCTGAGTGCATGCATGTATATCAGCTGTGTCTGCATGCCACAATAATGCTGTTGGAAGTGGAGTTCTGATTTGTATCCATGAAATAAACCCAAAATGTAAAGCCAAGAACAAAAGTTGACTACTGTTCACAACTGCCCGGAAATAAATATACCACAAATACGTTGACTACACTAAAGCTTTGTCAAATCGGTGCACAAATCGGTGTGTATGGCCAACACACAAATCCTCTCACTAATAATTAGTAAACTAATTAACAATGTGGTAAGATGAGCTACGTACTGTTGCTTGATTCTGGCACAGGTGAGAGAACTGAACTTTTCATAAATTACAGTTCAGCAGTTTCATGCTGGAAGTCTCCCTCTGAAGTTCCTTTGCTCAAGAAGGTCAGTAACAGTGATCTGGGTGGTTGAAGTGTTCTCCTCCTCCCAGTGGTTTCTGAATAGGGTGGCAGTTTATGATGTTCTAGTACTGTAGCATGAAGCTCCAGGGTATCACACAACACAACTGCCTCTATCCTTTATATTCTAATTGTACTAGCTTGACATTAAAGAATGACTCTACACCATCAGGCTGTGAAGGAAAAGGGTCATAGTTTGTCCTACCAGTTCAGCTGTCCTAGCTGGTACAGAGTTTTCCATAGCCAAAGGAGCAGCATCTCAAGAGTAAGGGCAGCACTATAGTTGGCTGCAGGTCAGATCCTCCATGGCTGACTTCTTAAAGCATGCTGCTCACTCTGAGTAGCCTAATCCAACTTGAATTGCAAAGCAAGCGCTAATGAGGCTTCTGTTCTGCTTAATTAATGGGAGCTCAGTTCACTCTGGCCACGTGGTGGTCTGTTGGGCAGAGAACTCCCAACAGGAGCTCAAAGAGAAGGCTGGAGTGGAACTCATGGAAGTAGCCCATTGACTTGGGCAACTCCCAGCATACACTGCTGCTTCTTAGCCTGTTAGAATCAAGCCACTCTTTGCAAACTTTGGACCAGTTCATTTCACCTCCCTGAGGAGGAAATGCAGGGAATTGGTCTTCCATTGCTTCTGCTACTACTTCTTAGTGAGTACCAAGGCTAATCCTCTGTTACCATTGCCTTTCTGTCAGCTACTGGAAGAAACTACCAACCCTGCCATTTTTGGGCAGCCAAGACAAGCAGTGGCTATAGCAGGGCAGGAATGGGCCACACATTCCCTTATTAGAGGAAGACATGTGAATTGGCTCCCACAGTGGGTCAGAAATTAAATCAGTTGACTTTTCATAAAGGAAAACTGTCTTGCCAAGAAAACAGGTATTTGGCGGGTCTGCCCAAATCACGTATTGGTGGCAGCAATTTTACCTGTCCCATACAGACAGAATGTTTCACTGTTTTGGAAGATTTATAATGATATCCTCCAAGAACAAGGGCTGATTTAAATCAGTGCTTTAAATAAAGTTTCCAGCTTTCTAATTCTTGTATTTACTCAGCAAGTATATATACTAAACAGATGAAAGTAAATGAAATTCTATGTATTTTATACTAAATTCTGCCTCAGCTTTATACTACCTAGGAGCATATATGGTTATGCAGCTTTCAATTGTGAAGTTCATGATTCTGTTTGGCATTCTTTCTATACATATGTGTAAAGTCACTTGCTTGAATACTTTTATACAGAACTTTCCAGAAACAAGGGCTGGTAGTTACTGTATAGAAGAGCACTGTTTCTCCGTGGTTGTTTTTTAACATTATTTTGTTTCCCCCCCATTTTGCCAGCAGGACTCCCCTGTAACAGGCTCTCATCACATTGCCAGGGCATGCAGCAGTACAGCCTGCTCACACATTCCCATCCAAGGCCTGCCAAGCCTCCTCAGGAAGCATCCAGCAGCTCATTCATCCTCAAGATCCAAGGGGATAAGAACCTCCTGGGTGGGGGGTAGGAGAAGAACCATGAATGGGACCCTGGGGAAGAATGAGTTGCTGGGGCATTCCTAGGGGCAGCAAGAGGTTAACCCAATAAGGGAAGGAACAGCTATACCAGCTTCTAGGGGGAAAGCTCCACACACCTTTCTATACTTGTGGAGGAGGATTCCATTTGCTGGCTTGGATCAGACATAAGAAAGTGAATAATAAATTAAAAAATAGCAACAACAACAAAACAACCCTGGTCCAACAAAAAGAATAAGCTATGAGAACACAGACTCCTGCCTATTCCCTTTTCTCTTCCTTAATTCAACATTTCCTTGTTTCCTGAATGAGTTTCCAACAATATATGAACTAGGAAATGATCATTTGAGTGATCCCTGTCAAGTAGGATAACAAACCATGGGCTGCTATCCTGGTTTGTAGGGATCATTCAAACCACAGTTTCTTAGTTTGGACATCATGCTTCGGATGCCACCAATTTAATAATTTAAGTAGTACTGAATTAAAGTCCATGAGTGGGGGGTGGGGAAGAATGAAGAGAAGAATAAAAGCGGAAGCATTCAGACACATGACTGATTCTTGTTCCAACAAATGATGATTTCTTGGGCCCAGATTTTTACATTTGAATTGAACCATTGTCTTCTAAATGATATTGCATGGTCCACCTGGTTGGTGTGCCATGTCCCCTCCATCAAATCAACACGAAAGGCACTATGGTACTATGAGTGTGGTCACTCGACAGATCCTTGGATGCATGTATGCATGCATGCCTGATTTTGCACATATTTTCCTATGCTTTTCTTTGCAACCATGAAGACACGCGCGCGAGAGAGAAATCATGAAAAGCACAGTATTACAATATCCGAACAAGGCCAAATTCTCAAAAAGCAGAGTTCTGTCTGTGAATGTGCATCAGGCACACAAATCTGCCTATCACAGACCATCAAAAGGCCCTTGTTAATATTAGGAGGAAGAAAAATTACTAGACCCATGCATATGCAAGTTCACATGTGCACACAAGCACACACAAACCCCACCGACCCAAATACCACTGCTGGAATCTCAAAGCAAAACAGCAATCCCCGCTCTCAGAGAAATGCTGGCTTTTAAGATGACCTAGCAGTGAAATACAGTCATACCTCGGTTTAAGTACGCTTCGGTTTGAGTACTTTCAGTTTAAGTACTCCGCGGACCCATCTGGAACGGATTAATCCACTTTCCATTACTTTCAATGGGAAAGTTCGCTTCAGGTTAAGTACGCTTCAGGTTAAGTACAGACTTCCAGAACCAATTACACTCATACTTCGGGTTAAGTACGCTTCAGGTTGAGTACTCTGCGGACCCGTCTGGAACGGATTAATCCACTTTCCATTACTTTCAATGGGAAAGTTCGCTTCAGGTTAAGTACGCTTTAGGTTAAGTACAGACTTCCAGAACCAATTGTGTACTTAAAGCGAGGTACCACTGTATATATATGGACATGCATGTGGGAGAAAAATGAAAAGTCTAAAACAAGCTGGTAGGCAGACACACACACACTTTATCAGTTTATGATTCCAAGCTTCTGTTCTGACTCCGTACTTGGCAGTTCTAGAGTGGTATCTGTCTTAGCCTATTTGCAACAATAACAAAAGGGTCTTGTGGCATCTTAAAGGACAACAAATTAATAAAGAGAATTACAGCATAAACGTTTGTGGACTACAATTGATTTCATCAAGTGCATAAAGTTGCAGGTATATCTTCACATGGTTATTTGGGGGGGCAGGGGGAGGTGGTTTGAAGAATTGCAAATGCTGATGCTGGAGGTAGTAAATAAATTGTGTAATTAACAGTGGTAATTTACAAAACAGTTGTTGCCGATAACACAGAAACCCTGACATTTGTAAACTAGGTAGCACGCAGAGTGTAATAAACAAATAAACATTGTCCCAAATTTCCAATTCAGTCAACAAATAATAGCACTGAACCTCTTGATGAATTCAGTGGTTTTACACTGCAATTTCTCTTTAAAGCTCTGTGATGTCCTTGGTTTCAGTATGCATGCACTGGGGCCTCCTGTACTGACATGGTACAGCTATTTCATCACACTATATTGGTGCAAGTTGCCTTTATGTAGGTACTATAAAATGTATCACCAAGTTCACCTTAAGTGCCAGACAATCATGCTGAAAGCTACCAAGTTTTTGGTCTGCTGTGGAAGCACAGGTTTCTACCAAATTCTACCTCTGGCAGAATTGTGAGCACTCCTTAAATGCTGTTTGTTAGGTCTGGATTTCCGCCCCACACATAGGCAGTGCACCAGGAGTGGGTGCAAACAGTCACCATTCTCCAGACATTTAGCTTGCCTCTCTCCCATTACTGAAATGTTGTGGTTACTTGAGGGGGGGGGGAATGCATTTTTAAATGTTCACCTCCCCAGGAAGGCTCTTCATCCCTGGTGTGCTCCTGGATATAGTTTCTTCCTGGTGCTGCCACTATCCCCGTATGAGTGTGGTACTATACCTTTCCTCACTATTTGTGACTATTGCGGTAATACCAATGCCTCAATGGACAAAAGCAAATGCTGCAAATGTTTTCCTATTCAGCCAGAGCAATGTTGGAACTGATCCTGAGCAATAGTTTGAGGTGGCAGAACTAGGGGAGCCATTTACCCCGAATCCCCTGGATGCCATTAACCTGCTTCTCTCTCTTCTTGCTCTAACAAACACAAAGGGGGAAAGTACTACAAACTACAATTTTCCTACCTGCACCCATCAAGTCAGGACTCATTCACACTTCCACATGCCCTGCTGCTTGCGCTCGAGGAAACCCAATCTTTACTGCTGAATTGGAGCAAACATCAGTTGGGTTTTTGTCCAGATTGACATTTGCTCCGATTTAGCACTAAACAGCAGGTTTCCAGGAAGTTGTGGGACACAGGCAAAACCACTCAGACCCATGTTTTCCAGGCACGGGACAAGCGGAAGTGCGGAAGTGTAGACGAGCCTTCAGTTGCATAGCAAATGTGGTACAAATACATACTGAATTTGACCCAAGTGATGACACAGAACAGAGAGTCACCCATAGTTTCTCCCAGAGACACAGCAGGATTTCATAGGCATGAGAAGGGGAAGGAAGTTCTTATACCACCTCATGCTCATCCATCAGGACTCCCTGGCAAGAGCTACCTTTCTTATGCTAATTCACCTGTTGGCTCAACTGGTGGGCCTCATGGCTGAGCTTGTAAGGCCACTGGGCTGCTTCCAGAAGGAGGTTTCAATCAGGCATCAGGATTTATGCTAGAGAAGCTCCTGTCAGCTGCACAGCCCCTTCCGGCAAGTGGTTCCCAAGGGACATGCTGCCCTTGCGGTGGTGAAGGAAGAGAAGCAGGTCTGGGCTAGAAGCCAGGTGGCAAGGAAGGCTTAGCGAGGAGCCAAGGGAAATCCCTCTTTTGATCCCAGCTCACTCATTGCTTGAGTCAACTGGAGCCTCACCTGACCCCCACTCATTACCCCACAAAGCCTCCCACTCTGGGGCAGTGCAGGCAAGAAGACAACTAGCTGCTCAGCTTATATCAACAACAAGAAGCCTACAGCATTGTGGATTCAAACTGTTCACAACATGATGCCCTCAGTAACCAAAGGGAACAGGGAAGATCATTTTGGAATAGAGATTGGGTACAGAATGTTCATCCTAGGCTAGGAGCTGCACAACATGTGTGTTTCTAAATATTCTAGTGAAAGTCAGGAGGAAAAGAGAAAGCAGCAGATATTACCAGAAAAGCTTTCCCCAATTTCCTCAGCCTTGCTGGTCAAAGGGCTCCCATGATCACCTTCACATATTGCACCTTTATTGCACTGAATCAGTGGTGTACTCAATATACAATGGTACAGAGGAGAGATGTCCTTTCTTAACTTATTGAGGGTTCTATGCTTCAGTTTGAAGCCCAAACAGTTTTTAGTAAAAGTCACACGGGGCACCCAGCAGAGGTGCTGCTACCTAGGTGTGTTCTGAAGGCATAGGAGGTCACCACTTGGCTGATGCTAAACAGGTTTGTGGCTGGATTGCCTGAGAACTACATGCATGCCTCCTTGGATCCCATGATAGAAGGATGGATGGATATAAGTGTAATAAAATAAAATAAAGTAACATAATAGATGCTATTCACACAATATGTGAAAGTATCTTTAATTGGAGGGAGATGCCTGAATCAGGAGGAGATGTTGAAAGAGTGGATTATTATGCCAGTGAGAAGTTAACATTAAGAATAGTGAATCCAAGCATCAAATTAAATAGTATTCAGTGTTTGATGGACAGGGTTGATCTTTTCTTTTCTTTGCCTTCTTTTGCTACAACCTTTAGACTGCATTCACTATCATTCTATAGATTTTCTCCTTCTCCAACACATATCAAGTGTGAGCACTCTCTCTCTCTCTCTCTCTCTCTCTCTGTGTGTGTGTGTGTGTGTGGTGTTTCTCATTTCATTTGCCCCCAAACCTGAATCCTTTTGGCGCAGGGAGCAGCACTTCCAAAATGGTGCCAAGCAATGAATTGCAGGGATGGAAGAGACAAGCTGCTTTCCTAGGAGGGATGTTTTCTCTGCCTCATCCTTCTCAGGAATTGCTATAGGGTGGTGGCACTTTGGAAAAAAGATTACATAGATCAATCAGCCTTCCTCAGCCTGCTATCCTCCAGATGTGTGGGACTATAACTCCCATAAGCCTCAGCCAGAATGGTCCATGGTCAGGAGAGTGGGCATAATTGTCTACAGTACTAACATCCAGAGGGCCACAGAATGGGGAAGATTGTCCTAGAATGGATTACTAAAACAAACTTGCTTGCCTGTACATCCTTGGTGCCACCTTGGAGGCACTTTTCCACCTGCCAGTTCAGGGGCTAGAGCTATTAAAGTTAGGGTCCAGGGGCAGCTTATTTTGGAGAAAATCTGTCTCCCCTAAATTGCTCTTCAAATTCACTCCCTGTGAGGGGGCTTTCAGCTTGCCTCAAGATTGATTCTTGTCACTCTGGTGCTTCTCTGTAAGCTTACCTATTCTATATATTTCCTCCATAAATTATTTGCTTATATTACCACCCTCTTAATTCAAAATACTGTATGGTTTAATGGATGTTGAACTAAAGGGAGCCAGTTGAATGGGCAGAGGCAGCAAATCAAAGGCTTGTGTCAAAATTAGCACTGTCCAGCATGCCAAGAATAGCCAAAACAGGTAGAAAAGAATAAGGAACTGAGGTTGTGCATCCAAAAATAAGAGTTATGCCACCACAAGTTCTATATACACACACAGCTCTACAAGGTGACATTGAATTGCATTTGGCCCAGTGTGATTCAAACATAGTTTTGAGCTGGGAGCAGGATGAATTCATTATGCAACCCATGACCCCCAAAGCAGCTACAGAACCACCTGTATGATCTGTAGCAAGTTCATCAAATCAGAAATCTCACTTTGGATAAACCTTTGAAAGTAAATGTTGCTCCACACTGCAAAAGCAGTCACCAATTGTGATGTCCCTCCCTCCCTTCATGTACTGATGAGCAAACTTCTTTTTAATCACGGAAATTATTTGTCTGCTTCACTGACTATAACAACGGTTTGGACTCCATCTGGCACCCAGGCTGAACCTTAAATTGCTACAGAAAGCAACTGAGGGTAAAACATATGACCTGATTAAATCTATGCATCAACCCATCAAATGCAGGATAAAAATAAATAGGCAAACTGAGGTTTTAAAAGAGGCATAAAGGAGTGAGCCGGGGACGCAGCACTCAACTCTCCTCACTCCAACCTATCCACAAGCTGCAACCACAATCCATCTGGCCTAAGACTTCCTTTAAATGGGATAGACCAGCTTTGGTAGCCATCACTTTCAGTGTGACAGCAGGGAAAGCGACTGCAGTATTGGAGCCCCACAAGTCAGGTTGGAAGGTACCCGGTAACATGCACTGTGACCATCCAGGGATTCTGGGTGGGTGGGATTAACTTAGTCAAGGTTTAGCCCACGTACAGGCAATTTGTGGCTGTCCATATGATGGACTACAACTCCCATCAACCCCAGACAACGTGTCCAATGGTTAGGGATGAGTTGCAGTGCAGCAATTATTTGGAGGGCCCAGTGTCAGACCTTAATTTTTAGGGCCCTGAAGCTTGAATGGTTATGGGAGCCCCTTTGCAACCAGCAATTAGGTCTGGATAACCACTGTTATCTTCTTCAGTTGGGTTGTTTACAATCTTTACAACATCTTTTTTTTTAACAACATCCTTGCTACTGACTCTCAAAACTCTGAGAAATATATACAAAAACAAATAATCAATTTGAGCCATGTGACTCAAATTGAGTCTACTAGACCCATTTTTTTAAAAAGCAAAGTGAATGAAAGTCGCTTCTGGGGCCCCTCTGGGATTAGGGGCCCTGAAGTTTAAACTTCATTAGTTTCGTAGCAGAGCCACTCCTGGGTTCCCCATCCCTGGTTTAGGCTCTTGCCTTCGGAAGGGTGCAGTCAAGACTGATTCACATAAAAGTAGCAATGGAAACTCAAAAGTCTTTGCCGAAGGGGAGAGGAGGGAGTATCCTAATCACAATGGCTCTGGTTGTGATGCAAGCAATACATTTGCTTGCAGGTGTTGAGATTTGGTGAAGTTGGTGTTCCGTTTTTTTAGAGACAGTTCCTAGATATCATTCCTAAAAAGGTGAAACCTGTTCTGAGGTCCTATGAGAAAAATCCAGTAACAGGTCCCACCCCCAATAATCTTAATTAATGAGTTGATTTTTCTTTTGTACTTGTAGTCATTCTGATACTTCATTTAAAGTTTCATGGTATATTTCTTGGTACATCCAAAACTATGGGAACTGAACGTGATTTTCATTTTTTAAAGTCATTCTTGCTGGCTGTGGGACTTCTTTTAGAAGTGCAAAAATGATGTGTTCCCCTTACCGCAAACCAAGTTTGCGGTACTTACAAATTGCAGCTGGCTTCCAGTATTTGAAGTTTCTTGCTAGTATTGATATCTCGTGTGAAAATGATAGTATAACCAAATCAGTATTAATACATTCTTTAAAAGGTTCAATTTCCTCTCCTTTAAATTTACTGCTGACAAATCACCAAAAATATGACTATTCAACCTATACTATACTTTGCGTTGAAAGCCATGCATATAAATGTATTGTTTGCTTGCTGCCTGAGGCAAAGGGCAAAATGGCATCTCACCATTCCATGTACAGAAGCCAATTAGACTAGCATTTAAATCTTATTTCAATACTAGGAATGGTATAGTGTCCACCATACCTGAGGGCAGCAGACTAGTTCTGTGGTTGCAGGACAAGTCACAAGGCACATGCAGCATTGACCTCAACAAAATGGTATGGTCCGGGAACTCACCAGGAGGAATATCCAAGGGGCTGCTGTCATTGCACCCCAGCGCCTGGTAACTGAGACAGTCACATCACTCTGTCTAATGGTAGGGTCGGCCTTGTTGACGCCTTTTCTTCTTGCATTTAGTTGTTTTCACTTTTAAAAAGTTACTGAGAGCATGGATCCAGCAATCTGTTTCAAGAATGCCTCTGTTCAAAGGCGCAGATAAATTCCTTGTCCAAACCCCTGACCACAGACACTGTCCCAGCACAGCAATCAGTGCTTCAGTGTTTGAAGCTTCCCCTTTACTCCACACAGAGCATCAAAAGCTCTGGACAGGTGTTACTAAGAAAAGTGAGGGAAAACCTCTTGGCTCCATGGGCCAGATCCTTAGCAGGATCTGATCTAGCCTCACAGGCCAAATTTGACAGGTGGGTGAGGCTTCCCATCTGTCAATCACCTGACTGCACAAGGGATTCGGTGCTTTGAAGTCTCAAAGCTATGACTTCAAAGCACCACATGCAGCCAATCCAGCAGGCTTCCGATCCACAAATTGGTGGTGGGCAAGCCTGTTTTCCCTTGATAATTCACAACAAGGAGTGCACTTAAAGATTCCTGATTATGCATTGGCAGCTGCATCTTACCTGCCCCGCACCTAACATCATATATGACATCAGGTGTGGGGCAGCTGGGGTGGCTGGCCCTATTTGAACCTCTGGTGAGCCAAGTTTGGTCCGTGGGCCAGAGGTTCCCCAACCCTGTGCTAAAGCGAGCAGGAAGTGGAGTTACCAATAGCTACACGGCCTTTACAGCCCCTCATGCAGTCAATGCTGTTCTCTGGCTCTCTCTAGAGGCCACGGGGAAACACAGCAGCTCCCTACACCTCCAGCTGGCAAATGTATTTATTTATTATTATTATTATTATTATTATTATTATTATTATTATTATTTATACCCCGCCCATCTGGCTGGGTTTCCCCTGCCCCTCTGGGTGGCTTCCAACAAATATCAAAATACATTAAAATATCACAGATTAAAAACTTCCCTAAACAGGGCTGCCTTTAGGTGTTTTCTAAATGTCAGGTAGTTGTTTATCTCCTTGACCTCCGATGGGAGGGCGTTGCACAGGGCAGGCGCCACTACCGAAAAGGCCCTTTGCTTGGTTCCCTGTAGCTTTGCTTCTCGCAGTGAGGGAACCACCAGAAGGCCCTCGGCGCTGGATCTCAGTGTCCGTGCTGAACGATGGGGGTGGAGACGCTCCTTCAGGTATACAATACCGAGGCTGTTTAGGGCTTTAAAGGTCAGCACCAACACTTTGAATTGTGTATATAAGCTGTGAGGTTACAATGGTGACCCCAAAGGTGTAGGCCTGAGCAGTGCTGGAAAGCATTTCCTGCTACTGCACAACACACACAGTAAGATGATGGAAGGGAGCACTACAAGAAAGCAAGAGCTAGAGCCCTCAAGAAGAAAAAGGCCACCTTACTGAAAGGTGGGGGATAATGCACATGTGCAGCCACGAAAGTTTATTCACTCACACCTACAACACACCAACCTTTAATGCAGACTTTCTGGCTTCATAAAGCGGATGGAACGGCAGCCAAGCAGCAGCCCACCCCCTCCGCTCTCCTGTATGTTTATGGCCTGGAGCCCCCAAACTGTTTTATGCCTCCCCACCCTCATGAGAAACAGCCTGGCAGTGATGCCTGAGCCACATTGAGCCTGGCAATTCCTCACCTCTTTGCGCTGTCTCCCCGGGAGCCAGCACAAAGAGGCTTTGAGAGAGGGTGGTTACTAGCTTTCATTGAGTCTCCGGCATTAACTTCTCCCCTTTACCCCCTTTTCTAACTTGCTGTGGCAGCCGCAGCAACAGGACCCCCTCACTTCTTTGTGGAACACGAACGAACGAACACACACACACACACACACACACACACACACACCCAAATCCTTCCTCCCCCATTGGAAAATGGCTCCCTCCCCTCCCCCTCACTTTAGGGCTTTAGGGAAGATTCCCCACTGACCTGCTCTTGGGGGCAGGGAACCCCTTGGCTGCTCATTCCCGGTATCCTGGGGCGTTGCTAGAGCTGTGGCTGTTTGCTGCCTCCTTCACATCCAGCCCCGCTGCTACTGGGGCGATAATGTGCTTGCCTCTCCCTCATGAACTTGGCATTACTCTCAGCTCAGTTCTCCCAGCACCATGCTGCCCCCGCCTGCCCAGTGCCCAGCACCGCGCTGCCCAGCACCCGCCAACATTCCATACCCAGCCACATGGCTCTCCTCTACTGCTGCAATCTCTCCCCCTCTCTCTCACACACACAGAGGAACCCACACTCCCAGAAGGACCTAGGACTACCCATTTCCTCTGCTATTAAGGCTGCATACACACCACACATTTAAAACACATCACTACACCCCACCACCACCAAATCCTGGGAACCATAGTTTATCCATTCACAGAGCTGTGATTCCCAGCACCCTCAATGAGTTACTTTTAATGTGCTTTAAATGTATGGCCTGCATGCAGCCTAGTCTCCACTCTCGTGGACAAAAGGTGGCTCCTCCCAACAAGTGATAACCTACACAGGGAAAGCTCATCATGTTATCTGGGAGATCTGCGGTCAGATCTACCAGTGCTTTGGTTTTCATTTAAGTTTGGATTAGGGCAGAACTGCTGTGAGAGGCAGCATGCAACCCCTCTCGCTCAAAGCATTTCCCCTGATCTAAATCACCCTTAGGCTATTTGCCCTGCTGCAGAAAGTGTATTTGGTAAATGATGAACAAACATGAATGAGGTAAAGACTCAGAGGGAACGAAAAAAGAGTGTGGAATCCCAGCAAATTCCACATGCTTTCAGGCTACAAACAAAAGAAGCTGGAGGGTGCAAGGCAGTGTCAGGATATATTTGGCCAGCATGACTAAACCAAGCAAAATGAGCCCATTTCCATTTGCTTTCCAAGGGTCCTATGTGGAATTGCTCTTGAGAGGCACAGATGCACTTCATCTTCCAATTGTGGCTCATTCCTTCCCAGCATTCAGTATTCAGATCCCACTGAACCAGGACCTAGGAAGCTGACATATACCAAAGCCAGGCCATTGGTCTATCTATGGCCTGCATAGTGTCTACACTCAACTAGCAGCAACTCTTTAAGGTTTCAGCCAGAACACTTTTCCATCTCTACCTGGAGATGCTGGGGACTGAACTGGGTACCTTTTCTATGCAAATGGTTCCCATATAACGCTTCTCATTATATCCACTTGTCTGCAGAGCCAGCAGTCTCAGGGCTATAAGCATCTTCAGCTAGAGATGCAGCAAACAGCTCCAGGGCAGGGATCTGGCTTATCTGAGTCTTGCATGCACAGCAACATGGAAAGCTGCCGTACATCATCTGGATAGCTCAGTTGTTAGAGCATGGTGCTGATACTGCCAAGGTTGCAGGTTTGATCCCTGTTTGGGACAGCTGCATATTCCTGCATTGCAGGGGGCTTGACTACAGGACCCTTGGACGGTTAAGTCCAGTCAAAGGTGACTATGGCTCATCTTGCTTTCAGGCCGAGGGAGCCGGCGTTGGTTTTCCAGGTCATGTGGCCAGCATGACTAAACTGCTTCTGGAGCAATGAAACACAGTGACACAAGCCAGAGCGCATGGAAACACCATTTACCTTACTGCTGCAGCAGTACCTATTTATCAACTTGCGTTGATCCTTAGGGTCCTTTGCAACTCTACAATTCTATTATCAAGTCAGACCATGGGGTCCACCTAGATCCCCCCTCCTGCCTTCCCCAGGGATTGAACCTGTGACCTTCTGCATGCAAAGCAAATTTTCTACCACTGAGCTACAGCTCCTCCCCAACATCCCCAACTCTGACATGCAAATAACCCCCCCCCCGGACTTCCCAATTCCATTTGGAAATGGAGAGAACTCTGGGATGCAGGTCTGAAGGTGCATGTGGGGCCTCTTGCTCCGCTTTGCATCCAATAGTGGCACAGCCCTTCCCCATTTGCCCAGCAGGCACTCAGTGTGGTGAAAGAGCCAGCTCAGCCTGACCTGGCCTAATGAGGCCTCATTAGCAGCATCCAGCTGTTGGCTGCCCCTCCCTTTCAATTAGCTAGCACTAGAAGGGGGGGAGATGGGCTCAGACCCCACAGTGCTTGGGCAAGCAGCCGGGCGCCAAGAGGGAAAGGCAGCCAGGAAGGGCTTAGGTTTTTCTTACCATACTCCTGCGGTGGGGGAGACTCCACCCGCTTCTGCCCCCCCCCCCCGCCACAGGCAGCCCCTCCCAAGCCCAGTGCGGGCTCAGAGCCTGTGCTTTCAGCCTGGCCCGACTCCTTGGAGGCAGTAATACCTGGCACAGGATTCCAGTCTTGCTGGAGTCTGCAGAGGCAGGCATCCTGGGCCCAAACAGATTTCATAACAACTCATTCACAGTGCTCACATACAGTACTCCTTGCTGAGCTATTTAAGTCTTGGCTTGGCACACACCCCTGGCCTTATAGGGACTTCTGCCTGCACCCACCTGTTGTAGGGCATCCCAAAAAGCCCAGCCAGTCACAGAGCTGAGAAGAAGCCAGAGCTCTCTCTCTCTGTGTGTGTGTAGCCGGGCTTGAGTCTAGTTCTTGGCTTGACACTGTAGGTCCTGCCCCACAGCCATCTTAGCCCTCTGAGGTCAATGGCAAGTGTATGGAGCCGCTTGCCCCTCTGCAGGGGCCTGTATATAACACCACAGTCTGCTTAGGATACAGCTATCTAGCACTGGGCCTGGACTGGTGTCGAAGGCTTGATTGTGAGAGCCAAGGTGCCTCTTTCTCCTTGCCGCTCTTGGATGTGTGCATCTGTGTTCTTGGCCAGGTAGCTCTGCCACTCAGAGAATACTGAGAACTATGACAAGACGGTAGGTTTGAGGTCACAGGTGAAAAAAGATCAGTGCTGGGGCAGGCCTATGAAGCCTGCCTGTCTGGGGGTGGGGCCACTCTCGGCAAGGCTGCCCCTAAAAGGGGCACAACACCAAAGCAGGCAACAGCAAAGGGGAGTTATCCCTTTGGTGGTAGCAATGTAGGGGTGGAACGAGGGTGTGAGCCAGCCCCCTTGTGTTAAAGTTATTGTTTTCACGGGGATGTGGTTTTAACTTGGATGGGAGCTGTTTTATTGGGAGGGTGGGGTTGTTTTAAATTGTTTTTAAATGTTATATGTTAATTTGGATTTTTCTGTTTGTCTTTGTGGGTGGGCAGGAGCATTGTTTAGGGGCTTTTGTTGAGGAGTATATTGTTTACTAGTGTCTATACATCACAATTGTTTATTGTTTTGATTATTTTTATCCTGTATCTTGTGCTTTATTTTTCTTACGAATTTTTTGCTTTGTATATTGTAACTTTGTGTTGTGAACTGCCCTGAGACCTACAGGTATAGGGCAGTATGCAAATTCAAATAAATAAATAAATAAATAAATGGAAACCCTTAGGCAGGCGTATTGCTGGAGACATGGGTTCATGACATAAATTTGCATTCAATCTCCATAGGCTAACTTAAATGTATAGATATTTATGGGAAACTAAGGTAGCGGGTGACTAAGGTAGTGGGTTCACCAGTAGTGAACTCTGCAGTGTGCCCAGCTGTCCTATATGCAAACTTGCTTTTAAAAAGTGTCCCCCCCCCCCCGAAAAAAGAGGCAAAGGAGTAGGAGAGCCAGAGCCCATTGCAAAAAACCTGGGGTTCAGCAATACTCTTTCCTGCAGGTTCTCCTTCCAGTAGAGAAGGGCTATAGCATAGTGGCAAAGCCCATGCTTTGCATGCTGACAGTCCCAGGTTCAATTCCTGGCCTCTCCAGGTAAGGCAAAAAAAGATCTCTGTCTGAAACCCTAGAGAACCTCTGCCAATCCTTGTTGACCGAGCTAGATGGACTGACCTGGTGTAAAACACTTTCCTATATGTGAGTCTGGGTTTTGCTCAGAGTAGACACTGAGTAAAACTAGCTATCACTAATTGCCTTGTACCGTTCCACTCCTCACTGAGACCTTCTGACTTTGTATCACAGTGGTATTAGGGTGCAGGAAGACAGGGTGCAATCCTCTCTGCGAATGTGCAGTGCTGCTAAATATATCCTAATCCCCACCATGTTTTAACAATGCCTCATCTAAGGTCAGTTCTGGCTCTTTGAGTGGATGAACCAGATATGCTTAGATTAACTTTCTGAACCTTTATCCCACTATCTTGAGATGCAAAGGGAAAAGAGCAACAACTTATCCAAGTGGAAAGGGAAGCCTATCCAATAGTGCAGACCTCACCAGCCTGGTGCCTTCCAGATGTTTTGGACTACAAATCCCATCGGCTGGAGGGCACCAGATTGGCAAAGCTGCTTTAGGGACATGCGGGGTCCCACAGAGCCATCCCAGGTTGCATTTCCTCCAAGAACCACATGCCCCATCCTGCTGCTGCTATCCCTTCCTCTTGATGTCATCAAAGCCATCTCCATGGTAACCATTTATGAAGTCACCATGCACTGAGCTGACCATCTGGTGACAACAATGAGCAGCGGAAAAGAGGGGAAGTTAAGATGGCACAACAAATGTCTTCCAACTTGGGCTCCTCATAGGGGCACCAAGAACTTGATTCTCAGTCTCCCCTTTTGGACTCAGTCTGACCTGCCTTGTTCTTTAGGGATGCTCTTGTTGTCTTTACTGCTTTTGATAGAATGCTAAGCCTCACCACCTCCCCTACTATGGCTTCGAGCACCCCAGCTGTTTCCTGAGCATCAAAGTCCAAGGAGCCCAATGAGGCGTGAATGAGACAGCAGAACATGACAGGGAAGTGCGGAGAAGGGGGGGGGGAGAGACCAGATGGGGTCTGGGGGGCTGCCATTGCTACACATGGACAAGGCATGGTCCAGTGATAAGCTGCCACTTGCTGCAATGCGTGGGGGCAGTCGGCATGCAATACTAGCTTAGAACCAGTAAGTCCCACTCTGCAAAACCTACTTGCCACCACAGCTGCAAAAGGCAAATTGAGGGTCATGCCAGCAACAGAGTCTAATTCAGCCAGAAGGTGGAGCTAGACAGGATAGGCAGGATAGGAATCCTATGTCATATATAAAAGCAAAGGGCAAAGGAGACACATTGATTCTTGTTAGTTACATTCATTCTAATGCAAAGAAGGAAAAATACAGTTGGCAGAATGAAAATGCTTTCTGTGCAGATAAAAATGTCTTACATTTCAGGAAATCAGACACCAAACTGCAGGGTGAAACTGTGCTCTTGGAAATGGCTTATTTTTAATGGGAGATGTACACAGAAGGAACATGCTCAAACATCTCAAACTAGAACAACTGTGTTCTGCAAGGGCTACATAAATCCTGGATGGGTCAGTCTCAGGAAACCCAGCCTGGCTAAAAAATCTTGAGCTGAACAGAAGCTTAGTCATTCTTCTAAATTGGAAATATGTACAGAGACTTTATTCTACCTTAAACCATTTACAACAACAAACTTAAAGCAAGAAAGAGAGCGACTTTCCATTTAAAACTACCACCCAAGTATTTGTGCCCTATCACAGAAGAGCCTCACACTAGGTTTGGGGTTCCATCTTTGAGTCCCTTTGCTGTCACTTCTCATCTTTCCCTTGGAGATAAATCCAGCACAGGAATCATGGTGTACAAGTCCATGTCACCTATCACTGCTCAGGACAATGGTGTTCTTTGCTAGTCTCTGTGGCCCAATAATCTCCTTAAAGTCACATCATGTACTGTGTCAATCTACATCACAATAACGGTGTTACAGGGCCACGTACCTGTCTCTGGACATCTTTGGGGTGTTGGTGGGTGTTGAAGTGTGCATGCACACGAAAGCTCATACCAAAATAAAAACTTAGTTGGTCTTTAAGGTGCTACTGAAGGAATTTTTTTTATTTTACTTCGACCCAGACCAACACGGCTACCTACCTGTAACCAACTACTACAGGTACAATGGGGTATGCTCAGGTGTATTATCAGCCGATGAACATGTATAAAGACTAAATGAATATACACTGAAACTCTCTACAAAAGATTCTTTCAGTTGCAGACTTAGCTCAATTGTTAGAACAATTCCCCTGTGTACACATATATACGGCTTGCACCTTTTGGTTTCCATCCATTCACAACAGCACACCCACCCACTTCATACCAAGGGATTTGCACATCTCTTCTCCTGACCCCCCCTGGTATATCACCTTAAAGCAGGTCAGATTTTCTTACTCCCAGTTTCTCAGTTGTGTCCACGACAAGGATATATACACCCTGCGGGAACCCAGGAAGAGTGGGAGCAAGCTTTGGAAGTGTTTTAAATTCCTAGGCACATATTTATTCTTAGGCTCAGCATATGAAGGATGAGAACAGGCCCTGACCAAAGGCTCCTACGGACAAGTAGATTTCCAGATGAGAACAGGAAGGGAATAAATCTGGCCACAGCCTTAGTTGCATCTATACTGGATAAATGTAATGCATACACAGAGCTACCTGGAAACATCTGCTGGTACTTCAAAATGCAGGAGCTAGACTTAACAGGTGCTGGTTTATTCGGGACATGCAACTCCTCTTTTGTACAAAGTACACTGGGTACTAGTTTGCTTCCAGGCACAATCCAAAGGGCTGACTATTGCCTTTAAAGCCATTGATGGTTTGGAGCTTGCACAGCAATCAATACCCCTCTTGGGCATGGCTATGGTGGGGTTAGATAGAGTGGAGCTACCTTTCAACTCAGCACTGATGCCTGAGCTTAGCCTTCCACTGGAGTAACTGCCCACTGGCAGTGTGTGCACCAGCAGTGGCCAGTTGAAATCCCCAGAACCTGGGTGTTCCAAGAGCAGGGAGGTATAGGAGTTGCACTGGCCTAGAATCTGCTGTATCTTGAGCTGGTCTTGCTGCCACCACCTGATGGCATCAGACTCAATCCTCCATGCCCCCCCCATCCATATGTGTGCTGCTACCACTGTGAGCAGCTGGGCTGCGGATGCCGCTGTGGCTCTGCACAGCCCTGCCAGAGGGGTGGGGATTTGGGCTGCACTCATAGATACCTAAAGGACTGCCTCCTCCCATAAGAACCTACCCAGCTTCTATGTTCCGTGGGAGATCTTGTTCCTCATGGCCTCTCATCTTCAGAAGCACAGCAGGTAGAAACAAAAGAAAAGGCCTTTTCTGCCATGGCACCCACAATGTGAATTGCTGTTCCCTAGGATATTTCACTCACCCTCTTTTTATTTTCCATTCTTTTAGATACTTTTCTTGTTCTAGGAAGCCTTCACCATGCTTATTATGAGATTTTGTTTTGCTTCCCCCACACCACCCCAGAAATTGTTTCTGTAATTTTACACATTTTTTAATGTATATGTTTTATATTTTTAATACATTAGCCATCACGTGTTTCATGAAAAGGTAAATATGCGTACGAATCTTAAAACAAATAAAATAAAAATTGGTCACACAACTGAGTAAAACAATGTAAACAGATGGGCATATAACTTCAGTTGACATTTTGTTATGGCCAGGCTTCCAATGAATTACTCAGAATGCAGGTGAATGCTGTGAACTGAAAATCTGTCCATAATTTCACCCATCCTCTTAAAAAGGGACAGTAAAAGGTCCTGCCATTTCTGTTGTACAGTGTGAATGGGGGAGCGGTAGTAATAACTTCAAAGACAATAGCTGCAAATGATTACTACATATTCCATTACAGACAAATGGGGTATGGGTACATTCCTCACTCTGTATATGTAGGCCCATAATTTCACCTATAACACTGAGAGGGACAGTAGAGGGGCATGCCATTTCTATTTTAAAATAAGATCATCGCCTCATTCCTCACCCTCTACCTCCCAAGAAGCAGCAACAATGCGACTGAGGTGAGGTAACACCCCCCCCCCCCCGGTCATGCAAATATCTAATTCTCTAACAACACATCCAGTCGGTGTTACCACTTCGTGGATGTGAAACCAACTGAAAAAAGTGAAAAAACTTATGCAACAGCTTTTCTGAATGTACGGGAACTCCCACAACAGCAGTCTTGGGACACTTCCCTTCAAGAATAAGAAGAGTTTCCCATTTCTCATGTAGCTTTAGTAAAGCAGCCAGCAATGCTCTGCAAGATCAAAACTTAAAACCCAAACATACTCCCAACCTGTGAATCGCAGCCTTCCTGAACCACTGTGAAAGTCAGACCAGAAGATGCTCAAACATTCAGCCCACGCCCAACACAGCAACATAGAAATTCAATGGTAAGCAGCAAATACAAATTGGTCAACAAGTTTGGCTGCTATGGAATCTTTTGTCTGTGTAACCTCTTGTGGACAAAGACAGGATTAGAAGATTAGAAACCTTTGATCAATTTCAGTTCAGTGATATTTCATTGCCATTGCAAGATACAAAATTTTTGGCAAAGTGTATTAGAAGGACTTGCTTTGTGCAGTGCTTGTCAGAAAGTACAAGTTACAGAGCAATCCTATGCATATTTACTCAGAAGTAAGTTCTACGCAGTTCCAATGGGGCTTAGTCATTGGGAGGTATGGGATGTCAGCCTTAATGTACAATTAACTTACAGAACCATTTTCACAAGATATGATTGTGGCTACATCTGTAGATGTGTTTTTTTAAACAAACAAAACAAAATCCAAGAGCTGGAAAAATTCATTTGGAATAGGAGCTATACAGTGCCTTTTAGAAAAATAACTAAAAATTGAGTCCCCCATGTTTAGAGGCAGCAAGCTTCCAATTACCAGATGTTGGGGGCATAGAACAGGGGATGGCTATAGTTGCTTATGGCTGTTTTTTTGTAAACTGTACTTATCCTTTGGTTCTTTATTGGAAAACTCCCACTAAGAAATAGCCCTATTAAAGCAAAAATCCAAAGAAGGATGTTTGCATATTCAGTTAGTTTTAGAAGATTTACAGTAGTCCCATTGATTTAAATGGGTCTACTCTAAACAGGATTGAGCCTGGATCCAATCCTATACTGTTGACAATATATGGTATTATGGAGCATCTTAGGAAGATTAAATATGCTGATTTGAAATTGTATATATGGAGATTAGATAATGCACAAATGTGCAACTATATTCAGTCAAGCTTCTTTGAAGTTGAGTTAGAAGTGAGCATAGCCCAAAGGTGAAACCTTTTATTAGACCGACTTTTGTGCGGTAAAGAAATATGTAACCACTGGAAATAATACAACACGCTTCTCAGGCAGATGAAGGTTTTCGCATGATTAGAAGGGAGGCTTGCTAAACCAATAGAAAAAGATCTAATTACCTTATTTATTTTTTAATGTTTTTAATTCTCTGGGAGAAACCAGCCAGTGGAAGCTTATGCCAAAATAAGCCATATTCCACTCATATATCAGACCATTAGAAACCCTGATCAGCTTGAAGTTGTTCAATAAGCCCAGGGTGCTTCCCCCCCTTAATCCCAAAGAATTATTTTGCTTTAATCAGGAAGGAAAGCTTCACTTTTTTCTGTTCCAGGTCTCCCATGTGAAAAAAAGTGCGAAAGTAGTATCTTCAAGCTACCAGTGTTTTCATACAACTTCAAAATCTGAAGTTCAAAGAAGAAGAATGTGTATGTTCAATGCTGGGGTGTGTATTCTATCCAGGGGGATGGAGATGCCAACATTAATGTAAACTATTCCAGGGCAGTCCATTTATTATCCAAATCAATGTAACTGCAGGGATAGGAAATTATGTATTTGCTTATTAAAGGCATGTCAAAGGAAGGAGGGGCACCGAGGATGCTGGCTTTCTCACTTAAATACACCTTGAGCATGCAACATCAGAAAATGCAGGCATCCCCTCTCCCATTTCCCCCAAAAGGAAGATGTCTATGACAAAAGTGTCTCTCACCAAATGTAAATGAACTGTAAGAAAGACTACAAATTGAAATTGTGTTCTGTGACACAAAAAAACTTTAACATACTTGGCTAAAAAATATTTTCTACGGTTTTTTGCAAAACTTGGATTTTTATCTTAAATTATTTATGGTAAAGAAGTGTTGGGATTCAGACAAAAGTCAAGAGGAAGAGAGAATATATGCAGGCGTTTGGTGTGGGGTGTACGGTATCTAAGTAGTATGATAAGTTAGGCTTATTATTGTTTTGACCTTTGGAATCCTTAAGCACTAATGTTCTCATCTGTATGTTCTGTATTCTGTGCTTTTTAAAATATGGACCATGTGTTTTCAATTTTTTTCTCTGCAATCATGCAAGCTGAAAAGCCATTACTGAAAAGTGACACCACCAGCATGGCAGCAGGTATCTATCAGAGGAAAAGCTGCCAGTAAGAAAGGAAAAAAGAAGTTCTAACAAAGTTTCTAATATTTAAGAGTCAAGATGTGTGGAAATCCCTGTATATTTCAAACCATAGACTCTTTATTATTAGCAATTCAAATATAGTGGTCATCTTCCCTGAACACCATTTTAAAAAAACAACAACAGTGCAATCGTATGCATGCTTACACAAAAGTAAATCCAATTATGTTCAGTGGAGCTTATTTTCCAGTAAGTGTGCTTAGGTTACGTTCTTAAGCAAGCTAGGATTCTTGGGATTTTAGCTATTGTGTTCCATGTTAAATGTTTATTCTTTGTTCTATGGCATGACAACAGCCAAGCGTATTTGCAGGAATGCCAGTGTGATGAAGATACATTGGTGGGACACTGACCAACAGTACAGATAGATAAGAGGTAACTAGGGAGACTGGGCAATCTTATGGCACATCACAGATAATTTGCTTCAATAAACTCTCTCTAAATTTCCACTCAGTTGATGCAGATCAGGGGAAAGAGAGAGAGAGAGAAAAAGTGATCCCACAAATATTCTATCAAGCAGAGCACCCCTTAGAAGCCCATTGAAAATAGTGGTGTAAGGCTTCAATATGTGAGTCAGGTCATGCTGGAGGGGTTGGAGTGACAGAAGCCTTTGCCTGAGCAGACAGACAACTTGATGCAGTTGAGCATCATCTATCCTCGATTACACTGTGAATATCAGCAACAGGGCTGGCATGCCAGGTACATATAACACCTCAGGATACGGTAGGTGCATTTCAAAAGGATGGGACCGGGTCCTATCTAGCTGCCTCATTCACAGGTGGCAGCTATCGTCTCTGTCATGGGTGTGTGGGGAGAACATGGGGCAAGGAAGTGGGTAAGGAGGGGGCGGAAAGAGGCCTGTGCCAAACACATACATCCTCAGGCGACTTTCTCAGGCCCCGCTGACAGCCCGGCCTCAATTCTCCAGGGCTGCTCAGGCAGAAAATCCTCACCAACCCCCCTCCTTCTGCTCCCCCCCTTATTATTCCAGCCAGAGGAGCTTCCGCAGCCTAGTAAAGGCTCAGCACCCACAGCGGGGGTGGTTTGGCCAGAGGCCGGCAGGCATGTGCCAGGCTTAAATCTCTTGAAACCCAGAAGTAAAATTTCCTCATTAGGCTTGAACCCTGCAGCTAAGTGGAAGACAACCGCCCGGGTCATCGCTGCAGTATATGCCACGGATGCCCCTGCCCTCTTTACCCGCCCCGTCTGCCTAAAAATCCCCCAGCAGATGCTGCAAGCCCCCGGGCAGCCAGGGAATCTGCCCAAGAGTCAGGAGGCGCTGGCAGGGGTTGCTGTGCAAACAAAGGCAATGGCAAATCCAAGGACAAAACATAATGTCCCTAAAAACGAGCAAGTGAGAGAGTGTCTGGCACTGACTTCTGCTGGGGGGTTGGGAAATGCCACCCCCTCAATGGGAGAAAACACACACACACACACACACACACACACACACCCATCAGGCAGTGTCAGGGCAGCAAAGGGGATTTGTGAATGGATCCCCATTCCAGTGAAAAAGGCAGCTGCCTCAAGAGCTCGGCACCCTCTCTCCCCCTCTGCTTAGTACCCTCTCCAGGATTCCCTGTGCCTCCTGACAGCTCCCTAGGAATCAGGGTTCCCAGCCGAATTAAAGGTACTGCAGTCCATTACACACCATTGCAGATTCCACCACCCTAGTAACTAGCCATCCCCCTTTACTATCTGGGCCCCAATCCCACTGCAGGCAGCCTGGAGGGATGGCTGTAGCTGGCTGAAGCCCAGGTCTTGTCCATCCGGACTCAGGAAGCAGCAGGACAGAGCTGTTTTTCTCAGGTCCAAGTCCTGCCCACATCCTGGTGTTTGCAAGCTATACTATGATGGCCCCATTTGCAGGACCTGTGGAGGGGGAGCAGGATCCAAGTGATCTAAAAATGTCCTGCTGGCATTGGACTCCCAAAATGTTGATACAGTACTGCCTTTCCCTGAGGCACCTGAAAGCATTTCCCAGCCTGCAGCAACCCCTTTGAGGTAGGAATGCCATACAGTATCAGGATTCCCACCCCTAACCCCCTTGATCATAAAGAACCGAAACAAAATTCTTCAGCACAGCACAGCACTGAGAGGTAGAGTTAACACCTGACACATAACTGTTCCCTGTCTTACCATCTCTGCTTCTTTTCTGTAATTGCTGGGTGCTTCCACACAGCCTGCTCACTGAACATTCATCCTGATGTTTGTAGGGCGATCAGACAACATTGGTTATTTAATGAGCACTCATTCTGATTTATTTTCTTTGCATTTTCCCATACTTTCCTTATCAGAAAAAGTTCAATCTTTCCAGGGAGTGTGGAAACTATAAGTCACAAAGCGATGGGTGCTTTTTAAGGTTTTTTTAAAAATTAAAAAAATGAAATAAAATAAAATGAGGCTGCAGTCCTGTTCCTCATTTTTTCTTACCCATTGTATATAACTCTGGGTTTGAGGCAAGCAGTGCTGGAAAGTAAAAACAAGGCCGGTCCAGGACTAAGAGTCACGTACTCAGAAGGGCTGGAGTCAGAGTGCCAATACCAAGGAAATTTGAGGAGGAACATCCACATCAGTTTTGGGGAGCATCACATACACATACAGAACTATGAACACATAGTTCTTCAATGGCTGAACTAACCTAGATACTCCTCAGTGGCCTGTCTTCCTCCTCCTCCCTGTTTTAAAATGAATGGTTCCTTCTTTCACCTAGTCCTAGAGCTTTAGAAGCAGGAATTACACTGTAGCCCCATTGACAGAAATACTATGTACCCACAGATTTCCTAGTAGCTGATTGAACAGGGCAGAGGCCAGATGGAGAAACCCCATTGCACCACAGATAGCTGTAAACCTGGCTCTTGAAACACTGATCAATTCCACAAAATAGATGCTAGCACTATAGGTGAATGACATCGCTGGCCCAGGCAATCATCTCACTTGTGGCTTTGTGCCCAGCTTGCTCCATCTCCCCAACAGTCTGAAAAACTGTAATTTTCCACAACGTCAGACTGATCCACACAATGTCACTTTGGGTAAGAGGTAAATAGACCAAAGTTGGCACCTCTGGGCATACCTGGGCATTTGATCCATCCAAACATCAGAACCCCAGGCACTGCTGGCTGATGTTGGCGGCAAAGAGTGCCAAATGAATGGAAAGGAGCATCCAAGGCTAATTATCACTAGCACTTCTGGATCTCACTGTGTGTCAACAACACTTCCCAGTCTCTACTGCCTTTATGTTAATCCACAGCCAATATAGAGCAAAGGAACTGGGCAGCTGCATCGGTGGCGTTTTGCAAAGATTCAGTCCCAAAGAGCCCCAAAAAAGAGTTATTGCTAGAGCCAATTTCATGACACATGTAAACATGCAAAAAGATGGGGAACAAGACTTGGCTACTCTGGCTCCAGAAAGAAGCAAGTGTCCCACAACCATTTTCCCACCCACAACTGCATCATTGTCTTGCTTTGCCATACCTATCAGAAATAGGCATTATGACAATTGCTGAATGCTGTGAGATATGAAAGTTATGTCTTCATGACAGACAACCCTTGAAAAAGCCAGGAAATATTCTCTTCTGGGGGCAAATCCTACGCAACCACAAGTATGCCAGTGCTCGTCAAATGAAAGAGAACTACCCAAAAGGACAAACTGGGGGATGGAGAACAGGACACAAAGAGGTGAGGGAGGTGACCAACAGGGTTTTTATGTGCTATTGACACCACCACCCCTTGTTTGTCTCTTCTTGGAAATGCTTGTGGTTCCCAGACTGGGACATCCTGTGCCAAGGTCTTGTTTATTTGGTATTTTGGGGAATGTGGACATTAGCAAATCAAGCCCCATTAAAAAGAAGTGTCTGAGAGAGCTGTCCCATTCTTTCCCTGGACCTCAAAGAGAAGCTTTAGGCTCTGAGATACTATTACTGTCTAGGGATAGGAGATTAGTGGGTGATGGGTTTATGCCGCTATTTCAATTATGTCTAGGCAGCTCAATGAGGGGATTAGCTTCTTCTCTGTGGCCAGAAAGCTCCGAGTGGCTGCCCCAGTGACCTAGAGACACTACACGAACTGCATGAGAGCAAGCAGGAAACCTCAACGCCAAGTGACTGGGAGGGGTGAAAAGCAGGGGCATTTCTGATTCACCTTCCCATCATAAAGTTGGAAGGGATCCCAAGGATCACCTACTAGTCCAACCCCTTCCCTTGTCCTAGTAGCCTCTGCAAACATCCTCTTTCCCATTTGACAACATTGACTTGCAGAATTGGTTAAAGATTGACTCGGAATATATGTCATACTCCAAAGCTACGCTGGACTCTCCCCGCTGCACACCCTCCTCTCCCCACCCCAGGGCACAAAACAACATTGACAAAGGACTCCATAAACAAAAGTAGCAGCCAGAGCATTGAGCAACAGTATAAAAGTTATGTCAAGGATGTGCAAGTCATTATATACCATGTCACACAAAGAGCACTGCAATGTAGCAAAAGAGGAGCAGCGTTCTTAGTGGTGAAAGCATGTGCACACATTTGCAGGCCTGCTGGGATGCTTTCTAACACAGTATGCAGAGTCCAAAATGTCCCGCAACCAGGCAAATATGGGAATCTGAGTAGTTTCGCACACACACCCTTTGCTGTCTAGGTCCAGCCAATCTGAACAGCACTTGGGCAGGTGGTTCACCCCTTTATCATCTCCTTTTATTTTGATTAATGCTGGCTGGCCTGACTTGGTTTATAATCAGCAGAATCACATTCAGTTGAATGGAGATGATCCAAAGGGCCCACCACTTTACACATGTGTTTGTGTGCAAGAATATATGTTTGTGCATGCGTTGATGTATTATTATTTATTACATGTGTATCCTGACATTCCTCCAAAAAGAGCAAGCAGGTCAGCAAGCAGAGCAGCAAAAGCACAATTAAAACATCTAAAAACAATTCCAACACACACACAGACATGTGGATTGAAAATTTTGGGGGAGGAAATAGTGTGCGCAGGTCACAGACCATAAAGTGCTGTGCTGTATGCATGATTGCCAGGGTTCGAGTGCTCTGTGTTTGCAAAATGATGTTTTATGCAGGAAAAATATGAAGCAGCACATGAGAGGAAATGTGTAAAGGAACGCATGAGCGTGCCTGTGAAATGCTGCAGAAGAGAAGACCTGCAATCTCTATGGATGGAATGCAACAAGGGACTTTGGTGTATGTGTGTTGCAGCTATCCAAACTCCCCTTCCCCCACATGTTCCAGGCCTGAAACTGGCACGGTGCCCCCTGGCTGGGGTGCAGGCTATTTCAGGCGTCTCCTGGGAGCCTCGCTCTCAGTAAATGTAGAAACACAAACAACGCAGCGGTGTGGATGGGGGCTAACATTTCCCACCTGCTGAACTCTACATATTTCCCTGGTAATGTTTGATGACTGGGGGGGGGGGAGCTTTAAGGGAAGCAGCATCACTCCACCTATGAGAGAAGAGAAGAGCCCAGCTCTGGTAAAAGACACCTGCGGAAGGCACATCCTGCCTTCCACTTCCCAGGCTATTTGGGGGGAGAGGAAATGGACAGATGCATGAGGACTTCTTGGTAGTTGTGCCCACCCTGTGGAATGCCCTTCCGTCAGATATCAAAGAGATAAACAATTATATGACTTTTCAGTGCTTTCTTAGTTTGGGGAATTCCCAGACTCTATATCCACTGCCCTTCTGCTTAAGATTGTTGTGATGCATCTGCATCTAACACTTTTTTATACCGATAGCTGTAAAATATAGGGCTGTGATTTCCAGCACCTGACACATCTGAGGAACTGCCTGCTGGCTATATTATTTATGAATACCTGGCTGCACTGGAAAGCTTTATTCTATCTAATTCTGGCTTAATGTGCTTTAACAACTGATAAATAATATAAATTGATACTGTGCTTTGTACCACCTATTCTGAAATGAATGTACTATGTTATAACAGTACAGTATTAATGAAATGGACTCCTTTGTGGGGATTGCTATATTATGATTTTAAATGAATTGGTACTGAGCTGTTTACGCTATGCTGCTTTGCTGTGTACTCCTGCATTCTCATGTAGTGCGTCGCTTTGGGCACATCTGTGCAGAAAAGCAACAAACAAATACAGTAACAATTCCTCACTGTCAACCCCCCCCCAGACAACCGAGACCCATGGATCCTCCTCCCCCCCTGCATTCCAAGGGTGCAGAATATGCCAACTCAAACCTGACGTATTCCCCGCAAACTCACCAGCAACCCCTCACTGCATTTTTCTGCCATGGTTGGGGGCCGTGATGTGAGCGCCCAGCTGCCCACTGTCCGTCTTGATGGCTAGGCTTCCCAGGCTACACAGAGAGCTCAGACAGAAGCGCAAATTAGACCAAAGAGACAGGAAGCTGTGGAGAATAAAATGAGCTCTGGTTAGAGAAAATGAAACAACAAAAGAAAACTCCTGTCCTCTAAATTAGAATCATAGAATCATAGAGTTGGAAGAGACCACAAGGGCCATCCAGTCCAACCCCCTGCCAAGCAGGAAACACCACCAAAGCATTCTTGGCATATGCCTGTCAAGCCTCTGCTTAAAGACCTCCAAAGAAGGAGACTCCACCATACTCCTTGGCAGCAAATTCCACTGCCGAACAGCTCTTAATGTCAGGAAGTTCTTCCTAATGTTTAGGTGGAATCTTCTTTCTTGTAGTTTGAATCCATTGCTCCATGTCCACTTCTCTGGAGCAGCAGAAAACAACCTTTCTCCCTCCTCTGTATGACATCCTTTTATATATTTGAACATGGCTATCATATCACCCCTTAACCTTCTCTTCTCCAGGCTAAACATACCCAGCTCCCTAAGCCGTTCCTCATAAGGCATCGTTTCCAGGCCTTTGACCATTTTCGTTGCTCTCTTCTGGACACGTTCCAGCTTGTCAGTATCCTTCTTGAACTGTGGTGCCCAGAACTGGACACAATTCTGGGCACAGTTAGGGGTGACAAAACTTTTTTTTGAGGGGGAGAGGAGGTTCAAGGGCTGCATTCACTCCTGGCCAGTCCTGCAGGGGCCACATACTAATGGTGGGTATGCCCAAACGTTATTGCAGTCACCTCACATTCTCACATGCACATGCGCACAGACAGAACTCCCCTCTCCAGCTGATCAATGTGGAAGGAGGGGGGTTATTGCCCATCTCTGCTCATCAAATGATTGATCAGATGACCACAGAATGAGATATTTGCATCCCCATCAGGGTGCTGAGCAGAAAGCTTAAACCCTCCCTGACCACTCAAGTTCCGTGTCTACTTTACTTCATCCCCACCAGCACTACTTTTTTTTGCCAATGGGGGGGGGGGAGAGGTGGTTTGGGAAGGTGGCTGGATCAGGCCTCTGGGCCAGGGGTAGTTACTCCTGCTCTAAATCTTCAATGAGGGGAACACACACACACAAACACATGTGACCAAGACTGGTGCATTTGCAAGGACCATCTCTTTTTACAGGAAAAATTACGTTGCCGTTTCCCAGTCTACATTCAGCATATGCCCAAAGATGGTAAAATGAGAGCAGGGCTGGGAGGGGATGCAGAGTTTGGGTTAGCAGGCACTTATATCTGCCCCGTCATTCCTGATTCCTTCAGCCCATTCCCATCTCTGAAGTGGGAAGAAGCTGCAAGAATCACACACGTGGCTGCAAAGAGCGTAGCCAGTGCTCAGGGCAGGGGAAGTCTTCAGGGCACCAAACACGCACAGGGGCACAGCTGCCGCTGAGGACACAGATGGGAGGCAATTGCCTTCCACCCTGGTGCACCTAGTCACGTGCCAGGTCAGCTCTGCCATTGTGCTAGAGACCAGGTGGTACTGCCAGGCAGCGAAAAAGGGACAGCCATGGTGTCTTTGTGTCTGTCTGTGGCCCAAGATAGTTTGTAGGATATCGGCAGCATGAAAGGATGCCTCTATAAACTGTAGCACATAGAGAACAGGGTGGATGGAGAGAGGACAGGGTGGGTATTTTGAGGGACCTGGCTGGTGGCTGAGCCTGAGCCAGTGAGATAAGGAGCTGAATGAAGTGTGCAAGCTCTTCTCTACTGTCTCACACAAAGGGGACCCAAATTCCGTGTCATTTTTCTCTTTTCTGAGATGATGCAATTCCAGATAAGGTGACTTGGAGAAAGTAAACCCGAATTGACTTTTGTTCAGACCCTCAACTCAAATGGCCCAGCTTCATGTTAAATGCCAGGGGCCAAATACCCCATGGAGACTGAATACCAACCACCCAAAATGCGCACAACGATGGGTAGTGTTAAAAATTCTTTTTAAGGTACTTAAAAAGTACATTAGAGTGTACTGCATTTAGAATGAAGAAGAAGAAGAGTTTGGATTTGATATCCCGCTTTATCACTACCCGAAGGAGTCTCAAAGCGGCTAACAATCTCCTTTCCCTTCCTCCCCCACAACAAACACTCTGTGGGGTGAGTGGGGCTGAGAGACTTCAGAGAAGTGTGACTAGCCCAAGGTCACCCAGCAGCTGCATGTGGAGGAGCGGAGACGCGAACCCGGTTCCCCAGATTAGGAGTCTACCGCTCTTAACCACTACACCACACTTAGCCGTCACTGCAAGGATGCGGCTACTGTAAGGAAAGGGTCCTGGCAATTCTGTCTTCTCAGCTCCTAGCAGACCTATCTGAGCATCCACTTCTGCCTGTGCCTTACAATGGTGGGCCCCAGGTGCCCCTCCCCTCCAGGGGGCTGATCTAGCTGCATCAGACATTTCTGGTCACCAGGGAGCAAACATCACCTCATTCTCCTCACCTGGGCTCCAGCTAGGGCAATGTGCACATGTAAGCATGAACATCAGAGTCCTGGTCTTCTCTTCACTTCCATAATATACTTGGCTCCGAGTACCAGGGTAAACTGGCACTGAAAGCAGAACTCGGCAACAAGAAAGTAGACACAGACTATCATTAAGTCTCTCTAAATTATTGAATTAAAATTCAGAATCCAAATTCGGAAACACTAACGACTAAATAAAAAAACATCAGGACCACAGGATCTGCGATCAAATGTAAATTATGAAAACCAATATAATTAAGCTAATGTGTGTGGTTTGGGTTTTTGCAAATATAGAGCAGGGCGAAAGAGAGAGGTGTTTATTAACAACATGGCGGACTGACTAGTTTGGTTGAAATGCAGTGAGCCATGGGGTTGGGTGGGGGGGTCAGGGCTTCATTTCAGCTTCAGGACAAGACTAGATCCTTTTGCTTCACATTCGATGGATGCTATTTGTATTCAGTAAGCAATAAAGCTGAACAATTTGTGCTTCACTTCCTGTGAACAGGACTGTGAACACAAAACTGGGCCCTGGATATGTTATTGTGAGACAACCACTAAACAGGTGGCACATTCACTACAGGAAAACAGGAGGTGGTCACTGCCACATCCCCCCCCCCCAATCTCCAGGACAGAGGTGGCAACCTCAATACCACGGGGCACATTTGGTTCCTGGACACTTGAAAGTGCAGCTCCTGAATAGTTAAAAACAGTAAACTGGAACAGAAGCTTCATGAGTATGTGCACACAAACTTGCCTCTCATCCCATTGCTTCCATCAACTATTTTTCCATGGATTAGTTTCCGCTTAACATGAAATATATTCATATTTTATTTTTATTAATTAAATTTAAATACCACCCTTCGTCCAAAGATCACAGGATGGTTTACAATATAAAAACACAAAAATATATAACATAATGACAGACCAGAATAATAGCCTCCCCCCCCCCAGTTTCAAAGGCTTTAAATAGCCAAAGGCCTGAAAGAAGAGGAATGTTTTTTGCCTGGCACCCAAAAATATGCCATTCTTTGGAGACATGATTATGTTCATACTTAATATTGTATCATTTTCAAAGCTGTCAGTTGCCCTTACAACAGCCGTCTAGGGTAGTCTGTATTATTAGCCCTGTACTGCAGAGTGGAGAAGGATATGTCTCGTCCAATATCCCCTATCAAATGCATGGCAGAGGGGATATTTAACAAGGGACTTCCTGGTTCAAAGCTTAGTCATTTAGTCACCACACTGCACTGTGTTAGGAGTTGGTCAGTAAAATCCCTGCCATGGAACTTGTGTAGAAATGAATTCTCTCCACCACAAGAATAAGTTTCAAAGCTTTACTGCAGAACTACCTTAAATACTAGTTAAAATAAGATAAACATTGCAAAATAACAAAAGTAATACATTGGAAACAAGAAATGGGGTCTGGTCCTTTATGCAGTTCAGTAAACTTTTCTCTCCCTGGACCCAGAGAGAGATCCTAAGCTTGTTCACCATTGAGAGCTTCTTTGCAACCACTGCTGCTACTGCCAGCTGGCTTCTCAAGCTCCAACTTCCCGTTGTGAGAGCTCTGCAGCTCTTCCGTGATGAATCACCAGGTAGTTTACCTTATTGAATGAAAAAATATCAGTCTTTTTTTAGGGGGGCTTCCCGTACATTTTTGTACCAGTGGTCTATGTTCACTCCTTATAGGTCGTTCCAGTGTCTAGTTACAATATTTCTAGCTGCTGAGAGTAAGTGACTTAGCATGTGGACAAGCAAAGGAGGACACCTTCACCCTGGTGTAGCTCCTCTTTATCACATATAAAGCACAACAAGACAACGACCTATCCCACCCCAACAGCATACAAACTACTATGGCTAATCTGACCCAACAACACACACATCCCACTGCTCACAGATGCAAACTCCAGACTGCAACCAACCAAGCTCTGAAGCTGCTAATCTCTCGCAATGCCAATACAAATAATTAAATATATAAATAAAGGACCTACACACGTGATGCTGACACAAAAACCTTGTGCAAACACTATGCAATAAAACGGAAGATCGTTATTCCCCCCCCCCATCTCTCTCCCTCCCTCTCTTTTCCCCTAACCACACAGTGTCTATGACCATAGTGTCTCATCCCAAATGTAAATGAAATGTGAAGAAGACTACAGTCTATGAATCCAAAGCAGAGACTTTCCTTGTTTATTTGTTTGTATTCCAACACAAGACAATCTTTAACAAGAACCAATTCAAAAAATATCAGCCTTCTCTGACACTTTTGCTGGAGTGAAACTTCTTGCCTAAGGTAAACTTCCCTTTACAGCATTTTAAATACAATGCATTCAAACACAGCATGTGATGTACGTTAAACATATAACTATAACATGCTGGCTACAGTGAGGTGGGGTTTCACTTTGTATTAGAGATTGGCAGCATTAAATGAAGGAGTGATCATTACTCCAGCTGAATGCAAATGATAAGGGTGTGATCTTGTGCTCTGGGAAAGGGGGGGGGGGAATGGTGCACTATAATCTCTAGGCTTCCGAGTAGTGAGCTTCTGAAGAACACAGGGAGGGAACAACTGCCAAGTGAGGAAGAGGAGAGAGAGGTAGCAGTGGCAGGACACAAGGCCATCTATACTGTTAGGCAGAGAGAGGGGTTCACCTCAGGTGGCAGATTTAGGATGTGGAGAGCAGCAAGGTTGGACAGCAGTTCTGCATGTGCCACATAGCCCACACCAGACCACTTTAACTACTACCTCCAGGCAGAGTGGAGGATGCTAACGTGTCACCAATCTGGTTAGTTTCAGATAGAGGTGGCACTGAGACTCTCATGTTCTTCAACTTAGGCAGCAAAATGTATTGGGTTAGCCCTTGTTTGATGTTTGAATTTGTTGGCATCATCATCATCATCATCATCATCATCATTATTTCCTGAGGAGGAAGGAAGAAGTACAACATAAGAAGTACAGACATAAGTTTAGAAGCAGCCAGAAAATTCAGCATCCTGCGAATTTTAGCTGTTGTTGATAAAGAGGTGGGTGGAAAGCAAATTTCTGGCAGTTTTGAAGGCAAATATAAGCTTGAACATTCAAGTCCCAAAAACCAGAAGGGAAATAAGCACACGATATTATGAGTTCAAGAGGAAGCATGACAGCGCCCTGCAAATCTCTTCGGAAATCAGGGAAATGGAGATATGCAAAAGGTGCAAATCTGATTTACATGTTTGCTACTACAAATTGAGGCAACCTCTGTGCAGAGCTCTCTCTTAAAAAAAATGCAAGAGAATGCACAGTCTTGGGTATGTGGCTGCTACACACGAGTTTTCAGCAGCCCTGTTTCAGGCAAAAGGTGAAGTCTCCACAACATTATAACCAGGAAACAGGCCCAGCATAAAATATGAGGCCTGGGTGATAATCTTCTCTGCTGCTTCACAACCTGGCTCTCCCAACCAGAAAGGTGCTTAAACCACCAGCCTAGCAAACAAATTGCCCTCAGGACCCTGCCCAGTGCACACTTGCAAATAAATGTTCATTTCACTTCAAGGAAGGACACCATAATAATCGCACTCTTATGCTTGCAGTAAGGAACTAGCCAAAGACCCAAGGTGAAAATGCAGCATAACAAAGGACACTCTTGAGGCCAGAGGAGACGTTGTGCAACCAAAGGGACCCTGAGGAGCAGCTGGAACAGAGGCCCTTTCTGCTCCAGTGTCCTAAATATAAGGAGGAAGTACGTGAATTATACACCCTCAAGCTGTCAGGGATCAGACAAGGGGTGTGTGTGTGTGTGTTCTATGGAGAGGCACAGGAATGAAGCGACACAGAAGGCATTATGTGATAGGGAATCTACCCCGTTCCTAAGCTTGAGCGACTTGCCCCCACTCTAGATAGACACCGGAATGATGGCTCCCTTTTCATACTTGAGCAGTCCTTGTCCTGCCAACAAGCGGCTACCGAATTGGGATGCAGAAAAGTTTTTCTCCTCTGCCATGCCAAAAGCACGGAAGTGCAATTAAGAAACCCTGCAAAATAGCAGGGACATCTCACAAAGGGGACACGAGGGAAGCTGTGCTCAGGGATGGTACTTTCTCTCAGAGCCACTTTGTCCACACACACACACACACTCTCAAGTGGAATGACCCACCCTGCACACGGGACCGAACAAGGAGCTCCCCCCCCCCCACTGCATTTTGGCCTGGTGAAGGAAGCATTCCTGCCAACCATGTCTTGGTTCACTGAATAGCCTTCGGCAGCTGTACGTCACGACTCTAAGGGGATCAGAAGTCCTGCAAGAAAGTCAATTGCCTTGGAAGAGTCAGCAATGATTTAGGTGGGAGGGAACTTCTGAGAGCTGGCGGGAATATATCACACTTGATACTATGAAAAAATCCTGGCCTTAGCTCAGGCCAAAGTGTTATTTTAACAGTAATCAGATCTCTACTCTTGCCACTGATTCGTGACTCAGGGCTAGCACGACAAAATAATGAAGATTGCCCTAGGACAGTGATGGCGAACCTATGACACGCGTGTCAGCCCTGACACGCATAGCCATATTTGGTGACACGCGGTCGCATGCAGAGACCTCACTTCCGGCCGGCGGCGGAATGCCGCTGGCGACGCATCTCTGAGGGCCTTGTGGACTTCCGGCGAGGCAAGATGGCGGTCGGCACGGAGCCGCGGAGCTCCTGAAAGTGACCAGCACTGCAGGAGCTGCCGGATGGGCTCCTGAGCCACCGAAACCACCACTGCCCAGACACTGGGGGCCACCAGTGCAGCAACCGGGGAGCTGCCGGACCCCACCCCCACCCTGCAAAGCTGGCGGACAGCCTCGAGGCACTCTGGAGGCTGGAGGAGGAAAAAGGAAGCCCCGGCCCTGCTGCTGCTGCTGCCGCCCCCGCACAAAGAGGGAGAAAATAAGGAAAAACAAGGCAAAGGAGAACAGGGGTCTGCTCGCTCAGTTGCCATCCCCGTCACCCCCGCCTCAAGGGAGAGGAGGGGGCCCTTGGAGGAGGGAGAAGAACCCCGACCCCAACCTTGCTGCTGCTGCCACTGCCGCCACCTCGCCCCCATCCCAGGAAGAGAGAAGATACACCCAAGTAAGCTGAAATCCCCTCCCTGTTGCCCCACGCAAGCATAGCCGAGTGAGGGGAGAGGTGGGATGAAGAGGGCCACGAGGAGGCGCAGGCCCAACCCGAGCCCACCTCCCCAGCGACAGACCCGTTGGAGGAAGGCCTGAGCCCAGAGTCCCACTGGGAAAGACCTCTGGGTTTTGCCTTATTCCCCCCCCCTTTTAATATATTTTAAAAAAAAACTTTAATAATTTTTCCCCCTTTCTCCTTTTTTTCCTTTTCTTTTTTTATACATATTTATTATTTTAACTATAAATATTGTGAAATTATTGTTTTTTTCTCGAAGTGACACACTACCCGAGTTATGCTCAGTTTTTTGGCGAATTTTGACACACCAAGCTCAAAAGGTTGCCCATCACTGCCCTAGGATTACGTGTCTGGCCATTCAAGCTGCTGAACCCAGATGCTGGGAAACTGAGGAGCATCCAAACCACACTGGCACTGTCCACATCTCAGTGGTGCAAACAGCTTGATGCTGACGTGCATGAACACAAGTATGGTTATGTGGAACAGGGCAACCTGCACTTATATCTCCTCAAGGATGGATGAGATTGTCTCAGAATGAAGCATTGATCTGGGATGTAATCTAGTGCCTCTTGCACGTCCCAGCCCATGAGTGTTGGTACTGTCTTGCTGATGGGCTGAAATGGAGGGTGCAATGAGATCTGGCAGAACATTATTCCTCATAATTGGAAATAAAATATTGATACAGATTCTTTTTAAAAAAATTAGAACTCATGCTAGTTTTGTGGCAGCATAAACAAAAAATAATATCACAACAAAAAATAATTATATATTCATTCCCTGCTTTCTTCTTTCATCTGTATTTAGGGAGGGTCAACATATATTTCACTTCAGGCATTTGACAAAGTGAGCTCAGACCCACAATAAACATGTAATTCTTTAAGGTGCCACAAGGGTCTTTGCTGTTTTGATTATTCAGGAGGAGTAATTTTATAAGTTTGTTCAGTCTCTTTGTTACTGAACAGCCCCCATTTCTGAGTGCAAAGTGAGCTTTGTGCCTTTCAGTCCATCCTCAGGACTGAATCTATTTAGGCTCTTTGTTTTAATTGGGCGCACTTTATTGTGGCAAGCTAGCAGCACATTCAACAAAGTTGTCTGCAGCCATCAAACCTGTTGCAATTCAAGGTAAAGGGACCCCTGACCATTAGGTCCAGTCGCAGACGACTCTGGGGTTGCGGCGCTCATCTCACTTTATAGGCCGAGGGAGACAGCGTACAGCTTCCGGGTCAAGTGGCCAGCATGACTAAGCCGCTTCTGGCGAAACCAGAGCAGCACACGGAAACACCGTTTACCTTCCCACCGGAGAGGTACCTATTTATCTACTTGCACTTTGACATGCTTTCAAACTGCTAGGTTGGCAGGAGCTGGGACCAAACAACGGGAGCTCACCCCATCACAGGGATTCAAACCGCCAACCTTCTGATCGGCTCTGTGGTTTAACCCACAGCGCCACCCACGTCTCCCTGTTGCAATTAACAATATGTAAATTATGTGTGGATCCCCCCCCCCACCATACCATTGGTAAAGGTAAAGGTAAAGGGACCCCTGACCATTAGGTCCAGTCGTGACCGACTCTGGGGTTGCGCGCTCATCTCGCATTATTGGCCGAGGGAGCCGGCGTATAGCTTCCAGGTCATGTGGCCAGCATGACAAAGCCGCTTCTGGCAAACCAGAGCAGCACATGGAAACGCCGTTTACCTTCCCGCTGTAGCGGTTCCTATTTATCTACTTGCATTTTGACGTGCTTTCGAACTGCTAGGTTGGCAGGAGCTGGGACCAAGCAATAGAAGCTCACCCCGTCACAGGGATTCGAACCGCCGACCTTCTGATCAGCAAGCCCTAGGCTCAGTGGTTTAACCACAGCGCCACCTGGGTCCCATTGTACATTGGGTACATTGTTGCATTAATTGATTTCCGACTGCCTGAACACCTTTAACTTTCAGATTTGTAATTCAACAAGTCGGCATGTGGCCAAGCTAGAAAAAGGACACAGGATACTGTGGGGCAAGTTTAGGCTCCCAAAGTTGAGTGAAAAACACTAAATTCTTTTCCGGCATAATGATCAGCCCTCAGACACAGGGGTATGGGGGGGGGGGCAGAGAGAGAGAGAGAGAGAGAGAGAGAGAGAGAGAGAGAGAGAGAGAGAGAGAGAGAGAAATATATCGTGGTGGCACACCACACCATTGGCAAGTGCTGGCAAAAACCTGTCACTGATACTACCCCCAAGCAAGCTGATGCAACGAACTATGCTATTAAGTCCCTCCTTCAACACCAAAACCACAACATTCTCCACCTTCCATATGATATCACAATACTGAGCCCCCCACATCATCGGTTGAAGGAAGCACCGCTACCACTACCCCTGGCACACACACCGCGGGTGAAAACAAATCCAGAGAAGTCCGAAACACCTGGCCAGAGAGGGCGCGCGATCCCTTTAAAAGCAGCGGAGGGGGCAAGAAAACGGGGGGTTACATCAGCTGCCACGTGGGAGCTGCTCCGCGCCCCGCCCCCGCACATGCCGGGGTGGAAAATTACAGCGCGCGGATCCCCTCGCCCCCTGGAGCGCCCGGCAACTTCACCTCCCCCAGGCCAGAAACCCGCGGCGTTCAGACAGGCCGAGCACACCCGCTCCCTTCCCGCGTGGCGGTTTCCGTAAAGCTCAGGGGTCCGGGACACCCTTTGACAGCCCTGCCCACCTCCGGGGCTGCGAAGCGGGAGTCTTGCCTCGAGGCAGCTCGTGTGACAGCGGCGGACGGAACACACTGGAAGCTGCGCTTCCTCCAGACCTTCGCTTGCGCTTCCTCGGCAGCACCACGTTTTTCTATCTACCACGCTTTCCCCGCCCCTTCATTTCTCTTTTCTCTCGCGCACACCAGCGCGTGTGTCTCAAAACCCAACCCCGGGATCACTTTCTCTCTTCCCGCGTCTTACCCTCTCCATGCCGCTCCCGTCTCCTCCTGCCGCTTCCCACCGGTGCCTCGCCCGGGCTTTTCAGGCGCGCTGTCAAGGTGGAGGATCCTCTTAGTGAGAAAATTGCATCAGCCCGAACCGTACTCCTTCGGCCTCGCCTCGCTTCCTCTGCCGCCGCCGCCGCCGCCGCACACCCTGCGAGCTCGCCTGCTGCGCGTCCAGGGAGCAGCGTGTCCGCGCGTGGCAGCCGACGGTGCCTCTTCTGCCGCGGGCTCGGGGGAGACGCCGACTTTAATGAAAGTTCTGGGAGAGGATTCCGAGGGGGCGGCGGCAGCAGCAGCAGCAACAGCGGCAGGCACGTCCCGCCTTCCCTCGCCGGCTCCGCCCCGCCCGATCCCGCCCCGCTCGCTGATTGGGGCGATTTGTTTCCCCGACCCGCTCCCGCCCTGCCTCCGCCTCGCTGCGCCGTGGGGCTCTGGGGAGGGGGCTGCGCAGAGCCCTGGTTGCGGCGGAGAGAGGCGGCTCCGCGGGACCCCAGAGGCGGCCCCCTTCCTCGCGCTCGCAGTGTCAATAAATACCGTCGCCACCCACATGACAGGGAAAACATATACCTCGAGGGCATGCTCCGACTTGCAGGCGCGCGCGCGCACGGGCCGCAGGGGGCGCGGACGCACAAAAGAATCGCGCAGAGCAAAACAGATGGCCGTGGCTACGCGCGTACTCCGAAGGGGCACAGGCGCAACGCGCGCGCTCTCTTTCAGACACACACACAGACGCAGAGAGCCGGCTGGGGGCACGTACATTTTCTCGTGGCAACATGTGCGATGCCATTGGCACATAGATGCGCAACTAGGAAGACATCCGCGCAAGCGCCCCTCCCTCTTCTTAGGGCTCCCGCTCGCAGATCTGACAAGCTCCCACGCACCAAGCAGCACCTTGGACAGGCACATCCCAGAGAAGACACGCGCGCGCGCCCCCGAAGTGCTTTGGGTGGACCCCGCACAGCGGCTGTAGGTGTCCCAGGTCCTAATTCCAGTCATGCATCGGACGAAGCCGACAATAAACCTGTTAAGGCTTCAAGTTGCTCTCTAGGAAAGCCTCATTGTCTAGTCTTGGGCCCCATCTTACCTGACGATCCCAGCGATGGTTCCCCAGCCTCGGCTGGCCGTGCCTTAGAAACATCGTGTCTTCCCTGCCCTGCCCTATCATCTCGAGCTCGCTCTCCCGAGAGTGCTCGATCTTCTTCTCCTGCCCAAGACCAAGGGCACTCCGCTTGTTGCGTCTTGCAAGCAAAGAGATCGCATTTCTCAGCCTTGGTCTGCGCCTCAGCAAACGCGGGGCTCCCTTCTACGCACGAACTGCCCCAGGGGCTGTTAAGAGCCCACTTGAGAAGGGATGGAGCAGCCCCCCCCTAGCCTCAGAGTATGAAACACCCCTCCCCCCCCGGTTAAATTGGTCCACAGATTTTGCTCGAGATTTGCGTGTTGCTACGTGGCAGCGATTCTTTCCTGCGCCAGGGAAGCGAGGGATTTTACGCGCTGCCGCCCCCTGCCGGCACACCCTTGGGCCTGCGGGTGGGGTCTTGGGGCAGGGAGCAAAGCTGCCTCCATCCCAGGACAAGGATCGCAGCTTTGAGCCAAAGAGTCTGTTTATCGATCCAAACCAAACAAAGAAAGTTCCCAGGGTCGAATTTCGGCGCCCACCTGCTAGCAACCTTATTAAGCCGAATAAGGTGCAACTGGCTGTGATAGTGTCACCCAGAAGACAAGTAGGAAGTGTTTCGTGACGCTTCTTCTCCCGCCCCCCTTCACCACAAATGCAGATGCCACAAGTGCCAGTGAATAATGCAACGGATTCCAGCTATCCTCGCTGTGACAGGTCGCTGGTGCTGCTCCACCTCGCGACAACCTGTTGACCAAGAGAGTGCCTGCTACTGACCTCTGCCTCTTCCCTCCCCCACCACTGTCAGCATATCTCTTCCATACATCATGAGCACATTGGGGGAGGAGGAAGACTACTTTCTGTCCCTCTGTTTTATTATGCAGAATCTGTTTGAAGGTTCCGCTGTACAATTGTACCAGGGATGGACTTCAGAGGGAGACTCCAAAGTAGCCAACTCCTGCTTAGCCATTGGCTGTTTTGAGTTCAATGCTGCATGTGTCTCTTGCACCTTATGCAGAGTATCTACTACTTTACATCTCTACTCACAAGCCTTGGGACCCCAGCTAGAACCCACAAGCTAGAACCCCAGCGTAAGTGTGTTGGGAAAGTAGGAAAATCCACCTTTTTGCCACTTTTTAATCACACAGTTGTCAGCACAGCAGAAGTATAACACAATGTTGAAAGATACCAAATCTCTGTTTAGGCAGATAGCGTGCTTTCTAAGGGATATGTTCCAACAGCCAGATATGGCAGTAAGTAGTGCCTTTTTGGTATTAAAAAAACGAGGTGCCGGCACTCATATATTGAGACAAGCAAGACTGACCCACCCATTAGCCTTGATCAGGCAGCAGGCTAGGGGCAGCTAGGAGGGGCAGCAGATCCAAACCTCTGAGGAGCGCACCTCCTGTGCTTGTCTCCCATGCACAGCCTGGGAAGAGCAGGGCTGTTGCCACCTCCTCCTCTCTGGCCTCCTTTTCTCTCCACTTTTGGTGTTCCGGGGCTTACCTGGGCCTCCTCCAATTGCCTCCAATTGAGGTGGGACATGACAGCAGAGGCTGGCGGAGGAGGAGGAGGAGCCTGGTGTGGCAGAGGTGCCATTTTCTGTTCTACCTCCAGCGGCAAAATGTCTTGGGCCAGCCCTGGATACAAGTGCTGTGGGTGCCAGCACAAAATGGCTGCCGCGGGCAGCAAAAAAAGAGGAGTGTCAGGCTGACGGGGGGGTTGGGGGAGCCCTGGCACTGCTGGCAGTCAGTTTGTGCATGTGAGAACATACGTGTTCAAGTTTGAAAACTCTGTGTGTTTGTTGACCCGGATAATGAGACTGCTAAGCAGTCAAAGCCTTTAACCCTGCCCTTCTGGGCAAGAAGCATGAAAGTAAAAGTTATGACTGAGCTTGTGGTTTCTGAATCAATGGATAAGCATGCACACACTGCATGCAGAAACTTGTACCAGCTGCTTATTCACATATCTCCCATCTCTGAGATAAATAAAAGAGTAGGGCTTTCACACAAGCAGGCTTTTTACCCGTTATCTAAGAGGAAATTAAGGAAGAGGGAGCAGCATACATTTCATTTTATCATGGAAACCACCAGAAATCCCCCTCCCTCATAAGCAGGTATTTGAGGTGATGAACTTTTCCCAATTGACCTTTTTCTGCACAGCAGATCTTTATCTCTCACTTCTCCCCCCCCCGAAGATGTTATGATATTTGCAGAAAGTGAAAGAGCTTTAGTGGGTATGGGGGTGTGGGTCCTTTGGCCTCCAGACCTGATGGTGGTAGGGAGCATTGACGTAGCCAGGGGGGGCAGGGAGGGTCAACTGCCCCCCAATCAATAAAATTCAATAAAAATACATAGCAAACTGAGGTTATGCCCCCCCCAACAAAAATCCTGGCTATGCCCATGGTAGGGAGCCTTCACACATGAGTGGTACCCACTGTTTGCATTGCTCAACTTCAAGCCCACATTCCTGATCAGCTCCCACATCAGTGCCTATTTCATAATTCTTTCCCCTGCATTCTTAGCAGAATGTTACAATCCACTGCTTCTTGAATATGATCTACTGCTATCCTCTGGGATAGCAGTAGATCATATTTAACCAGTAAGAAGTGTGTTTACCTCACATGTTGGCAGATTTCTATCTCTCCCCGAAGGATCCAGCTCTTAAAGCTTGCACACCTCACACTGCAGCACAAATAATGGAGCCCCACCGGCTCCTGAACAACTAATGGGATATATAATGAGTGTTTGTATGAGTGCTGAAGATTAGATTTTTATCTCAGGAAACTGTTGAAGCAGGTGCTTGGTACATATTAGCAGGACTGGCAATAAAAAGCATTTGGCAAAGAAATAGGAACAAACATTGCAGCGCTTCAGGTTATGCATGAAGTTCCTTAAAATCTGACATCAGGAATCACAAGACAGAGAAACCAGTAGGAGAACACTTCAATCTCCAAGGACATTATATACAAGATATCAAAGTAGCTGTCTTATTACAAAAAAACCTCAGAAATAGACTGGAAATAGAAGTTGCTGATTTGTAACTTATTACCAAACTTAAAACCATGGAGTGACTTGGATTATTATCTCATTATACATGATAAAGCTATTTTTAGCCATCTCACCCCTTGTTTTTTCCTGTAAGACCAATTGCAGTTGTTACAGTCGTCCACAGGTTTACCACATCTATCAGCCAATCACCCATTCCCACCACCCTTCTGAGTAATACCCCTCCCCATCCTCTCACTATATATAAGGGTCTGGTGACTTCTGTTTCAGTGTATCTGAAGAGGTGTGCATGCACACAAAAGCGCATACCAATGACAAACTTAGTTGGTCTTTAAGGTGCTGCTGGAAGGATTTTTTTTATTTTTTTTTTGACTACCTCAGACAAACACGGCTACCTACCTGCAACTAAAAATTTAAGAGTGAGAAGAAGAAAGTCTTTTCACAAGACAGCAGGGCATTCCTGCAGGGGAGGAGACATGCATGAATGAGCATCAATGATGTCCAGAAGGCCAACTAATAGGTGTATATGTCAGTAGCATAACCGTAGCATATCCACAACATTCCAAACAGATGCAAAAGTGATTGTGGTAGATGGGGCTGGAATAGCATTTTATCTAATGGAGGGGAAAATGTAGCTCGTTGACTGAAATGTGTGCTTTCTTTTAAAGGACATGACGTTTTGGGAGGGAGATTCAGTTTCCCCCAATTTCCCTGCAGTGAGTACACAAGTTGGAGGAAAGACAGGGGATCCATTTCAGCAATCGTAACCTGAATTTGTACTGCTCCGTAGAACAGAATTGTTCAGAATGGTCCTCCTCCGGACTACTTTGTTCAAGCTGAATGATACTGCTGCTTGCAAGGTTTGGGCAACATTTGTGAAGGGAGATGGAGAAGTCAGGAACTGTTTCCTCTGGAAACAAGAAGAGCAGGATGAGAAGATTAAGAGAAGGAAAGGTGGAGGGGTGGGGGAGAAAACCTTGCACTGGTTTTTTGGGAGTCCATGCTCCTCCCCACCTCAAATAAGGCAGGAACAGAACTATTATATAGAATATCCCCGACATACTTTCACAACCAAAATAAACCACCAATAGACTAATGCAATAGTGCAGTCAGTGATTTCCTTTGTCAGAAATGCCTGAGATGGCTCCAAGCCAAGAAGTCTCTCTCTCTCTCTCTCTCTCTCTCTCTCTCTCTCTCTCTCTCTCTCTCTCTCTCTCTCTCTCCCTACCTGTTAGGGGGAAACTTTCTAACACAGAGCAAAAAAATGCATTCCAAAATTATCCACCCTATTTGCAGGTGGAAAAATGGAAGGAGGATTCACTGGATACAGGAGGAAGATGAATTCTCCAACAGTTTAGGGGGGAAAGGACCCAAAAAATAAAACTGACAACATTTTGCAGAAAATGCTATTTCAAGAACTTTTGACTCAGGTAATACTTACTGTTAGTCCATGTGGTTGGAAGAAACAATAGGATAAGAGAGAAGGATTGGAAGGAATACAGTCCACACCCATTGCTTCCATCAACAATATTAAAATTATATTAAAACTGCATGCAAAACATTTCACCTTATTTGTGAGTGCTGGAATTGGAGGAGGGGATTTCACTAAATATTCTCCAGGGTCCAGCTGCAATTTCTCAAAAAATATAATTCTCAGTAAGTTTACCTGTACTGTAAATTCTTTCCTGACATTCTATGTTCCAGTTCTAAAACTTCCACACATCTCATGAAATAGGACCTTGTCACTAAAAGCATATGCCAAAATAAAGTTGCTAAGCATTTACAGTGCCACAGAACTGTTGCTTTTACCCCCTAATACAGTGCTAGGAAGATAAGGCAAAATACATATAGCCAGACAGTAAAAATAATCCTTGTAGTAGACCGGGTGAGCAGAGCAGGTACATAGAGCTTCATAGGATTTAGCAGGGTGACCAGTGGAGTGTTAATTGCCATCAGTTAAATTCTGCTGTGGGAGATTGAGGGCTGTTTCACACTTATGGTTGCAGACAAGTTTCTTGGGTATCTATTGCATGCCTTGTGATGAATGCTGCACTGTTTGAAAGGATACATATTTGTATACACACATCCCTCCTTCAGATGCTATCATATTCACCACTGGACATACAGTACACGGTCAGTCAGACAGGCAGCTGGACAAATGCCTGAATGACAGCGGGGTCAAGGACAGTTTAGGGTACTGTTAAAAGGGCATCATGTTATCACTAATTTGTTTTTTATTTCAACCATTCACACACACACACACACACACACACACACACACACACACACATTGACACTAATAGAAGGAATTATGGTGCTGGAGGAGACTCTTGAGAGTCCCATGGACTGCAAGAAGATCAAACCTATCCATTCTTAAGGAAATCAGCCCTGAGTGCTCCCTGGAAGGACAGATCGTGAAGCTGAGGCTCCAATACTTTGGCCACCTCATGAGAAGAGAAGAATCCTTGGAAAAGACCCTGATGTTGGGAAAGATTGAGGGCACTAGGAGAAGGGGACGACAGAGGACAAGATGGTTGGACAGTGTTCTCGAAGCTACGAACATGAGTTTGACCAAACTGCGGGAGGCAGTGCAAGACAGGAGTGCCTGGCGTGCTATGGTCCATGGGGTTACGAAGAGTCGGACACGACTAAATGACTAAACAACAACAACAATAGCAGTGCTAGCAGGGGAAAGAGTTATTTTAAGGCACTGTCCTCACTATCCCCACATTTCAAAATGCTGATTGACAGGGACAAGATATTAATGTGGTGTTCAAGGAACAGCGATCGTGGATCACTCATAAAGTACTAGATGATGCATGTTGATATGGCTGGGCTTTACTTATTATTTGACAGGTCTTGCTATACAAATGAGGCTGACCTTTATGTCTTTGCTACTGGTGAAATTAATTTAGTTTTCTTTGCAGCACACTCCCAAATTAAGGTTAAACTGTTTATGATGATGATGAAAGAAGAACCATTTCTCTTGGCATTCTCTAAGCTTGGAGACAGCTGCAACATCTCAGTGTGCAATACTGAGCAATTAGGTAGAATACTCTCTGAAACATGTTCCCGCATATCTCTACAAATAAAAAGGTCTAGAAGCTTACTTTCCCCCCAGATTAAGGAAGGGGCCTGGAACACAGGATGGCAAATTACAAAAGATTGTCAGTGTCTGGCCCTGCTCCCATAGCTATGGTCCTGTGTACACTAGGAATTAACAATTGTTTCTTTTTTAAAAGCAACAGCAACAGCTTTTCATTATCAGGGTGTGTAATTCAGTGTCTCTCCACCATAAATACTTAAGAAGTGTCTTCTCATATATTGTTCTTTCAAGCCACTCCCACCAGGTAAATGGCCATTTCTGGGAAATAAACCTAGCTGTAATCTTATGAGGATAAAATAGCAAAGATACCAAACAAGACAAGCAGAGACTGCAGCAGGAAAGGAGAGTAAGTTTCACTGAAGGACAAAAGGCAGAAAGGTCTAGAGGGCAGGCAGCAGGGAAGAGGGCAGAGAGAGAGCGCTTTGGGGAAATGGGAAAAGTGCATTGGGGCACCCAGACAGGACGATGGGTAGATTAAAATAAAGGTTCAGAGAGAAGGGATGTACTGCATATAGCAAGCTGCTTGCATTCAACCCCTCTTTATAAGCACCAGCCAGAGAGTTAAGCATTATTTAAGTGTCATTCATATTCCAATTTTCTATTTTAAAAAAAGCATTAAAACTGTAAAAATAATGCAACCAAGAAGTTACAAGAACAATACGTAGAATCATAACATTGCTAAAATCACATAACAAAATAAAAGCAGCAGCCCACAAAACGTAGCAGGTGATCAGACATCGAAAGGTTCTTGTAATAAGAGAGGTTTTTCTGCATACCTTAAAGCATAAAGAGAGGGGTCCCAGTGGGTCCAAAGATTGGTGCTACCACTTAAAAGGGCCTGCCTCTTGTACCAATATGACACTGAGCATTCAGGGAAAGCATTATGTAAATTCTAATCAATATATTATAACTAGGATGGGAAGCTCCTGTGCTTTACAGCTGCAGCTGAGCACCATGACTAAACTAAGATTTTAATTGGGGGGGGTTTCCCGTTTACAGCCAAACACTTATATGCTATAAATTACTCACTTTAAAAAGAGGCCCAAAAAACAACTCGTACCACTTGGGTCCTGTAGCTGAGACAGGAAATGAGATGTGTTTCACCCGTGCCTTACAATTTATAACTCTATCTTTCTGAGCTGGTATCACAATATTGTTCAAGTTTCTATGAACCCTCCTATCCACTCTTACACTGAAGAAACACATTTGCCATATAAAGCAGGAAGGAACTCACAGCTGTATACATGTCTTCTCTGATTTCCCCAATGGGATTTACTCCCAGGTAAGTGTGTATAATAGTGTAGCCTAAATGCCATTTGCCCCGAGTAGTTCTGAACGTATTTTATCTCAGGCCTGTTGGTTTAGACTGTGTTCCTTGTAAGTGGGTGGTATCTTATTTATTTGTTTGAAAAACCATTCCTATCTCACCTTTCAGGAAAAAAGAAAACTTCCAAATCCACTAGCAGCAGTCATGACACTCAGTTTGAAACAGTTTCCCTGTTAGGGAGGGAGGCAAAGTATAAATAAATACTACTAATAATATAAAACACTTTAAATAAAATATGAATTAAAACAGCAGTAAAATGTAAGGTGGAAGTGTGAAGTCACTGTATAAAAAGTATTTCATTTGTTTTGTTGCTCTCTAATCTTGCGGTAAGGAGGACCTGATTCACTTGATAAGATTAAAGGGCTCAGTTTGCTAAACGATCATATGGAAGGCCTGAACTTCGCCTTTCTTCTTCCCGTTCCTCCAGAGGAAGGGCACTGTGAGGTTTCTACACTCTTGCAATTCAACCCAATAAAAGTACTTGTCTTACCTCCTCTAATTATAGCATTCTCAGGATCCCGCCCCTCATTTCTGGTCTCCCCTTGGCTGGCACTCTCTTGCACAAACAGCCCAAACCTGGAGAGCTCAAGGTTTCTCCCACACCAATTGCCCATACGTCTTCCATCGGCAGGCCTGTCACAGCAATGATCTCCAGGCCAGGCCACATCTCGCCCTGGCCGCTGCTGAGGCTGCACAGACAGAGCTGAGCGCTACCCTCTGGAAATGACAGCCGGTGCGGAGACAGCCATGGCACACTCTCTGCTGCAAGCACAATGCCCAGGAGCACTGCCATGTGTCTGCCTTCCCAGCAAAAGGACTGCAAGCCCATCCTCCCTGGGATGACAAGCGCCTCTATATCTCAGGAGAGAGCCTGAGTGCTGCGTGTTTGCCACTGGGTGTGCATGTACTTGCCATAGCAATGAGTGCTGCAGGAGGGGAAAAGTTTGCAACTAAGCAGGGCATGATTTCCCCTTCAGATCCTGTAGAATAGAACAAAAACTCTACTGAACACTACTGAAGTCTGCCTTGTTGAGGGAGCCGTATGCTCCCAGCTAACATGGACAGCAGAGCTCCAGACTCTAGTGGAAAAACATATACAGAAATCTGGATGCTTGTCTAACAAGGAAATATCTGTTTTACCCTGGTCAAACTCTCCATGTGCATCTCTCTCTTCCTCCCCAGACACATTTGGATGCTAGGGATCAACACCCCACAGAGCTATGTAAGATTTCTAAAGGAGTGGTGCAGATGTAATCTTGTCTTTCACAGAGCCTGCAGGGTGACCATGCTGGTGCAGACTTCCTGCTGATGAGGCTTTCATTACTCCCAGCTCCACTTGACGGATTTCCTCCTGTGGAGCGTTCAGGATACAGGCCATACTGGCTGGCAGAACTAAGAGATTTTGCAGGGCCAGTGCTTTCATGGCAGGAGATGCTTGCCTGTAGACAAATGTAGTGTGTGGAAATAGTGGCTGCCATATACCAGGACGTATTTGTTGCTGTATTCAGCACAAAAAAGCCCACTGTTAATGTGTCCATTTGTGAAGAGGGGCAGCATATTGAAAGGAAAGGACACGGTAGGCTAGCATGCCCTGCCAACTCCCACTTGTGTCTCCATTATGTCGTGGGGATATGGAACAAAGAAAGAATTGATGCCCTCTGAGTCATAGTCCTTCACACATGCTACTTGCCTCATTGTCTATTAGTTCATGCATTTCTGTTCTGTTTTGTTTGGGGATGTGTCTTCTTTTATGCTGCTAAGATGATGATGAATGCAACTCAGCCACTACATTTCCCAGAAAAACAGTCACTACTGCAGTGTCATTGCTGTCTCTTCTAATATTACCAGAGAAGCAGCTTGTAGGTTGCCTAGGAAACGAGGTAGAAGATTTGGTCCTTAGGATGGATCAATTGTTGCCACCTGTAAGGAGAGGTTTCAGAAGGAACAAAGGGGCAGAAAGATTAATGTCTGAGGTAGGGAGCTGCAGTAGATCATTTTCTGTAATGAGTAAACTCAAAAATCTCTCAGTGCACCTGAGGAAATTGGAGGCTTCCAGTTGATGACCACAGGGCAGTTCTGATAGTTTTGTACAAGGCTGGATTAGCCCCACAGGGCTGGCATTGGCACCTGACTCTGCCCAAGCACAGGCAACCATCTATGCTAGTAGTTAATCTCCCTCCCTCCCTTTCCAGACTGTTAGTTTCGTTGCATTCTTTTCCGCTTCCTTCTTCACAAATGAAATACAAAAACACTCAAATTTTAAACTCAATAATGCAGCAGTAGGGCTATCTCTATTCTACATTCTCCCACTCATTGCCCCACATTGTCATGAGGCGTGAGGGTGGCAATGGCGTCATGTGGGTTGTCAGCACCCAGGGCAAGGTAAGTATCTTCAGCACTGCCCACCAATAAGATGGAACAATGGGGCAATAGCTTAGCAGCCTAACCAAGTGGCAGCCACGGTGCCCCTTGAGCGCCGAGCACGGCAGAGAGCGAGACAGAGGATTGGTTAGGAGCGAGTATCTTTCTAAAGCCCATGCAGACGGTGCCCTAGGAACTGGCCATCGCTCAAATCCGCTCCTCCATCTCCCAAGCAAACACTGGGAGATGTTCTGTGTGAGGGGGAGGGTGCACAATTTTAAATTTATTATTTCTACTTTCTCTTTTTTTTTCTTTTGAAATTTTGCACCCCTAAGAATTTGGCACCCAGGGCAACTACTATGCCACTGAAGGGTAGTTAGCTTTTTCTCCCTTGAAATTGGAATAGGGACATTCTTTTTCATTTCTTCTTTCAGCTCTATGGGCTTGTCAAGGTTCAGATTCATTCTGCTATATTTCAGGCAGGGGTCCTGATCTGGGGGAGGGACCAGAATGGAGAAGTGACCCAACGAGTCACCTACGACTCTTATTCAAAAATCCAAATTTGCCCCTGAACCTAGAAGGTTGGTGGCCCTGGATTTGTAACTACGGTAGTATTGATACCGTTAAACTCTCTCACACACTGTTTACTTGCCAGAATGAACTGGAAACCTGTGGCCAGCACCTGCTGCATTCTCAGGATGTTTTCACGGTTGCTGCAATGTGAAGCTGACAATCTAGAAGACTTGGACAGTGTCTGCTGGCAAGCGGAATAAGGCGTGCAAAATAAGGACGCAAACCCGTCTTTGCAACCTTTTTGTGCTGTGTGCCTGAAACGATACATGTAACAAGAGGCAGGGATTCTTTCCCCCTTCCCCTTCAGAACACCAGAAATGTGTCGCTTTGATCCGTGTTGCAATGCTGACAAACCTGCACAGCAAAAATGCAAGCTTGTGTGTTGACTCTATAAAGCAGAGTTAAAACATTGGAAGCATTCTGCTAACATTCTGTTTCGTGTTTGTATTGATCAGACTTTTTGAAAAGTCACAGTGACTGGGCATTTACATGGCTCCTTACCACATTAGAAGCATGAACACGCTCACTGCTAAAAAGGGAAGTCTTTACCAATGGGCTCTGCCCATCATTCTGTTTCACTTTGTTTCCCAGATTCTGCAGCTCTTCAATGTTGTCATATTGATATATGTGAAAATACAAGCATGGCCACACAACTTGCGACCACTCAAACCTCCCAGCTGGTCTATATTGATCCTTCTTGCACTTCCATTCAACACAGACACAGAGACTACGAATAGTAAAAGGAAAATACAGAATTACATTTTAAGTTGTCACAAAATTGGGTTGGAAATACAGGGTTCCACCCTTAGACTGTTCTTGTGGCTACTTCCATTTTCTGATTCAAATCTGTGGTTATTTTGGGGGAGCCTAGAAACAAAGCAAACAACTTAGTGATGAAGAAATATGTGTCACACGATTAGAAAATTGCTTCATTTCCAGTCAGTGCATGTCCCATAGCTTTCTGCTGAAATTCTATAAATTTTTGTACCAGAAATGTTTGGGTTTATTTTTTACCCCACTTCTGTTTATTTATTAAATTTGTATGCCACCTTTCTGTTGTGCTGTGATATAAGAGTGCCCCTCCAGACAACAGTAATATATAAACATTGGGGAAGCATTGCCAAATACCTAACAAAGCAGAATGATGTGTGGATGGTCCAGTATAAATCCACGACTAATGCCCTATTATTGCATCAATGGCATGTTGCAGAATACGCCATAAAGAAACACCAGTTTCCAGTGGCCCTATGATGGACAGAAACCCTCGGGGGTGGGGGAAGGAAAGCTCATAGTTATTGGGGGGGGGAAATATGTTCAGTTTGTGAATTTAAGGCTCATCCACATTTTGCTTGGTCCATATTTTGATCATATTGTGTACCAATTAATTCCCCCATGTCTGCAAGCTTTTCTCGTTGTTCCACAACTGTGCCTTGCGAAGCCCCAATCTTATTCATTGCATTTATTGATTGCATTATATGCCACCTTTTCCTCCAAGAAGCTCAAGGTGGTGTACATGGTTCTCCCCCTCCTCATTTAATCCCCACAACAGCCCTGTAAGGTAGGTTAGGCTGAGAGGCAGTGGCTTGCCCAAGTTTCATGACCAAGTGGGGATTTAAACCCTGGTCTCCCCCCTAGTCTGACATTCTAACCACTATACCACCCTGGCCTGCTCAGTTAAGCCAAACCTCTCTTCTGATTTTCTGTGCATCTGATAAGATCCAATTCAGCAGGCAAGATAGAATTTTCTCGAGGAACCAGCCATGGAACAATGAGGAAAGCTCTCAAACTCAGTGGAATTAATGGGTATTCAGTATAATCAAAATACAGGTCAAGCAAAAGTGTTGCTGAGCCCTAAGAGGAGAGCAAAGTTGTGATGAGAAATTGTAGGGTTAACATTAAGGTTTTCACTATATTGGGAGCGAAGGACTCCACCCTCAGACTGTGCTTGTGGTTACTTTGATTTTCCTACTCAGTCTTGTGCTCGCTTGTTCTTCAGCAGACAGCCTATGACTTGGGGCCTATGAAATTTCATGAGGAATGTTGGAGTGTATGTCTGAAAAGTGAGTACTGTAAACTATGGGCGTGGCCGTGATTTTTGTTAGCGGTTAGGCGGAGACAGAACCTCAGTTTGCTATGCATTTTTATAGATTTTTAATGATGGGGGGCAGCTGCCCCTCCCTGCCCCCACCCATGCTGTAAACAGAAGAGGTGGCTGGCTGTGGCCCCAGTTATGTGTGCCCAGAAGGCCCACTGCAAACTGGAACACCTGGCTGCTGGGTGCTCACTGAGCTGCCCCGCCCTCACTAGAATTGCTCCCCCCCCCCTGGGAGGAGCTAATTTTCTAACTGGAATGTCATATTGGGCCTGTATCATGCCAGCTTCTCTTGTGATTTTGTGTGTTGACTGCCAGCTCACTAAACAGCTTGGGCAGGGAGTTCACACCCAACTCCACAGCTCAGTGGCTGACGTGCTGAGCATGTGAGCAGTTCTCTCTTCTCAGTGCAACCCAATCCGCACATGCTAGCTGCCAGCAGCTAGGGTCTGAATGCAGAAGAACCAGTTTGCTGGTTGGTCCACTGTTAAGTTGGCTGCAAGGTCTGGATGCATTTCATGAAACTGTGGCCTTTCCCCCGCTTTATGTGCATTGCATTTGGAGTGCGAGCCACACTAGGTTCAATGTTCTGCTGCCTTTCCTGCTCTGCTTCTCCTAGAGAGGCATTTGGAGAACAGTTACATCCACTCACTCTAGCAGACCTTAGCAACACTAGCCTTCCCAGATTACAGGGCAAACAATCTAACCTGGGGAGCAGTTGGTATGGTGCCATGACAGTCCTGTCACCAATGAAACTGTACAAAAGGGTTGCTACAAAAGTTGCACTTGTATATACACTGTATTGTATTTAAATCAAAGAATGCACTCCTCTTTTGATAGGCAAGCAACTACCATGGATTCAGTCTACAGTGAGTGTTGCTTGTGGTCTGTCAACAGAGGCACACATCTCACTTTATCCATTATCAGGCTAGCTCTGAGCCTAATTTTGCTTAACACGCGCCTCCAACTTCCACTTTTGTAATGTTCCGTAGGGACCAATCTAAATCCACGGTCAGATCTCTCAACACCTTTTTTCAAAAACAGCCTGGCCTTACCCCAAATTGGATCAGGACTGTGGCACATACCATTGCCTTAAGTGAAATCACACATGGACACAAAGTTGTTAATACCCTATCTGGGGCTTAGAGTAAATTGGGCAATTCAAGGACGGCTGAAAAATAACACTGAAATCCAGTTAAAGACCTCTCATATATCATCTAGGTTGGTCCTAAATAGCAGAGAAATAAAGAGGATTGAGGTTTATTTGGGTAAATAATGGAGAAAATTGGGCAATATTGAAAGGGGAAAGTTTGTTCAAAACAGAGGACAACATAAAATTAAGATCTATAAGAAAATAAAGGAAACGCGAAATGAGTCTCCCCTAACATACTGTTCCTAGCTTACATTTGAAGGAGAAAGATCATATGGGAAGATATGGAGAAGTTACCAGTCCAAGAATTACTGAAACATATCCAGGCATGCATAGCTATTCACAACCTGAAGAGCAAAACAAGCACCTCTCAGCTGTATCCGGTTCTTGCAATCCAACAGGCATGCATAGCGGAACCCAAAGAGTAGCCATTGGCATGCCCTTCTAGAGATGGAAGCACTTTTAATTGGCGTGAAATCACAGAGTTTGTTACAGTTGGAGATTTAGGGTAGAATAACAGATGATTCAGAGCTCATTAAAAGTGTTTCAGTTAGATATTGGAAAACATATGCTTGTGCCTGCCAGGATATTTTCGTGCTGTAAAATGAGAAGACCTGGGAGCTCAGAGACGTCCTTTCCAAGAGGGGCCAGGCTGGTTGTTGTCTGCAAGAAGGAGCTGCAAAAGCATAATTGTGTTGCTTTTCTCTGCAAGCTGCCATGGCTGCTTTTGGGCTAATGTTTGTTTTTAATATGTTTGTTTTTAATAATTTTAATATGGTACCTGATTTATGTTATAAGGTAACCCTGCTTGGTATCTGTTTCCTGCCATGGTGGGTGGAAGGAAGAGAAGGATCTGTCCATTTCTGTCCTCTCCGTTTCCCATTTTCCCAATCTTAAATTTAGTTATCCACCACATTGCAGCAATTTCAGATTTATTTATTTTTTTAAAAAACATCACAAAAATTCAGCAGCATTTTAGAGCAAATGTCTCCTTTAAAAAGATGATTCATATGCAGTTTTGCAAGCTATTTGGCCCCTAAATTTAGTGGTCAATTTCTGCAAAATTGGCAGAAACCATGTCTTTGATACCATGCCTTTGCAGAAAGACCCTCCAAATATTGCCAGTGCCTAGAAATTAATAATCTTGCAGACACCAAGAAAAAATCCAGCTCATCTTTTCCTTTTCCCAGCTCTGTTCTACCGGTAGTTGTTACTGGTGGCTAACATGGCCAGTGAGGACACTGGCAACGAAGCCTATGCTGTTAGTTGGATAATCACAATGAACACAGTTCTTCAAAAGAGGCTACCATAGCACATTCCCATCAAAGGAGAAAATACATTCCTTTATGCTGCTGACATTTGGGGGGAAGATGTTTTCAATACCTAAGCTCATTCTACCTCACCCTATTCCCGCCAGTCAGGCTGTTGATGCCAGGGGACCCCAATCTTCCTTGGGTTCAAACAAAAACGTTATGAAATGTTAACATCTAGTCATGATTCTTATACTGACCCCATTGGGGTAGTGCCTCTCTGGGTACCATTTCCTCTCAAGGGCCATGCCTTGGCCCCTCCCCTTGCCCCCCCTAGTTTTGATCCTGGGTACGCCCATGTTTCCTCTCTTACCTTGCTGAAATGCAGGGCCAGTTGACACTGACTCTCTAGGCCAGGCTTTCTCAAACTCTGCCCTCCAGAAGTTTTTGGCCTACAACTCCCATGATCCCAAGTTAGCAGGACCAGTGGTCAGGGATGACGGGAATTGTAGTCTCAAAACATCTGGAGGGCCAAGGTTGAGGCAGCCTGCTGTAGGCTTAGCAAGTATTTCCACTCTCTCCCCTCATTTCCATCTGCATCTCTGTATTACTGAACTGCAAACAAAGATGCTCAGGTCTTTCCCCCTGATTGGCTTTGATTAATTTAGGACCCAGTGATGCGCATGAGTAATTCTTATTATGCTCTCCAATGTGCATTTACTCTGTATTAGTTGACACTGATTTGCATTTGTCAGCATACAACTCATTCCCTGAGCTTGTTTAGGTCCCTCTGAAATTGATCTCTCACCGAAGTTGCACCCCTGCTTTATCCATCTTGGCTCATTTCCATCATCTGCCTATCTCAGTCACACTGCTTTCTGATTTGCGGTGGCCGCTGCAAAAAAAGGAAAAGAAAGGAAACTTCTGGCTTTTGTTACCCAGGAAAATGGTTAATGCTCCATTGTAACAGAATGGGATCTGTGTGAAAAGGCAGACAGGGTTCCTGCACCTTCAAAAGGAAACTTCTACGGCAAGCTTCCATCTGCTGAAATGTCTGCACAATTAAAGGTGAAGGAGCCGTAGTCTCCTTTTTTAAACCTAGCCACCCTAGAGCTGTGTGAGCATCCCACCCTCCCTAGCTCTTTGGGAATGTTTCTGTACAGGTGAGATCCTAGGTTTGCCTCCCACCTTAATATTTGTGAACACAAAGCCAGGAATTCTAGCGCTTCACCAATCAAAATGCTTTGTGCAGAGACAATAGTGGCTGGTGCCCATCACCCCAACCTGATCAGAAATCAGATATGCTGATTTCTACTTTTGGAACTAGTTCCTAAATGGAGGCTTTGTAAGATGCAACTCTCAGGCATGCCCACAGTAAACAGTTACAACAAAAAGCAAAATCCCTTCTGATGCAACAGCCAGTTTGAATGAAATTACGTAATTTTAGTTCTTTTTAAAGTCTCAGACCACTCAATCCTTTTAATGGTCTCTCATGTAGAGACTTGAGGCTTTCTTATTTGGAGTACAGGCATGCAGAACAGGACAGAACTGCCCCTTCGTAACTGGGCATAGTCATGCTCCCCCCCCCACAGTTTTACGGCTTCCCTACTAAATTACCAGCTTTCATTCTGTTGGGAGCCCTCCATTGTGGATTGTTAAACTACTGGTTTTAATAGAAATGTCAAGGGTTGTTTTTTTTACTGTAACTTTTTTTGCACTCTTCTCTCTCTGCTTGCAGCTGTGACTGCTAACCATCGTCAGAAATATGGAATGCCAGTAGTGATTGCTTAATTCTGCCAGGGGCTCAGAAGTATCTATAAATCAGTCAGGGAGCAGGAAGTTACCCAAGACTGGGGATAGGGAAAACACAGCCCTCCATATGTTGCTGGACTCTTAACTCCCATCAGCTCCAGCCAGCCTGGCCAATGATCAAGAATTATGGGGATTGTAGCTCAGCATCTTCTGGAGGGCTTCCCATCCCTGCTCAAGAGCATGGCCAGGAGACTTACAGCACAATCCCATACATGACTAAGTCCCATCCAGTTCAGTGGGACTTACTTCCTGTTCCAGGTAAGTGAAGATGCTAGGATTGCAGCCTTGGTATCATAAGAAGTACAAGGGAGGTACAGACTCCAGAGTGGGTGATGGAGGCAAAAATCCTATAAACACTTACACAGGGAGTAAGCCTGATTAATCTCACTGAGGTTTACTTATGAGTAGATGTGCATAGGATTGTGCCATGAAGCACTGGGAAAAAGTGGAGACAAGCAAGGTCTAGCTATTGCAAACTGAATTAGCCAAGTAGACTTCTTTAGGCTACATGCAGATAAAGTCATGGGTCCTGGTCTAACAAAGGTGCCAGTAGACTCGAGCCAAATGAAACTAGTCACTTAGGTGAGGTGACTAGGGTGTAAAATTTCTAGGAGTAGGAATCTGGGCAGCATGACTTAGCATGGCCTCATGAGAGGAGCAGAAAACCCCATTGCCCCAGTGGACATAGACTTGTTGAGCGATTCAAGCTCTGTTCCCACTGGAGATACCAGAACAGTGTAACTCAGGCTCAATAAGATCTAAGTCAAAGAAAACATCAATCCCAACTCAAGCTCATATATGAGCAGCAGATTGGCTTTGTTTCCTCCTACTACTCTTGTAGTATACCAGACAAATATTTCCCAATAATAAAAGAAGTAACACTGTCAAGGGCGTACCCACCATGCGGCAAGTTAGGGCAGCTGCCCTACTCTAGAAGCAGGGCTGGTGGGCAGAGGCGGAGCACAGCCCGGCGGAGCGCGAGTTCGCCATTCCCGCCGCACCGCGCCGCACCCTCCCTCCAGCTCCCCGGCGCACCCTCAGGCAAGGCCAAGCGCGGCGGGGAACCAGGGAGCGCGGCGCGGTGGGCGGGAACGCCGAACTCGCGCTCCGCTGGGCTGGGCTCCGCCTCCGCCCACCAGCCCTGCTTCTAGGGAGGGGCACAGCCCGGCAGAGCGCGAGTTCGCCGTTCCCGCCCACTTTGTGGCCCCTCCCCTTCCGTGCCTTGGCCCCTCCCCTTGCCCCCCCCTAGTTTTGATCCTGGGTACGCCCATGAACACTGTTTTGCTGTGCTCAGTACATTTCCTCTCCCCAAACCCTTTCCTTTCATCAGGGACAGGGACAGCAGCAGCACTTCTTAGGCAGTGAGACTCTTTGGAGGAAGAGCTGTGAGAAGGAGCTGAGAAGTTTGTTTATATGGCTAGCATAGGCACCTGGAGAAGACAAAGGGAACCAACATGGTGCCCTTCAGATATTGTGGGCGATTCACTCCCATCATCCCTAATCCTGCTGGCTGAGGCTGATAAGAGTTGAAAGACACCACATTGGCCGTCCCAGGACTAGATTAGCCAGTGGCAAGCAGACTTCCCTGATTTCATTGTCATTGGAGCCCTTCCTAACCCAGCAAATGCGAAGCATTTCCCCATATGTTGAATAGTAAGATTGCTACCTCTTTTCTGATAGGGCTCTGGACCTTTAACTGCTGCATGTTGTGCAGAAATCTAACACATGCAGTTTCTTCCCTCTGTCCTGTCTCTGTGCCTAGGGGAGATGCCCCCTGCTGTATTTCTTCCTGCCAGGCTTATGATAAAGGCACAGGAGCCTGCCCTGGTGGTATACTATTTCATCACAGAACAAGGCTCTGTTTTGTAAGCTGATGAGATACACATGCACCTATCGGTATAATCCTGGTGCTAGAGTCAAGATATGCATGTGATCACTGGACAAACATAGCTGTATTTTGTCAGCAGGGTGAAGGCACATGGCTATGGGAAGTTTGAACAAAATCTGTATCCCAACCAAAATTACTCCAGTATTACTTGCACAAGCTTTTTTGTAAGCACCATTCGCTATTTAACACCTACCCTATTTACCCCATGGTCTCAGGTAGAGGCTCAATTGTGGCTTGATGTTCTTTGCTGCCCTCTGCTGGCAAAGTGAATAGAATTATTGGCTCAGAAAGCAGATGATAAGCACAATGCATAGGGAGAGGCTCCATTGGGAGCTTCCAGTTGAGAATCATCATTCAAGAGGACCCACCATACCCTCATTTTCAAGCAAGGCAGCCATATGCTAAGAGTGCCATAATCAGAGCCATAATAAATAACAAGATGAAAGATAAAAATTATTAAAAGATGATCCAAAAAGAACTCCCTTAAGAAAATCAAGTCTTTTTGTCTTAAGACAATCTTTAAAAGAATCTTTAAGATCTTTCATCTTGTTATTTATTATGACTATGACTGAGCAACACAGCTACCTACCTGAATCTATAATTCAGAGCCAGTCCATTTTTCACCGATTGTACAGTTATGAAGGGGTATCACACATGATAGCCTTGTCTTGTCTAGAACTGTCTTTTTAGATTTCTACAAGGTCCTGCAGCTACTAATAGGTATACAACAAGCACAAAATCAGCAAGTGTAGCTAGCTTAGCTACTACTCCCTCAGCAGTCGCAGCAGCACCTCCTGGAAAGCTCTGTTAAGCTGCTTGCCTTATGTCTGTTAAAAATGTATTAGCCTTCTGTTTATGTAGCAAGACTTAAAACTGAAACCCTTTCCCCCCTTTTGCTTGTAGCAGTTTTCTATTCCCATCAAATGGATTGTCTTTTTTCATGTACTGCGAGCAGAATTCTCTCTGGTTTGTAGAGCACCACCTCTTAAATGTGGATTGAATAGGTAGCCTGCCGACTGTTGCAAGTTCTGCTGGTGTTCAGCATAAGCAGGGAGCTACACTACCACAAAGGAAAAAATTGAACACCATGTGCAGGATGATTGTGTGCTCTGGTGAAGTGAATGACAAGATCTGTCATCCTACAAGGGCTAAGAAGACAATGTGAGAGATCTTGCACTTAACCAGGAACATGCCCAGCCCCAGTAAGGACAAGTGAAACTGTTCCTCTCTATGGCGATTCAACATTGAGAGCAGCTTTGCCTGCTGAATCCTGCAGTTCTGCAGCTACCATTAGAACAGGGTTGGGGAACGTGTGGCCTATCAGATGTTGGAGATCACCATTAGCCATGCTGGTAGGGTAAGATTGGGGATGAAATCCAACAATACCTAGAGAACCAACACAGGTTCTCCAGCCCTATATTAAAGGCATAAGGAACCTGCCAGAAAGAAAAATGGCTAACAGGTCTAACGGAGGTCAGAAGCAACCACATCACATATTTCCCTCCCCCTTCAGTTCCGCAGTTGTGTTAGCAGAAATGCATCCCATCTCTTGCCTTTCTGTAGACTGATTTGATGAGTCCCGGGCAGTAACTGCTGTAGCTTCAAGTGTGATGTGAACTGGAGTTATTCTGGAGGCAGGAAGGATGGGTGCCATTTGTTGGGCAAGGAGATGAACACACATAGGAATGTACCATACATTTGGAAAGAGATACCGTATTTTTGTTCCATAAGACACACTTTTTTCCTCCTAAAAAGTAAGAGAAAATGTCTGTCTATATGCCAATAAAGGTGTTGAGGATGTTGAAGGAGGAAATGTCTGTGCGTCTTATGGGGCAAATGCGTGGTCCCTGAGCCGAATTGCCCAGGGGCTAAAGGCAGATCGTGCTTTTCTCTCTCTCTCTTAAAGAAAGAGCTAAAGGCTAACAAGAGGGAATGAGCCAGTTGAAAGGAACCCGCTCAGCAGCTGATTGCAAGAGATCGGGGAGGGAGATAAGAGAGCTAGCTCCCTTCCTGGCCCCTCCCAGCCCCTCAATTGTTGTCTGCAGAGGGAGACATGTGACTGGCTGATTAGATTATCTGTCTGGAAACTGTAGAAATGGGTCCCTTTCCTAGAGAAGCTGCAGAACTGTGAGTTGAACCCCATAAAAACAGGATTGTTTTCCCTTTGCAAGGAAACTCAGCAACTTTGAGCTGATCCTAAAAATGGAGCTTTCCCCCTTTGCAAAAAAGATGCACAACTCTGAGCTGACCCCCCCCCCCAAAACCGGGGCTTTTCCCATTTGCAAAAAAAGCTGCACAACTTTGAGCTGATCCTTTAAAAAATGGAGCTTTCCCCCTTTGCAAAAGAAGCTTCCTCAAATATTTAAGGGGGGGGGGCCAAAGGCACTTAGTCCTCTAGGAGTTGGCTGCTATGCCTAGGACAATTCAAGAAAGCAAAATATTTTTTTTCTTGTTTTCCTCTTCTAAAAAACTAGGTGCGTCCTATGGTCAGGTGCATCCTATGGAGCGAAAAATATGGTGTGTGGGGTGCTGCTGCTCATATGGGGGACTCGTGAGCAGAGCAATGATACACACCATCCACACCATTCACACGAGGAGATGGTATGACTGGGGTGTCCTTGGTTCCATTTTAGACACAAAATCACTAGGGAGCCTTACACAGCAATTCTATACTGGCTTACCCGGGAGTAACTCAGTGAGAACTCGCTGAAGCTTATCTCTAAGTGTCTAAAGGGCTGTCACATGGAAGATGGAGCAAGCTTGCTTTCTGCTGCTCCAGAGGGTAGGATCAGAACCAATGGATTCAAATTACAAGAAAGGAGATTCCGACTAGACATTGGGATTTTTTTTTCTGACAGAGCTGTTTGAGAGTGGAATAGACTATCTTGGAAGGTGATGGGTTCTCCTTCATTGGAGGTTTTTTTTTACAGGCTGGGTTTTTTTGTAGTTGTGATCCTTTGTCGCAGGGGGTTGGACTAGATGACCCATTGGGTCCCTTCCAACTCTATAGTTCTAAGATTCTAAATAAACATGTATAGGATTCTGCTGCTAGGCAAATTCCTGTTCCTTTCAGTCACCCACCACCGTTATGAGGAAAATAATATTGGCCTATCTGAAGGCTGTAAGAATTACAGAGATTATGTCATACAAGATCTGGGGAGGCTGAAATCACCATGTTATCAGAACAATTGCATTCACTGAAATATTGCATAATATTTGTATTGGGCTGCCAGTTTCCTTTCTCTGAGATACATACAGTTTATCCTTGTATTGTTTTCTTCTTGGTAGTCAGTCCTTCATTATTCTAGGCACTGTTATCCTTGCAGCTTCAAAATACTAGCTTTAGAGTACTGGATAAGTGCTGTGATTTCTATAGCAATTCCAAGGAGCCCCTGGATGAGGGCACAGAGCCTAACCCCCCTCTGCTCCTGGATGGCTTTCCCCATCCTTTGCAACCCCTTCCCATTATGATGGGCACAATATGAAGAGCTTCCAGTCAAGAGCTCTGTATCCATTGCCTTGCCCTGCTTGCAGTGGGGAAGCTCAACAGCTGAGCTGTCTGCAGCTGCTCAAAATAACCTCCAACCAGTGCAGCACTATCATGTGACTGGGCCTCAAAAGGGGCCCCAGCAGCTGGGGTGAAGGCATCTGAGCTGGGCTGGCAGCTGGCACCAATTACCTTGGAGGATTTATGGAGTCCACAGGGCTAAGTATAGGGCGGGGTGCTCCACCCATGCAAGGGGTCCTTGGCCCGGTGGGTAGCACCTGCCGCTGGATCATCCTGGGTCTCTCCTGGGCGGTTCTTTTTTATCAGAATAAACAACCTGGAATAAGGCTGTGTACACGTTGCCAGTTTCAAATGCTGCTAGGTTGTTCCTTTCCTCAGTTTGCATTGAAGGTGGTTCACGGAAAAGCGCACCAAAATACAGAATTTCATAAGAAATGACAGGATAGATACAGGGTAGATATAGATTGTGGTTAATATGATGTGTGTACACCACTGCCCAAAGCAGCAGGGGGAGAACACAAGATGCAGAGTAAACAGGATTGTCTCCACCACCCAAATCCACTCTCCGGTTCTCTTCTTGCTGACATGGCTTTTTATTATTACACCCACACATTTAAGGACCTGCTCAATTCAACATCCACTGAATGGTTTTGAATGATCTAGTTAGGATGGTTTTAAAAAAGATGAATCCACTGCTTCAAGGAGCAGTTAAGGGATAATTGTCCAAAACCTATAAGAATCTATATAGTTCAGGATTCATGAACTATCTTGAAGACACTAGTATGGTCCTGAAAGCAACAGTTCGAAACCACTCTCCCATCCTTTAAGTACATACAGTACTTCAAAACCAGTGTCTTACTATTCTAATTATGCAAACAGAAAGGGCAATCAAAATATACTTGTGATCATTAATACTTATAAAATACTTGCAAATTCTTTCTCTCACACAGAGACACACATATACATACATACATACATACATACATACATACATACATACATACATACATGTATCTTACACCTGTATATCAGATCAGGCTGGATCTTTGAAGTATCACTGCTCTCCAATAGGGGGAGGTATCTCCACACGCTGCAACAGAGATCGCAGGCTACAAACCTTTCCCTGCAGAACAAATGGATGACAGATTGCAAAAGAGGACAAAATGACTGTGTTTTTAGTAGCTGAAGGGGGAAGTTTGGAATGTTCAACTTGTCATGGAGGGATAAGAAAATCATTACCAGTCTACACAACTCTCCCTTGCTGCCTGGTATGCTTGGAACTGCCTCCCAGATTATCTGTGTGATGCCACCTCTCTCCCTTCCATCAAATTCCTCTTCAAAATCCACCTTTGCTGTGAAGCCTTTTGCATAACCCACAGGCTCCCAGGCCCTCCTGAAACTCAGCCTACTACACAGGCAACTGGAACCACTGCTTGCCTGAGTACGCCTGCCTCCTTTTCCTTCTCCTTCCTCTGTTGGCTTCACCTGTGTCCGATTTTAGACTGTAAGGTCTTTGGGGCAGGGACCTGGTCCCTTGCACTCTGTAAAGCACTATGCACACTGAGGGCACTCTCTTAAGTTAGTATTGAATCCAAGATGGGCAGCTGTGTTAGCCTGCTACAGTCAGAAGAAAAACAGGAATATTGTGCCTCAGACTAACACATTTATTGTAGCACAAGCTTTTGTCTACAGGAGCCCACTTCACCAGATGCTACGTGTGCACACTCACACATATATAGGGGTGAGGGGAGAATCTTGTAAACCATGGAGCCAAACGGCCATGGAATGTAAAAAATATACAGTAGTGTGTAATATTTCTATGCAAAACTCAAATAAGCAGTGTGATTATTTACAACAGCAGTTATAGTGTTCCTTGCATTTTGCAGCCTTTTGGTTCCACAGTTTGTTAATCACCCCCCCCCATGTACCCCATGTGTACACTACTGAGGAACCATGCATTTGATGAAGTGGGTTTAGTACACAAGACCTTTGCCACAACAAATCTGCTAGTCTCTAAGCTGCTATAAGAGTCTTTGTTGTTACATCTATTAATGGCACAGGAGCCTTGTCCTTGGCATTTGGTTACCCTCATAGTACCTGCCTGCTTAGGAAGACCTCATAGGAACTTGGCTGGAAGCCAGAAGAGTTGGGTGCCTCAAGGACTCTTTCATTCGCACAGAGAAGCGAATACAAGAACTGTCTGTGAAATACAGACAGGTTAATTTTAGGAATATCCCGGTTTCTTTTAAAATGGAGGCTGCTTTAATCATCTGGCACAACAGGCCCTGAGATGGGAGGGATTCTGAGTTTTGAAGTCTCCACGTTCCCATGCCTTGTCTCTGTAATAGGAGAAGCACAAGTGCAGTTGCCTGTGCAAAAGTGGGCCTGATCCAGCAGTACTAATCAGAAAGGACATGAATCTTAAGAAGCTTTCATATTACCAGGTCAGATCACTTGTCCATTTAGCTCGGCATTGTCTTCACGATGGCAGTAAAGCTTCATACTACATGCAATCTTGTCCTTTTTACAGGAGATGGCCAGCATAGTGTAGTGATTAGAGTGTCACGGAACTAGGACTAAGGGGAGTTGGGTTCAAATTCCCATTGAGCCATGTCTTTGGTTTTTAGTATGGTTGAAATGTTCTGAATTTATATAAATTGTATTGTTTTTTGTATTTGTATTTTGTATTTACATTGTTGTATTTGTATGTATCTGTTGATACTTGAACAGTGCCTCCCTGGACAAGGGTCCATCTGCTTTAGCTTAGCTCCTAACTTAAACAGCTCAGGACCACAATACCTCAAGGACCATCTCTTCCCATATGAACCTACCTGGACCCTGAGATCATCTTCTGAGGCCTTCCTTTGTGTGCCTTCTCCTCGAGAGGTCCAGAGGGTGGCAACACGAGAATGGGCCTTATCTGCAGTGGCTCCCTGTCTATGGAATGCTCTCCCCAGGGAAGTTCACCTGGCACCTTCATTGCACACCTTTAGACGCCAGGCAAAAACATTCCTTTTTAAGCAGGCCTTTGGTTGATCTGTTTAACATCCTATAACCTTTTAAAATGTGGCTCTTTTCTGCGGGGGTTTTATTGGGTTGTTGCTTTCATTCTGATATATGTTGTGATCTTTTCTGTGAACCACCCTGAAACCTCCAGGTATAGGGCGGTATATAAACTCAATAAATAACAACTACTACTGCTACTTTCTCCTCCTCTGACTGTCTATGAAATCAGCAGTACAAAAAGGCCGCCTCCACCTTCTACTCTGCTTGAAGAACTTTCCTCATCCTCCAACTTCTTTCTTTTTTCAGATTGGTATGATTTAGCAATGGCAGGATTAACCCAAAGAACAAATGTGTTTCCAGCTTTCTCCTGGGCTGGCATCTGTCCCCTCCCCCTGGCTCTGTTCCCAACCGCACATGGCTGCAGCTGTGCTTTTAGAAGATACATGCTGTGGCCCAAGCAGAGGAGGGTCTTGGGTCTTGCAGCAGGAAGAGTGAAGGACGCCTAACTTCACTGTCCATATCTGTGGCACAGGGCTGGCTCTAGGTAGACCCCCGGTGGTGCAGTGCACCAGGGCACCGGGCCGGTAGGTTGGGCGCCGCGCGGCGAAGCCGCTTGGAAACCATGCTGCACCCGGCCAGTGCCAGGGCGTGTGACCTGCTCGAGACTGCCCTGCTGTGGCACATTCACTAGACTCTTTAATTTTTGAAAGACCTACATTGGCTCCCAGTACGTTTCCGAGCACAATTCAAAGTGTTGGTGCTGACCTTTAAAGCCCTAAACGGTCTCGGTCCAGTATACCTGAAGGAGCGTCTCCACCCCCATCATTCTGCCTGGACATTGAGGTCCAGCGCCGAGGGCCTTCTGGCGGTTCCCTCACTGCGAGAAGCAAAGTTACAGGGAACCAGGCAGAGGGCCTTCTCGGTAGTGGCACCCGCCCTGTGGAACACCCTCCCATCAGAGGTCAGAGAGATAAACAACTATCTGACATTTAGAAAATACCTAAAGGCAGCCCTGTTTATGGAAGTTTTTGATCTGTGATATTTGATGTATTTTAATGTTTGTTGGAAGCCGCCCAGAGTGGCAGGGGAAGTCCAGCCAGATGGACAGGGTATAAATAATTTATTATTATTATTATTATTATTATTATTATTATTATTATGACTCTTTTGATCCAGGAGATCCTAGCAACCCTTGCAATGTGTATCTTCCCTCCGGTACCTGGCAGTCCTTCAGCATTGGGGAAGGGCCAAAGCTCATTGGGAGAGCATCTGTTTGGCATGCAGGAAGTTCCAGGTTCAATTCCCAGCATCTCCAAGTAGGGCTATCCCCTATCTGAAATCCTGGAGAGCTGCTGCCAGTCCGTGTAGACAACGCTGAACTAGATGGGCCAGTGGTCTGACTCATAAAAAGGCAGCTTCCTTTGTTCCTAGCATCTTCCGTGATCCTCACATCCAGGATCCGCACCACTGAGTATTAAAGCCAGATCAGCCCCTCACTCAAATGCTGTTTTCCCTCTCTGCTCTCAGCAGGACTATTTAGGACAGGGCTTGTGGAACAATTGCCCAAGCTTCTCGCATTATTCAGGGCTTTTCCAGATGATCGGACTGCTGCACAATATATTCACAGTAGTTAGCTGCTTTGCTATGCATGGTCCAGACATCTTGCCTCAAGGTAATACTTCTGTTGTGGGAGAAATACCACATTTTCAAAGCATCCGAATAGCAGCATTTTGTTCTTAGCGAAACACGTTTGTTTTCCAGCTATTGCATCCATGGCAATTGTGAATGCTGAGTGGGATGTGGGTTGCACAAGAATTTGGGGTGGATGGGTGGGGGTGTCACCTACAGGATGATACCCCCCCATCCCAGATGGTACCGCTACAGGATGGTACCAAGAGCCAGCCATGAGGTGAAACGCAGCCTTTCCCCTCATGCCTTTCTATCAAATTGGGCCAATGTAAGGCAGAGTTTCGACAAATGTTGAGTTGGTTACCCCAAACTCCCAGGGAAAATTGGGGTGGGCGGGCAGAAGACTGGAAAAACTGACGATGGCCAACATTTCAAGGGAGAGAATGAATCAGGGTGGGGTGGGCAGAGAAAGTTTCTGCCACTGCAGGGCTAGTATTTGAGGTTTGCAAGTATTGTAGTGCCTAAAATAATTAAGGACTAAGTGTCCTAGTGCTCACTGCAAGATGAAGAACTTGAACTCCCAACACTGTGTTGTTATTTTTTTGCCACAGCTTTTAATTTGTAAATCAGATTGGGTACGCAGGCCAGACACGGGTTACAAAGTGTGGCAGGTACACAAGAGGTGGCTAAGCGCAAAGTAAGATGTTGATCCAACAAGCAACTGCTTGAAGAGCAGTACAGGCACAGCTCTTAGGGTGGGAAGCAGCCGGAGTCCCAGAACTGGTCAAGGGATGCTTTGAGTGGGTTGGATCTGTGAGCTTGGTCTCTGCCTCTGTAGAGGCAGAGGGGTGTCAGCCTCAGCATCTGATATACTCTGTCACCTCTTTGAACACATAGACTGCCTATGTTAATCTGTATGTTTAAGTTAGGATTGATGCAATGCTTTTAATTGCTATCGTCAGTGTTTATTTGCCCCCTGTTATATTTGCAAAAACAAAGTGTGTAAGACAAAACTTGATAGTAGCTGCTAGTTTGTTTACCTGTGAGATCCTGATTTGAGAATAACTTCTGATTGTATAACTCAAGTGATCACACGACACGGTGCATGTACACCATTTGAATGGCAATGTCAAATATTTTAGGGGGTGAGCGAAGGGACCTCTGCCCCAAGGAGTTGGCTCCTATGTTTGGGGCCATACAGCACTAGTAAAACCCACCCCGTCCAACCTGGGCAGAGTGGATGATGATACCCAGGGTGGAAGTAACAGCTCATGAAATGTGACTTGTAGTAAAATTAGATCACTTGTAATAAAACATGGAGCAGTTTCTTATAACTTTGAGTAAGGGACGTTTTAACTTAAATGTCTGTGTCTCCCAGCACTGGGAAAAATAACCACTACAGTTTGACTGTAACGCTGTATCAAAGCACGGAGCAAAGGTTTGCAGGAAGCCGGAGCTGGGATTTTATTTTATTTTGTACGCTTGCATTGTCGCAGGATTGAAAACCAATAAAAATATATGCTTTAAAAAACTGAAGTGGAATGGACGGAGCTGCAAAGCATAAGGGGAGGGGGTTTGACCAGCTGGCATTCCCTAGCAAGCGCTGAAAGCCACGCGGAGGGCAGTGCGAGCTCCTGGGTTACGTAACTCCGCGCTCCGGCAGCCTTACCAGCCGCGTCGGCTCAAAAGGAGCACAGTGCCCTCTGGTGGTTGCTCTGGATAACTGAGCATTTAGAAAAGGTTGCGCTCCTTTGGTGCTCCTCCACATCCCTCTCTGCCCGACCTTTTCTTTACATTACTAGATGCTCAACGGGCCATGCAGCCAGATCTGACGCTGGTGAGAGCAAGGCGGGGTAATGTAAGTGCCAGGACCCAGGGGAGCCTAATGCAGGCAGTGGTTCATGTTGACAAGGAGCTTGTTGCAGGAATCCTCAGGCACCTCGTAATCCAAGGAGAGGTGTCAACAGGGCCCCTTCATCCAAGCACCTCTGGGTGCCAGTTCTTGGAAAATCAAGACAAAGAGATTGATTGATTTGATTGAATTTAACCTCTTCCCTCTCAAAGGAGCCCAGGGCTGCCAATGCATCAGTTAAAACCAAACAGTTTTAAAAATAACAACATATTAGGACTTCCGGCGAGGTAAGATGGCGGCGGACACGCTGGCGCGAAGCTCTTGAAGACGACCAGCGTGCCAACGCCGCCAAAGCAGCCCCCGGACAACGGAAGGCCACCGGGACCGCAGCCGCTGCAGCGCGGGACCCCGGTGGTCCCAAAGGACCACCCGGAGAGCCGCCGACACCCCTCCCCGGTGCCAGGGACATCTGACCATCGGCGGAGCGAAGCTCCGCGAAGCTCCGAAGCTCCGTGGCCCTGCGGCTTAAGGAGGGCTGCACTGCGGAGCGCCGACGCTCCGGCGGAGGAGAGCCCCTGAGCGCACAAAAGCCTGCGCCTCGGAGCGCCGACGCTCCGGTGACGGGGGAGAGCCCCCGAGTGCGCTGCCGTTGCCGCCACCACTCTCTCCCCCCTCGGACATAGGGAGGAGAGAGAGAACACGTCAAGAGAGAGGGAGAGCCGGGCCCCCAGGTGTGCTGCCGCGGCCGCGGCTGCAGCCGTTCTCTCCCCCACCGCGACGAAGAGAGAAGAGGGAGAAAAGAGAAGGAACCCGCTGAGGGCGAAAGAACCCCACCGTCCCCACCGTCGCGGCCTGGCCCAGCAGCCCTGCCGAAGGACCACCACCGCCATTAACGAGAGTGAAGAGGCGAGGTAGGAGGACAAAGGCCGTGGGCAAAAACCAGGCCCAAGCCCGCCTCTCAACCCCACCAACGAGGCCCGTTGGAAAAGACATCGCCTTTGCAATTTTTTAAATAATTTTCCTCTTAATTTCTTATCATTATTGCTATTATTTTATTTTTTCTATTTTTTCATATATAATTTTTCCATTTTTCCTTTTTTATTATTATTAGTCCCCCCCTTTTTTTTTTCTTCTTCTCCACATATATACATATACTACTTGCCGCTCTGAACGGGCGAAACCCAGAGAGAGGCAACGCGGGGGAGGACTCCCGACGCTGCTTGGGATCACCTAAGGAGACCTCTGTTTATTTTTGACTTTGTTTTTGTTTTGTATTGCTTCTCCTATTTTTATCTTTTTTATCCCTTCAATTTTTATATTACTCTCACTTTTCAATATCTATTGTTATTATTAGCCCCCCCCACTCTCCAGTCCTTCTAATTTGGAAAACAAAATAAAAACAAGAAAGGCCTTCCCACCCCAATTTCCCCCCTTCCTTTTTGTTTCCTCCTTTCCTCCCCCCCCCCTTTTTTCCTCCTTTTTTCTTTTTTTGAATATTTCCCTTTTTAAGGGGGGCGCTGCCATTGCAGCCACCTCCTCCACATAATTTTGCTTTTTATACCACATTTTTGGCTCTATCTCGGGTGAGTGTGAGTGTGAGTGTGAGCGTGTGTATATATATACACATATATCAATCACCTATATTTCTATCTCCATCTTACTTTTCAAGCCCCCTTTACTCTTCTCCCCCCACCAGCATCTTTACACCACCAATAACACCCCACTCCCACCCTTAACGTACAGAACCCCCCCTAGTTACTAATACCCAACCCCCCTCTCTTTTTTTTTTACGCCTCTCCCTCTCACTACCCTACCCACCCCATTTCCCGCCCCCCATGCTCGTTTGACCACTTTATTTTATTTTATCTCTAAAATCCACCCCATACCTAATCCCAGCACCTCTCTGCTACAAAGAGGACCACTGCCGCTGCAGTCATCCCTACTTTAATTTACTGCTAATACCCACATCCCTCACAGTTCCAAATACACTGTTCTCCACCCCAGCCTCTGCCTCAGCCCCCTACTTATACCTCACTTTAAGCTTGTCAATCCCTGCTCCCTCCCCCCTTAACCCCTAAAACTACATACCTATACCCCCCACTTTCATCAATAACCCCCCCAGCAAACCCTTACCCCACACCAAATTTAAGACCACCAATACAATATACCATCACTGCTGCTACTTTCCTTCCTTCCTCCCTCTCTCTCTCTCTCTCTCTCCCTTTCACTCCTTCCTTCCCCCCTCTTTCCCCTCACTCCCCTCCTTCCCTCCAACTCCCATTTACTTTCCAGTCTCCTATCCTTCCCTCCTCCCCCCTTTCCCCCTCCTCCTAAACCCCCTCTCCCCCCTCTTTCCCACCCTCTGACACTACACAGTTCTGCTTAAATCTACCTGAAAGCAACCCTGCAAAACTTAAATCCTTTTACTACCTGCTGTGGATCCTCAACCCCACCTCCCACCCCCAACTGGACCCCAACACACACACCCTGAACGCACGAGGGTGCACCACTGAGGAGAACGTGAGAACTCCAGAGAAGCCTGCAAAACACAACCCAGACGGCACATAAATGACCGCCTAATTCAAACGCTCTGAATAGCCACCAATCAACGCCTGATCAATCCAACAACCTAACACCACGACTTCCAACCACAACACATTCTACTCCAAGAAGTCACCAAACAGACCCCAAACCAAAACCCCAGGGAAATCACGACAACACCAACCAGGAAAATGGCACACAGCGCTGAGAACGCAACACCTCTTCAAGAAGACAACCACCCAATGACCAAAAAAGATCAGAGGGACCTGGAAACAAGACTGATAGAGAGAATAACAAAAGAATTAACAAAACAGTTCACAAAACAACTGGAGGACACAGTGGCCCCCCTACAGGCACAAATCAACGAACTAACATCCAAACTGGAAGCTCTGGAGAATGAAAACCAAACACAAAAAAGGACAATAGAGCAACACCAGGAGGAAAACACACATATAAGAAAGAAACTGAACGAATTGGAAACAGAAAACGAAGAACTGAGAATCAAACAAGCGGACCTTGAAGATCGGAACAGACGTTGCAACATCCGCTTCCGCAACTTTCCGGAAAAAGCGGAAGAGAAAAGCCCAGCGAACCTAATAGTAAGCTGGTTAAAAGACACAGTGCCAAACCTGAAAATCGAGATAGATGACCTGGAGCGGGCGCACAGAGCTCTAAGACCCATGCCAAAACCCGGCGACCCCCCAAGGGACATCATCGTGTGCTTCGCACGCTACAAAAAGAAAGAAGAAATTTGGAACTACCTTAGAAATTCGACCAACCTTCAATACAAAAACAACCACATACTGGCATTACAAGATCTGTCCCAAGATACCCTAAACCGGAGGAAAACCTTACGCCCATGCACCCGAAGTCTCCAAGAAACAGGGATCAATTACCGATGGGGCTTCCCCTTCCGCCTCATTGCAACAAAAAACGCAAAACAATACACAGCTACCAACAAAACGGAAGCCAAGCAACTACTGAAGGACCTCGGACTCAGCACCCCATCAGAATGGCTTCAAGAGGACCCACCAAGCGACAGCCAAGACCAAGACAACGAAACAACAGCAAATGGCTGGATGAAAGTCCAGAACAACAAGAAGAAAAAGGCAAAGAATCAAGAGAAACACAAAGCACGCCAATACAACCAGACAACACCATCACACACGAAACCATCCGGCCGACCATACGACACAAGAAGCCTGACCAAGATCGACGAAACCAACACAGCACAGAGGAACGACCTTACTGCAACAACAACCACAGCAAAATGAAGCAGCCGGAAAACATCGCAAGCTGAAGGACTGGTGACTCCCCCTCCCTCCCCCCTCCCCCCTAGGCTATGAACAAAACTAACACCAGCAACATTCCCCCCTCCCGCCACACATCCCCACAGAAACCGCCACTCCAACACCAGTCCAAACAACCTCAACCACATCCCCCATAATCCAACAACTCACAACACACACCCTCAACACACACACACACCCCGAATCCACTCTAAGGAAAAATAACAAATGCAACCCACACCCCCCAACCTACGATCAGGCTAAAAGATATTACCTAATTAGCACAATGGTGGCACCAGAGAGCGCACCAACACTCACACCTACACCCTAACACAAAAATGATGTTGCTACTAATACTGGCAACATTGTTCCCAAACCTTAAACCCAACATCCATATCGCAAGGACGCTTTACATTGTCTCGCTGATCACCCCCCATCGTAAACGACAAGGGGGAAGGCCTGTCTCTGAACACGGCCCTCCACATCAGCTGAGACCCAGGGCCAACCGGCCAAGGGCCAGACGGCCCAAAATACCCCAAATGAATACCTATAAGACTACACATAGGAAACTCTATACAACTTACTCCCTACTCTCTAACCCAAATCCAACTCTAGCCCCACTAGCCCCCTACCCACCACACCCTAGGTCAGCGAAACCCCAATGGTTCAGTAAACAACACATAGTGAGAGACACAGGACAACCTGGACGGGTTGGCAAGGAATCGCCTTACACAACAGATAGACGTGATGGCTAGCTTAAAAGCGATTACACTAAATGTGAGGGGGTTGGGAAACCCCATTAAAAGAAAACGCATTACCTCATACATAAACACCATGAAACCACACATCACCTTCCTACAAGAAGTACACAACCCCCCCAAAGGGAACAAACTTCTGAGCGACCCCCGCTTCAGTCAACAATGGGTGGCACAAGGCTCAGGAAAGGCCCGCGGAGTAGCTGTAATACTCAATAAAGACCTAAACTTCAAAGCCACAACAGTCCTGAAGGACAAAAAGGGCAGATTCATTTTCATCAAAGGAACACTAGATGGCAAAATTAAACTGACAATCGGCTCTATATATGCCCCAAATTCAAAACAACTAGAATTCTTCCAGAAGACACTGAACAAACTTCTCTCCTTCATGGAAGGGGAAGCAATCCTAGGAGGCGACCTCAACCTAAATATGAAAGGCATATCCCTAAAAAACATCCAATCTACAACCCCATGGGCAACTTTCCTTCGTGGAAAACCCCCAATAACTAGGGACTCTTACAAGTTAATAAAACTGCTAAAAGACAGGGGTCTCTACGACATTTGGAGTGAACAAAACCCGGGAGACACTACCCACACATTCCAATCTGGACGGCATGGCACAACGTCCAGATTGGACAGCATTCTGCTCACACAGAGTCTAATCCCTTGGGTAGAATCATCAAACATAGGCAACATTAAAATCACAGATCATGCCCCAGTAGAAGTTACTATTAGAATAGGAGAGAGAACACATAATACCCCATCATGGTCCTTTAACCCCATCCTAACCACAAACAAACAAATTAGAGAAAGTCTCACAAAAACCCTCCAAAATTACTTCAAAGAAAATGATGTAGACAACATAACAACCCCCCTCCTATGGGACGCAATGAAAGCAGTCACCAGAGGAGCTTGCATAAAAGAGAAAACACTCCTTAAAAAACAAACCACCACAAAGATTAGTAAACTGGAACAAGAAATTACAACCCTCTCATCACGCTACAAACAAACAGGATCCAAAAAACTTCTTAAACTTATAGAACAAAAGAGAAGAGAAATAGATTCCCTAGAAATTAATAAAACAATGATCAACATTCTATATTCTAAACAACGCTTCTATGAATATGGAGGGAAGAACTCCAGACTATTAGCGAATAGATGTAGGAAAAGAACACTCAAAACAAGAATACACTGCATCACCAAAAAAGACGGCAACACAACATTCTCCCCCAAAGAAATAACTTCAGAATTTGCAGAATTTTACTCTAGTCTATACACATCCCACAACCCACCCGAGAAGGGAATAAAAGAATTTATAGCAGGACTGACCATGCCTACCTTAACAGATGAAGAACAGGAACACATGGACAGGCCCATCACCCCAGAGGAAATAGACATGGTCCTAAAAAACCTGAAACCACACAAAGCCCCAGGCCCAGACGGCTTCACAGCAGAATTCTATAAGAAATTCAAAGAACCCCTAATGCCACACATGACTCGCCTATTTAACGACATCATGAAAGGGGGGCCCATCCCCCAAACCTGGACCCACTCCAAAATAGTCTCCATCCCAAAACCACTGAAGGACAATCTCAAAGTCGAATCATATCGCCCAATCTCATTAATAAACCAAGACTACAAGATATTTACATCAATCCTGGCCAACCGCTTAAAAAACTTCTTATGCAATTTAGTAGCCCCAGATCAGACTGGCTTCGTCCCTGGTCGCAATATCACAGACCCCATCAGGAAACTGCTGAACCTAATCGAACACAGCAAGGCAACCAAAACCCCACTGACAATTATGTCTCTAGACATCCTCAAGGCCTTTGATTGCCTAGAATGGAAATACCTGTTAGCAGTATTAACTAGCATGAAATTTGGCCCAAACTTTCTACAAGTCCTCAAACAAATATACTCCCAAGCCTCAGCAAAATGCAGAATCAACAACATAGACTCCAATAGCATAAAAATCCAAAGGGGCACAAAACAAGGATGCCCACTATCCCCCTTCCTATTTATACTGGCCCTAGAACCGCTAGCAATCCGAATCCGTGCAGCCACAGACATCAAAGGAGTGGAAATAAAAGGCAGAACATATAAAATAGGGCTCTTTGCAGATGACCTAATGGTCACAACATCAGACCCCTTAAACACAGCAATCTCCCTAACCAGAGAACTCAACACATTTGCAACGGTGTCAGGCCTGCGAGTAAACTTTGCAAAATCTGAAGCCATGTGCTTCAACACTCCTCCCCACACCCAGAAAGAACTCACTAATATCACCAAAATAAAACTCTGCCACACCAAGTTCAGATACCTAGGGGTACAAATAACCAAAAATCTCAACAAATTATACCTACACAACTATAAACCCTTGTGGCGACAAATAAACAAAGACCTGAAGAGATGGGACAACATGAATTTCACCCTCTCAGATAAAATGGCAATGATCAAAATGATCACTCTCCCAAAATTAACCTACTTATTCCAAACCCTCCCAGTCTGGATCCCCCCAATTCAACTCCGCAGATGGCAGAGAAAACTGCACTCCTTCATCTTCTCACATAAAAAACCAAGAATAAGCACCAAATACCTGCACCTCCCCACCTCACAAGGAGGATGGGGAATTCCTAACATAGAAACATATTACAGGGCCAATCAAATACGACATATAATCCCGTATATACTGGAAGATGAGACAAAACAATGGATACACTTAGAGAGAGACACAATTGAAAATATCAGCACCACAGCATACCCATTCCTCCCAAACAAACTAAGAAGGATCCCCACAACACTTAATAGGTACACACAAACCATGTTCAAAGCATGGAAAACAGAAACGGACAAACTAACCCCAACCACATCCCCACTACTCCCCCTGGTCTACCATCCATTATTCCACCAGGCAGCACAAAACATCCAAACTAAAACTTGGCAAACCAAAGGCCTATATCGCCTAACAGACTTCTATAAAAATAACATACCTCTGACAACACGAGAAATACAGGATAAACTAGAAGACACCCAAATACCCTGGTTAGCACAACACCAATTACATGCCCTCTTAAACAAGCCAGCAATAAAATTAGCAGCAACAAGACCCCTGACACCGTTTGAAAACCTCCTTCTAACGACAAAGGGTCACGGCAAAGGGATGGTATCTGCAATATATAAAATACTGCTCCAAAATTCCACAAACTCCCCAGACGCAATAAAAAAACAATGGGAAGAAGATATAGGCTATGAAATCAACCCCACTCAATGGACCAGAATGTGGTCTAAACCCCCATTTAAATCCATATCAGCAAAAAGGAAAGAACTCACTCTGAAAACCATCTACAGGTGGTACCTAACACCACGAAAACTAGCACTAATACGCCCAGGAACCTCATCAAAATGCTGGAGAGGATGCACATCAACAGGCACATATTTCCACATGTGGTGGGAATGCCCCAAAGCCCAACAATTCTGGAGAACAACCGTAAGAGAAGTAGGTAAAATAACCCAACAAACATTAGAACTTACCCCAGAACTGGCCTTGCTAAACATCTTCCAGGACAATAATGCCCACCTACATCACAAAGAACTCATAACCCACTTACTCTCAGCTACCAGAAACACCATAACCAGACACTGGAAAGACCTGGCAGGAGTAAACATGGACCAATGGTACCAGACGGTATGGGAAACAGCCCTATTAGAAAAATTAACCAATAAGTTGAAATTGACACGGGGTCAAATAGAAGAAGACGGCTTCACCCCAGTATGGTTCCCCTTTATCACATACACAGCGCAACAAGACAACGACAGAAATCCACCAACAGCATACAAATCAATATGGCTAACCTGACCCGCCCACCCTACTCACATAAAACAGACCTCCACAGCCAACCACAAAAGAAAACTACATCCTAGGCCAACCCCAACAACTCTCACCATCAAAGGAAAACAAATGCACAACAAAGAACCTGCACAACCGATGCTGACAACCCCCCCCCAACACACTTTAAGTAAACTAGAAACATTGTCACACTACCCCCACCCCCTCCCCTTATCTACCGCTCTCCCCCTTTTCCTCCCCAATGTCTCAACAATTGAAACCGATCTGTAAAAATGCTATGAGAGACACTGCCCATGTCTTTGTAAACTGAGAAAACCTTTAATAAAAAAATAATAATAATAAAAAAATAACAACATATTAAATAATAAACATCTAAATTAACAATCACATCCACAGCAACTGTTTCAAGGTTGCAAGGAACAGAAAATGCTGACATTCTCATTCCGCCATATGTATTCTACGATACCAAGATCTCTAATTCCCAGACAGCTGAATATGGAAATTCATTTCTTAATGCAAACCTCTGTAGGACAAACATGCCAGTTGTATAATCTGAGTGTGTGGCCATGCTTTTCCGTTGCTATTTGCCCAGTGTTACAACTCTGATCAGATTACAAATTGAAGGCTGAGATTATTAAGCCATGGGTATCACACTCATACGCACGCACATGGAGAAGCAGGCCGGCCTCACCCTTAGGAAACATTTGCCTTTGGGCACCAGAGTCCACAGGGCAGTGATAATTCCAAGCTCTCGCTTGCTGCCTGATGTTCACATTTGGTGCTATCAGATCTTAGCTGCACTCAATAGAGATTGCCCTATGGATGGTCACTTCATAGCCTTCCTCTGCCTTGCTAGCGTCACATCACAATTTGCATCCAGTCTCCTTTGCTAGCAGGGCAGAGGTCTCAACTTGGCGAGGCATGTTAAAGACCCCAGCAGAGAAAGAAGATACTTTGAGCCCCAACAACTTCAGCCTACCCTTGCCCAGCCCCCACCTGCCTGTTTACTTACCAGCAGGCCAGGGGGTGGACCTAGCTGCTAGCTTCCTCCTTCATAGAGTCTCTCCAGACTGTTTTCTCTGTGTGGGGTGTGTGTATTCTACAACATATAATTAATAGTATATTAGTGGTAGATTTATACTGGACCACCTGCATATCATTCCACTTTATTAGTAGCTCTGCAGTGCTTTCCCCATGCTATTGCACTGTTAACATCTTGAAGGACACCCTTGCACTATAGTGCAACAAAAGTGAGACGAAATATTTTTCCTGGAACCTTTGGCATAATAAAGGTATAGGATTCCGGCTGGAAATGAAATAGTATGTCCACCACAAAACTTGTACTAAAAGCAGGTTTGTGCATAATTATCCCAAGACCTTCATGAGTGCACATAATCATGAATGCACAAAAAAGGACATCTAAAGGAGCCCTTAGTCTCAGTGTTGCCATTATAGATGTCCGTATAGGAATGCAGGCAAAATGAGAATTAGTTGGTTCCGCCTCTCATTGACTCCAGCTCCATGTGCCATTGGCCTTTTGACCTGTCAGTTCCAATAGGCACCAGGCACCACTTCAATCTAAACAGCTGCACAATGCAGAGCCTAACAGGAGTCAGGGAAAGATAAAGAAATGTCTGAGGTAACAGCCCACAGAACTTACAGAAATACCGTACATGATCTAATTTCACTGTCAAACAGGTCATAACTCCTTTTAGAGGGCAATCTGTTAACCATTACTGAGGATAGTAATTTAGTGTCCTGATTGATACGCTCTATTGGGCAGCAAGAGCCCACTAGAAGAGGGCATTTACCTGGTGTCCTTAGCGCCACAATTTTTGATTTCTGCCATGAATCAGCTATGGTACCTCCATCTAGCATGCTGTTGAATTTAGTGAGCCATGGTGTGGCTTTATAGAAGTTGCTAGTGAACCCATGCTCCCCAGGTGATTCACCACTTATGAAGTGTTTCATCGTGTTAATAAGACTTGCTTCTGAGTTGACTTCTCAAAGGCACCTGGTTGACCTTTGTAGGAACAGAATGCTGATGGAGATGGGCCTTTGGCCTGTGGAATGCCCTCCCATCAGATGTCAAAGAGAAAAACCGCTACCAGATTTTTAGAAGACATCTGAAGGCAGCCATGTTTAGGGAGGCTTTTAATGTTTAATCGATTATTTTATTTTTCTGTTGGAAGCCGCCCAGAGTGGCTGGGGAAACCCAGCCAGATGGGTGGGGTATAAATAATAAATTTATCATCATCATCATCCAGCCCAACCATTGTTAATTATGTCTCTTTTCGGGTGGTGCTGTGGGTTAAACCACACAGCCTAGGGCTTGCCGATCAGAAGGTCAGCAGTTCGAATCCCCGTGGCAGGGTGAGCTCCCGTTGCTCAGTCCCAGCTCCTGCCCACCTAGCAGTTTGAAAGCATGTCAAAGTGCAAGTAGATAAATAGGTACCGCTCCGGTGGGAAGGTAAACGGCGTTTCCGTATGCTGATCTGGTTCGCCAGAAGTGGCTTAGTCATGCTAGCTACATGACCCGGAAGCTGTACGCCAGCTCCCTCGGCCACTAAAGTATGGGGTGTTAGGAGATGGGTACCGGTAGTACCTCTGGTGGGGGACATGTCATGTTCCTTTTGGAGTAGTTTGTCCACCTTTGGTTCCCATCCAACGTATCTCTCACCTTGTGGGTCCTGGAAGTTGTCAACAAGTGACAGCAGCCACACCCTGGTAAATGGTTTTGACAGGCCGGCTAAACTAGGTAACAGTAGCCAATGGATCTTAAACCCTCAGTGAGTAAGGGACTTACCCCTGCATGTGAAGACAGCAGCAGATTGAGTGGACATGACCAACAGTGGGCCCAACACTCAAGAAGGTGGTTTCTGCATGTGCTGCAGAGGGAAGCGAGGGGCAGAGGGAGCTCGTCAACCACGGAATATAACCCATCTGGGGGGAGGAAAACTCTGATCCTAAACCTCTGCTGCCTTGTGGGATATCTTTGGGAGAAGAAAAGGCTAAGGAGTAAACCCTACACAAATCTGAAGCGGAGTCCCTAAGATGGTTGGATGGTGCCTTGTATGCCTCCTTCCAGCAACTCTTGCAGCCAAGCTGATGCTGAACGTACTGCTCTGCTTTCTTTTAGACCACATCAGCGAGACTGGGGGGGGGTCTTGCCATCTGTGCAGCCCAGGACCTCCATCTACACTGCTCAGGCTTGCGCCCCAGGGAAGTCACCGGTGCTTCTAATGCAGTGGTTTGACTGCAGTACGGACTTCTGGAACCTTGGTGCACTCCAAGGTCTCTTGAGACAGGCGGATGCCAACAAACACCCCTAGGTGAATTTCTTATTCCATCTCAGGACAGTTATTTACAGTGCAATCCTATACATGACTACTCAGAAGAACTAAGGCTGTCAGAATTAAATAGGGCTTGTTCCCAGGCAACAGTGAGGTAGTGGACTGCTGACTTGTTTTTGGAAAGAAGAAATACATACGATTCTAGCATTCTTCTCAATCTGTGTTGATAGTAGACTATACAAAGTCATCACAAGGGGGCATAATTCTACTTTGGAAATGTAATTGAAGTTAAGACAAGATACAGTACAGCCTCTTCACATCAAGACCTGCCAGCGACTGAGTTCTTCTGAGAACTCTGATCCTAGCTTTTGTTCTACAAGTGCTGCTCCCTGGAGGCTACCTTACATGCAGGCATACAGAACTGCTACACTAACTCCACCCAAAGTAGCTCATATTTGTGATTTTTACAAAGCTAACACAGAGAACACCAGCCACTTGATGATTTGCACTAAGGGCCTCATTCGCTTCCAATGGTTGGACCATCACGTAATGTATGCAAGCGGGCAGGATGAGCTGGTTCCACTCGAATTACATTCCCTCCCAGCAGTTCAGTGAGCAACACCTCAAAGGCCAAATATTGTGATTCTTTCTGCCCTGTTTATAGGATCAAGTCCTCATCACAATATCCAGATGACTCATTGTTTCTGTCATCTTAGGACATTGCTGTGCTAGTTGCTTTTTCATTTGCCCTTACCCCACAGAACAGGAGCTTATATTATCACCAAAGATGGTGGAATTGAGGAGCGTGTAGGCCCTTCCTCTTGGTACCGTCTTCTTTCCCCTCCATCTTTCACAAATTTGCATAGCTGTACTCAGTCCCCCTCCATATCAACACATAACATTCCCATTAGTACTGCTTTTTCCTTAGATAGTATCGTGCCACCTGAGCATTAGACTTGTATCCTATTTCCAGGGGCATACCTAGGGGTTGGTAAAACCAGCCCCAATCAGGGACTCAAGCCAGGGATGGGACAAGAATCACTTGTCAGATCATGGAGTGTATGATGTATATGTGCAAGATCAAATGCGAGAGAAAGTTTCCCATCCTTGTTGCACCATGGCACAAAGGTGTGCATTTTTTATTTTTTGCCCTTTCTACTCACCTCACCCTCACTCTGAATGCTTTGAGTACTTGAATCACAAAAATGTAGTCATTTCTACAGTGGCTATTGTGGTAAAGTGTTTTTTCCCCTGCCACCAGTGCCGATACAGCTCCTTGCCAAAAGTGCAAAGGACCCTAGGTACCCCTCTGCCTATTTCAGTTTTAGAAGCTGTATAAGGAGTTTCAGACCAATACAGTCATACCTTGGTGTAAGTACGCTTTGGCTTGAGTACTTTCAGTTTAAGTACTCCGCGGACCCGTCTGGAACGGATTAATCCACTTTCCATTACTTTCAATGGGAAAGTTCACTTCAGGTTAAGTACGCTTCATGTTAAGTACAGACTTCCGGAACCAATTGTGTTTGTAAACCAAGGTACCACTGTAGATGCTCCAGCAGCTGAAGCTTAGGGAGTTTTCATCTGAACATCTTGCCTAAAACAGTAAATATTTGTATCCCACTCATTTTCAGTTTTGTTTTGGTACACCACCTTCTCTCTAGTAAGCTATAAACACTATGGGAACAAATGCTTTATTCCCTCTCACAAAATATATGAACAGAGCAATACCAAAGATCTAAGTAACAATGCCGTGGAAAGTAGGGTGTTGTCCTCATCTTCAAAAGGGGGGGGGGGAGAAAGCTCAGGTAACTACCGACCAGTAAGCTTGACACTGATACCAGGAAAGGTCCTAGAACAGTTAATTCAACAGTTGGTCTGTGCGTACGGTACTTAGAAAGTCCCCCATGATATTCTTGTGCAGAAGCTGATAAATGTGGATTAAACAAGGTAATTGTTAGGTGTATTTGTAGCTGGTTGACTGACCAAATCCAAACAGTGCTCAGTAATGGTTCCTATAGTGTCCAGATCAAGGGATGTAATAGTTCCATTCTATTCTGCCTTGGTCAGACCACACCTAGAATACAGGGCCCAATTCTGGGCACAATTTCAGAAGGATTTTGACAAGCTGCAAACATGTGCAGAGGAGAGCAACCAAGATAATCAAGGGTCTGGAAACCAAGCCTTGTGAGGAGTAGCTGAAGGAGATAGGAATGTAGCCTGGAAAATATGATAGCCATCTTCAAGCATCTGAAGGGCTGTCACATGGAAGATGGAGCAAGCTTGTTTTCTCCTGCTCTGGAAGGTAGGACTCGAACCAATAGCTTACAGTTACATAGAAGGGTATTTCGACTAAACATCAGGAAGAACTTTCCGACAGTAAGAGCTGTTAGACATTGGAGTGGTCTCCATCCGGAGGCTGTAGACTCTCCTTTGTATGAGGCTTTTAAGCAGAGATTGGATGGTCATCTGTCATGGATGCTTTAGATGAGATTCCTGCATTGCAGGGGGTTGGACAAGATGACCCTTGGGGTCCCTTCCGACCCTAAGATTCTATTATTCTATTATATGTCATTCCACATAATTTCCCCCCACAATAATCGCAGGCTGCAGATATTTGCTGAGAGTAGGGGAGGTAAATTCTGAATCCAGCTCTTCCAGTGTTACAGGATGTTTGTAGGAACCAAGAAGCTTAACTATATCAAGAGCAGTGGTGCTCTCTCTCTCTCTCTCTCTCTCTCTCTCTCTCTCTCTCTCTCTCTCTCTCTTCACAAATCACACACATACATACACTTGCCTGATTAATCAGGTATTCAGCTCATCCCACACACCTTTCTCTGGTCTGTAAACAAAGACACTCCTTGGAGAAGTATCACACACACAAATCTGTATCTATTAGAAAATCTAATTTGAGGCCAAGATCTTCTTCCATTTATCCAGCCAGACAAGCATATTTCAAAATTCAAAAATTAGAACCCAGCCATGACAAATCCCTGAAACGAGATGTAATTAAGTGAAAAATACTGAACTTAAACCAAACACCACCCAAAGAATATAAAGACACTTTAACTGTAACAAACTTACTTCATATTGGTTCCAAAAGACTTCTACCGAAGAAAATTATAATAAAAGGAGAATAATACCTATTATTATGAAGTAAAAGGAACAGTCATTGTTTGTAAACACGGGAAAACATTTTCCCGTGTTTACAAACAATGACTGTTCCTTTTGGAACCAATATGAAGTAAGTTTGTTACAGTTAAAGTGTCTTTGGACACGCCTTGGGATAAAAAATGGTCCTAGCCCTTTAAGTAAAGGAGCTCTATTTAGTACCGGTATATAAACCAGGAACCAGGAACACTCATTAGCAGTCTGAACAATGTTGTAGTAACAGCTTTACTGGGGGAGCTTTTGCAGCTTTGCATTTAATTTTTTCAGGAACAATGATACTCAGTAATTTAAAGCTTTTAGGTTAGCTAACCTTCTGATTAAGTAACGTTAACTTTATCTTGGGGAAATTATCCCTGACTGCTCATTTGTGTTTATGTTTAATTTCTGATAACTAAATAGAAGCTAGGAAAAGCTATTATGAACTTTTGAGTCTTTTGAGAGGTTTATACCCATTATATTCTTTGAGTGGTGTTTGGTTTAAGTTCAGTATTTTCCACTTAATTACATCTCGTTTCAGGGATTTGTCACGGCTGGGTTCTAATTTTTGTTTTTATTATATATTCCGTGACTGTCTTTTTTGCCAGTTTTTATTTCAAAATTCAAGCAGAGGCTGCCAAGCTTCACACAAGGGACCAAATTAGTTTAACAACACACAAGTATAAAACCAGCAATCTGCATACCAAACTAGCTAGTTTGAAATCAGGTTATGTGCTAGCGATTAACCAAATCCAAAATCATGTCAGCACTAGATTTAGTGAGTCACAACTAGTTCAAATGCTTCCAGCAGGGCGAAATAAGATTTACACAGTCAGCATGAGCAGAATCTAGCTCCCTCTGTTAGAGCAAAGGAGTAAAAGTTATCCTTTCTGGTAAGATGCACACAACTGCATGCTTTCTTCAGATCTCTCTACCAACCAGCTACCCTAGAATACCCCCCACAGGATAGCTGCCCTTACTTCATTTGAAACCCCTTACAAGTCTGCAAAGTTCTCAGGACAGATCACTATGTACACCCTCCCATTCTGCACCTAGCTAAGTAATCTACAACAGAAAAGCTCCCTCCACCAGCATGACTGAGTGGATGGCCACAGTCCATCATCCCTACAAATTCCTCTGTTCAGATGTAGCCTCCAGTTCCAGCCACAGCTCATGAAACCCATCTTGTTTGGGACAGTCATTTTACCTGTGCTAATAGCTCCACATCAAGTTTGCACAAGCCCAGCCCTTAAAATGAGTATGAGTGCCTGTGGGAGGGAGGGAGAAAGACCTGCTTGTTGGGCTTGGGACCTGCCAGAACTTAGTCACCCTTATTAATTTAAAGAGGAAGCCTTCGTGCCTAGCAAGGAGTGAAACTACCTGTAGATCCAGTGGGGGAGCTCAGCTGAGCCAGAGGGATGGGCCATGCCCAGCCTTGATAGAATTTGTGGAGGAACCTGTCCTCTAGCCACCTGGCATCACAGAGACTCAGAAGTCCTTGCTTCCTTTTAATACAGCTGCAAACACAATCCTGGTTCCTGAGTAGGGTGGCCAGCTGCAAACAATGATGGGACTCCTGCTTGCACCTTTAACAAGTGTGTAAAAGCGGGGATTTTAGCAGGTACATAAACACCACTTACTTCCACACAACTATTAATGGCATAGGAACCCTATCCCTCTTTGCACCTGGCCACTTCATACCTGAATTTCCATCTGTGTTAGCCACCCAAGCAAAATGGGGAGGAAACAAACTGGCACATCTGCAGGTTTCGTTAGTCCAAGTGTTACTGAATTCCCAACTCCTATCAGCCAGAAGGGATTGGGAATGACAAGAGTTGCAGTGCAACCACTTCTGGAGGTCCCGCCACAGGTCCCCCACTCTTGTTTTTAAACCTAACTTGTGAAACAAAGACCAGTTTCCTATTTTAATAGATGTCTACCTCACCATCTCAGGTGCTGTCCTGGCCACTTTTTTGCAGTTAAGTTAGAAATAAACTACTTTAGTTCAGATTTTTTATTATTTGTCTGCATCAGATCAATAATCTTTAAAAGGTATGCATATAGAGAAAACTAACATTTTGCACGGTAGATTGCTTGATGGGCCCAAGCCAAACACACACACAAAATTAACAATATAATACAGACAGGTGCAGTGCACATACCAGGGCTGAGGTCATTTACCCCGCCTATAAAAAAACAACAAAAACAATCCATTTACAGCATTTTTAAAAAGAATTACAACTTGTTTGCAGGAGCTACATATTGAGAGGGTCCTTTTCTCTTCAGAAAGAAAGTTTCAAGTATAGCAGAAATGGACAAAATTGCCCTTTACAAAAAACGAAAGTAAAAAAGCTGCCATGGCAGTTGTAGGAGTGGGATTGCAGCTGCAACAGTACCTGGCTTCATGATCATCCTTTGGGAGGAGACACCAAAACAGATTTTAGAAGGTTATCAGTTAATCAACCAAATCACTAGCCTTGTAGAAGAGATTGCTTTCATGATCCAAGCAGCATCATTGCTTTGAGCAAAGGAATAGGCAGTTCAGGACAAATGATTGCAAGAACAAGACCATAGTTTTCAGTTGTACTTTTACAAAAATGTCACTAGTTAAATTCATAAATATACAAGAGTCTTGGAGCATTCCTTGCCTTACACATTTGTTTAAGAAGCAAGCAAAGATGGCTTTCTTTCCCATTTACGAAGACAAGAGGTTGAAAATCATGTTACATTCTCACAAAGCACCTTGAGGTATTGCAACTAAGCAGATGTATGGACATCTTGTCAGTTTAAAGCTAAAACAGTTTGGTTGCAATACTATGCACACTTATCTGGGAGTAAGCCCTGCTGAAAAAAAAGTGGGATTTGTTTTTCAGTAAACATATAGGATTGTACAGTTAGTCAGCCCAAAGCACAATTCTATATAAACTTATTTAAAAGTGGCTCCCACTGCATTCAGTGTGACTTGTTCCCTTGAAAGCAAAGATCACATCCCCAAGAAATTTAGCTGGTTGACAGCACCAAAGTAGTACACATTTATACGGCAATTTTTTTTCAAGGTTTCGCCTATAAATATGCAACATCTCAATTTTGCAGGGAAAAGTGTCTTTGAATGTTAAGGCATTTTAGCAGCATCCCTGAGCAGGACAAGAGGGGGGCAAATTAACATTGCAACTCTAGGCATACTTTGGGGTTACTGGCTGGAAAAAAGACAGGATTCCTCTGCTTAATAAAAGTTGTGTAGAAGATTTAAGCCTGTGTGACAACTTACAACTATTAAAGCATACAACTAATTAAAGATGCTGGAGTCTTGTCCTCATTTTCAGCTTGGCCACCTTAGAACACTTGCTAAACTCAATGGGGCTTTTTTTTAATGTTTGGATTGTGCTGTTAGTCCCCTTAAACTCAAATGAGACTTGCTTCTAAGTTAAGTATCAGAAGGATTGTCCTGCACTACATTGGTCCTTGCTCATGCAATCTTCCAGAATAAGTTTTGCCTTTTGTTCAGGGTTTATATTTTGGTTTTACAGCCTGTTCCAGAAGTGACCATTTTAGAAAAAAAGAAATAAGTTGACTTCCCCCTAGTCCCTTCCCTGGTCATTATATACATTGGCAAAACATGCGGTAACACACACACACACACCATATCTATCTTTGATTTAAAAAATTTGGTATGAGATGCAGATGTTTTAATTCACTGGGGTAACTTAGTTCTAGCCAACCTTTTTGGATCTGGCCCTTTTGGCACCATCCCTTTGAACAAAAGGAGCCAGCAAGTTTAAATTTGTCCCTCTCTCCCTCAAGGATACGTACTATAAAAAGGTAGTTAGACAACAGCAAGCATTTTACATTACAAGATAAAAAATAAAGACCATTGTACAGAGCAAAACATTAAAAAGTTAAACTCGCTTGAGGCAATTGACATAGTCTTTGTACTATGGCTGTGGGCACACTGAAGATTTGGAATGGGAATGACAGAGATATGCTGCCACAATTATAGTGCCCACACACAAATATTTCCAGTGCAATTTGTCATATACTCTGCTGCAGTTAGATCTGTGTAACTATTCACTCTTAAATACACAAACATTTTCCATATTGCCATGGAAGAACCAACTGGGTTTCCTCTTTAAATATTAAAATGTTTTACTAATATATACATAATTTACCTCTTCCAATAAGAAAATATTCCATCCCTTCATAAATAGAGTTCAGAGTCTCTTTGCATCCCTGCCCCGTTGTCGTGTCCCATCCCCCTCTTCTTCATCCCTACCACATCCCACCCAGGTGCCCCAGGGAGCAGGCCATGCTTCACACATGCCTCTTCATGTGCAGGGCCAGGTGATCTGATCGGGAGAAGGCACGGTCACATAGGTGGCACTGGAAGGGCCGGACACCAGTGTGTTTGCGGTAATGGCGTGTTAGTTCATCTGACCGTGCAAATTTCCAGCCGCAGCCTTCCCAGTTACAGTGATAAGGCTTCTCACCTGGAAAAACAGAAAAGGAGAGAAAGGTGAACTTTCTAGCCTGGTGAAAAGGAGTGCAGATGGCCCTGTCTCCACACACCCTGGGGCAAACACTTGCCCAAATAAAAGATCAAGTAATAATAATAATAATAATAATAATAATTTATTCCCCGCCCATCTGGCTGGGTTTCCCCAGCCACTCTGGGCGGCTTCCAACAGAAAAATGAAATAAAATAATTTATTAAACATTAAAAGCCTCCCTAAACAGGGCTGCCTTCAGATGTCTTCTAAAAATCTGGTAGCTGTTTTTCATCTGATGGGAGGGTGTTCCACAGGGCGGGTGCTACCACCGAGAAGGCCCTCTGCCTGGTTCTAAGTGAGTCTATTCCAGGGAATGTGCTCTCCACTGATCTCACATCCCTGGTGAAAACTGGCTCCAACGATGTCCTACATAACCGCTTTACATCAAATTAGCATTAGTTCAACCTAGTCAGCGGTCTTAACTGGAAAGTTCTGCAAACAAACTTCCGGGCAAACAACATGGACAGGATTGTACTGCATGCGCCTTTCCAGAAACAATTTAATTCGCGCAATGAAGCAACAAGGCGCACTGGCGCTGTCCTGCCAAGCTCTGTTCCTGCAGCGTCCCCTGTACACAAACCGCACATTCCCGGGAAGACAGGGCCACATGATTGGCCAAAGCACGCCCAAGTGTCATATAAGATCAGCTGCCAGTTTTCGCACACTCGGCGAGTCTGCCCTGCGTCCAACTGTCCACACTGCTACACCCTGTGCGCCCACAGTGGGGGGCGACGACAAAACATCTCCGCGCTTCCCCCGCCCCGCTCCTCCTCTTGGGGAGCCCTTCTCCGGGAGCCCGCTTCCCCACATCCACCTACCCGAGGCGGTCCGCATCCCCACCCCACCCCCAGCGACCCTTAACTCCACTCCCAACCCCGCGCCCTCCTGCCCGGGCCCTGCGCCCTCCTTACCCGTGTGGGTCCGCATGTGTGCCTTGAGATGTGAGCTCTTCGTGTAGGTCTTGCCGCAGCCGGCGAACTCGCAATTGTGGGTGGCCGTGCGCTTGCGCGCCCAGGACCTGCGGCCCCTCTTCGGCTTGCATTCCTCCGGGGGCCCCATCGGAGCATAGTAATCCAAGACGGGCGAATTGGGCGGCGTGACCAGCAGCCCGTGCAGGCCCTGGGCGTGCGCGTTCAAGGACTCCCGGAAGACGCTGAAGTGTCCACGGAACTGGGGCTGCATCTGCCCTGCGAAGTTGGGCGGAAAGAGGTGGGCTCCCCGGGGGTAATGCTGGGGGGCTCCCATCTGCGCATGCATGTCGCCGGCCACCTGGCACTGGGCCGCGGGGCTCATCTGCTCGTTGGGGAAGCCGGAGGGCGCGTGCTGCTGGAGGGGCGGCTGCTGGTGCTGCTGCATCATGGCCTGCATCAGGAGGGGCTTGTGGTCCAGAGGAGCGGGCCCCAGGCAATCCGGGCTGCCGCTCATCATGCACGACTGCCCGTCCATCGGCTCCTGCTTGACGCGCAGGTGCTCCATGGATATGCCCCGAGCTAAGCCTGGGTGAGCGTGGGCCAAGCCAGGGGCGCGCAGCTCCGTGTATTCCCGCCGCTGCAGCTCGCAAGGACCCGGCCCTGCTGTCGGGTGCTGTTGCATATCCTGCGTGAAGAGCTCGGCCATATAGCTGTGGCCGGGGCTGGGCATGTAGGACGCGGCGAACTTGTTGGAGGGCTGCTGGTAGTTGGAGCTGTCGCTGTCGTAGGTGGAGCCGCAGCTCTCGGGAGTCTCGGGCAACGGGTAATTGGGGTTGGGGTGCGGGGGCGCCACCACCCCGGTGGGCTGCCCGTTCGTGGTGTGCGCCAGGATGAACTCCAGGTCGACGAAGTTGCCCAGCTCGTCCGCTTCCCTCTTGATGGTCGCGGCGCCCTCCACGTGGGTGGGGATCCTCTGCTGCTGCGTGGATAGGAGCAGCGAGGTTATGGCGGGGAAAGAGTTAACGTGCCAGGCGCAAACATGCTACTGGGGAGCCAAATCCAGACACTATTTATAGCACCCCCTAACCTGAAAAACGGGTTGCGCGCACCTTCCCTCTCCGATGAGTTTAAGGGCAGGGCGCGCCTGGCACTCAAATCACTTCGAATTAATACCACTCTGCTAGGCTCCACTGGATCCCACCCGGTCCCCTCGCTATGGTTCGGACTCGGAGGAGCGGATCCTGCGTCTACACAGCCTACTAGTAGCCTACGCCAGTCAGGAATGAGGCGGGATCGCTTCCTGATCTCTCCAAAATGTACCCATCTCCCCTTGGAATGTAGTTAATTATGGAGAAGTTAATTGACTTGACCCCCACTAGCCCCGCCCTCTCTCCGCCCCCGCCCCAATATTTGATTGGTTCCGCTCAGCGAGAAGCCCCTCGCGCTGGAATATGACTGGTACGCTCCGTCCTTTACCATAACGTCCCGCGGAGAGTTAAGTTTAAATTTCTCGGCCGTCAAAAAAAACTTCATCCCCGCATCCCACAAAAATATGCTCAAGGTGTTTTTCTTTCTAGCTAGCCTTTAAATTGTTAGGTCGCCCAGAAATTCTCGTGGGGACAAAAATACATTTTACACGCAAATGCGTATAAGGGGGCCGTGACTTTAAGAAGAAAAGGGAGGTTTTAGGGGGGGGGGAGCAAAGCTTTAACCACCACGCTTTTCTGCTCAAAATCGCTTCCCCCAAGAGCCTTTTTCGTAGGGCTTCAAGCAATTACGGCTTCAAAATGCCCCTCTCCCAAAGTTTCTTTATTAAACAACCAGAGCTTGCACGCTCCGCCACTGCTCCTCGGGGTGCCTAACGCAGCGCAGGATCTGGACACAAAGCGGGTAGGAATTCCAGCAACTGTGAGGGGCTAACTTTGCTACCGAACAATTCGGGCATCAATTCAGCCCGATCAGGAACTCCACCCTTACTCTCTGCACGTACTCCTGGACCAGGATAAAACTCTCGCTTATATACATTCTAGTATCCTGCCCGTCCTCCAAGAGGCTGAGTGCGGTATTTTAGCCTCACAGCTGTGAGCTGAGTTTTAAGGCATGTGCCGCTCCAGAATTCCTAAGATAATTTCGAAAGTTTTTTGTGTGTTTTTTAAAAAAACGAAAACCTCAATAACGTTGGTGCCCCCAAACAGCTCAGGCAAGAATTTTAAATTAACATAGCTGAAAAATCGTATTGCTCGCAGCCGATCTGGACCTGTGTCATGTTTATATGATCCAAGGTAGTTTATCCTCCTACGCGTGCAAAGACCAGGAACTTCCCCAGCAAAGTTCGGCAGGTTAGAAGAGTTTCTAACACCCCACGCCAAAATACACATCTGGATCCTGGCGGCGGCAGGGGAAGCAAGGGGGGGACGATTAAGAACGGAAAAACTGTCCCGGGGGCCAAAGGCCCCTGCCCCGCAACCCCTCCAAATAGTCTCGGAGCGCCATTCCGTTAATATTAGTTTTAAAGGACGGGAGGGTCTTCCTTGCGCCTTGCCCCTCCGGCGCTTTCCCAAACAGTTCCGTGCGCCCTCACCTGTACCATGTCGGGCTGCCGGTCTTCCAGCGGCACCAATCCGGCAAAGGTGGAGATAGACGGCAAGACAGCTTCCTCCACAGCTGCGCTCATCTTGCACGGTGGCTTGAGCGGGAAAGAGCTAGGAAACTGCCCCGAGTCCGGCAGCTCCCTCCAGGCACTGAACGAGCGCTGAACTTCTGCAAGCGCCAAAAAAAAAAAAAAAGTTTCCTTGCGTTCCAGTAGTAAAACAGCTGAGAGGGAGCTCCCGTGCGCTCTGATTGGCCGAGGCGAACTACATATTCATGAGGCTCATCTTTGGAATTTATTACAAAGGGAACGGCCACGCCCACTACAAAGGTCTCGGCTGTAGTCGAAGCTCGTTGACAAGCAAATGGAAATGAGCAAGAAAATCCAATTCTTGGTAAAGGAAGGGAGCAAAGGAGGTGGCACCTTCCCACTTTTTTTAGATCCAGAAGCAGACCTACTAAGTAAGTGGTCTTTCTGGAGCAATTGTCACTGAGTGCTTCCGGTAGGCACTTCGTAGGAAATCGATTCGGAGTGAGCAGATCCACGGTGCTCTAGTGATTAGTTAGTGTCCGCCTGGGTTTGCGGAGAGGCAGGCTTAAATCCCCACTCTGGCCAACTGCGGATGGCTAAAAGAGACCACGCAGGAGGGGCTGTTGTATGCGAGGATAAAACTGCAGTGAGAGAGAACATCAAATACTATACCCTGCTTTTCCTAGAAGGAGAGATGGTGTGTGTGGTCGATAAATATGAGATACAGCTTATAACTAAAGTCAGGATCCAGGGGAAGCTGCAGCCTTATTAGAACATGACTTGTATCATGATCCTATGCATGGAAGCTTGGAAGTCATTCTGCACGTTTCATGCATGATTGCAAATAACAGAAGTGCTTGGTGATGGTTGCCCAGTTAACTGTAATAGCAATGTCAGGGAATTGTGTTTTGCCTCTGAGCATCTCATGAAGCAGAGAAGAAAACAGCTACAATGAAGGGCTGTAAGAAGATCTTACATGCCCCCCCCATGTCCACAGCTGAAAATGGCATAGTTGGGGCTGCTGCTAAAGTTCCAAATACAGTGACATACAGTACACTTGCCAACTAGCAGTTCCTGCCAACCTAGCAGTTCGAAAGCACGGAAAAATGCAAGTAGATAAATAGGAACCGCTACAGAGGGAAGGTAAACGGCGTTTCCATGTGCTGCTCTGGTTTGCCAGAAGCGGCTTTGTCATGCTGGCCACATGACCTGGAAGCTGTACACCGGCTCCCTCGGCTAATAATGCGAGATGAGTGCTGCAACCCCAGAGTTGGTCACGATTGGACCTAATGGTCAGGGATCCCTTTACCTTTACCTTACAGTACACTAACACCCATTAAAGCCCACAGTTATGTCTTATGCAGTTATGCTGCTTTATACTTTGTTACATTGTATGTCTAATTTAAATTGTTTTCTTCCTTTCTATAAGGTGTCCTGGTTTTTCTTTTTAAAGAGGACATCCTATTAATATTGTTCATAAATTTTTAAAAGGGTATGAAGTAAGAAAGGCAGATCAGGTGGCTGAAGAGGCATGTTTATCTTAATTAGAGAGTTAGAAGGAATATTGAAAGTCATGTACCTCAACAACCTATACCCAATCAAAATGTTTCACAGCAGACTGAAATCCTCCTTAAAAGTCTGCACAGAAAGGCATCCCATAACTGCCCTTGGACTCAATTCAGAAATTCAGAGATGCCCATTGTAAAAGGATATTAGGGTCTATAGAAATACGGTTCTGCCATTCCTCTTCAGTAATTTGCTGTGGAAATAGCATCTATACAAATGAGTTCTGGTTCTGACACGATTTTCCCTCTACGGAAGAAGGTAAGTGGAGAAACACCCAGGGTGATAGACATAATGTTTGGCACACAATGTGTTTCATGTGTATCTCCACAAAAATAATGATTAGAATTGAGTGAAATAATTTAAGAGAAAGGTCTGACTTCCAAGTTTAGAAACCAAACGGGGCAAATTCCTAGCCCCACTTCCCAAACGACAGCAGAAGCGAGATGTCACAATAGTGAATGAAACTCAAAATCATAATCAGACCAGTCCTCTGCTTGATTACTCAGAAGTAAGCCCTTGAAGCCTGTCAATGAGTTATAAGCATAATGTGCATTAATCATCCTTTATATGCAAAACCAAAGTCGGTAAAAGTTCTGGGTAAAACTGGGACTTTAATCTATATTTGTGATGGTGTGTAGAAATCAAGGATTGAACATTTTTGAGCAAAAATGATGGATGGTATTCAACTAGGCCATACTCAGAGTAGACCCATTTAAATTAATGGACTTGAGTCCGTTGTGATTTTGTATGCTATGTACATATTAATAGTGTTCTGTGGACAGCAGCTCAGTTGGTAGAGCATGTAACACTTAAGCTCAGGGTCGTTGGCCAAATGATTCCTGCATTGCAGGGGGTTGGACTAGATTACCCTCCTGGTCCCTTCCAACTCTACGATTCTATGATTTCCTAGAGCTATAGAAAACAAGCTGTTGAAATTAAACAATTATAATCATTTTTAAAATTGACAATCTGCTGTTTCTTTAAATTACTCCTTCCTTTCTTCCTTGCCTCCTCTTATGTATGAAACTGCTACAGTACTCATATCACTTGAATGATGCTCTGTCTTAAATCCCAAACCTACCTTTTCTGTGAAGCCTTTGACACAGTGTGAAGCCTTACCATCACAGGATCCATATAAGTGCTTTGTGTGTGGGGAAACCTTCAGCCTTAGTACACTATTATTATTATTATTATTATTATTATTATTATTATTATTATTATTATTATTATTATGGTCTTTTCTGGAATTAGGAGGTGTGTCTGTTCTGACTACTCTATTTCCTAGTGCAATTAAGCCTAAATATGTGTAAACTAGTAGTGCATATTCTTCCATTATTTACCCTGGCTGCAAGTTACAAGAAAGGAGATTCTAACTAAACATCAGAAGAAACTTTCTGATAGTAAGAGCTGTTTGACTGGGGAATAATCTCACTCTGGAAGTGGTGGGCTCCCCTTCCTTGGAGGTTTTTAAGCAGAGGCTGGATGGTCATCTGTCATGAATGCTTTAGCTGAGATTCCTCCATTGCAGGGGGTTGGGCTAGATTACCTGGTCCCTTCCAACTATGATTGTATGATTTTATTATTCTACATGCCCCTCTCCTTTCTCTGTTGTCTCCCTGTGATAGATTATCGATTATAAACCCTATAGGCAGAGAGTTATCCCTTTGTACTCTATAAAGCCTTGTACACGCTGATGTTTATATAAATCTTCAATAAAATGTTTCATTGGGGAGTGTTCTAGGCAGCCAACGTTGGGTTTTAAAAGCCAGGATATTTTATATTTTTAAAAGTTTCTATATCATTGGTATTGAAAACAGTTGCTTTTTGTTTTATGCTCAGTGGATAATACCGTATGTTGTCCATTTATCTTCTAAGATATTTAAAAATATTTGCAAACTCTTCAACATATCTGTCCTAACTTTATTTCCCCTAAGATGGACCTGTTGCCCAGTTTCGTTAGCCTTTCCAGCTAGGAGTACTTCTAGACCCTTTGTTACCTTTGTTGTTTTCTTGCAAACCCCTGTTAGCAATGTTTCTGAACTGCAAGCACCTAAATGAATGCAATATTCCACTTGCAACCTCCAGCTAGACCTGTGTGAGTACCATGTGAGTCTTAATGACAAAAGGCACTTACTTCACTTCTTCTTAGTCTTAGAAGCGATGTTTCTGCTGATTATAGAAGAAGACATTCACCATATTTGTCACAGAATCGTATTGCTGACTCATGCTTGGTTTGTTATCCGTGCTACTAACACTGATACCATTTTCAGCGCTCCAGCTGCCTGCCTGGTTGTTCTCCGATCTTATTCCCAAACATTTGTTTCTTCTTTGCCACTTCTAACACATATCCCACATCTAACAGATTGGCCTTTGTGTTTCTTGCTGTCTTCTCATTTTGGTAGTTTATTAGCTGGGTTTTGAATTTTGAGCTTGAGCAAGTGATAAGGCTTACATTTCTCACATACTTTAGGATTGAATCAGAGTGCAGGGTCATATTGATTGGATTAGGGTTTTAGAGCAACATTAGCATCTCAATACAGTAGGATCCCTCCTCTTCAGAGAGGGGGGAATTTGCGGGCGGGACCGCTCTACGCAGCGAGCAGGGGGGCGGGTCCGCCCCCCTGCTCCACCTTTACCTGCCGCGCTCAGGGCTGGCCAATAGGGCCAGCTGGGGGCGGGGCTAACAGGTCTTTAAAATAGCGCGGCAGGCTCCAGATCACCCCTTTTCGCCCCTGCACCTCATCGGATCTCCCACCCACCCGCCCTTTAGGTCTTCCCTTAGTTAGGATGACCTTGCTATGGACTTCGGTTGGTCGCCTTTGGTTGCCCAAAGGGTCCTGGTAGGATTTTTTTCTCCAATTGGCTAATTGGCACTGGCCTCTTGGTTTTTTCGCCTACCTCGTAGCAATTCGGTATTTGGCGGTAGGCATTGGAATATGGAGTTGTCTGGTGTGTTCGAGGACTGGTTGTGGCCATCATCCAACCCTCCTCTTATAGGGGTATCCCCTTAAAGGGATCCGGCGGTCGTGGATCCCGTCCGATGCCCTGCTGGTGGCTGGGGCCATGGCACGACCCCGGTGGCACCAGGGTGAGCTTTCAGTTGTATTTGCATCAACAGGCTCCTCCCTTGGGGTGTTAACCTGATATGACCCCCCGTCGAGTGGGGTGGAGTCACACTTGCTAGCAAGTCCAATGCCTAAGCCAATACCTCTCACTTGCTTTAACCAATAAAGTTGTGGCCTTATTCTACCCATTAACCCTAATACCATGTGTCACTGTGTCTTTATTTATCACGGGGGGGGGGTCCTCGAACCGCAATACTGAGCTGCCAGAGGATCAGAAATTATGTCCACTAGCAGCATGAGATTGCCTGAGGCCACAATGCTAACCAAAATGGAAGTAGGGAGTAGAAAAGTGTGATTGGTAAACTATGGAGTAAATAATGGGTTATTCTAGGCCTACAGATCTCGCATGTCAAGCTTCTTGAAGACCTAGCTCAAACAGGGGTTGAAGGAGAAAGTTCACAGATTTGTTGTAATTATCACATGAGGAGATGCATAACAATCCTTGAGCCCTTTGGAGGAAAGGTGGGATATAATAATAATTATAATTATTATTATTATTATTAATAAAACTACTATAGCCCAGCTATAACATGTTTGCAGTTCCTCCAGATGTAGTATCATCCACAAATTTTATAAAGTTAAATGTACCAGACCCAGCAGTTCTTCTATGGAATGCCAGTGGCTGTTTATTTTCAGAATCATATCAATTTGGAACTACCATAGAATCACAATACTGTCGTACCTTGGCTCCCGAACAAATTGGCTCCCGAACAATTGAAACCTGGAAGTGAGTGTTCCAGTTTTCAAACGATTTTTGGAAGCTGAACGTCCGGCGCGGCTTCCGCGGCTTCTGATTGGCTGCAAGAGCTTCCTGCAGCCAATCAGAATCCCCACTTTGGTTTCTGAACGTACAACTGTATTGAAGAGTTGGAAGGGACTCCAAGGATCATCTAGTCCAACCCCTTGTAATGCAGGGATATGCAGCTGTCCTGTCTAGAGATTGAACCTTCAACCTTGGCATTATAAGCAACACACTCTAACTAAGCTATTCCAGTTACTCAACTATCCATTCCTACCTCTTCAATAAAGTAGCAGAAGACAATAGGAATGTAGTTTGGATTCATTAAGGCTTTGGATGTAAGAAAGCTTAAGGAAAGTGACATAAATGAGTAATAAAAATTCTACTTTTTCTGCTGCTTGTTTAGCATGCCCAGAGCTGAGCCAACCTACAAGAGGATGCTTTCACATCAAGTTGTAGAAACAACACATGCATTTCCCTATGTGAGGAGATGCACAGCCTTAGTTTTAGGTGTCATACCCGAGTGTTTTGCATGTTCTTTCCCACCCCCTGAACAATAGTTTTAAATGTCTGAAGCAACTCAGACAATACAGCAAGAAATGAAATAGGGAGGCAGGTGGTTGCTGCTGCTTCCAGGACTAGAACAGGGCCTCCCATCAATTATCTCTGACTTTCTGTTCATGTGCAAACTCATATCTAGTAATAGGAAATGCAAATATGCCCCTCCCCTCCATGATAAAAGGTGCAAAAAGCAACATGTACTACACACATATTCAATAAGAGAGGAAATGTGAAAAGGTAAATTGTTCTATTTGCTCCCTACACAAGTGTGGGCACATGACTTCCCTATGTATATTATTTCCATTCTCTGTGTTAGGGCATCCCCACACATGACTTCATAATTGGAAGTATTGAATGAATGCCTCTGTAGTTCATGAATTGATCCTGTCCTGTATTGGTTTCTTGCCTACCTACATGACTGATGGGGGAAGTTATGAGAATATCCCCTGATTTCACTATGGGGATGCCCAAGGGAAAGTACCTGCTTATTCTAGTTACCGCCTCTGTTTCTGCACTGCAGCACCAGACTGGCAGTGCAAGCGCCGCTGCATGAATATGGCCTTACCTGCCAATCTGAAGCACATTTTCTTGGAAGAAGCCTACAAATGTCAGCTGCTACAAAATATCGCACTGTATGTATGCCTTTGAATTCCATCGTACAAGAGATACTGACTTCATTTGCATACGTGTGTGTGTGTGTGTTAACCTAACACTCATGTCACAATAAACCAATTAGCCCTTAAACTGCCATAGCACCCTTGGTCTTATTAATTTTAATTATACGAGAATGCCTCGCAAATTCTCTGCATTGGAATGTTTATGTTTCAGTCCCGATCTGGTCTTGAGAGTGCCCTTCTTTTAAAAAACAACAACAGCAACAGACCATTCACTTCCAAGTCTGGAATTTATTTTTTTCTAGATAACATGAGTGTCTGCTGGTGATGTTCGTTGTATATTCCAAGCAGTGGTAGTTTTATCACTGAGTACGGGGTCTCAGCTGCTGCCTTTTCCATGAGGTACAGTAGCTGTATATATGTGTGGCAGGAGAGAGATAATTGGTGTTTTTTTTATGATAGAGAGAAGTTTGCACAGATGTTAAATAAGCAGCATTGTGAGTGGGAGACCCCTACCAGTGGGAGAACCTTTTGTGATCCATTTGAACATACAACAAGCACATCCCAAATGCAGACAGGGTTAAATGTTGTACACAGAGTCCCTGTGACCAGTTGTTAGACAGCTAGTACTGATCTCAGAATATCAACATTAATTATTTCAGCTCTTCTGGCATGGGGTGTATTCCTTTTGACAAGCTGGGGCTTTCCATACCCATCTCATATGAGCTCTGCTTCACCTGCCAATGTGCAGGATAGTTGGAAGAGTGACTATCGCTGGGGAGATCTTGGCTGATTCCCAAACAGGGCATGAGCTGGCACACAGGGTGGTCTTCAGGCCCTTGAAGAACAACACAGGACTGTGCCAAGTAGGGAAGCAAACTGTCTTCTGCTTTCCCTCTTTAGCTGGGATCTGGCTTCCAGCCACTCAGTACCAAGAAGCTCCTTAGCTGTTGAGTTTGTCGAGCAGAGATAGGTCTTATCTCCCCAAGCCGCTTGCCAGCACAGGGCTTCCCATATCCAGTTACCTTTCTAAGAACTTTGGGTTGATTCTGCTGTTTGGAAAGCGCACGAGACCATTCTAAGTAAAGTGGGTGTGCTAATAACCATCAAGACAGAGGCACACTGGATTCTCGAGCCTGAATCAAAAAGCTACTCTTCCAGTTACTCTCCTTACCAGACCTTAATTATCCGGGTGGAGCAGGACAATAAATGGTTGCCTTAATCCAGAAAAGCAACAACTATGCAAATCTCTCCCCAAGAGATGCAGCACTCCTTCTCAAGGCACATGCCGGTCTCTACAAGGAAATTGGCTCCACACTATCCCTGTTGCTCATCTTTGTTTCAAGCTCAGAATTAATTCACTGACAGTGGCAGTGCAAGACCTTGAGGGCCCTTCTGCCTTCAGGGTAAATTCGAAAGAAAACAGGGCTCTAACCTGGTGAGCAGCAAGCTGCTTTGCTCTTGCTAAACCTATGTTTTGCGTATTAAAGTGACTCATTCAGCCAATGAGCAAGGCACAAGACTTAAGCATATTTCTGTCCCAAGAGTCAAGGATGTGGGGAAATGGTGTAAACAGCACAAAACGAGCACAAAGCTTTGGCATCAGTCTGGAGGGGATCCAAAATTTCAGGGTTACATGTTAACAAAGCTGGTTTGTTACCTACAATCATTCATAGAAAATGGAAGCTACAGCACAACTCCTCTTAAATTATGCAACGGAAACCACCTCCAGTTTAACCAGATGCTTCAATAAAAGTGCCATCTATAGAAGAGTACCTTGATGTATGGTGTCATTGTGGGTGGAGAAAAAGTGAATTTGGATAATGGATATTAAAGAGAATTTGATAAATAAGGTTTGGGGAATGAGATGTTGAGGTAGAAAATGTGAGCCAGCGTCAGAGTAGGACCACGGAGGCTTGGATTCAAATCCTTACACAGACAGTGATGAAACTCACTGGGTGACTTTGGACTGATCTCTCTCTCTCTCTCTCTCTCTCTCTCTCTCTCTCTCTCTCTCTCTCTCTCTCTCTGCCTAATCTATCTCACTGGGTGTTAAGAGAACAAAATGGGAGGAGGAGCAAACTATGTACAGTGTCCTGAAAATATTGGAAAGACTTAAATGTAATAAATTAGTTTTAAATATAAAAGTGGTGTCACCACTGCAAAAGCTGAGAATGCAATTCTAAGCATAATTACCTTACCTTTAAGTCCCTCTGAAATCAACTGGATATTTTTTGAGTATGCAAAGTTGGTTAGGATGAAGCTGCAACTGGGAGCAGGGAAGTAAGCCTTACCTCAGCCCCTGGTTTAAGCCTTACCCTCAGTTCCAATGGCCTTCAGCCCCCCGCTATCTCTTAGCTTCAGCACCATCGCCTCACCTCTGCAATATGGGGAGAATACATAACATTCATTGACTCTGCAGAGCTCTTGTTATGAGGATTACTGAGATGCCATTGTGAAGCATGCTGTATTGATTTTTAAAACACACACCCTGCTACTAAGTTAAAAATGTGCAAGGCAGCTTACAATGATTTCAAGGAGACTCACAATGACAAGTTTAGCAATACTGAAATGCTAAGTGTGTGTTCTTGCAGTGGTGCCCTCTTCTAAAATGGCATGTACACACACACACAAAAAGAAGGTCCAGAGGCAGAGCAGAGGTCTCAGGTTCAGTGTCTAGCATCTCCAGGTAGGGCTGGGAATATCCACTGTCTGAAACCCTGGAGAGCATAGATACAGTCTGACTCGGTATAAAGCAGCTTCTTAACTTCCTGTGAGATGAGGTGGGCTGAGGAGCAACAAGAGAGAGTGAGGCCTTTTGAGTGTAAAAGGTAAAAAATATATATTATTTTTTAAAAATCCAAAGCAAATTAAATTTTGCTGGATTTTGTTTTATTTTGCTTTCATCAGCTTCTTACATCTCCCCACCCACATTTTAATTTCTGCTTACATATTGTGTTTTGTTTTTGTGTATTTTCAAAGCCAACCCAATGGGATATACCGTGTTTCCCCTTTTTTAAGACACCGTCTTATAACTTTTTTCCCTCAAAAAAACACACAGTGGCTTATTTTCAGGGGGTGTCTTTTTTTTTTTAAAAAAGTGCTGGTACAACTGGGACCCACTGGCTCAGGATGCTCGGTGCTCTCTTCTGCACATTGCTGGGCGCGTTGTTGGCGCTGCCAGTTCCGAGCGCCTGCAGGGTGGGGTGGGGGTGGCAGTGCTTTAAACCCCCAACCCTGTAGAAAGCAATGGAAGTTATGGACCGTAACAATCCTTAAGAGGCGCAGGTCTTAAAAAACCCCTGGTATCACCCTTGAAGCACAGCCTTCCAAAGTCAGGGGGGAAGAGGTCTGTTTAGACAAAGGAAAGGATCGGGGTGATTCTGTGCCCTGGGACCCACAGAACTACTTTAAAAATCCCAACCTGGGGTGGGGGGTCAAATAGTGAAGCCCCATAGCCCTGTAGCAACAGAAGGCACATTCTGAAGCACCCGAGCTGTTCGGTTCCATAAAAAATCCAGGAATTGTAAAATTAACAACAATAATGGGGGGGGGCACTCTATCCAAAGAGTTAAGAAGGAATGGGAAAGTGTTGAGTTATATATGGAAAAATATGGAAAGGAAAGTTAGTTAAAGATAAAAAATAAATAATTATCGCAAGGGGAAAAATAACATCATAAAGGGTAATAATATTAAATATAAAATAGACAACACAACAGAAAAAGCAAGTATATGACTAAATGAGATCGCACAGGAGTGAGGGAAGTGGGGAGAGAGGGAGGGGGGTAAGGAATGGAAGGAGACAATGGTTGGAGGAGGGTATAGGGGGATGAATTAAAGGAAAATTAAGACTGAGAAGCGCATGGTTTTTGTTTTTTAAAGATGCAAAGGCTTGCAATCAGCCAAAGTATAGAGCCCAACTTCCAAGAGACTGCGATCTACTTGCGGATTTATAAACTGGAGGTGATCTACCCCCGTTTTATTGGTGTTCAGGTCAGAGTTGTTTTTAGAGAGAGGAAATATCCCATTTTTGAGGTTAAAGTAAAAGTTCCTGACCTTTTTTTTATAATGAGGAAATGCTGCTAAAACTCTGTTCTTCATTCCACGAAGGGGAGAGGGGGCGGGGCCGGGTGCTCAAAGACAAAAGAAATGGAAAAGGAGATAGCGATCAACTCCAGCCTCGCATTCATGCAGCCGTCGGGAGAGGCAGGGGCTGCAGCCGAGTGCTGCTTCACAAACAAACGGGGGAAAGTGCTTAGAACCCAGAGAATCCAGCTGAAAAACACGAAGCAGCAACAGCAATTGCACACACACCATCCCAAGCCAGCACAGTAACCAAGTCCCAAAAGCAAGAAAGGACTCAGCAAACACTGCTGCGGCCGGCGTTGCTGCTGCTGACTCGGGGAGCTCAGTGATCTCTTCCGCACAGCGCCTATCACTATGGCTTATTTTCGGGGTACGGTTTATATTTCTCAAATGCTTAGAAATGCTGCTATGGCTTATTTTATGACTACGCCTTAAAAAGGGGGAAACACGGTAAGCTGTGCTTAGAAGTACCGTATGTCTGAACCAATAAGCTCAGGTTTGGACAAAATACTAAGCTGAACCATAGCTTAGCTTTGTAGAGCTGCAGCTGCAGTATTCAGTCAATGAACTCACAAGCTTGCTTATTTGTTCTCAGCTGTGGTTTGGTTTAGCATCACATGCAAGCTGGACAAGCATCAAGAAAAATGCAGAGAGCAAACCCAACCCCTGTATAAGGCATTTATTGACCTGACTAAGGCCTTCGAAACTGTAAATTGTAATACCCTGTGGACTGTCCTTCTGAAAATTGGCTGCCCAGTTAAATTTGTGAACATCCTTCAGCTCCTCCATGATAATATGACAGCAACTATCACAGATAACAGTGGCTCTCAAAGTGAACCATTCACAGTGGGATCAGGTGTTAAACAGGGTTTAACTCTATTCATTATTTTCATTGCCATGATCCTACACATTGTCAAAGGGAAACTCCCCATTGGGTAGAAATCATATATTGAACAGATGGAAAGCTCTTTAACTTGAGTAGGCTGAAAGCAAAGAGTAAGATTACCATAACTTCCGTCATAGAGCTTCAGTATGCTGATGACAACATAGTGTGTGCACACCCAGAGGATGACCTCCAAACCATCCTAAATATTTTTGCAGAAGCTTATGAAAAGCTTGGCCTATCACTCAACATCCAACCCCCCCCCCCAAAGTGCTGCACCAACAAGCACAAAACAAACCCTCTGCAGTGCCACAAATCCAACTCAATGGTGTAATGTTGGAAAGTGTCAATCACTTCTCCTACCTGGACAGTTATCTTTCCACAAGGGCCGACACTGATGCCAATATCCAGCATCGCCTGAGCTCTGTGAGTGCAGCTTTCTCCCGATTGAAGCCCAGAGTGTTTGAGGACCAGGATATTCGCAGGGAAACCAAAATGCTTGTTTACAAAACTATTGTACTACCAACCTTACTGTATGCTTGTGAAACATGGACCACTTACAAACACCATCTGCAATACTTGAAAGATTCTATCAATGGTGTCTCCGTAAAAATTTACCGGTACATATCACTTGGGGAGACAGGTGAACTAATGCTATTGTACTGGAAGAAACAAAGATCACCAGTGTCTAAGCAATGATTCTTTAACATCAACTTCATTGGACTGGTCATGTTGTTTGGATGCCTGAATACTGTCTCCCAAAGCGACTACTCTATTCCAAACTTTAAAATGGAAAGCGTCATTTAAAGAGAGTTTAAAGACTCTCAAGGCAAATCTTAAAAAGTGTAGTATAAACACTGACACCTGGGAAACACTGGCCTGTGAGTGTGCCAATTGGAGAACACCATTTACCAAAGGTGTCATGGGCTTTGAAGATGCTTGAACTCAGGACAAAAGGGAGAAACGTGCTAAGAGGAAGGCATGTTTGGCAAACCCTCACCATAATCAACTCCTGCCAGGAAACCTATGTCCCCATTGTGGAAGAACGTGTGAATTGGCCTCCAAAGTCACTTACAAACTCACTGTTAAGACCGTGTTCATGGAAGACAATCTTACTTGGCTATGAGTGATCGCCAATGAAAAAAGAAGACACAGTTGGCATGTGGCCCGTGACTGATTATCGTTGAAGGAATGCAGCCCTCAGTAGAAAGAAAATAGCCTGTTGGTGGTCTATTTGAAAGGGGTTTCATAGGGGCCAAGGTATAAAGTTACAGAATCCAAAATAAGGTGTGTTCTTTGATTATGATCTCTGGTTTATGTGTTCCATAGAACTAGAGTACGTTTGAAATAAGAAATGCCTATCACGTTCCATAAAGCTGGATTGTTGCAGAATAGGAGACATAATTAAATGGACATTATTTAATTATTTGATGCCTAGAAGCAGGTGAGCACAGAGATGTGCATTTCTATGGGTTGTGCCTCCCAATCAGCTCTTGCACCAGAGTTTTTAGACTTCAGTGAAAAAGAATGTGTAATTATTCCCCGTTTCCCAGACCAGGAAACAAGGAAAGGATGTGAACAGACTGGATCCAAGTCACTACCAGTAAGGAGTAGTCAGCCCCTAGACTTTTTGCTTGCCTTGAAACACACTGGGTGACCTTGGGCCCATTCACTCACTTTCTCAACCTAAACTACTTCACCAAGGCTAGAATAAACTGGGATAATTTACATCCATGTATACCACCCTGAATTATGTGGAGACAAGAAAGTGCTTATTTGTAAAATACTTTGCTAACAGAGTAACCCCGACTTCTCAGATGAACTGCTGGACAGGGTGAGGTTTGCCCATGGGTGCCTCCCTATGAACAGAGATGAGTTCCACCAGTGGAAAAGGTGCATCTCTAGAGCCAGCCGTTTCCCCAGTGGCAGTGGCTGGCATTAGGCCCCCAAACAGGACATTCCCTGGGGTTGAGACTATAGCAGGTTAGACTATGGCCAGTGGAGGAGGAGGAAGAAGAAGAAGAAGAAGAAGAAGAAGAAGAAGAAGAAGAAGAAGAAGAAGAAGAAGAAGAAGAAGAAGAAGAAGAAGCTGTTGCAGGGAGGGGGTGAAGGCTAAATAGGCCCACCTTCCATCTCCTCAAACAATCCTGGCTAGCAGGAGTCTGCAGAGCTTGGGAAGTGGTGATAGAGCTGCCTTCATACACATACAGCAGCCCTGCTTAGGGTTGCACACAAATTCAAGGAATTTGCTGCCACAAGAAGCAGTAATAGCCACTATCTGAAATGGCTTTCAAAAGAGGATTAGCCAAATTCTATCAACAGTCATTTCCCATGATAGCTAAAGGGAGCTTCCAGGGTCTGAGGCAGTCTACCTGCTGGAGGAATGATGGATTATATATATATATATATATATATATATATATATATATATATATATATATATATGAAGAGTATTATTAGCATTCATAGCAGTAGAACCTGAGCTTACATATCCTACTTGGGAACACTTGCATACACCAGAAGCTGCTCCTCCACAGAAGCATTGGCCTCTAGGAGTTTGATTGTAGGGAATGGGTCACTTTGGGGTGGGGGAGGCCAATCTCAAGCGCTCCGCCTCCATGACTTTGGATTTCACACACATACAAAAGATTTCTACATAGCAACCATTTCTCTTTGCTTGACTCACAAGTCCTTCTTATCTTTGAAATGGGTTGGGTACTTGGCATTACTGCTGATACATAACCTTTCAAAACAGCCTCTGAAACAAAAGAGAATACTTGGGTTCATCTACTACCATTATATCCCCCTCAGAGCAGCAGTTAACTGTCTCTATGCCGTTGTTTTTAGCCAGCGTTGCCAACTTAGACTTTGTGCTCCGAAAGAACAGCAGGGCCTTTTGTGAGCATTGTCTAATTGCCACCTTTGAGTCTGTATAGCCAAACCACATGTAAAGGCGGGCGGGTGTTCACACCATAAATGTGTCTCTTAAAAACAAAGCAAAGAAAAAACTACTGTCACGTAATATTGTACTCCCCAAAAAGAACTGGTTGAACTAACCATTTATCAGGTGTAGATTAATACAGCCACAAAAGCTGTGCCTAGGCAGTGGGGTCAAAATGAAAGTAAAAACAACTAGAAGAAAATGAAATTCAACCTAGAGTGGCCTCAGATTAAAGAGAGATTCACTTATCAAGGCTTGGCAGGTCCTTCCCTTGGATGGAAAGAAAACAATCTTATCAGGAGTAGCATTCATTTTCATTTGTAAAGAGTCTCAGAGGTGGTGGGGGAACTCCAAACTTTGCTCCAACCCAGGGTGGTAACACACTCCTTTAGGGGGAGAAACAGATTGAAGTCCTGAAAGTTCAAAATCAAATTATGTATGCAACTAGCTTTTCTGGAGGCTATTTGATTAAATCATGGTTAAGGACAAGTAATTGTTCTGATGGAATTTACCTGCAAGTTCAGTCATTGTCTTTGTGAAACATCACTATATAAGAGGCTAATTAATCTCTTTCCTCAGCCTATTCTAAAGCTATCTCACAAGAGTCTTTAGGATTACAGTCCTGCAGTTGGTTCAGTCTATTTAAATAAACAGGAAAATAAATGGGGATTTCAGTTGGACTCATGTGACTGTAATGTGATTGGACCTTGGGGCTTCCAATAAAAATATTTGTGTGAAAATTCTGGGCACATCCTTATCAGAAATTAAACCAAATTGGAACTAATTTTGTACTTATTCAGTTTGTTTCTGTCAATTTGTATGAGGCTGTCATTCTCTCCTGGGGACTAGAGAGAAGCAACTTAGTGAATGGGTCCTCCCCACAGTTGTGCCCTTCTAAAAGCAGTTGCTCAGTTATTCTGCATGGTATGTATACAAATTAATAATATAGTACAGTATTTCATAAAGACATTTTTTTTAAAAAAATCAGCATCTAGCATTGGGGTGGAAAATATGCCTCTTCAGAAACCTTTCTATCTCCCCCACTTTCTTATTTGTATTAATTCATAAAACTGAAATTAGAATGATTGTTAATATTGACTATTCACCCTGCTATAGAGGGTTGTATCATCTACACCTATTACTGTCATGAATCTCCTTTGAAACCTTTAATGGTTACAGGCATGCAAAATATCAATTAAAAATTTCCATACTAGAAAATTACAGCCCTACCTATTATTAGGAAGAAGATTTATTATTATGGTTATTTTCCAGGACTATAAAAGGCAAACAGACTGAAATGGCTAGAAGGGCACGAACTATCCTTGTCTGTGTATTAGCATGCTGCTCAAAACACACACACACACACACAGGTTCAACTGCAATGTAATCAGACCTCTTGGCATTATGAACTGAACAGACATTACCAAACATATAATTAAGGCTACAGTCCCAAGTAAATTTACAAGGAGTTCAGACATTAAGCTGTATGGGGCTTACTTCTAACTAAACAAGGCTATGATTTGATTATAAGAGTACAGTCCTGATTCCACTGAAATCAACTGGAAAACTCCCATTTATATACCGGTAGTGCAATATGGTTTCCCTTTATGTCTCTGCCGCCTACCCAGGCATGCACACACTTTCATCCAGAAGCACACGCATACTACAGTTACTTGGACTGCACACGCAGTTACTTGGACTATTCCATGTTGGAACATTTTCACTTTGATCATGTTCCTTGATGCAGTGGTAGTTCTGCCACTTCACTGTGCATCCCTTAGACTCTTTGTTATAGAATTCACTGGCTCTGTGCATTTCTCTTTATATACCCCTGTTATTTTTAACTCTGCCTACGCAAATCCCAGATCCGGAATGAGCTGCGGCTCAGGGCCAAGGGGAAATGGACACGGCACAAATTTCCTGCCCTTTTTACCTCTCTTCCTCTATAACATGCTAAGAACAACTTTATTTTCTCCTAGTCTTAACTTTCACTGTTCCAGGAAAGCTTGCCGGCAGCCCAAATGAGTGTAAGAAGGAAGGGCCCCCAGGGTCCGAGTCGTTCATATGGAGAACAGCTTAGCCCAGCCAGCCCAGGCCCTGTGACTGTAGTGTCTTCAAGGGACGTTGAACACCTAATGGATAAGGGATCTGTCAGGACAAAAGGTCAGCCTGTGAAGCAACAGGTACAACCTACATATGCACTGTCTCCAGGCCAGGCAAGCAGCATGAGGAAAGCACAAAAGAATAGACAGATGTGCACACATCTAAGGGGACAGGTGCATTTCAACCTGTCCAAACATATGAGTTGCCTTCCACCCTGCCTAGGGCCACTTGCCATCCCAGCTGCTTCCCCAGTTGGGTGGAAGGTGAATCCATAGGAGCAAGATAGCTTTTGTCTTCCCAGGTTAGGATCTCTTCATCACATTGAGATAATTGCTGTTAACGGCATATTAACAGATATGCCCATGATTTGCAAGTAGTCAAATTTGCAAGTAGAGGCAATATGCAGAAAGCTCAAAAGAGGCCTTGGCAGATGTTATCTCTTCTTTCAGAAACTCAGATCAAGCACTTCTATTACCAACCCAGATATCAAAGTTTTACTACTAATACTGTTCTGTCTCGCATCTTGACCTCCCAAAGGCTTGTGTGGCTGTTTGTTGCAGCAGCCCTGGCTATAAGCTCCCCAGGCAAATGGTGCCTCTGGGAGGCACCTCTCTTTTTTGCAGCTCATGGACTAGGGGTGACAGCAGCTGCTGCTCAGGGGACTCCCAAGGAGAGAGGAGAGGAGGCCGAGAGAACAGGGGTGACATAACTGGGCTCCTGAGCTGCACAGGGTTGGCACAGAAATAATGTACTTGGTCAAGGGAGCCATGGGCTCAAAAAGGTTGAAAGCCTCTGCCTTAAGCCTTTAAAAGTTTAAGATCATAAGGAGAGCCTTCTGAATCAGGCCAAAGATACATCTAGTCTAGCATCCTGTTTTCTCAGTGGCCAGACAGATGCTTATGGGAAGCACTTGATAATACACAGAGGTGAGCCCTACTTAAAATCCAAATTTTAAATTAAAATTTAAATCAAGTGAATTAATCACATACATTACTTGATTAATGTCTGCCACCCAAATTCAGTGCAAATATGAACGAGGGTGGTAACCTTTTTCAGACTATGCAGACTAGAGTGTGTGAACTGGCTATTTCATTGTAGCCAATTGCTCATTTCAACTGAAGGCCCCTCACAAATGTCACTGTTCATGTGAGTGTTTCCAATACATTATGTCATGCAGTCTTGAGCTGCATTAAATCACATAGCTCAAAACTAAGTGTGTTTACTCACCACTGAATTCTGTCCATATCAAAAGTAAATGGGCCTAGGATTGCAACCTTATCAACGGGTGTGTGTTTATTTCACTCCAAATCACACTGTTACAGGTGTATCACACTTGCTAAAACAGCATTTGATGAGATTACCAGAGATGGCTTAACACAAAGTTTAAAAAATAATTATCATGACACTATAGAGTTGTTGGAGGATAGGTCAACCATTGCTACAAGCCACAGAGGTTCAGTTCCAACTCCACTGTCAGAGGCAGTAAGCTTCTGAATATTGGTTGCTGGGAATGGACAGTGCATGAGAAGGAAGAGATTGAGATAGAGATGCAATCTGCTATAATGCCTGTTTCTCTAGGGAGCTTGGGGGTGAGCTGTTGCTTCAACAGCTCAAGCTGGGAGCTTTTATAGGAGCTGAAGAATTCACCCATTCCTGGATCTCAGCCAGACCCTAATTTGGACAGGTTTCTCCCTCCTTTCAAGTAGCCTCATGTGCAGCTAGTGGAAGTTCTGTCTAGCTCCCTGTCTCTTCTGCTGCTGGGGGAGGTAGGCAGTGGTGGGTTTGAGAGCCAGCAAGAAATTCAGGTAGCTGGTATGAGGACCTCCAGTCCTGGGGTAGGATTGTGCAGTTCTGATGGCTCCTCTGAGCCATTGGCAGTATGGAGATATCATATGCTAGGGTTCTGTTGTCCCTGTTCCTCATTGAATGAGATCTCTGGTTCCAGGGCTGGGCAGAGATAGCCCCTTCCAATCCAGAAAGCATGGAAGCAGAGTATCTCCTACTTTTTTGGAATTCTAAATGGCTTCTGTTTGGGCCCATTGGGAGAAAGCAAGAAATCAGCAGAGTGCACATTTACCACACCATGATGACCGCCTAGTCCTGTTTCAGTTACTGAAAAAATGTACAGAAGGTATTAAAATCCTCAAAAGGAGACTTGACTGATAGACATTCTTTCTGAATCTATTGTCTTCTCCTCCAACTCACCTTTGTGCATTTTGGTAACACTGGAATACAGTTTCCCAGTCATCTTTTAATAATGAATTATTATCTTATGGTATCTGGGGCATGGATGATTCTTACATCTTTGTAGTTAAGGTGGCAGATATTTAAATAATTCAAATAAGATATTTAAATAAGAATATTTAAATAAGAAGGACCTTGTGGAGTTTTCCCATAGGATTCCTTTATGAAGATGTGTCGTTGGATCTTTGCCATGGGTACCTGTGAGTAGCTAGAAGATCATTTGTTCTATGGAATTGCTGAGTCTCTTAGGCAGTTATGTGGCAGTAGTGTGTTCTATACTGCAAGCCATAAAGTAAGGCACACCTGGCTTCCAAACTCAGTAGCCTCTTCTTACTCACCTGCTAGAGATGAAGGCTGTGCTGAATTGCAACAAACAGAAGCTGAATGAAACACATCTATATCCCTGAACATCAGGGATGGCTAACCTATGACCCTCCTAGTATTCCCATCATGCCTGAGAATTAGCTATGCTGTCTGGGACTGATAGGTGCTGGAGTCCAACTACAACTGGAGGGCCAACTGATTAGCAACATCTGCCATACATTTTCAGTTTCTCTACTGTTTTCCAGTTGTATGAACCCAATAGTTGCTGTGAAAGTTCATTCAGCACACAGAGAGTTAAACAATCACACAATATTAACTGCTCAGCTAATAATACTCCTACAGGGCAAGTTATCCAAGCACACACCCACACTATATGTAAAAAAGTTCTTTTAGATAACAACGAGTAAGAAAAACAACAACCCCAACTTAATATCAGGCATGTAGCATATGCTCGGGCATTCTGTTTGCCCTTCGCAGCACCACACACACACACACACACACACACACACGTAGATAGCCTTGGTCAGGCACAAAAAGTCTAGAAGAAACAATATCCTTCTCCTGATCAGGGAGCAAGCTGCTTTCATGTTGCATTACGTAAAGCTTCCTCCCTCTGTTCCAGGAAGTGTCATTTAATTATCCAGCTTTCATATTGGTAAATAGGTTTGCTACACATCACAAAAGGGTTGCAATTTTGGGAAGCAGGTTTGTTCACTGTTCAGATTAGCTAATCTCTTGGGGCTCAGGTTCCAAAACAGTTTCGGTTGCTAATAAGCAAGGAAAAAAAATTAGGGGCATCCTTTTCGTCTTCTTTCTTTTAAGAGATCCATTGCTGTTTTCCTTACTCTCTTCCCACTTTCAAGTGCTTAACAGGGAACTCTGGAGTCTTCATCTTCATCTTCCTCACCTTCTGCCCATACTACTACTAATAATAATGCACAAATATATGTCACTAAGTTCATTACCTGAGATCAGTCCCTTTCTTCTGTTTGGGCCATTTTATTCAGTTCTACAGATGTGTTTGGCAATAAAATGTGGTTGTATGGAGGGCTCTCATTCAGATTTCTAGCCAGCCAGACATGCTATTTTCTAGGATATTCTATTTAATTTGTTTCCCTGGTTTTCTATCCCCCCCCCCTTCAACATTATCTGGGCACTGAGCATTGGGCTGTTTTAGGGTTATAATTTTCACAAGACCCCCCCCTCAAAAAAATAAATAGTTGTGCTTCTGCAAGTTATGAGATTTTCCCAAGCCTGGTGAGTTCTCTTATGCATGCATTATGCCATTTTTAGCTATATAATGCTCAACGCTTGGAGAATAAGTTCACTTGCCCTAAAATAAATCATCTTATTCTCTCACGTAGTGTGTTTCTCCTTAAAATATGATAGGTATTGTTAATATATTATTATTTATTAAATTTATATACAGTCCTTCATCCAAAGATCATGGGCAGTTTACAGTATAAAAACACAAAAATACATAACATAATAACAAATAAAACAACAACAAAACGCCGAGATGGCATGCAGTTTGTTTAATCATTCACTGTTAGTTGGCTTGCCTTTCTTGCTGCAAGAATGCTGCTGAGATGTTATGTTGCTATTTGCTTTTGCTTTCTCGTCAGTTTGATTTCCAGCATCCGGTTTGCATTCTTTGAGCTAGACTTTTATAGCATGCAATTGCTGCACATGTAGCCTGTCCCAGAAGAGGACAACCATTCAAAACCCTTAGTCCTGTTTTAATTCCAAACATGATACTCAGGCACTTATTGTAAAAGTGGTGCAACAGCAGGAAACTTTACCAGTTGCTGGGGATCATAAGTGGGAGAGTGCTGTTGCACTCATGCCATACTTGTGGGTTTCCAATTCACATCTGGTTAACCACTGGCAGAGCACTGGGAGGCTCTCTGAAAGAGTGTCTCCTCCCATGTCAAGATCAGCAAGGGGTTTTTGTGACTTCTCCCAGTCAAGGATATATGAAGTGAGGGGCCCAATAGCAGGGCCTTTTCAGTGGTAGCTACAAAACACTGGAATGACCTCTCTATGGAGAAACATCTTGCTTTGTGGTTGCTTTAACTGAGGAGACAGGTAAAGATGCAACTGTGTCCATTTGGTAAAGGGTGGTCTAAAAATCTGTAAATGAATAAACACAGTGCTGGACTGGTTGGTCCTTTGGTCTGTTCTTAACTGGTATATCCCACGAGCCAAACACAATTGATAGATGACAAATTCATCTTATGACTCACTTCTGGCCTTCTGGCATTTTTAGCTTTAGCCAGTCTTCCAAATACTAACATTACAAGAAGTGGGAAACTAGCAATATACAAATTCCATGGCCCACAGGTTCCTTTCCAGTCCTTCTCCTGGTCCATAAAAAAGCACCGGTCAATCTAGCTAGTAATATGCAGAAAACCTTCGCAGCATTATCTATGCTACTAAGTTGTTGTTGTTTTTTTTGCGGGGTTACATTAAGCTAAATCACTGAGACAGGGTCACAGAAATAGGAGGAGCAAGTGGGACCTACAACAAAATGTTGTAGTAGTGAATGCTCTTCAGGTTTCCAGCCAGACATACCTTCCTTCAGGGTAATTCATTGTGCTCCACATGAAGGCATGTGCACACAAACACACACAGGATTCCAAATGACACAATATTCTATTGTCAGTCCTCATTGGTCTGTTTTTAAGGGAGTTTGTTTCATAAAATTTATATGCCACTTGTTTGAGGGGGGGGCTCAAAGCGGTTTACAAAAGATAAGTTGCTCCCTTAGTTGTTGTTGTTGTTGTTATTATTATTATTATTACTACTACTACTACTACTACTTCTGCACACCTTGAGGTACTTCCTTCCTCAGCAATGCCGATGTCTCCCTCTTGTTCTCAGTGTTCCTTTGGGCTGTCAATTATCATCATCTGTGGTGGCTGTTAAAAGGAGAGTGTATCTGCTATCTGGAAGGTGGAGTTGGGAATCTTAGGACTGCCTCTTGAGCGGGACAAGTCATGCACCTGAAATTCTCCTCATTCCCCTGCACAGCACAGAAGGAGAAAAAGATGGTTGAGAGTCTGAGGCTTTCATAGAAGGCAACAACTTGTGTTTAGTCATTTAGTTGTGTCCGACTCTTCGTGACCCCATGGACCAGAGCTTGCCAGGCACTCCTGTCTTCCTCTGCCTCCTGCAGTTTGGTCAGACTCATGTTGGTAGCTTCGAGAACACTGTCCAACCATCTCCTCCTCTGTCGTCGCCTTCTCCTTGTGCTCTCCATCTTTCCCAACATCAGGGTCTTTTCCAGGGAGTCTTCTCTTCTCATGATGTGGCCAAAGTATTGGAGCCTCAGCTTCAGGCTCTGTCCTTCCAGTGAGCACTCAGGGCTGATTTCCTTCAGAATGGATAGGTTTGATCTTCTTGCAGTCCATGGGACTCTCAAGAGTCTCCTCCAGCACCATAATTCAAAAGCATCAATTCTTTGGCGATCAGCCTTCTTTATGGTCCAGCTCTCACTTCCATACATCACTACTGGGAAAACCATAGCTTTAACTATATGGACCTTTGTCAGTAAGGTGATTTATCTGCCCTTTTAAGATGCTGTCTAGGTTTGTCATTGCTTTTCTCCCAAGAAGCAGATGTCTTTTAATTTTGGTGATTGCTGTCACCATCTGCAGTGATCATAGAACCCAAGAAAGTAAAATCTCTCGCTGCCTCAATTTCTTCCCCTTCTATTTGCCAGGAGGTGATGGAACCAGTGGCCATGATCTTAGTTTTTTTTTATTACAGGTAGGTAGCCGTGTTGGTCTGATGTAGTCGAAACAAAAAATAAAAAAATTCCTTCCAGTAGCACCTTAGAGACCAATTAAGTTTGTCATAGGTATGAGCTTTTGTGTGCATGCACACTTCTTCAGATACACTGAAACAGAAGTCACCAGACCCTTATGAATAGTTAGAGGGTGGGGAGGGGTATTACTCAGAAGGGTGGTGGGAATAGGTGATTGGCTGATAGGAGTGGCAAACCTGTTGACGACTGTTAATGACTGCAATTGGTCTTGCAGGAAAAAGCAAGGGGTGAGATGGCTAAAGAAGGCTTCATCATGTATAATGAGATAAGAATCCAATGTCCTTATTCAGACCAGGTCTCTCCATGGTTTTAAGCTTGGTAATGAGTTGCAGTTTTTTTTGATGTTGAGCATAGGTCAGCAACATCTGGCCCATGGGCCGGATGCAGCCCACGAAGGCCGTTTATCTGGCCCACAGACCACCTGTGAACCAAGCCGCCCACTTGGTGAGTCCCCCCCGCGCTGCGCTAAACCGGCACAGTGCGGCTCGGGGACTCAATGACCGGCGCTGAAAATGGCGCCTGTGCCTGCGCAGATGCTGGAAATTGCGACTGCGCAGCCGCGGACATGCACAGAAGCCATTTCCGGCGTCCTGGACATGGGCAGCGCGGTGCCAGAAACCACTTCTGTGCAGCCGCGGACATGCACAGAAGCCATTTCCAGTGCTGCGCTGCCCATGTCCGGGATGCCAGAAATGGCTTCTGCGAATGTCCAGCCCATGTTCAGCCCATGGACGATAGTCCATTTGAATCCTCCGGCCCATGGCCGGAAAACGTTGCCGACGCCTGATGTTGAGCTTCAGACCATATTTTGTGCTCTCCTCTTTCACGCTCATTAAAAGGTTCTTTAATTCCTCCTCACTTTCTGCCATTAAGGTTGTGTCATCAGCATATCTGAGGTTGTTGATATTTCTTCCAGCAATCTTAATTCATCCAGTCCAGCCTTTCGCATGATGAATACTGCATATAAGTTAAATAAGCACGGAGATAATATACAGCCTTGTCGTACTCCTTTCCCAATTTTGAACCAATCAGTTATTCCATATCCAGTTTAACTGTAGCTTCTTGTCCCACATAGAGATTTCTCAGGAGACAGATGAGGTGATCAGGCACTCCCATTTCTTTAAGAACTTGCCATAGTTTGCTGTGGTCGACACAGTCAAAGGCCTTTGCATAGTCAATGAAGCAGAAGTAGACGTTTTTCTGGAACTCTCTAGCTTTCTCCATAATCCAGCGCATGTTTGCTATTTGGTCTCTGGTTCCTCTGCCCCTTCGAAATCCAGCTTGCACTTCTGGGAGTTCTCAGTCCACATACTGCTTAAGCCTGCTTTGTAGAATTTTAAGCATAACCTTGAAACATGTGAGGAAAGCAGCCAACAAATATTTACTTTCACAGGGGCCTGATGCTCTTAAGAAACATTTTCTTAAGAGAAGTCTCTCAAAATTCACATACTTTCCTTCTCACAGTTTGCTTTCTCAGAACATTTTCCATCATCCCTCATGGTCAGGTTGATTGGATATGTTGTGTGTGTATTTTATATATATCTTAAAGCCACAACAAATATTGCATTAGGTTTTTTTAATATATATGTATAAAAAAATCCTTGGCTGTTGAATAGCAGGTGTGGTCCTCACTCCACGCCAAAACCAACACTGTGTAGCAAATAAGCCTATGAGCACAACACACACACACACCAGAGATGTCAGTCAGAGAGAGGAAAGCAGGCAGGCTTCCTAGATAGGACTCATAGGCTGTGTACACATGACTGTTTACTCTGGTTCAAATGCACTCTCACAGCTGGCTTTTGAATCCGTGTACACACAACGATACTCATGATACTCACAGCTATCCTGCAGTTTCTTGAACAATACTGATGTTTGACATGTTTCCCTTCAAATCAGCTTCAGAAGAAAAACTTAAGCCAAATTCACTTCACAGTTCAGCTGAGGTGTGTACATTTGTGTGTGTGCAGGTAACAGCACATGTACAGATAGCTGGCACTTTCATGAATAGGAGTGTAGAGATGGTTTGCAGGGACAGGGGTAGCTGAACAGAAATGTGCATTGGGTAAAGACATCTGGTGTGTACAGCAATGTGCAAATGTGACTTGAAATGCAATGCGGTGGGGGATGGACAACCTACCTGTATCTTAAGTTGCTTAATGTGTGTACACATTACCAGATTAACATGCAACAAGGCTGTTTTCCCCTGCTGCATTCCAAGTTGCATTTGCATGTTGCTGAGCACATGGGGGGGGGATGTCTTCACATGATGCATATGACCTGATTGGTTTCTTTGCCCCTGCAACCCTCTCCCCCGGAATGCCTATTCATGAATCTGTTGCCTGTGCATACACAATAGCTATCTCAAATATACACACCTCTGTTTAACTGCGAAGTGAATGTGGCTTTGTTTAGTCGTTTAGTCGTGTCCGACTCTTCGTGACCCCATGGACCATAGCACGCCAGGCACTCCTGTCTTGCACTGCCTCCCGCAGTTTGGTCAAACTCATGTTTGTAGCTTCGAGAACACTGTCCAACCATCTTGTCCTCTGTCGTCCCCTTCTCCTAGTGCCCTCAATCTTTCCCAACATCAGGGTCTTTTCCAAGGATTCTTCTCTTCTCATGAGGTGGCCAAAGTATTGGAGCCTCAGCTTCACGATCTGTCCTTCCAGGGAGCACTCAGGGCTGATTTCCTTAAGAATGGATAGGTTTGATCTTCTAGCAGTCCATGGGACTCTCAAGAGTCTCCTCCAGCACCATAATTCAAAAGCATCAATTCTTCGGCGATCAGCCTTCTTTATGGTCCAGCTCTCACTTCCATACATCACTAGAATGTGGCTTAAGTTTTCCTTTTAGATTGAAGGTGATTTGAAGGGAAACACATCAAACAGCAGCATTTCTCAAGGAGACACAGGATAATTCTGCATCATGGGTAATAATGTAGGTACACAGATTCAAAAGGCAGCAGTGGGAGCACACTGGAACCAGAGTAAATAGTAATGTGTACACAGCCCAGTCAGTTTGGAGATGGTTTTGGGAGAGTTAAGGACTAAAGGTAGAAGCACAAGCTGGTAAAAGCTGTCTTGGAAAACTGCTTTGTGAAGTCTTTCAGGAAAACGCTTGTATTTTTGTGTTTTAAAAGTATATAGGTGAGATGGAGAAAATGGAAGTGCCATTCCAGAAAGCTCAGTTCTGCTTTTTCTCAGAATCAGCCTTTAATTTATATCAGTGTCAACAGTGCATAGAGGCATCCAGGATGTTGTCGGTGCTTTCCAGGCATATGGGGACAACCCTTGCTGTTATCACCTGACATGATCACATCCATGTATGCGCTGTCCAAACAAAACTAAGAGTCAATACCACCCCTTAGTTTAGAGCAACCTTTGCCAACCTGGTGCCCTCCAAATGTTTTCACATCAGGGTGGTTCTGTGCTGGCTGGGTCTGATGGGAGTTGCAGTCCAAAACAATTGGTTGGTGAAGGCTGCCTAAACCCTTTTGTTGTTTAGTCGTTTAGTCGTGTCCGACTCTTCGTGACCCCATGGACCATAGCACGCCAGGCACTCCTGTCTTGCACTGCCTCCCGCAGTTTGGTCAAACTCATGTTCGTAGCTTCGAGAACACTGTCCAACCATCTTGTCCTCTGTTGTCCCCTTCTCCTAGTGCCCTCAATCTTTCCCAACATCAGGGTCTTTTCCAAGGATTCTTCTCTTCTCATGAGGTGGCCAAAGTATTGGAGCCTCAGCTTCATGATCTGTCCTTCCAGGGAGCACTCAGGGCTGATTTCCTTAAGAATTGATAGGTTTGATCGTCTAGCAGTCCATGGGACTCTCAAGAGTCTCCTCCAGCACCATAATTCAAAAGCATCAATTCTTAATCAATTCAATCAAGCATCAATTCAAAAGCATCAATTCTTAAGCATCAAGCCTAAACCCTAGTAGTAACATAGATTTGGTTCCCCATTTCACTCACCAACCTGCAAGCAGCAGGGAAAATACAGTAGAAGTTTGTGTGAGAGAAGTGTGTGTGTGTGTGTGTGTGTGTGTGAGAGAGAGAGAGAGAGAGAGAGAGAGAGAGAGAGAGAGAGAGAGAGAGAGAGAGAGAGAGAGAGAGAGAGAGAGAATAAATTAACTCACTTACTGAGAGTGTGATGGGTGATTAAGTGCTCAGCAGCTAATTAAGGCTAAAATCTTATGCACTGGGAGTAAGTTTAATGGACACAGTGGGACTTCCTTCAGTGTAATCATGTTTAAGTGTGTGTGTTACCTTCTTCAGAGAGGATAATGCTGTTATAGTACAGTCATTAACATGTTTACTCATTGTAAAAATTCAATGTATTCCTTTGGGCTTACTCCCAAGTAAGAATGCATAGGGTTGTAACTAAAATCTGCTGCAGCAAAAGCGGCAGTATTATCATCAGTTGCAGCTGCTGCGAATGGACACCTTGCTAATTTCTACAGTTCAAACTGCTGTCAGACAGATAGCTACCAGGGCCAATTTAAAGTTAAAAGCTTCACAGCTATTGTGTTGTATGCAACTATCTTTTACTCAGAGTAGACCCATTAAAATTAAAGGAGCTAAGCTAGTCAGGGTCATAAATTTCAATGGATCTACTCTGATTAAATGTTAGTTGAATACAACTCATTATCAGCAGCTCACCAGACGGTAGTAACTTTCCGTTTTAAACTGTTGCAAACTGAGCAGGGTTCAGTTGCAAGCATTTGAAAGTAGAGACGTGGTGGGCTTTGGGAATGGTGCAGTAAGTACTGGGCATTTGCACTGCTGATGAAAATCCAGAAGAAAAGCACACAAACACACCAAACACTCAAGGCAGATTAAAGTACATTTAATTGGTTTTAATGGAACTCACTTCCATGGAAATGTGTCTAGGACTGGAGGCAGGTAAATGAGTTCTCCTTTGTGCTTCTTCAAAAGCGATACATATAAATCCTCATCTAAGTAGGCTTGTATTCTGCTGCTTGAATTTACATAATTTTAAATTCCTGGGTGCACTGTTGTAGATTTCTTGGAAAGATGGTGGGAAGGAATTGCTCTTTAAGAAGAGACTGCCACTGTCAGAAATGCTCATGGCAAGTGGGGAGACAGAAAGCCTTGAGAATATTATTTATAAACACAGCCCTGACTACTCCTCTCCAGGTATTTGCCGGAGGAATTGCACACCCTACTGCAAACAAGCAAATATTAAATCTGGGGAGTACCAGGCATGTAAACACAGTCTTCTGGTGGGGCAAGCTGCCAGCCAGTCGCAGTAGCAGGCAGGACGTTTCCTGCGTAAAATGATTTGAGTCCTGAGGCACTGGGATTTTGCTGAAAATGTGTGAGGGGGAGGAAGCAGATTGTCTTTGCTCTGTGTTGAAGGGGTCAAGCCTAGTTTAGGGTACAACCTATGCATTGGCAGAAAAGAGGAACTGCATCGCCCCCCCCCCCATAGAAAACAATGGAGAACACAGACTTGTATAAAATTTGCATATGCGTATGTGCACATTTAACAGCATTTCCTGTCATTTAAACAGAAATGCAACTATCTTACCATAGTAAGGATTGGGATCAAGGGACCTGAGTCTGTTCAGTCAGCTGTCTAGACTCTATGCGATGTTAATCGCCAACTTCAAGGCCTCTGTTCTCACAAGGCTACATTTCAAAGTGCTAGCCTTAACATCTGAAATCTCTGCATGGCTTGGAATCAGTGCACCTCAAGAACCAGCTGCTCCCACATAAACCAGGCCAGATTTTGGATCCTATTCAGAGGCCCTTCTTTGGGTCCACCTGCCTTCAGAGACAGGACTTTTTTTGGCTTTGGAATGCCAGCCTTATGGCATTCCATAATGATAACTTTGTTACCTTTTCAGCATCAAATAATGACCTTTTTATTTGCCCAGTCCTTTTAGATGTTGTTTTAACTCATTTAATCATACTCAGGCCTATATTTTTATTATCTCAACAAACATGAATCCAGTCTCACAACAATCCAAAGGGGATACTTACAAACTTTCAAAAGCAACTTGTTCCATTCCCAACCCAATAGAATATTCTTTCCAATAGTCTGTTCCACTGGAACAGAGAAAACTGCCTTCTTTATATCATTGATCCATTTAGTTCAGTGTTGTCTATCTGGCAGTGACTATCAAAGGCTTCAGAGAGGAGTCATCCCAGACCTACCCGGAGATGCTGGGGATTGAACATGTGACTTTTTGCATGCAAAACCTGTCCTCTACCCATGAGCCATTGCCTCTCTACTAAAAATGGTATTCCTAGGCACTGGCAGTCATTCCTATAAATACTAACCAGACCTGACACGATTTAGCTTCTGAGATCGGAAGAGATGGAACTTGGATAGCTGCTTTAAACTGAATCAGACCATTGGTCTAGCTCTAGCCAGCTCAGTGCTGTCAACCCTGACCAACAGGGTATTTCCTGGGTTTCATTTAGGGAGTCTTTCTCATCTCTTCCTGGAGATACCAGGGATTTAACCTGGGACTTCTGCCTGAGCATTATTTCATGCTCATGGGTGTGGAAAACAGTTCTCCAGTCTCTCTACAGCCGCCTGCTGTATTTGAAACTGCTTTCAGTCATCTTCCACTTTTAGTTGCATTCCGCTAAATAAAGCATGCTGCCTGGTTTCTTCCACCTTTCTTTTGCAGCCTTTCTTACAGCATGAAAGGGCCAGTCATTTGCTAATATGATGCTCCTTTCAAATGAGATGCTGCTCTCTCTGCTAGCCTGAAGTTGTTTATTTTCTATGGGGGCCAGGCAGGCAGTTGAATGAAAGTTGAATGGAAGATGTTGACCAACATCTCAGTAACTTGCTGCTAAGGTAAAGGTAAAGGTAAAGGTAAAGGGAGCCCTGACTGTTAGGTCCAGTCACGGATGACTCTGGGGTTGCGGCGCTCATCTCGCTTTATTGGCCGAGGGAGCTGTTCTCCTGCAAACTGATGAGGAAAAATAAATATTAATATTAATAAATATTACTAAAACAAACAAACATACACACAGAGACAAAGCATTTCAATGTGTCTGACTCAGGCCATGTAAGCACCACGGCTTTAGATTAAAAAGTGATGATAACTTTGAGGACAAGTTGTTTTTTAGCAGGCCATGCCCCAAAATGGAGTTTCAAGGTAGAAGAGGAACTGGATTCTTAGAAGGCTGTGTACTTCTAAGTCCTTAAGTACTTAATACTAAAGGTAAAAGTAAAGGGACCCCTGACCATTAGGTCCAGTCGTGACCGACTCTGGGGCTGCGGTGCTCATCTCGCTTTATTGGCCGAGGCAGCCGGCATACAGATTCCGGATCATGTGGTCAGCATGACAAAGCCGCTTCTGGTGAACAAGAGCAGCGCACGGAAACGTCGTTTACCTTCCCGCCGGAGCAGTACCTATTTATCTACTGTACTTGCACTTTGATGTGCTTTCAAAGTGCTAGGTGGGCAAGAGCTGGGACCGAGCAACGGGAGCTCAGAGGTCCCTTTATCTTTACCTTAGCAGCAAGTTACTGAGATGTTGGTCAACATCTTCCATTCAACTCAAGCATCATTTATATGCAATCACACCCAGAAACATAAAACCTGCCTCCATACTGATGCAAAACACTACAAGTCATGGCACACAGCCAGGGTATGGGAGGGAGGTAGTTCCCAGGTCCTGGTATAGGTAGGGCAGTGTTACCTTATGGTCATACTCCTAGAATCATTCAGAGGTGAGTCTCATGCTGAAGCACACCCAGGGGTGTGTGGCAGGCAGACGATGCACTCTGTAACTCTGCCAGCCTCAAAAGGCTGGTGAACTAGAGCAGGGCACACACTCTGCATACAGCATTGTCTGACCAGGGAGGCCCCATGCCTTATTAATGTGGGAAGGCCCTTGGTAGCAAGAGATGCTATATTAAAAGCCTTCCTTATCTGGGGATTCCTGGAGCAAGTCAAGGCAGCCTAGCTAACTTTGCATCTTGTTATATTCTTTGTGATTCAGTTGAATATATAGAAATTTAATTAATAGCAATAATAACAATGTGAGAAAGTTCAGTTTCTGTCATGAGAGAATGATATCCCACCAAGCACATTGAGATATCACTAGATTTTAATTTGTACACTGCTTTTCCACAGAAGGGATTGCACCGAAAGCGTCTCACACAAACAAGATAGAGACAAGAATGTCAGAACTACATGATAAAACATGTTAGCAAACACCCGTAAGCATTTCAATGACATTTCATTTCAAAACAAAATACTGACATTTCAGTAATATGGCAGTAAGTCATAGAAAAAAAAATCAAAGAATTACCTGTCATCTTTGATAACTCTGAAAACAGATTTTCTATGTGAAAACTTGTATTTGTGTTTGACATGGTAAATGCTGGTAGGGGAAGGGTTGTGGCTGAGTTTTAGAGCACATGCTTTTTCATTCAGAAGGGCCAAGTTCAATCCCTGGCAGCTCCAGGAATGGCTGGTAATAACCTCCATCTCACTGTGGTGAGCAGCTGCCAATCAGATAATTCTAAGCAAGATGGACCAATTGTCTGACTCGGTATAAGGCAGCTTGCTTTTAAGTTCCTGTTGCTGTTCTCTAACTGAAACAAACAAACAATTTCTTTGCATATGTTGTTTTAATCCCTTGTTTATCCTCCCCACCTCTGTTCCCTCAAAAAAAAAACACACAAAAAAACCCACTAAGGCTATTTCTTCAGTTATCTGTATTATGTAAATCTGCATCCCCCTCAAACTCTGTAAGTTATTTACAAATGCTTGAATGGCTTGTAATCTTTTCTTCTTTTGTTCAAAAATAAATAAAAATGATTTATAAAAAGTAGACGGGGGAAATCCTTCAAATGAAGTACAGTAGTCAACAACAACAACAACAACAACAACAACAAAAATTATAAATAACTGCCACAACAACAGAGAGGGCCTCAACTGGAGTTTGCAAAAACACAACAATGAAGAGGTTTATAAACCAGCTTTCAGCCCCCTTTTTATTTTTACCTTTGGCACTGTGGCTACCCCTTAGACCAGGGACATTTACATGGGGACATAGGATTATACCTTCAATCTCTATAGGAAGACAACCTCAGTGTACCAAGGGTCATACAAGAGAAGACACTCAGAGAGAGAAAAAGAGAAAATCACAAAGAGGCTGGGATTTATTTATTTATTTATTGGATTACTAACTTGCCCCTCACCATAAGGTCCCAGGTTGGGTTGCAATGATAAAATAATATGTACAAAATTAAAAACAGTTAAAACAATTTTAATCAGGATATTAAATATCAAAACCAGTTAAAAGTGATTTTATATCAGAAGAGTAAGGTAGGTCCTAAAATGTATACTGTATCTGTCAGATACAATTTAGGACTAGCAAGTCCTGCTATTTGTAGGGGTTGAACAATGAAAGATCTTGAATCCATTATTCTTGTCAGGGGTGAGAGAAATTTAATGTACACCATAGCAAGCCAGTGGTTCTGCCATTAAAGCACCAAGAAAAGCGCCCCAAAGTAGCAAGAAACTCTTCGAATGTTTCTCAATTTAAGTTAAGGCCTGAATTGTGTTCATTTAGAAAAGTACTGCTAGAGTTGTCTGATGTCCTGATTTTAAAGGACAGCCCCTGATTTTGGAATATCACACCCTCCTAATCAAGATGTGGTGAGGGGAATAAATGACCCTCTGGTTCCGTACAGAAGCTGTCTTTATCCACATCTCAAGCTAGTAGGAAAAGGTTTCTGTAGCATTCCAGCAAGGGGAAAACAAAACAACCTCTAACATTGCCTCTCCAGCTGGGAAAGCAACAGAATATAATGGAGATTTCCACCTCTCTTTAGTCCAAAGTGATATAGGACTGAAACACTAGCCTACCCAGCCAGGAATCCAGGCAAAAAGAGGATTTTTCCATCAATATTTTAAATAAATCAGAACACCACGAGGTATTTTGCCTGGACGTCTGCCCTCCTCATGCCTCATTGTTTTGGAACGATATGAGCAGTTTATCACATGTTGTCCTCTAGCCATACAATTCCACTTGTCCATTAAAAACTGCATTGTTTGGAGGGAAAAATTATAATCACAGCCAGCAAGGCTGGGGAAGACAGATATTGTGTGGCATTTCAGCTGTTGCACTTTCAAATGGAATCAGGGGGCCCTGCAGATGTTTTCCATTCTACAATGCTGGTGATCTAAAAGGAATCCCTCCCCCCAGTGTTGTAAAAACAAGGGATTCGAACATCAAAGAGTATGGAAATGAAAGGCCACATGAAGAATCAAGGGCAATTCTGGGGTCCAAATAACTCCCCCCCCCTTCTTCAGAGCTGGCATGGCTTCATAGCAATACCACTTTCCTCACATGATACCTCTAGAGGAGGGACATATCATAGCAATTGCTGGGCTGAGCCAGAACAAATGCCCATACCACAGAGAAATCTTTCTCCAGATATTAAGTGCTCCTGAAAAAATGAGTAAGGAATAGGGGAGTGCAGTGATCTGTCCCAAGCTCTCATATTCTGCTGTGATGCTGCACCCTAACATCCTGACTACCGGTAATAATTTTAGGAGGGGGGATCATAGCTCTGTGACAGGGCACACAGGATCATAGAACTGTAGTGTTGAAAGGGACCCTGAGGGTCATTGAGTTCAACCCCCTTCAGTGCAGTGCTTTTGATGCAGAAGGTTCCATGTCCAGTCTTTATCATCACCAGTATAAAAAGGATCAGATAAGGGTTGCTTCCAATCAGAGCAGGTTATTATGGGCTAGATGGACAAAAAGCCCGACCTGGTAAAAGATAGTTTCCTGTTTTCCATTAAAACAAACATTTGTTCTGTTAATTTTAATCTTGGTTATAGTGTTGCATGGCACCCCAGTCTCTAGCAGTGCAAGATTCCAGGTGTTCCAAACCCTTACCTGAGGTTCATGTTTCCTTTTGGACTGTGGTGTCTTTATGATATGTGCTTTATTTACACATCTATACAACCTGAGCCTGCGATGGAGGGGTTCACAGCATCAACACTCCAAAAAGTTATTGTTTCTCCCATAACCACAGCCTTGGATTCAAACAGAATCCGAACATTGCTCTCATACTTTGCCCTGACTATCTCTCCAGCTTACTGCTTTCCTTCTAGGTCACATCACTGCTACTTTTAACTCGAAACTCTGGCTTTGTCTTCTAACTAACCATGAGCAGCCCCCACCCATTTTCTGTCGCACGCAGACAGCCCTTTCCTCCATTTCCCTTAATGGCCTATCACCCAGGGTGTCACCTCTACACAGGAAGCTACGGTAGTGGCTTATATGCCAACACTTGCTGGATCCAAGGGACAGGAGAATCTCACATATAGCCGCCGCCTTTGACAATCACTTGTAGCTGAGTAAGATTGTCTTCCATAAACACAGTTTTAACAGTAAGTGACTGTGGAGGCCTATTCTAGATCCACACATCCTTCCAAAGTGGGGACATAGGTTTCCAGGTGGGAGTTGATTATGGTGAGAGTTTGCCAAATGTGCCTTCCTCTTAGCTTGTTTCTCCCTTTCATCCTGAGTTTCAGGAGTCTTCAAAGCCCATGACACCTTTGGTAAAGGCTGTTCTCCCATTGGAGTGCTCGCGGGCCAGTGTTTCCCAGCAAATAATAATAATAATAATTTATTATTTGCACCCCGCCCATGCGGATGGGTTTCTCTAGCCACTCTGGATGGCTTCCAACAAAGATTAAAATACATTAAAATGCCACACATTAAAAACGGAATAGCCTACTTCCTCCCCCACAAACACTTAACAATACAGTGGTGCCTCGCTTAACGAATGCCCTGCTTAACGAAATTTCCGCTTAACGAAAGGGTTTTTCGAGCGGAGGTTGCCTTGCTAGACGAACGCGTTTTATGAAAAATTCATCTAGCGAATCGCGGTTTCCCATAGGAATGCATTGAAATTCAATTAATGCGTTCCTATGGGCAAAAGAAATTCCAAAAAAAATCAGTGCATTCCTATGGGATTCGCAAGACGAATTTTTCGCTATAAGAAAAGACCCGTGGAACGAATTAATTTCATCTAGTGAGGCACCACTGTATTATCATCCATTGCTGGATCAATGAATTTCATGGGAATAGTTGGACTCACCTATTTAAAAAGTCATTTTATATATCCTAAAGTGGCTACCTAGCTTTTTTTAATTTGTTGTGTTCTATTTTGTTGTTGGTAATTAATTAATTGCATGTAGGGTGACTGCTCTAGTGCTGTGCCTAAGAGACATGAGCTGCAAAGTCCTTCCCTACTTTGACTCACATCCTTGCCTTGAACTTTCTCCCAAGCCTTAGGCTAACCCCTCTCTCTTTCAGTTACAGACAGCCCCACTCCCATCTACAATGTATGTGGATTCATGATATCCCTGCCCAAACAATGAGGTCTTTGAGAAAGTCAATTTTAGCTGTTCCCCATGGCTTGAATGCACCAGGAGTCCTGCATTCTATATTGTGGGCCCAAGTTTATGGGACTCACTTCCAGCTGAGATTCCAGGCACACCCTCCCTGTTGAACTTCCAGTACATATTGAAGATTTTCTACTCAAACAGACATTTTAACAGTATTCTGATTTTTATAGTTTTCACGTATTTTTATCTTTAGTGTATTGCGCGAGTTGTTACACCACTAAAGATGATTGTAATGAAGTAGTATATAAATTGTCAAAATGAATCAAATCATCATCATCCTTACAGGGTTCATCAAGATGATGTATGCAAAGTGCTTTGAACAGTCAAGTACTATATTGCATCAGTAGTAGAAGCACTAGAAGTAGGAAGTTTCTCAAACTTTGTGAGCTTCCCTAAATCGTATAAAATTTGCTTGATGTGTCTTAAGTGTATGTACTGAAAAAAATATTGGCTATTATTCAAACCAACATTTGCTAGTACAGTATTCAAGCCAAATATTCGAAAAAGGAATATCAAGGAGATGCAATTTTTTAAAAAAGTAAAGTAAAGTAATAGCAGTGGAATAACTCTGTTTTCAAATTTCCAAAAACTCTTTTTCAGGCTAGGAAATAGACACATTAAACAAAAAAACCAAAGTAGGGAGAGATAAAACTGGAGCAATGGAAAATCCTCTGTCTGCATTTTGCCAAAGTCTCAAAGATAGAAGATTGGTGCTTTGCAGACTTAATTAGGTTAGACCTCTCCTTCTGAAAGCAGAAAAGCCAAGCTATCAATTATGCAGATCTGTCTCTAATCTGTTATTCAGATTAAGATGAGACCAGTTAGTAGCTCATGGCAGAGTCTCTTTGTGTACAACAGAGGACTGGCTAATGATGGCAGTACTTTGTGATCAACCTAAATGTTAAGTCAAAACATGTGAGGAGGTGTTAATGGGGAAATTCTAAACAGCAACTGAGTAATGACTCAGCCCAGTAGGAATGCTTTGTATGGATGCTGTTGGGAACAGTGCCGGAGGCCCAGGGGAATCTCATAAAGTGCAACCCTAAACAATATGCTCATAATTAAGTCCCATTGATTTCAATGAGGCTTATTCCCAGATAGGTGTTTATAAAATGTTTGGAAATTATATCATGGTTTCTCTGTGCTCAGTGCCCTGTCCCCTTTCCTTCCTTTACCATGAGGAGGTTGCAAGAGGTTTAACCAAGATCTAGCATGGTTCAAAGCTATGTACAAAGTTTTCTACTGTGACCAATAGTACTATTCTACGTGTGTCTACTCAGGAATAAGTCAAATTGAGTACTATTAAGTGGGATGCGGGTGGCACTGTGGGTTAAACCACAGAGCCTAGGGTTTGCCGATCAGAAGGTTGGCGGTTCGAATCCGTGCGATGGGGTGAGCTTCCATTGCTTGGTCCCAGCTCCTGCCAACCTAGCAGTTCGAAAGCACGTCAAAGTGCAAGTAGATAAATAGGTACCACTCCAGCGGGAAGGTAAATGGCATTTCCGTGTGCTGCTCTGGTTCCCCAGAAGTGGCTTAGTCATGCTGGCCACATGACCTGGAAGCTGCACGCCGGCTCCTTCGGCCAGTAAAGCAAGATGAGCGCTGCAACCCCAGAGTCGGTCACTCTATCTCACTCATTTTGCCTACTATGATATGAAGCTTATCAGCTTAGCATGGTTTAGCATCCCAAGCAGGCTGATTTATATCTCCAAAATGAAAGTGTTGATTATGTCAGCAGGGCCAGCAAAAGACATTGTGCCACTTGAGGCACGTATATCAGCCGCCTCCTCCTCCTCCTCCTCCTCCTCCTCCTCCTCCTCCTCCTCCTCCTCCTTTGAGAGGTGTTATTTACATATATGTGCTGGTGCATTAGCAGTGGTGGCACAGGCATTAAAGACTTCAAACAATATTTGCAGAAGTATTCCACCTACATTGTCAGAGACAGGCCAGTTGCTGGGCACAAAAATGGGGAGAGCACTGTTACATTCAGATCCTGCCTATGGGCTTCCATTAGACATCCGGCTGGCTGCTGTGAAGACAGAATGCTGGACTAAAAGGGGCTTTGGTCTGATACGGCAGGGCCCTTCTTATATTCTTAATGGCAAATACTGCCTGAAGTTTCACTGTAGCAAATAGTGAATTTTTAAACAGCTATTCGCTAGGACATCCCTTCGCAAAATTGCATTCCTTGGCTTGCAAAGAAAATGGCAGCCTGTTGGCCAAATGTTGCATAGGCAACATTCCATAGGCAGCGAGCCAGCAGCAATTGCAGCTCACAGCCCCATGGGCAAATCAACAGCAGAGAGGCTGGGGGGCACTGATCCATCACCTCTCACATTGCTTAAAGGGGACCCACCCTATTTGCCTGTCTTTAGGTATTTCTATAGTAGAATGCCTAAGTACTTAGTTTCTCCTTTATGGTGGTTATGTAGCATTTTGCCCTATGGGGCTGTTTAGGTCTTGGTGTGATTAATGTATGTGATGCCAGATTGTATTTTCTTAATTCCGTGCTTTTATGTACAGCTCTTTTATTGTATTGATTTTAGTGTTGGTTTGTATCTGTTTTATTGTATGGTGGCATCTTTTTTGGAGGTGCAAGGCCTGTGAGAAAACCCCCAAACTTGGAATTCCCTTCTTCTTATACAGGTGCATCAGGCACCATCTCTTTGCAGCTTTAGCTGGTGGCTGGAGATGCACCTGATCTCCTTGACCTTTCTCTGTTGAAATGTCATTGCCAGTGCCTCTCTGGTATGTAATGGCATCACACTGCAGTTCACTTGCCACAGACAGGTGCTTTTTGCCAAACACCGTTTCGCAAAAACTGGGCTCTCAGAGCTGCTGGGTCATCACATCAGAGTTGGAGGGCGAGAAGGAGGAAACCAGAGACAGGGGCAGTTAGTTGGGCAGGTGGCCCTAGAGAGTTGCAGAGGTTTGGCAAGTGGGAGGAGTTTCTTTGGCAAATTCTATTGGGAGGGAAGAGGCTTTGGCAAGGAGTTAAGACTGGGGGCAGGTGGCTTTGTAAAGTGGGGTTGATGGGGGGCATGCAGCATTGGGGAACAAAGCAAGGAGGCCTAGTATATGTGTGTGGACAGACAGACAGACAGACAGACAGACAGAGAAAATGTCATGCTGTTGTGGGTGGGGTTATTTGGTTTGTTTTGTTGAACTGTATAATATTTTGTATTCTCATTCCATGAAAAGTTTGACCTGCTACACTGGAGTGTGTCAGGCTGCTGTTAAAGCTATAGGAGCAGAACTAAGAAGAAAAGAAAAGAAAAAGTGGCAACCTTCCTTGGATGGGGAAAACCCAGCAAGCATCATCCGCGTGAGAGGCCCTCCCAAGGTGAGTGATGCATCATCAACATAAACAGCAAATTAGAGGCCTGAGCCTGTGGCTGAGACAGCCCTAATTACAAGTGGAAATGAGCCTTATAAAAAAAATAAGAACATGACAGGGTTTCACAATCCCTGCAGCAAAGAAACCAGGAAGAAAAGACAAAGGGTTGCAGGTCCACATTTTTGTCTAGCAGGAGCTTCTTTCAGATATTTCATTGTGCTATATTTAACAATGAATAGTAGATCTCAGTTACTATCAAGAGTAATTTATATAACTCTTTGGAAACGTGCAAATAATTTTACCGTATTTATTTTGCACTGCCCTCAAAGTAACTTCATGAAGTAGATTGCTCTTCCCTTTTCACAGGTAGGAACAGGTTCTTTTGTTCACTGTATAAATTCTAAATTAAATTGCCGCTGTCATCAGTTGCAATTCATTTAAGGACCTCTTCTTAGGTGTAGTAGATAAGCTCTTGGTGAAACATTTTGCGTGAAAAAATAACCTGATAAATAGAAAGTAAAACTAGGCGAGTAGATTTAAAAAAGGGAGAATAAATAATCTAATGTTATTTGGTAGTCTAATGCCAAAAGAAGAAGGGCTTGCAAGACAAATGAGCAAGGAACCTCCTTTCTACATAGCAAAATCTTTAGGCCATCTTTTTTAAACTTCTGCTCTCTATTTGGAAATCAGACTGTCTGCTGAGTACAGGAAAGTTGCCTTAAACAAAATCGAACTGCTGGTCCATCTAGCTCAGTATTGACTACACTGATTGGCATCAACTATCCAGAGTTTAATTCAGACCTATTACATTGTTTAGCCACATAAGGAGACAGAAGGCCTTTCCAAATATCTGTTTTATTTAACAATAAATCCATTGTCACTTTTAACAGGTGTCCACAAAACAGCAAATTTATTTTGGGGCAAACTGCATTTTTACCATCAATAATCTGCCAGCACATGCTGTTTCTGGGCAAATTTCCCACAACCATTTTTCTCCATTACAGACTAGAACATCATGTGAAATGTGGTTGTATCTGTCATAGGAACCTTTCGGTCCGTGCCAGTGACATCATGACTGACCAGTGACATACTTCTCCATGGCGCCGATTCACTCCATTTTCAGAACTTTTAAAAAGGTTGTGTAGAATTGAAAATAATTTTCCAGAACATTCCAGAAGTACTAATGTAACTCTTCAAGAGTTTGGAAATGGAACAGCAAACGACAAGACTATCTTCACCCCACTGTACCCTGTAATTTTGCAATAAGTTCCTCTGCTTTTGCATAGCTAGGGGATGCACTCCCCTCTGTTCCAGTGCTGGAATCTACTGAGGGTGAATATTTTAAAAGCCCAAAGGAACAGACTATTTACTTATTCTACCATGTAGCTATCTTTTCTGCTGCAAGGCTATTCAGTACCCCCTTCAAAAAAACCCTGTGTGAATAGATTATTGTGCCACTTTACTGGAGCTAAGAAAATATAATCCATTTTCTACCATCTGTAATGACCCGAACACAAATAACCCCGAACACAAAGCAGAAATGAGAGCAAAGTGCAGCTGAAGTTGGAACTGTAAGATTATGTGAAAACACCACAGACTTCATGTGTATCTGATGAAGTGCGCTGTAGTCCACTAGCATTTATGCCATAATAAATCCATCAAGTCTATCAGGTGCCAAAGACCATGGGTAGGCAAACTAAGGCCCAGGGACCGGATCTGGCCCAATCGCCTTCTAAATCTGGCCTGCGGCCGGTCCGGGAATCAGCGTGTTTTTACATGAGTAGAATGTGCCCTTTTATTTAAAATGCATATCTGGGTTATTTGTGGGGCCTGCCTGGTGTTTTTACATGAGTAGGATGTGTGCTTTTATTTAAAATGCACCTCTGGGTTATTTGTGGGGCAAAGGAATTCGTTCATTTTTATTTTTATTTTTTCAAAATATAGTTTGGCCCCCCACAAGGTCTGAGGGACAGTAATAATAATAATAATAATAATAATAATAATAATAATAATAATAATAATAATTTATTATATATACCCCGCCCATCTGGCCAGGTTCCCCCAGGCACTCTGGGCTGCTTCCAACAAAATATTAAAATACAGAAACCTATCAAACATTAAAAGCTTCCCTAAACAGGGCTGCCTTAAGATGCCTTCTAAAGGTCTGGCCCCCTGCTGGAAAAGTTTGCTGACCCCTGCTAAAGACTCTGAGGTTTTGCTGCAACAGGAATTAGTATGGCTACCCTTCTGGGAAATATTATGTGTTTGGCTCAGAAACACAAATAGCAGTTTACAAATACCGTTCTTCACTTTGAAGCTGATATAAGTTCAGTATATCGCTGCTTCAGTTTAGCCAATACAGTGAGAAGCTAATTGCCCACATGCCTCTTTCACACACCCCTCTTCAGGCAGCTAAGTCTCACAAGAGACAACAATGTTGTTCAATGCTGTAATTAGAAAATTATTGTGCTATGACTAGGCCTATGTTCTGGACAATCAGGGCCCTCCCTAAAATAAAGAGAATGGATCATGCCAGTTGCAAAAGTAATGGACTTTCACCTATTGTCTGATTACACCTCTTAAATATGACGGTGATGACTTGTAACTTTTGTGTGGGACTCTTTCCCCCCTTTCCATTCCAGGGGTGGGTTGGGCTACATAAGCAAGCATCTTGTTCACAGACATATCTATACAGAGTTGAAGGATTAACTTCCAGTAACACCCCCTGCTCCTATCTTCATTGCCACCTGCTGCTGAAGAGCCTTGACTATACTTAGGTAAAGCTGCAGGGGTTTAAACTTGAAAACTGTACATATATCTTTAACTAAAAGTGAGAAATCAATAACTGCATCTCCTACCCCATTTTTTTTGTTGGGGTAGGTAAACAGGGAGACAGAAGAACCATCTAGGGCACACAGTGGCTTTTAACCTTTTTTTGCCCTAGGCTAGGATGTGTAAAGGTATGTACCCTATCTCTGGCTTAAAACTCTCCAGTCTCACCTGAACAAACTGGTGATGAGATTGGTTTAGGGTTGCCAGACTCAATAGAGGACAGGACTTCTGTGCCTTTAATTGCCCTGCTCTCTTTTGAGTCTGGAAACCTTAAAGAGAAACCAGCAGACCCTTTGCTTGGAAATTAAACAAAGGGTCTCCTGGTTTCTCTTTAAGGTTTCCAGACTCAAAAGAGAGCAGGGCAATTAAAGGCACAGAAGTCCTGTCCTCTATTGAGTCTGGTAACTCTAGATCAGTTCAAGAAACACACGTGTCAAGCAGGGCAAGTGGGGCTTGTAACACAGTGCTCCAGCAGCATGGAGTTTTCCAGGCAGCCAGCCATGCCTTCTTTCATGATACTCTGTTGAATAGGATCGCTTCCATCCCCCCTCCCATTCAGTCTCATCCCTCCACCCCAAGTCAGTATTTTATGGCCACTGAGCATGTCCAGCCTTTCCCTCTAATAATTTTATACTTCTGCAAACCTTGGGGTTTCAGCAAGTCTCTTGATACCTCCCCCTTGTACATGGATGGTGCAATTTCTACTACACAAGAGATCCACACTCCTAGATTTTGGAAACAGAGGGATTCATGACCCACTAAGCAACCTATGAATATTGTCGATAAATATAACTTTAGTGGTAGAAACCCCTCATGAAACACTAAAGGGCACTGTGGTATGTCTGGTTTGTGCCACCTATGCCCCATGATTCTACTCTGTTCTTGGCATATTTATTGTTATCTTTCTTTCTCTCTGCCTCATTTCATTTGTTCTTTTGGCCTGTCTTGCTCAGAATATGCTCCCTGTCTTGCATCAGCAGTCTCTTGGATGAAAGGATACCAAGGAGAGGAAGCAAAGTGTTCAGCAATAAAGATGCTGCTGAGGAATGTTCCTTCATTACCATCTAATTGGACGGATGGGTGCTGAGGTCAATGAATACTTTACCTGAGAACTGGTGTGTGTGTGTGTGTGTGTGTGTGTGTGTGTGTGTGTGTGTGTGTGTATACACACCTTTTTCTGGAGAATTCTGTAGGCTGCCTATGTGGTGCTTACAAACAGGTTCTATTTGTTTGTTTAGCAGTTATGTTGCTGTGTGAGCCACCTAGTTTGTTCTAGTGACAGCACTTAAATGACCCTTCGTTCTGCAGAATTAGAACCTGAACTTCCTGGTGCACAGCAGTCAAATAAGCCCTGGCCTGAGGACTTTGCAGGATTCATTCCTGTAATAGTTGTACGTTTTGTTTTATTTTCATCCCTCCTAGATTTCTGTGCATCTTTCTTTTCGTTTTGGTTTCCAGCTGTTGCAGGAAATGCTAAGCTTCTGGCAGATACACCGTCAACGTGAGCTGTTGCTTGTTGTTTTATTTCAGTTCTGATAAACTCAGTTAACCTTATCCTACTTGCATCATGAACTACGGGCACTTCCTTCTCTCTGGACCATGGCATCCACACAGCTGTATATAAGTGCCAGTGGGGCAGAACATCAAAGGGCATGCTTGGATCTGCACACTCATGGGCAAGAGACAAGGGCAAAGAAAAGAGCTGTCAACCTGCCATGGAGCTGTAAACAACCTCCAGTGACACCTGCCCATTAGTGAAGGAGACAGTGTGGGAGCTGGCAACTGGAGTAAGGCTGCTCCCACACAGCTGCATGAGTAACATACCTGAGTAATAACAGCATCCGAAAGGAAACTCACTGCAGCAGGCGTGGCTCAGATCCCAGGAGGAAAGGAGCACCTTGCACCACATGCCTCTTGCAAAGTCCCCCTAGAGAGAATAACTACAGGGAAGACCTAGACCAGGCTCCCCCAAACTCCAGATGTTTTGGGACTACAACTCCCATCATCCCTAGCCAACAGGACAAGTGGTCAGGGATGATGGGAATTGTAGTCCCAAAACATCTGGAGGGCCATGTTTGGGGGTGCCTGACCTAGACAGTCACAAGGAGAACTATGGTCTTGGGAGCAGGGACTTAGTAACTGTTGCAGCAAAAGGGTGATCCAGAAAAATGTTAAGGAGAGGATTTTTTTTTAAATGTCAAGGAGAGGATTTTTAAAAAATGTTCCACTTGGACATATCAGATATATTAGGAGAACCATCAGCAAAAGCACACAACCTTTCCAGCTGAAAAGAGAGAGAAGCCATTAACCCTTCTCAAATAGCAAGCTTGTTCCATGTGACTGGGTGTGGAGACTTGGGGGCATCGCAAGGGGGTGCCACAACTATGATGTAGAAAGGAAGGCGAGAGGTGGTGGTGAGGTGCTGAATTTTGGCGTTGCGCAGGACACCACTGAAATTTGAGACCCAAAAGTCCATCGCTGTTTCCAGCCTCCAATAAATGCTGCTGAATGTGTGAGTCGCAGCTATTCTGTAACAATAACAACAAGATCCATTGAGAGATTAAGCATTCTAATAAACATCCTTATGTTTTTTTAAAAAAGGAAACTATTACAGTTAGTTTACTAACACACCCTGTTTTGGAAGCCAGTGCAAGACAGGTTAACTAATGTGGAATAAATTAGTACAGTGTAGAGTTGGTGGAGAAGAGCCTTCAGAAATGTGCAATGGAAAGAGGGTTTATGGCCAGTGACCCCAAACTTGCAGCAATCTATGGTCTACCTCACAGGGCTGTTGAGTGTGAAATCTGATTACCTAGAAGCAAGTGCACAATTGTAAGTTAAATTAACTTGTCTGGAAAGGTCTGTAGGCATCTCTGATGACAGCTCTAGAGGTATAAAAGAGAATTAAATTAAAGGATGAGGAATGCTCCCTTTAGGGAAGGCACTTTAGTTCAGTGGCGCTCATATGCTTTGGATTGCCGGAAGTGTCTGGTTCAGTCCTGGAATCTCCATAATAAGTGATGAGGAAAACCTCTGGCTGGAGAAGACTAGCCAGATGAAAAAGAAGACAGGACTTCTGTACTTTTAATACTTGTGTATAAGAGGGAATTTCAACAGGTGCAGGTTTTTCATGCAAGTTTACATCGCCTGAAATTCGGTCTTGCATACAACTATTAAAAGTGCAGGAGCCCTGTACTCTTTTCCACTTGTCTCACCCTGCCCCCCGCCCCCCAGCTCCTGATCACAGTAGGCAATGCTGGGCTAGGCAGAGAAAGCATGACCTGGTATAAGGTAACTTCTTGCACTCCTTGGTAGGAGAACAGGGGTATTACCAGAGGGTGCTAATTTTCATTTGTGAAATAATGAAGGGTAGGTTTTGTTACCTTCCGCAATCCCAAATATGAATACTCGTACTGCTGAACTCAGAGGAACCTTATTCTGTGTAAACGTGCTTGGGATTATTTTGTAAGTGTGAGCTGCTCTGAGTCAGGAAGTCCTCAGCTCAGCTACAAACATGTTAAGGCTGCAATCCTACACACACTTTCTGTGGAACAATAGGAGTTATTTCTGAGTAAGCATAGGATTTTCCTATTCACAGCGCATAGGATTACATTGTAAGTAGTTGCAGACAAAATCCTGTTTTAGTTCCTACACCTGCAATATAAGGGGAAGGGATGTGGTAGTAGTTTAAACCTTATATGGTTGAACTGGGACTCAAAGGCCACGGGAGGGCGGGGGGACCACTCTGAACCATGCAGGGTAAGTGCAGAAGACTTGCAAGAAATATAAGAGCAAAGAGATTAAAGGGATAAAAACTGGGGGAAATGAATTTAAGTTGAAAGCCTTTGCTGATGATTTAGTAATTACTGTAGAAGACCCCAAAAATTCTCTCCCTAGGGTAGTAGAGAAAATTCAAGAATTTGGGGAAGTGGCAGGATTTAAATTAAATAGAAATAAAAACCAAATTATTAGTGAAGAATTTAAAAGAAGAAGAGAAAAAAGATTTGGTGCAAAGTATTGAGATTGAAATTCATAAAAAGTAAAATATTTAGGGATATGGCTAACAACCAGAAATATAAATGTGTATAAAGACAAATGTGAAAAAGTATGGTGTGAGATAAAAAGGAATTTAGAAATATGGAGTAGAATCAACCTTTCCCTACTAGGAAGAATTGTGGTGGTAAAAATGAATGTGTTGCCGAAAATGCTCTTTCTCTTTCAAACTGCCCCAGTAATGGTTAAGGATGACTGCCTCAAAAGATGGCAAAATGATATTTCCAAGTTTGCCTTGGGGTGGGGGGTGGGGCAAAAGGCCAAGGATTAAACATAAGATACTTACAGACGTAAAAGAAAGAGGAGGCTTCGCCCTCCCAGACTTCAAATTGTATTATGAGGCTACATGTTTGGTTTGGATTAGGGACTGGATAAAACTGGAAAAGGAAGAAGTGTTAGATTTGGAAGGCCATGACAACAGATATGGATGGCATGCATACTTATGGTATGGGAAAGGGAAAGTACATAAAGGAGTTTATAATCATATAATTAGGAGATCATTAATGAGAGAATGGGAGAGGTATAAAGACCTAATAGAACAAAAAAACACGTTGGTGGCTATCACCAATCAAAATTTTGTGTGCTGCCACCCCCCCTCTGTGGATCCTGCCAACTGAGGTGGTTGCCTCACTTGGCTGCATAAGTGAGCCTGCCCTGAATATTAGAACCCAGTTGCTGGGAATCACAAGCGGGGAGACGGCTGTTGCACTTAGGTCTGGCCCACAGGCCTCCCATAGGTATCTGGTTGGCTCCTGTGAAAACAGATGCTAGACTAGGTGAGCCTTTGGTCTGATCCGGCAGAGCTCTTATTATGTGTTTAGAAAATGAAAGACACACAAGTAGCATAGGCAACATACTTTTGTTTCTTGCTCCATTTTGTTTCCATAACCTTCATGTGCTTTCATATAATGGCCTCAGCCTTAGCCTTAGCCAGGGGTCAGGAAGGTTTATCTTGCCTGGGCTGGATGGGTCCCACGGAGATCCCTCCATGGATCAGATTGCACATGAGCGTGAGCGTGTGTGCCCGTGATTTTTGGCATCTGCGCGTGTGCAGATGCGATTTTCGCCGTCTGCGCATGCACAGATGAGGCTTTTGGCACCATGGAAGCGAGTCCCCGCACCGCGCTGCGCCGGTTTAGAACAGCGAGTGGGTGGCTTGGTTCAGGGGTGGCTTGTGGGCCGGTCAAATGACCTTTGCGGGCTGCTTCCAGCCCATGGGCCTTAGGTTGCTGGCCCCTGCTTTAGACTATCCAAGGCTTCTGCACTTTTATGCAGAAGAGAAGAGGGCATTTCAGTAGGTGTAGCTTACCATGCAAACTTACATTTACTTAAAGTTGATTAAAGTGAACTATTGTGGATGTAGGAACACCTTTTTCATCTTTCACCTGGCCACCTGCTCAGCCTATAGCAACCAAACAGCAGTTCATAAGCTACTAGCTGAACTCAGATCAGATGCATTTAGCCTACCTATCAAACTAGATTGGTTTATTGTGCTCTGTTGTACTTAGGATGTTGAGTGATCCCCAATGCCATGTGTGCATAAGGTCTGACTAGGAGGATGTGAGCCAGCTCTTTGCTTCCGTCATTGTTTCTTTCTCTGACTGCCAGGCCAAACCTTAGTAGGTTTATTCATACCACAAAACACCGATCTAGAATGGTAAGGTGTTTATGTTGGGCAGTCCTCTATTTGAAAGATGAAGAACCATAAAAAGGGAGAGCAGGGACACTGAGGTTGCCCATGGACATTAGCACCTAATGTAAGCAGACTGAGCAGGCACCCAGATGACTTGGTCAAATTCTTCTTTACCATAGCAAAATGTATTGCATTTTGATTCAAATTATAGCAATTATTTATCAAATCTCCACCTATAAAGTAGGAAATTTATAAAATTTCCATATGCTACTTTATATTATATTTTATATATCTACTATATCTATCTATCTCTATGTATCTATCATCTATCTATCTATCTATCTATCTATCTATCTATCTATCATCATCTATCTATCTATCCAAAATAAATCTGTGTCCTTCTTTTAGGTGATTCATTTGCTTTTTTCAGTGATGTGTATGTGGCTGCCATACACAACTGCCTGTCTGTCAACAGAAGCTATTTAGATTCTATTTGCCTTCCTTTCCTGTGTTGCTTCTGGACCCAAGGTGAGATGTCAGGGCCCTGGACGGAACAGTTCCTAGTTGCAAGATGGAGAATCTGCAGTGCAGTATGGGAGCTAGTTCAAGTTTGGTGGTACCTTTTTCATGCTGTCCCTCTGTTGCAACTCCTGCTTTCCAGAATTTGTCAGCTGTGGCTGTAAAGTTGAGTACTGTATAACAACAGACCTAGTCAGAGAAAGGTTGCTAGGCTATGTGATGACTCAAATGTGAGCTGGCAGAACAGGTCTTGGGCTGGTACCGCTCACTTGCCCATGCATGTGAGGGAGCAGTGAGTGGCCCCAATCCCTGCCTCTCCCAGGACCTGAGCTACCTTTAACTTCCCTTTCTCTTTTTCTGCATGAAACCCTAGCACTTGGGGTAGGTCTGGGCCAGATCATCTAAGTCAAGCAGGCCACGATCCCCAGTGGGCTCAGGGGGAAAACCCATATCCATGACTCCCTGGATCTGATGCCTTCAAAGCAATGTGATGAATGAGATACGTTTTAACAGCTTTGCAACATATAGCCAACTTCCAGGAACTGCTATATTTTTCCAGAGTTGCACAGAGGTGATCAAGCACTATTAACTTTGTAATTCTAAACATGCCTACTCAAGAATAAACCACACTGAGTTCAATGGGACTGACTCTAACGTAATTGAGTTTAGGATTGCAGCCAAAGAGATCAACTGCAGCTCAGTTCAGATTGGAATTTAGCGAAACAGAACAAAATGTATATAGAATTCTAAAATTACTTCAGTGGTTTGGCTTTGAGCATTCACAATCTAAGAAAGTGGTCAGAAAAAGTACAAAATTCCTGGTCTGGTTTTACTGATTTTGCTGCCAGCATGGTTAAGAAGTGGGAAATGTTATATTGACGTTAATATGTAGGTAACGGAGGAATACTGTACTAAAGGGTCGAAATCAGGGAAAGAAGAAAAACCTATTATTTGAATTTTCAGTTGTTGGCAAGTTTGTCTCTGCCAGTTAGTTCTTTTTAGAAATCTCAGTGTCTTCGTACCAATTTCTCTGCACGGGCAGTTACTTAACAGAACCCAATGCAAGTTCATACTATAGTGCAGGGTCCCCAAACTAAGGCCCGGGGGCCGGATGCGGCCCAATTGCCTTCTAAATCCGGCCCGCGGACGGTCCGGGAATCAACATGTTTTTACACGAGTAGAATGTGTCCTTTTATTTAAAATGCATCTCTGGGTTATTTGTGGGGCATAGGAATTCATTCATCCCCCCCAAAAAAATATAGTCCAGCCCCCCACAAGGTCTGAGGGACAGTGGACCGGCCCCCTGCTGAAAAAGTTTGCTGACCCCTGTATAGTGTAACATGGACCTACTGAACTGGACAACATACAAATCATAGATCATTATCAGTTATTAATATCTGCAGTCCCAGCAACTACCTAGCTGCTTGTTACAGTCTTATTCAATGTCCGATGTACCCAGTCCCTTAGGAAAATAAATGAGCAACAGCTCATAACAGGAGGGCTCTTTCCTGTTTCTTCATGCTGGACTCAGACTTTGTTTGTTCATGCCATGCTCTTTTCCATATTCCCTTGTCTCTACTGAAATATATTTCATATTCAGATACATTTGTTGTCTTTGACAGCAGCACTCATGCACAGTCAGACCAGGAAACTGGAACAAGAATGACCAGATTGTATCTTAAAACTGGTAATTTTCCAATTAGAAAGCAAGACCCAGTAATTAACTCAGAGAGAAATTAACCTAAGGATGGAAATTAGGCTCCTGCTACAAAACATACATCAGATAGTCAACATGTAGGAACATAGAACAGATGTTTCTGTGTAAGTAGGACTATAGAACAGAAGTTTCTCTAGGTTCTACTAGCGGGGAGTGCCCTGTGCTGCCCAGGAATTTGTAGAAACAAAAACAAAAAAAGGTCAGATTTTAAAACAGATAGTGTAATTTGTGAGTTAGACCATCTTGGGAGTTTCCACCATCTTGATTCAAAATGGTGTCTGGCATACAAATGTTGATGAAGTTTCCCACCCCCCACCTTGGAAACCCTTGTGCCAAGTTTGGTAATGATATCTCAAGAGGCAGCCAAACCTATGCCAAAAAAACAAGCAGTCACACCAAAGTGATAATTCGTTCTACTATCTTGTTCCAAAATGGTGCCTGGGATACCAACATCAATTAAAACGGTGGCCAAACCTATAGAGAACAGATGGACAGACAGAAGAACCACTTTCCAATATATATAATACATTATTTATTTCTGTTCACTACCCAGGTATTCCCTGAATGTTTATAAGTTCTGAAATAAGTAAAATGAATGAATGAGGCGTGCGTGCCAGGAGTTAAAAAGGTGGAACCGGAGGCAGCGCTTCAGGAAATCATGCGGCTGCATGTCAGCAGTCAAGATGGCGGAAGCAGCAGCAGCAGCACTGGCCCCAACAACATCCGTGGAAGTATGGCTCCCTGTTCCCCACCCTCGCCTGGCTCAGAGCTTCTCCTGCGGGGCGGGCGAGTGAGACAAAGACCTGGTGGCCCTGGGGGACACCATCACCACTTACCCAGGATACATGACAGGCCACAGAACATACCTGGGAGAAGAGAAGCTCGTTGCCTCTGTGACTGGTGTTGTGGACAGGGTGAACAAGCTGGTATGTGTGAAAGCTTTGAAAACCAGATACAATGGCGAAGTTGGTGATATTGTGGTTGGATGAATCACAGGGGTTCAGCAGAAACAGTGGAAAATCGAGACCAATTCCAGGCTGGATTCTGTCTCGCTCCTTTCATCCATGAATCTTCCAGGAGTAGAGCTGAGGCAGAGATCAGCAGAGGATGAACTGGCAATGCGAGATTACCTGCAGGAAGGGGACCTTATCAGTGCAGAAGTCCAAGCGGTGTTCTCTGATGGGGCTGCATTGCTACACACACGGAGTCTGAAATACAAAAAACTTGGCCAAGGTGTGCTTGTCCAGGTGTCCCCTTCCCTTGTGTGAAGCGGCAGAAGACCCATTTCTATGACTTGACTTGTGGGGCTTCCATTATCCTTGGAAACAATGGGTTCATCTGGATCTACCCAACGCCCAAACAGAAGAATGAGGAGGCTGGGGCATTCATCACCAACCTGGAGCCAGTGCCCTTGCCTGACCGTGAAGTGATTTCCCGACTCTGGAACTGCATTGTGGCTGTAGCAGCGCAGAAACTGATGCTCTATGACACCAGCATCCTCTACTGCTACAAGGCCTCCCTTTCTCATGAGATCAAGGACCTTCTCAAGCCAGAGGTGATGGAGAAGACTGTGCTGGAGACGCGTCAGAGACTGCTGGAACTAGAGGGGTGATTGGAGAGGGAAAGTGACGAGGCAGTGATGGTCCTTTCCTTTCAGGGATCTAGCCTCTCCAAGGTGTTTTTTTCAGTGTGAGATTTCATTACAAATCCCATACCGAATAGAAAAAGGAGGACTGTGGAAGCAATGAGAACTTTTGCTTTAAGAATCTTGGTATCCTTTGTTATCCTGTGGCCCTACCAATGAGGCTGGACTACAATTCACACACACACAACCACCAGCTGTACTGCCTGCAGGGGCTGATAAGTTGGGCTCCAGCAGGATAGGAATCCAACAGCTTCTCAATGGTTACTGCTTCCTCAGCCCCTGACCTAGCCAAAATGCAGCATCACATTTCTCTACATGTAGCCAGCATTGTAAAAAGCATCTATGATACTGTGGATGCTTCAATCTCTCTCTCTCTCTCTCTCTCTCTCTCTCTCTCTCTCTCTCTCTCTGTGTGTGTGTGTGTGTGTGATTCTTTCTTTTTACTGGAGATATTTCAATAAACTTTAGTTGTTTTTAAAAATGAATGAATGAATGAATGACGTAAGGATAAAGATATCCCAGATGGGGATAACTTATAGGATTGACCTGCTATTGGGTGAGAGGTGGTAGTGGTGGTGCATCAGATTAACCCATCTCATCAGTCCTCTTTTCAGCCACTATTTTGATTCTTTTCAGTACTTCCAAGTTCTGAACTCCAGGGTCTGCTTGCCAGTGTGTCTGCTACAGCCAGAACCATCCTCTCAGAGGTAAAAAGAAGTCAGTGCAAATTGGTTGGGGTAAACTGTTGAGGCTTGGCATGCGGTTTCTGCCCTTTTCTCAGGGTCTCCAGGGGAAAGGAGTAAAAGCTCTTTGAGTTTCACAAACAGAAAATGTGTGAGTCATAGGGATTTTAGACTTGCCCTCCCTGCATTCATTGCTCAGAGGCAATTTTCATGGCACTGCCTGCACACAAAATATAAGAAACCTCAATGGAGAAATAAAGGTGGGAGGTGCTAATAGAGCTCCCTCCCTTTGTGCCCCTTAGCTTTTAAATGTATTTACCAGTGTGCTGCTGAGCAGAGGAGCATAGGCTTATATATATATATTTCTTTTGGTCCCTCAATTTTGCACAAAACCAGAAAACTGTACAAGAAAAGCACATTTTAAAATTGTGCACCAGATACAGTACTGAACAGAAGAAGAAGAAGAAGAAGAAGAAGAAGAAGAAGAAGAAGAAGAAGAAGAAGAAGAAGAAGAAGAAGAAGAAGAAGAAGCGGCTAACATTCTCCTTTCCCTTGTGTTAGACGTTCTTGTGGAAAGGCAAGATGTTTAATGTAAGGAAGGATGCTTCTGTAATGCTCTCATAGTTGACAGATATATTTCTTCTTTCATTCATGGCAGGGAAATACTGTGCTACATTCCAGCTGAGAACCACTCATTGGGTTAGAGATGGCTTTGCTCATGTACGCACAATAGAGGGGGTCTAACCTGTGGGCCTCCAGATGTTGCTGAACTACATCTCCCATCAACCCCTAGAACATTGGCCATACTGCCTGTGGATGATGGGAATTTGACAACTTCTAGAAGGCCATTATTAGCCACCTGTGCCATACAGATTCCTATCCAATTAGCCTTATAAGGACTTCTACCTTTTCAATAATTGCTTCATCCTTTCTTTAGGCCTGTTGAACTTGTTTACTGTTGATTAAATGTCCTAGATAGATATTGTGGTTCCCTCTGTTCTGACGTAATTGGCTCCCTTGTCTCTGGCACAGAGGAGACATTTTATCTCATTTGGCAAAAGGATCCCTTTCCATCACCTGTCCTAACCAACTATTGCTTCACACGCCCCTTCAGATGGAGCTTGGCCATACTTCTACCTGTGCTGGGCTAAGGTTTGCCTCTTTTCCCAGGGAAAATCCGCTCTTTACTGCTAAATTGGAGCTAGTGTCAATCAGGAGAAAACCTGAATTGCTGTTTGCTCTGATTGAGCACTAAACAGTGGTTTTCCCTGGCGGGAAGCAGTGGGGCAAAGCTGCAGGGCAAGAGGAAGTGTGGATAAGCCCATGCTTGAAAAAGACTTGTTCTGATGCAGCTCAGATGCTCTTCTTTGTAAAATAGTCACATAGCCAACTCTTTACCATCTCCTTCTCTTAGACAACAGAGCTCACTGCACAGTTTGACAAAACACATGCACATCTACAGACATTCACCGTACTTCACACCTGTAGAATCTCTATGTACGGCATTATTATTTTTAGATTTACCAATTGCTACTTGCCCCAAGTATGTTCCTGAATTGCACATTGTTCTGTTTCTCTCATAATTGCTTGCAGTTAGTAATGGAGTCAAGGCTATTGCATTTGAAAGCTATCAGGACACCAGCGATTAACCATAATAATTGCTCTGAACCCTGGAACCATTCTGAGTGTCCCTTTAACTCCATTTCCTAGTTGACAAATGCTTGGAACTACTGAAGGATCTTCCAGTGATCTAAATTGATTTCAGAACAACCTACCATGTTGGGCAAAAGATTCCCGCATCTCAGGTGGTTGGACTTGCTGACCCTTGTGGTCCTTTCCAACTCTATAATTCTATGATTCTACCGTTGGTGAATGGAGTGAACTGAGAACTGGTTGGGACAATTGTAGTTCTAGCAGATCTCTTTATGGAAATCAAAGCCTTAAGAAGAAAAATGGCATAGCATTTTGCTGTGTGCCTACTTGTAGCTTTTCCACAGTAAATCAGTAAACAGCACAATAAAGTTGTTTCCCACTTGTTTGCAGTGTCTGTATATCTGCCCCATGATGGTGCTTTTGTTATTTATTTATTTATTTATTTATTTATTTATTTATTTATTTATTCATACATACATACATACATACATACATTTATTTAAAAGATTTATATCTTTTAAACAAATTCTTGAGAATTTTCATGGCAGATCATAAAATAGTAAAATACATATAAAGTAACAGCTGTCAAACACAAAACAAAAACAGAAATGGGCAGACAATGCAATAGCAGATAAAATTACAGATAAGACTAAGCAATAGCACCTAATTAAACATTACCCAAGCATTCATGCCCTTAGCATGTAATATCCCTCTAGCCAACTTTATTTTGTCAACTTTGTCAACTTCGTCAACAAATCTATACCCCAAACCTTTTTATACCAGTTTTTTTTAAAATAACTGCTTCTGAATCTTCCAAAAATGGACATTCATTAGTTTTGCTGCCATTAAAACGTGGCTTACCAACACTTTAGTTTTCAAATTCTTATTGCAACTGGAGAACAACTTATTTTTTTAAATCTTCAGAGGTTGTGAATGCTTTTTGTTATACAACTCCTGTGCAGAGGTGCTCATATAATATTTTAAGTGGCAAATGCTAGAAAGTGTCCCTTCGCCTTTGCAGCAATGTCCCTACTCCCAATTTTGTGAAAGTTTTGTTTATAAACATTGTTTGCCCTGAACAATCTTTTGGAGGTGTTTCACTCCCCTTCTACCACATTGGAGAGAGATCAAGACTGCTTCCATTCTAGGCATTTAGTGTGGAATTCCCATGCTCAGTTCACTCATTTTTTTACATCTACACTATTTTTCCTTGGCCTCTTCCAACTTTTTGCAGATTATAGAAAGTTTGAGTTTGCCTCCCAGAAGAGCAGAAAACTAACAACAGGAACAACAACAACAACAACAACAACAACAACAACAACAACAATTTATTATTTATGCCCCACCCATCTGGCTGGGTTTCCCCAGCGACTCTGGGCAGCTTCCAACAAAATATTAAAATACAATGGTCTCTTAAACATTAAAACCTTCCCTAAACAGGGCTGGCCTTCAGATGTCTTCTAAACGTCTGGTAGATTTTTTTCCTTTGACATCTGGTAGGAGGGCTTTCCACAGAGCGGGTGCCACTACCGAGAAGGCCCTCTGCCTGGTTCCCTGTAACTTGGCTTCTCGCAGCAAGGGAACTGCCAGAAGGCCCTCGGCACTGGACCTCAGTGTCTGGGCAGAACGATGGGGGTGGAGGCGCTCCTTCAGGTATACTGGACCGAGGCCGTTTAGGGCTTTAAAGGTCAGCACCAACACTTTGAACTGTGCTCGGAAACGTACTGGGAGCCAATGTAGATCTTTCAAGACCGGTGTTATGTGGTCTCGGCGGCCGCTCCCAGTCACCAGTCTAGCTGCCGCATTCTGGATTAGTTGTAGTTTCCGAATCACCTTCAAAGGTAGCCCCACGTAGTGCGCATTGCAGTAGTCCAAGCGAGACAGTCTGCAGGCAGGTAGGGTCTCAGCCTGCGTACCAGATGGAGCTGATAGACAGCTGCCCTGGACACAGAATTGACCTGTGCCTCCATGGACAGCTGTGAGTCCAAAATGACTCCCAGGCTGCGCACCTGGTCCTTCAGGGGCACAGTTACCCCATTCAGGACCAGGGAGTCCTCCACACCTGCCCACCTCCTGTCCCCCACAAACAGTACTTCTGTCTTGTCAGGATTGAACCTCAATCTGTTAGCCGCCATCCATCCTCCAACCGCCTCCAGGCACTCACACAGGACCTTCACTGGTTCTGATTTGAAAGAGAGATAGAGCTGGGTATCAAGGAGACAGGTGGTTGGTTTCACTCGTACAAGCAGCCTGTCCACATCCTCAGAGGTAACAGATTGGAATTGATCCCATGCAACTTGACTAGACAGGACTCTAGCACTCTCCTGCCCCAGCCCTGCTCCCATGGTGGAGTCTACCTCTTCCCGAATCTGAGCGACTTTATCTGCAAAAAACTTTGCAAAATCATTGCAGGAGATCTTGGGCCCCGATGGAGCAGGTGGTTCCACTAAATTGCGAACCACCTGAAAGGGTCTCCTGCTGCTGTTTTCTGCAGATGCAATAGAGGCGGTGAACAAAGTCTTCTTCACCGTCGTTATCGCCACTTGGTAGGCTCGATATTGAGCTCTAACCCGTGTCCGGTCAGCTTCAGAATGAGTTATCCGCCACCGGCGCTCTAGCCGTCTCAGCAATTGTTCCATTGCCCTCAGATCCGTGGAAAACCACGGGGCTGTCCGGGCTCCATGCAATCTCCCATAGCATAACTCTTCCACCTTTTTAAAAGGGTGGGGTTTCTACATGGCCAGTTGAGTATCAAGTAAATAATCCTATCAAAATACTCAGAAACATTAATTCCAGCCTGGCTTCAAGCCTGGTCATGACACTAAAACTGCCTTGGTCACCCTGATGGATGACATTTTTCAGGAGCAGATAACATTTATGGTGGGGGAGCACAGTGGGACTATGCTTGTTCTCAATCTCTTGGCGGGTATCCTGGAGTGTAACTAGGGATTGGGGGCACTGTGCTTCAGTGGGTCCACTCCTACCTTTAGGGTCATTTCCGGAAAGCAGTTGTGGGAGACTACTGTTCTGTGCCGTGGGAGTTGTCCTATGTTGTCCCGCAGGGCTCCATCTTGTCCCCCATGCTTGTTGTTGTTTAGTCGTTTAGTCGTGTCCGACTCTTCGTGACCCCATGGACCAGAGCACGCCAGGCACTCCTGTCTTCCACTGCCTCCCGCAGTTTGGTCAAACTCATGTTCGTAACTTCGAGAACACTGTCCAACCATCTCGTCCTCTGTCGTCCCCTTCTCCTAGTGCCCTCAATCTTTCCCAACATCAGGGTCTTTTCCAGGGAGTCTGGAAAGTCGAAAGGGAGTCGAAAGGAAAGTCCCCCATGCTAGTTAACATTTATATGAAGCCTCTGTGAACCGTAATCAGGAGATTTGAAGTGTCAGCAATGTACTGATGATATCTGGCTCTATCTCTGTGTTCCATCTGAATCAGGAGAGGCAGCTGAGATGTTAGACCAGTGCTTGGAGGCGGTGATGGCCAGGATGTGGGCCAATGAACTGAAGTTGGCTCCAGAAAAGGCAGGTGTTATGTGCCCCAAGTTCTCATATCTGGGAGGTGGGGAAGTGGCCTGTCCTGGATGGAGCAGGCCTGCAGCTTAGGGGTGCTCCTGGATTCAACACTGTCACTGGAGGCTCACATGCTAGGATTGCCTTTTTCCAGCTGTAGATGGTTCACCAGCCACAGCCCCTTCTGGACAGAAATGACTTGGTCCCTCTACTCCATGCTCTGATAACTTCCAGATTGGATTATTGCAATGGGCTCCATGTGGATCTGCCCTTGAAGAAACTTCAATTGGTTCAAAATGCAGTAGCCGCTTTGGCTGGAGCTCTAGTTAGGCCTCACCTAATCCCAGTTTAAAACCAGCTGCATTGGTTGCCAGTTTGTTTTCAGACCCAATTCAAGGTAGTCACTTTAGTGTTTAAAGTCCTAAAAAAACTCAGGGCCCAAATACCTGAAAGGCTGCTTCCTTCAAGACCGCCTTCCTTCCCTACAAATCCCCTTGGGTGTGAATATTGGCAGAGGGAGCCCTTTTGGCCCTTCCACCACCTTCAGAAACCTGGGATGGGATGGGGTGGCTCAGGAGAGGGCATTCTCTGTGGCAGCCCCAAAGTTTATTTTTAATCAGTCTTTTAATTAGTACCAAAAAGCTTTACTGGCTATAATATTGTTTAAATATTAGTGAAGTGCCATTTTCAGTGAAGGGGGGCTATCATGCTACAGCATTGTTGTTGTTGTTTAGTCGTTTAGTCGTGTCCGACTCTTTGTGACCCCATGGACCATAGCACGCCAGGCACTCCTGTCTTGCACTGCCTCCCGCAGTTTGGTCAAACTCATGTTCGTAGCTTCGAGAACACTGTCCAACCATCTTGTCCTCTGTCGTCCCCTTCTCCTAGTGCCCTCAATCTTTCCCAACATCAGGGTTTTTTTCCAAGGATTCTTCTCTTCTCATGAGGTGGCCAAAGTATTGGAGCCTCAGCTTCACGATCTGTCCTTCCAGGGAGCACTCAGGGCTGATTTCCTTAAGAATTGATAGGTTTGATCTTCTTGCAGTCCATGGGACTCTCAAGAGTCTCCTCCAGCACCATAATTCAAAAGCATCAATTCTTCGGCGATCAGCCTTCTTTATGCTATAGCTTCTTTATGCTATAAAGATCAGCCTTCTTTATGCTATAGCTTCTTTATGCTATAATGCTATAATGCTATAATGCATTATAGCTTCTTTATGCTATAATGCTATAATTTAAAATCTGCTTTAAAAAATAAACTGGCTGATCAGAAGGTCAGCGGTTCGAACTCCTGCAATGGGGTGAGCTCCTGTTGCTTGGTCCCAGCTCCTGCCAACCTAGCAGTTCGAAAGCACGTCAAAGTGTAAGTAGATAAATAGGTACCGCTCCAAGCGGGAAGGTAAATGGCGTTTCCGTGTGCTGCTCTGGTTTGCCAGAAGCGGCTTTGTCATGCTGGCCACATGACCTGGAAGCTATACGCCAGCTCCCTCGGCCAATAATGTGAGATGAGCGCGCAACCCCAGAGTCGGTCACGACTGGACCTAATGGTCAGGGGTCCCTTTACCTTTACCATTAATCATCTTGCTAAAATGGCAGTTACTGAAAAGGAGTTCCCCACCGTTTTTAAAAAACAGCTTTAAGGTACAGTATTATGACGATATGTTCTTTCATTTAAGCAGTATTTCATTAATACAGTTGGAATAACCATTTTAGAACTACTGTAATTAAAATATTGATTAAAAGAATATTGATACAGTAGCTCCCACTGTAAAGGTTGCAGTGAATGCGAGGTGAGTTTCAAACGTCTCCTTCAGTGAAGTGGACCTCCTCCTTCCACACCAACATGGGTAGGGGGATTTATCGATTCTGGGTTTTATTATGTATTTTGTGTTTTTATATTGTATTTTCATGTTGTGAACTGCCCTGAGATCTACAAATTCAATAGATAAAATGACATAAATTGATATGTCATGCCCACTGTTGTGGATGGAACACAGGGATATGCATACATAGCAAATGTACAATACTCCCAATAGTGTGGAAAGTCAGTTGTAATTCTACTTGCAGCTTATGATGGTAGAACTATTATTGGGTTCTACCCAACTATTGGGTTCTACCTAACTATTATTACCTGTCTACACATAGCCTAACTCTGTTCAAGTGTATAGAAATATATACTACAACTTCCCTCCCTCCCTCCCTCCCCCATGTTATTCCCCACTCTTACACTCTTAGTTTTTAAGTACTGGGGCTTGAAGCATGCTTTGATAATCTTTTAGTGATCATGGGAATACAGTGGTACCTTGCAAGACAAAAATAACTCGTTCCGCGGGTTCTTACGAAATTTTTTGTCTTGCGGAAACAAACAGCAGACGACAAAAAAAAGCAGCAAAAAAAAAATCCGGCTTGCGAGACGCGGCCATAGAAAGCTTCATCTTGCAAGGCAACAAAGAATCGAGTTTTTCGTTGCGCAAGGCATTCGTCTTGCGAGGTACCACTGTATATAATAGCCTTTAAAATGTGTGTAAAACAGGCATGGTGAAACTGTCACACTCCAGGTAGTGTTGCATTACGTTAGAATTGCATCAGAAACCCAAGCTAGTGTGGCCAGAAGTCAGGAGAGATGGGAGCTATAGTTCAACAACCTGTGGAGGACCACAAGATCCTATGAAAAACAGGTTTGATTGGTCAGCACAAGCATGCTTTCTTTACAACAGCTCTGTCCTTCCTGAGGAACCACTGGGTTTCAGAAGCTGCGTCAGCATCTTACAGGCACTACTAGGCAGTTTGCCACTCACAAACTGTCATTCAAATAGTGTAACCCACAACTTACATGGCTCAAAGACAAATGTATTTGGTTGGCAAACAGGTATAAAGGCACTTTACGCTAATAACTGGGTCATGTTTTGTACCGACATAAAATAAAGCCAGTTAGTGCACTGCTCCAATGATACGTTTGCTGTTCAACTCTATAATTCCTTCCTGCATTCAGGACTGAAGGTAATATACTTTGAAAACATGGTGGTTTAGTTTTTCCTTCAAGCAGCCTGCTTTTTCAGCTGCTGAACTATTCATGTCAATAACAGTAAAGGTCCTGGGTGCTGTTCACCTTGTGTTGAAATGTTGCCAGCTCCAAGGGAATTATCAAGGGAAAGATATGGCATGCGCTGCGAGTGTCGTGAGCAGAAAATAGAACCATAGAACCATAGAATTGATAGAATGTTTGCTCTCTTGCCACCTCTACTTCAGTACCCTGACCTGGCCCAGCCACTCCCCCTGTGCACTCCCAACCGCACCCATCTCTGAGGACCACTACTGCCACTGAGTCAGCATGGGCAGGAGCAAGGCTGATAGTGTGCTTATAGTTTCTGTTGTACTGTTTGGTTTCCATGATTACGCAGGCCTCAAGAGACAATCCTATAAAATATGCTTTTACTATGACAACTTATTAGTTAAAGTGAACTAGAAGAAAAAAAATGCACAATTTGGGGTGGTTTTCTGTGTGCAATTGGTTTATTTCAACAATACAAACAAGTGAAGGGTAAATTAACTTAAGGAAGTTCACATAAGGGATATTCCCTCTTACTGCCAACCAATTTTCCTTAACACCCACAAAGCTTCTTTGGAAAGTTGAGGAGGCCTTCCTGAACAATGTGGTTGGGGTGCAGGGGGATGCTGAGGGAAGAGGGACCCCCCCTAAAATGGGGTTCGACCTTAATATAACTGAAGGAAGTTTAAGGAAGCCAAGTTTCCCATTCCTTCCTCCTCCCCTCCAGCTGCCCCACCCCATTCTGCATTGTTCAGAAGGGCCCCCTCACCCTTTCTGGAAAGTGTTTTCAGTGGTTGCAGTTGGCTGTGGGAGGGAGGATGAGACAGCAAACTTTCCTTCCATAAACTTGCTTATGTTAAATATTTAGGTAGAGCTGTCAACTTCGGATTTCAAAATTTTTGTCTTGAAGCAGTAATGGGAAGATTATGGCTGAACATCTGGCAGAATCCTGATTTCTCCAGGGATAAGACAATTACAAAAATAAATAAAACTCCCATTAGCCTGTGCTGATAGAATGGCCAACAGTCAGGGATAATGGGAGTTGTAGTTAGAAAAGAACAGGTTGCCTAAGATGACTCAGTAGTGTTATGAGGGGAATATATTAAAGTTGAACATTATGAGAGACATTTAGGTATCCACCATGGCTTTCATATGTTTCATGGAAGGGAAAGGAAACTTATTCATGGACTTAGCTCTGACACAAATAAAGATCTGTTTCTTTATGGAGTATAATTCAAATGTGCCTGCCTTCCACTGATAACACTGGAGAATATAAAAGATGGGAAAGCAGAGGAAGAACAATAAAAAAGCCAAGTTTCCCAAAAGGCATTGCATATGCTGCTTCCCTAAACTCTTACTGGCATTCCAGAGGCCATAAGAAGGTGTTCAATGACATGTGCTTGTTCGCTTTGCCTGCCCACACTCCTAATGAGTACCCTTGGGCATCCAATCACCCTGCAATCTCCCTTTGTTCTTCCAAGGTCTTGTTCCTACCAAGCAAACTTGTTTGCATGAGGACTAAGAGCCCCAGTTACTATGGCATGCTCTGTCATGTCTGGTCCTCACGTGGCACATTAGCCCCACTGCATTTTCAACATTCCTGCTCAGTATGATTCATAAGTGCTTGTTTACCAGGATCAGCTGTTCTATGAAGATTTCAATGTTTCTTATTTGTCCTGATCCTACTTCCTCCACCATCGTGAAGTACCGGTTCATAACTACAGCAGTCTCTAATGGTCAGGGCAGGTAAGATACAAATTATGGAAGAGATATACACAGCTTCCAAGGCACCCCCGTCACATAAAAAGGTAAAGGTAAAGGGACCCCAGACCATTAGGTCCAGTCATGACCAACTCTGGGGTTGCGGCGCTCATCTCACGTTATTGGCTGAGGGAGCCGGCATACAGCTTCCAGGTCATGTGGACAGCATGACAAAGCCGCTTCTGGCGAAGCAGAGAAGCACATGGAAACGCCGTTTACCTTCCCGCTTGGAGTGGTACCTATTTATCTACTTGCACTTTGACGTGCTTTCGAACTGCTAGGTTGGCAGCAGCTGGGACCAAGCAACGGGAGCTCACCCCGTCGCAGGGATTCGAACTGCTGACCTTCTGATCGACAAGCCCTAGGCTCTGTGGTTTAACCCACAGCGCCACCCCGTCATATACGGTAGTACCTTCCACTTCTCAATCTCTTTCTCTTGCCTAGTTTTAACACATAGCAGATGAAATGGTAGACCAATATCTCAGAATGCATGTTTAGGCTTACTAGGCAGAATGATCTCTCTCTTTCACTGACACATATATTCCTTCAGACAGACAACTAGCATGTAATGGAGAAAGTTTAGAAAGAAACACCCTCACAGACACCTAGTGAAAAAAAGTGTGGGAAAAGGGATGAGGAGATAGATGGATATATATATAACACTGGAGATCCAAAGTTCCCATCTTTCTTTTTTTAAAAAAAAACCACCTGTACCCATGGGAGGGTATTTAATGTTGGGTTATTGGTATATGTCAGGTCTTGTCCATTAATTTGATAAGGGTGAAAGACGGTATTTTTAAAAGGAAGGTTAGATTGTTTTGTGTTATGTAACTATTTTACTTTAAACTAAATAAGGGGGAAAGTAGACACGCTGCTACAGAAGGAAACAACCCAGAGGACTGAATTGTAGGGAGAACCTTGTGGGAATCGATCTGGTAGAAGGTTTTCTGCCGATCAGCAGAATTCTGTTGTATATGGTAGATATTCTGAGGTCAGTGCCTTTACTGCACAGTCCGTGGTCTCTTGATCTGCCTCACTGAGATTGTTCCAGAGTTGTGAGTTGATGTCAGCCACATTTGCTCTTCTGATAGGGTGGAGGGGGGGGCAGGGGAAAGAGAAAAAGATGAATCATTTTGATGCTATGGTATACTAGCAGCCACACCCTGGGCGCTGCGCCAGAGGCCAAGTACAGTATGGTAGAGAGAACAGAGGAGAGCGTTCAGCAGAGAAAGCTGTATACTGAAGAACCCGACCATTAGTGAGAATGATCCCTGGCCTTTCCACCCTATATGCTGCCAGTTCCAGGTTTGGAGAGCCCTAGTGCAAATCCTGAGACAGAGAGGAAGGAGCAGGCAAATGAGCAAGTTGTCCATGGAAAGGACTCTAGGCAGCGGGCCTTAATGTAAGCCTCAACAGATGCCCATCATCACCAGTGAATACCCACATGCCCATTCTGGAGAAGAGTTCTAGTAAAGTTTTTGACATCTCAGTTGGTTCTGATAATCAGCAGTGGGGAACCTCCTGCCTAATTAGGCCTTCCAGGTCTCCTCATTTGGCCTGTCAGGGAGTTTTTGCTAAGCCACACTCACCTGCCCTATGCCTGATGTGGCAGAGCAAAGAGGAGGGTTTCAGGCACTACCAACCCTGCAAACAAACAAACAAACAAATTTATTATTTATACCCCACCCATCTGGCTGGGTCTCCCTAGCCACTCTGGGTGGTTTAAAGCCCCACACACAATGCTTTGCAAGCACTACTAATCAGCATGGGGGGGGGGATGGTTCACGTTATGTCATTGTGACAGCATATGATTGACAGGTGGGCAGCCATCTCTCTACTCTGAAAACTGGACTGTAGGAGATGGTGGAGATAAGGATTTGACCCGCCAGTCAGATCCAATTCCTTAACCTTTTAATAAAAGAACTTTTAAGGATTTGTTTTTTTCCTAATACGTCAACACATCCTCCTCCAGTTTCCTGCACCCTACATTTTCTTCTTTGACCAGGATTCTTTTCTTGCTTGAGCACTCATTTGTGTGAACCGAGCCATAGTGATTAATTCCCTAAAAGGAAGGTGATGTGGCTGAAACCAGCCTGGGAGCCACCCTGATTTACAAGTCTTGACCCCTAATCTGGGGGGACAGGCTCTGGTTTCTCACCAGTAAAGTTCAGTTCAGTTCACTTCTGGGTGGTTTTTTTGTTTTGTTTTTTACTAAATACAAATTAAATGACAGCAATAAGCCCCCCAAACAAAGAAGGGAATACACTCTGCATATGTTTGAAGCATCCTCTCTTTTGTTAGTACACCTAGTAATATTTTAGTGCAGATATTTCAGGGTTGAGTTCTGGCACTCGAGACGTGTTCTGAGGCTGAGACCACAGGCTTTAAATGTGAGCCCTGGCTCATATTTAAGATCTAAATCCACTTCGCTGTTGGGCTCCTGAAATACTTCCATGTGGAAACTGAGCCCAATCATTCCTGCTGTGATTGGCAGGGTCTTGTTTGCTCCTGTGTGCTGAATTCCTTGACAGAGCCAACATCCCCCTGGGCTGAAGAAAACCTGCCTAGGTTTGGTTTGAAATGTTTTGGCAGTGCGCCCAGTACTAAATCTACAATAGGTGAGTCACACCTGGACCTTGTGTATGTGAACCGAGTGTATTTGTGTCAAATTAATGTGTATGCATATCTATGACATGCGAGGGAGGCAAGGGGAGAGAGAGCGGCCCATGATTTTGTGCGTGTGATCTAACGAAACAAATAAGCTGATGGCCATGCCTCACATGGCTCAGTAGGGTGGAACAGGCTCAATTTGTGTTAGAGAAAGTTTAGCATTAGAGTACTTACGACTGCAGAAAGGAAACCTGGAAGATGTATGACCTTTCCTTCCTGTACTGTATTTTGCTATCTGGCAGACTTAGAGCTGATTTGCATGTTGCACTCCTACACCCAAAAGCAACTTTCCCAAAGGCACATAAAAATGTACAGATCAACATGTGTGTTGAGTCCTGGAGGTTCTCCTTTGGTGGACCATAAAATAGCAGAAAGCATGCTTTAAAAATTAAATAATAATAATAATAATAATAATAATAATAATAATAATAATAATATAATACTTTATTATTTATACCCCGCCCATCTGGCTGGGTTTCCCCAGCCACTCTGGGTGGCTTCCAACAGAAAAATAAAACACAGTGATCTATTAAACATTAAAAGCCTCCCTAAACAGGGCTGCCTTCAGATGTCTTCTAAAAGTCTGGTAGTTGTTTTTCTCTTTGACATCTGATGGGAGGGCGTTCCACAGGGCAGGCGCCACTACCGAGAAGGCCCTCCATCTAGTTCCCTGTAACTTGGCTTCTCGCAATGAAGGAACCGCCAGAAGGCCCTCGGTGCTGGACCTCAGTGTCCAGGCAGAACGATGGAGGTGGAGACGCTCCTTCAGGTATACTGGACCGAGGCCATTTAGGGCTTTAAAGGTCAGCACCAACACTGTGCTCGGAAACATACTGGGAGCCAATGTAGATCTTTCAAGACCGGTGTTATGTGGTCTCCACGGCCGCTCCCAGTAACCAGTATAGCTGCCGCATTCTGGATTAGTTGTAGTTTCCAAGTCACCTTCAAAGGTAGCCCCACGTAGAGTGCATTGCAGTAGTCCAAGCGAGAGATAACTAGAGCATGCACCACTCTGGCGAGACAGTCTGCAGGCAGGTAGGGTCTCAGCCTGCATACCAGATGGAGCTGATAAACAGCTGCCCTGGACACAGAATTGACCCGTGCCTCCATGGACAGCTGTGAGTCCAAAATGACTCCCAGGCTTCGGACCTGGTCCTTCAGGGGCACAGTTACCCCATTCAGGACCAGGGAGTCCTCCACACCTACCCGCCTCCTGTCCCCCACAAACAGTACTTCTGTCTTGTCAGGATTGAACCTCAATCTGTTGGCCACCATCCATCCTCCAACCGCCTCCAGGCACTCACACAGGACCTTCACTGCCTTCACTGGTTCTGATTTGAAAGAGAGGTAGAGCTGGGTATCATCCGCATACTGATGAACACCCAGCCCAAACCCCCTGATGATCTCTCCCAGCGGCTGCATGTAGATGTTAAAAAGCATGGGGGAGAGGACAGAACTCTGAGGCACCCCACAAGTGAGAGCCCAGGGGTCTGAACACTCATCCCCCACCACCACCTTCTGAACACGGCCCAGGAGGAAGGAGCGGAACCACTGTATAACAGTGCCCCCAGCTCCCAACCCCTCTAGACGGTCCAGAAGGATGTTATGGTCGATGGTGTCAAAAGCCACTGAGAGATCCAGCAGGACTAGGAAACAGCTCTCACCTTTGTCCCTAGCCCGCTGGATATCATCAACCAGTGCGACCAAGGCAGTTTCGGTCCCATGATGAGGCTTGAATCCTGACTTGAAGGGATCCAAATGGTCCGCTTCTTCCAGGCATAATGGGATTACATTTTTCATTATTGTAAGGCAGTGGTAGCCAACATGGTGCCCTCCAGATGGATTCCAATCAGCCCTAGCCAATATAGTCAGGTATCATGGGAGTTGTAGTCCACAACATCTGGAAGGCACCACAGGAGCAGCCCCTGTTACAGGTTACTTTATGTCTTACTAATTAGTGTGTGGATATTGCAATAGGTTTTATGGGTTAGGTCAGTTTCTGGGCAATATCTTATTGTATGGATCATGTTGTTTTTCTCCATGACCAGAGGGGTATTGGTCTGGCGTATCAAAGGATCAAAGACCTGCTACTATTTTTGTAGCAGTGTCCTTGCATGGTCCTTGTTGCCAGTGTCCTACAGCCACCCAATCAACATGAAAGGGGAGCTTTTTAGTCACTGAGATGTCTTCTCACCCTCTGTGCTGATTGGAGTCAATCAGAGTGAAAGGAGGTGAGTCAGCCACAGAGGATTGGCTCCTAGGTCTGCTCTGGAGAAAACACATAGGAAGAACAGTGAGCTGGAGTTGGTCTATATGCTCCAAAGCCAAGCATTTTGGAAAACTGAAAACAGAAGGTGCTTCAGTTTCTGTTCTGTTCTGTGGAATGGAACTTCAATGGAACACAGCAAGTCACTCTGAAAGGTGATGGAGCACTTCAAATAATCTCCCCATGTATGTATGTGTACATAAAATAGTAGATCTAGCTGAAAGACAGCACATGGGGATCTACATTGATCATTGCAATGCATCCCTAATTATTATTAGTGTATAATTATAAGATTATTGTAAAATGTTAGAAGGGTACTAACTGAAGCTGCGAGGGGGCATGGCTGTAAGAGGTGTAGATGTGATCTTCATGAAGGGACCCTGCACTTTTGAATTTGCCACTACGCTACTTTCCATGACACTCCAAATGTCCAAAAATGGTTTCCTGTGGCATGGAGAAAATTGCCTGGACTGTCTAGTCAACAGTCCCCTGCATATGAAAGGCTGCTCACTGCATGGCAATTTGAAGTAGTATCTATAATTATGTGGTGGCCTTAGCTATGTTTTACAGAGATTCTGCCACACTGACTTGGAAGGTCCCAATAACCCTCAGCTGCACTTGCCCTCCATATCCCCTCTAGATCAACATATAAAAAATCCACGTTACCATGGGGCACAGAGAGCAGGTTCACTGCCTAACAGTACAAACAGATAGTTCAGGACACAAGTGTGAGTCAACCCTTAGAGAAAGCAAAATTCCCTGGGATTATTAGCTGGCCTGACCTGGGAAAAATTCTGGCCCAGCCCAGTTCCTAAGATAGTCATGAACATGAGCAATAGCCATCAACCTAGTCATTCCAAGGGAAAAATTAAGTCCTTAGTATAAACAATTTTAATTTAAATTTCGAAGCTTTTCTGTAAAAATACTGCTACTTTGGGCTTACAGGTTTACAGTGCTTTCTTTATCAGCATCTTAGTACTATACCTAATCCAGAATCCTCTATAGGAGAAGCAGGCTGTTTATCCCGAAAGGTGCTATGCAAATGGTATCATGTTAAGGGGAAGCACCATGCAGTTACCTTGGACACATATATTTATGTACATAAACGATCATGCACACATACACAGCTATTGAATTCACATATGACAGTATTTCTCAAACTTTATGAAACTATGTTATTCTTCCAAACCTACCAGATTTTCTACGTCCACATTAATACCTACCCCCAAGAGCAAGCAAATCGAAACAGCGCTATTGGGTATATCTGTCCAGTTCCTGTACCACATGTCACTTTCCTTTCTATCAAGTCCAATGCAGCACAGCATTGTGCTTCATTCTTCCTCTTCTTCAGCACCTATATCTCCTTTGTGCAACTTCATCCTGCTGCCCTCTACATAACACCTTTCATGCTGCCACTTAAAGTGTCTGGGGATATTTGACGGGAAACACAGGGAAGATTCCACCACCTTAAAAAGAAACAACAACTTTTGAAGTGGAGATGTGTACACACTGACTCTAAATCAAGTATGTTTCCCAAAGCGGATCAAATATGAGCATCTATTTTGGAAATTACACAGAAGTGCAAAACCAGGCAGCTCAGTCTCCTAACCCCTCACCCTGACTGCAATACCACTTTCAGCAGTTCTAGTGGGATATTAACCCACAGTCTGCAGAATCCTGAACCTAGAATGTTTATGGCCATATAGCCAGCAAGCCATGCAAAACTGTTATTCTCCCCTTGTGGTGTCCCCTGCCATCTCATTTGAAACAAGCAAACAAAAACAGCAGCTGCCAAGAAACTTAAATGCATGTAAGGATGAACAAGGGAAATGAAATGAGGGGCATCCTGAACTCTATCTACAGTGGTACCTCTGTTGTTGTTGTTTAGTTGTTTAGTCGTGTCTGACTCTTCGTGACCCCATGGACCATAGCACGCCAGGCACTCCTGTCTTGCACTGCCTCCCGCAGTTTGGTCAAACTCATGTTCGTAGCTTCAAGAACATTGTCCAACCATCTACCTAAGTACCTCTACTTACGAATAACTCTATTTACAAATGTTTCTACTTACGAATGGAGCTCCATCCGCCATCTTGGATGTGCTTTAGATAGGATTTTTTCTACTTATGAATTTTTAGATAGGGTTGCTTCTACTTATGAATTTTTTCTCCCAATGCATTCCTATGGGATTTGACTTACAAAATTTTTCGACTCACGAATGTGCGTTCAGAACGCATTAAATTCATAAGTAGAGGTACCACTGTACTAGGAAATATCTGAACCAGTCCCAAACAGTAAAGGAAGGAAAGAACAAACTCAAATAAGCAATTTTTATATTTCTCAGATGTCATACAGATGAATATTTAGCTTCACCTGTGTTACATCATCTAAAAAGTTTGACTCAATTTTGACACTCTTTTTGGCCCACTGAGGGTGTAAATCAGCCAATACAGTGGCCTCTTAGTTATTAGACTACAACTTCCATCATCCCTGATCTGTGCCAGGCTAATAAGAGTTGTAGTCTGAAACTTCTGAAGGATACCATGTTGAGGAAGCCTGGTGTAAAATAAACAGTCTGTGGGGATTATAACAGGCAGGCGAGACATTCTCATGTCAGCCTCTTCCTGTATGAAGAGCCAACGAGAACCATGGAAATATATGGGCTATGAAGAGGTAAGTGGAGGGCAAAGCAGGTAGGATGCTCTGCCAGTCCTCTGTAAATTAAATCCCCACCACAACCCAAAATGCTTGGAGGATTTCCCAGTTATTTGCTTATGCTGACAACACTGCCCACCTGCCATGCTTGCTGAACAAGTCTTGTTGGAACTTGTAATGATTTCCTGTCTGCCTGTTAAACATCAGCTTGCTTGACCTGAGATCACCTGGACAGTTAGTTACTAGATTGCCCCCAAATGTGAGCTCATGTCAGTGCTTGGAGACAGAATAATTTGCAGCTGATGTACCTGTTCACCTGCAGGATTTGCTTCCTGCTTCCAGAACTACCACACAGCACCCTCTGTTGGCCCAGAGCACAAAACAGCCTACAGGAAGCACTGCCTTATTTGAGGTGAAGGACACCACTGGCCAAGTCAGAGTAGTAGATCTCCTACTCTGGCTTGTGCACAGAGCATTCGTGGAGAGGGGACAGACTATCCTCTGCATGAGCATCATCAACTTGTTCTCTTAGTCATGTCAAAAAGAAGCCTGCCTCCTTGCCACTAGGAGCAGCTAGACTGGCTCAACTGGTCCTACCAAGGCTGGCATCCAATTCTATTATTCATCGAGAGTCTGTCTCTTGCTCTCATCCAGGGCTGGCCATGTTCCATGCTCCCGGCAGACAGAGCAGAAATTACATCTTCCTTGCTGTTAATAATTATTCAGAAAGAGTTAGGATAGTAAATAAAGCCAAATCGTCTACCTAGTATATATACCATTGGTGCACAGTTGCACCTTGAAAACTGAGTGATACAAAATTGGCAAAGGTGATGCCTTTTTATTGGGCTAGCTTCTGTTTGTGCAAGAGATTACAAGTTTCCAAAACTCAGAGGCTGTTTAAGCAGCGAATGCTCCTGTACACAGTCCTGGAACATGACCCCTTAGGAATCAATTATTTCAGTGACAGAGTGCTATTGCTAATGGGTATCCAAGCGTCAGCTGGGCCTGATAACTACGGACTGCAGTCAATTGACTGACCGCAGCACACCAAAGGATTGTTAATTTCCCTGGCATCTCCAAGATGTGTTCGGGGAGACCCCTGATTGAGACCCTGGGAAGCCACAGCTTGTCAGAGCCAGATAGACCAATGGTCTGACTCAGTATAAGGCAACTTCCTACAAGCTGTTTGCATCCCAAAGGTAATGGGTTCAGTTTTCCAGCTAGGGTTGGGAAGAAGCCATTTCTGAAATCCTGGAGAGCCATGGCTAGTGTTCCTAATACTGCTGTTGGGAGCAGGAAGATGGGCACATAGTGTACAAGATGTCTCTCTCTTTTTTTTTAATGGCAAAGGCAGCCAGCTATTAGTAAGAGGACAGAGTAGGCCTCACACAATGGTGCAATTACATTCTTGGGAAAAGCTGGGGAAGATATATTTCCAAAGTGTGAAATTCAAAGGTGATAAAAGTTAAACTATGCACATTGGAAACACTAACTTCATTTTCGTTGTTTTTATTAATTTGTTAAGAGGATTTGTAACCTAGTACTTCAAGCCACTCGCTCTCTCCAAGGGGCTAATAAGGTAAAGAAAAAACAATAAAAACCCAAACAACAAATTCATGCAAGTATAAAACAGCATAAAATAGCAGCAGTAGTAGAAAGTTATAGCCAGATAAAATAATGCATAAAATGAAAATATCTAAAATGCCTGGAAAAATAATGAGAGTTTTTGCCTGGCACTGAAAATACATCAGAGTTAGCCATCCTATGGAGTGTATTCCAAAATTACGCATAGCTGCCAAGTTTTCGCTTTTCTCGCGAGGAAGCCTATTCAGCATAAGGGAAAATCCCTGTAAAAAAGGGATAACTTGGCAGCTATGAAATTACGGTGCCGACTTCATTTAGTAAAGTAGGGAAAAGGCACCAATGAAATGAGGGGAAAAAAGCTGGTATCCAAAATAATGCAACTTGTATTTACAAAAAGATGTTACAGCTTTTAGCCTCAGCTCTTTGTTTTTTTTAAAAAATGTATTTATTAAAGATTTTCAAACAACAAAAACATACAAAAAATACAAAACACAAAAAGAAAATACAAAACACAAAAAATACAAAATACAAAAAATACAAAAAGTATAAAAACAAAAATTCTAACTTATAACCCTTATTTCTAATCTATTGGCTTCCTCATTCTTCCTCCTTCTGCGATTCTTTACATATCATCTGTAGTAAACTCTAAATCTTATATAATTTCTAATTATTAGTTTAAAAAGGTAAAGGACCCCTGACCATTAGGTCCAGTTGTGACCGACTCTGGGGTTGCGCACTCATCTCGCATTATTGGCCGAGGGAGCCGGCGTATAGCTTCCAGGTCATGTGGCCAGCATGACAAAGCCGCTTCTGGCGAACCAGAGCAGCACATGGAAATGCCGTTTACCTTCCCGCTGTAGCGGATCCTATTTATCTACTTGCATTTTGACGTGCTTTCAAACTGCTAGGTTGGCAGGAGCTGGGACCGAGCAATGGGAGCTCACCCCGTCACAGGGATTCGAACCGCCGACCTTCTGATCAGCAAGCCCTAGGCTCAGTTGTTTAACCACAGCGCCACCTGGGTCCCCCAATTATTAGTTTAATATTGCCTTATTTCTCTATCTTTTACATCTTATCCTTTTATATTCTATCTATATCTTACTTCTTAATTAAATTATCATTAACTTCTAACAATACCTATTTCACACCATTGTATTAACTACAGCCTCTATTTTATCTCCCTCACTTCCACTAATTCTAGTCAATTATATGCTTATTCTTTAAATAAAATTTAAATTGCTTCCAATCTTCTTCCACTGCTGCTTCACTCCGATCCCGGAGTCTCCCGGTCAACTCAGACAGTTCAATGAATTCTATCAGCTTCTTCTGCCATTCGTCCACTGTTGGTAATTCTTCATTCTTCCAATTCTTTGCAAGTAGAATTCCCGCGGCTGTTGTGGCATACAGAAAGAAAGTAACATCCTTCCTAGGTATTTCATCCCCCGTTATCCCCAGTAAGAAGGCCTCTGGTTTTTTAGGAAAGGTGTTTTTCAACACTTTTTTCAGCTCATTATAAATCTTTTCCCAGAAGTCTCTCACTTGGGGACACGTCCACCACATGTGGAAGAAGGTTCCTTCTTGCTTCTTACATTTCCAACATTTATTATCTTGTTTATGATAAATCTTTGCTAGCTTTACCGGAGTCAGGTACCATCTATACATCATTTTCATCAAATTTTGTTTTAACACCGTACATGTGGTAAATCTCATATTATGCTTCCAAAGCCTTTCCCAATCTTCCACCATGATGTTATATCCTACGTCATTCGCCCATTTAATCATCACACATTTTGTTTGCTCATCTTTTGTATGCCATTCTAATAATAAATTATACATTTCTGATAAATTCTTACTTTTTGAATCTAACAATTCTGTTTCCAATTTAGACTTTTTCATTTGAAAACCAACTTTTTATCCATTTTATACATTTCATTGATTTGATGATATTGTAACCAATCATTTACTCTACTCTTCAACACCTCATAAGGTTTTAACTTCATTTGATCACCTTGCTCCATTAAAATATCACTGTATTTCAACCATTTTGTTGACATATTCAATCTTTTCTGCGTCTTAGCTTCTGCCGGTGAAATCCACCTGGGTGTTTTGGGTTCTAGCAAATCTTTATACCTATTCCATATGTTATACAAGGATTTTCTAATAATATGACTTTTAAAGCCTTTATGGACCTTAACTTTATCATACCATAAATATGCATGCCAACCAAACGCATTATCGTGTCCTTCCAAGTCAAGTATATCATCATTATCTAATACAAACCATTCTCTTAACCAGCAAAAGGCTGCTGCTTCGAAATACAACTTCAGATCTGGCTTCGGATGCTGACTCTGCCTCCAGGCAAGTATACCTCAGAAACCCCTTTGGTTGGCTGGCCTCCCACTCCACTGAACTCTGCATGTTGCTGCTCAGAGAAGAGACTACGACAGGAGTGCAATAAGCGGTGGGGTGTGTGTGTACAGAATTTCAGCATTGCATGGGGTGCCACTGAAATTTGAGAGCCCAAAGTCTGCCACTGCTCCCCCTCCTATGCTAGTCCCACTGTGGACTCTGTCACCTTCCCATATGGTGACATTTGGCCTGACTATTGATAACCAGCCTAGGCTGATTGACATGCCAATTGTGGGGCAGGACCAGTGACAAAAGAAATGTATTTTTTCCCCTTGCACAGCAGACTGGTTTCTAGATACACACATTCTCTTTATCTTCCATTCAGCCAGGCAAAAACACCCAAGGAGGGTACAAAGCAGGGCCAGTGAGGGGTGTGGCCTGGAGAGTTTCAAGGGCCAGATAGAGAGGCTGTAGGGCCACATTTGGTCTACGAGCCTGAGGTCTCCACCTCGACACAGGCCCTTGAAGTTGGCAGCCATACAGGCCATACATTAAATTGCAGAGGGTGGATCCAAGCAACCTATTAACAGAAATTTCTTTTTGTGCTGAGAAGCAAATCATTTGTGTGGATTAGCAATTGGACAGTTTGCTATCGCAAGCCACAATGAAGTGGTGATTTACAGAAATGACTCAAGCGATCATCATTCTTCTCTCCTGGCTTAATTTGCATAGTTAGAGACTACTGAGTGGAATGCTCTTGCATCAGATGCACTCATTGCAGCACTATTTATTTAATAAAATTTTTACATCACTTGATTGTAAAAACCTCAAAGCAGTTGACAAAAGATAAAACAGTGAAATCAAGAAAAAAGTACAACCCTACTTTAAAACATACAAAAGTTAAAATACTAAAACAGGTTAAAATTACCTCAACTTTCTAAGCGTCTGGGTAGGCTTATCTAAACAGGAATTTTTTAGCAGGTGCCAAAAAGAGTACAGTGAAGGAGCCTGTTTGATCTCAATAGGCAGGGAGTTCCAAAGTATGGGTGCTGCCACACTAAACAACTGAGTTCTTACAAATTCAGAATGGGTGTTATGTGCCACTTGTAGTAATGTCAATTCTGTTTATTGAAGCCATCGAGTGGGGACATGCATGGTAAGGTGATCTCATAGTCTCACTTATGCACAACCTTCCCCCTCAAACATTAATAAATTGCATAATTAATCTTGAGTAACGACCATCCCCTCGACCACATGGGTGGCACTGTGGTCTAAACCATAGAGCTTAGGGCTTGCAGATCAGAAGGTCGGTGGTTTGAATCTCTGCGACGGGGTGAGCTCCCGTTGCTCGGTCCCTGCTCCTGCCAACCTAGCAGTTCGAAAGCATGTCAAAGTGCAAGTAGATAAATAGGAAGGTAAATTGCGTTTCCGTGTGCTGCTCTGGTTTGCTCGAAGCAGCTTTCTCATGCTGGCCACACGACCCGGAAGCTGTACGCCGGCTCCCTCGGCTAGTAAAGCGAGATGAGCGCCGCAACCCCAGAGTCATCTACGACTGGACCTAACGGTCAGGGGTCCCTTTACCTTACCACCCCCTTCCCTGTAGTTGCAATCAATAAAAAGGTCCCAATTACCATCTAACTTATAAATCTGACCTTCATGAGCGGGAAAATTGCTTTCTTTTACTAATTAAATCTGTTATTTATTGTAAAAGAAAGTGAATCATCATACAGGATAACTCATTTTTTTAATGTGATTCTGGCTATGTGCCCCTTGCCTTGCACATATTGGTGGGGCTGAGAGGCTGTTACTTCATAATTAATATGTTAAGAGGATCCTATTATACACTGTTGCTTTTATTACCATTGCATTACATTGTGCTCTTCTGACATGCCTTATGGATTTGGGCCCCACCCCAGAGATGTTGCACTGTTGAACTTCATCACCTCTTGGCAATTCTCCCAGCTCCAACCTGTTAGGTTAGATCAAGTGACTCTGGGTTGGCCTTAATTAAATGCCAATATTTTGAGTAGATGTGTATGGTGTCAGCATCTGCCCATGTGACAACAGAGCTGCGTGTGGGAGCAGGTTTGCAGGAGCCCAAGTGGATAGACCTGAATGTGCTGCCTCTGTGTGTATGTTGAGCAAGTGGCTGTGGACAAGCACTGTTGACATGCGATGTGTGGGATGGTTTGTTATGAAATGCAGGATTGTTACTGGAGCCCCTCTGCCATGGTGTCGCCACCAGCTAGCTTCAAAGCGTTTCATCTTATTTAGCTTTCCAGTCCAAACTAGAGATACTACATCTTGCAGGACCTTGGTTATTTAAAGGGATAGCTAAACATTCAACATCTTCTCCATGAATTGGAAAGAAAGGAACATAAAAAATAAAATGTAATGGAACAAAGGTGTTTTGCAAAGGGAGGAAAGAAGAGCGGTAAGAATAATTAAGTATTTTTGTACAATTTTAACTGTAAAGCAGGAAATTAAATTTAAAAATAGAGCTAAGTGTCTAAGAAGCAACTATTATATTTGAGACAGATTTAGGAATAAACTACAAGATTGGGTTGGATCTTTTATGGACAAAGTTAGTTCTTTAAATCCCACTGATTGGATAGGAACTACCAGTAAGTCATGATTAATTTCCCCCCACTGATCCAGTGGGATCTAAGTTTAACTAACTCACAGCACAATCCTAACGATGTCTACTCAGAAATCAGACCATCATAATTCAGTAGGGCTTACCCCTAGATTGGCTCTATTCCTCAGTCACCTATCTATCTTATACATACATATCTCTGCATGCTTATTTCCTTAGTTAATGAAAAGCAGCCTCAAGAGGCTAAGATATTGAGGACTAGTGGACAGATGGGGCACTTGAACTCCCCCCCCCCGTTCATCTTTTTATGATTGAAATAAATATCCCCCAAGCTGCCTTTACCACCACTTCTCTACTCAATAGGTCTACTTCCCAAGACTGTTGTTGTTGTTTAGTCATTTAGTCGTGTCCGACTCTTCGTGACCCCATGGACCAGAGCACACCAGGCACTCCTGTCTTCCACGGCCTCCTGCAGTTTGGTCAGACTCATTTTGGTGGCTTCGAGAACACTGTCCAACCATCTCATCCTCTGTTGTCCCTTTCTCCTTGTGCCCTCAATCTTTCCCAACATCAGGGTCTTTTCCAGGGAGTCTTCTCTTCTCATGAGGTGGCCAAAGCATTGGAGCCTCAACTTCAGGATCCGTCCTTCCAGTGAGCACTCAGGTCTGATTTCCTTCAGAATGGATAGGTTTGATCTTCTTGCAGTCCATGGGACTCTCAAGAGTCTTCTCCAGCACCATAGTTCAAAAGCATCAATTCTTCAGCGATCGGCCTTCTTTATGGTCCAGCTCTCACTTCCATACATCACTACTGGGAAAACCATAGCTTTAACTATACGGACCTTTGTCGGCAAGATGATGTCTCTGCTTTTTAAGATGCTGTCTAGGTTTGTCATTGCTTTTCTCCCAAGAAGCAGATGTCTTTTAATTTCATGACTGCTGTCACCATCTGCAGTGATCATGGAACCCAAGAAAGTAAAATCTCTCACTGCCTCCATTTCTTCCCCTTCTATTTGCCAGGAGGTGATGAGACCAGTGGCCATGATCTTGGTTTTTTTGATGTTGAGCTTCAGACCATATTTTGCGCTTTCCTCTTTCACCCTCATTAAAAGGTTCTTTAATTCCTCCTCACTTTCTGCCATCAAGGTTGTGTCATCAGTATATCTGAGGTTGTTGATATTTCTTCCGGCAATCTTAATTCCGCCTTGAGATTCATCCAGTCCAGCCTTTCGCATGATGAATTCTGCATATAAGTTAAATAAGCAGGGAGACAATATACAGCCTTGTCATACTCCTTTCCCATTTTGAACCAATCAGTTATTCCATGTCCAGTTCTAACTGTAGCTTCTTGTTCCACATAGAGATTTCTCAGGAGACAGATGAGATGATCAGGCACTCCCATTTCTTTAAGAACTTGCCATAGTTTGCCCAAGGCAGCTTTTCATTTAATTCCATTACTTCATTACACTTTTGTATGTATGGTATGGTTTGCCATTTAGGGACTGTCTTAATTAGGAAGCTGAACATGAGTCAACAGTGTGATGCTATGACACAAAAAGTGTGTTGTAGTGGACAAGAATGTTTAACTTGGACCCAAAAGGCTTAGGGCAAAATCTCTCCTCAGCAATTAACAGTGCAGTGGGAGACGGGTGAGGAAGGGCCAGTAGAACGAAGGGCCAAACTAAGTTTGTCTAACTAATGTACATAAGGAGAGTCAACATATTTCTTTAGAGAAAGCAGACTTGGGGGATTGGGATAACCATGCAAAGGAAAGGGGGCCAAACAGAGCCCCCCCCCATGCTGTTTTCTATCCAAAAAAAGCACCACCATCCCCAAGCTATTTGCACCTGATGGTGCTATTTGCAGCAAACAGCACCATTTGGGGGCAAGTGGCTATGCTGGCGGTGATTTTTCTAGAAGGAAAACAGCACAGGGGAAATGGTAAGACCTTTGTTTTAGATCTTAACCTGGAAAACCTGCACACAGCTGAATCTTCACATTCCTTGTAAGGACATGGCCCACTTTAGTTTAACCCTGCCAGCCAGTCAGATGGGCAGGGCCAGCTCTCAATAAAGGGTCTCTGCAAACCAAACTGCAATACCTTGCTAATGATGCCCCTCTGGCCAGCCCCCTTACTTCAAAGCCTTAATAGAGAATTGTACAGGGGGACTAGGGGGACGGTCAGGGATTCAATTACTTTGGAGGCAAAATTACAGGTTCCCAGCAATGGTGGGCCCTGGGTTACCTGTCTTGTGCTCAGGTGCAAGACAATTAAAGGTTTACTTCCTGCTGGGTCATATTGTAGCCCTGTGGTTAGGCTTTTGCCGAGACCTAGCAAACCCCATTAGGAAGGCCATAGGCCAGGGAAGCAGTTCTTCTTCAACAATCCCTGCTGGGCTACAGGCATACCAGCCCTGCCCTACTACTGGGGATGACCAGAAAGGGGGAGGCGGTTCAGGCTGCACCACAAAAGGCTCCTACAGGGATGGTATCAGGCTGGACAATGAAGGCAGCAGGTAGTAATGGCTGCCTGTAGGGCCCTCATATTTCAAAGGCACAGATGGCTCCACCAAATTCTTGGTATTTGATGCTCTCTATTTCTCATACACCTAAGCATAGCCTGCCTGGTGGGAGAGAAATATTACCTGTACAATGCTACAAATATTAGTTAACAGTATAATAATATCAACAGGATGAACTAATTCATAACAATTCTTAGACCCTAGTTCCATACTCACAATGTGTATTACAATAATCAAATCAGTGGCCATCTATAAACATGCACTGAAAAAGTGCAACCTCTAAGCTTCTGCCAATATACTACAGTCTTTTTCAACCTGGTGACCTCCAGATGTTTTGGACTACATCAGCCATCAGGCCCAGGCAGCACCGTAATCCAAAACATCTGGAAGGCAGCAAGTTGGCAAGTGCTGGCATACTAGATTGTCGTTTCTTACACGCAGCATAGCAAGATACCAATTCCTATATGTTCCTTTTCACTAATAAATTTGTATCTTAATATGTGTGTATGGGGCAACTGAATGATAAGGGAGTGGTACAGACAAGGCATATTGTGGGTCTGCAGGGTTTGCATACAATGAAGACTCAAGAAGCACAATCAGTGCAATTCAGTGGGGAGAGTTGTTATTTTTTTGAAACCATCTCTCTGGTGTGTTATTGCAGCAGGACATGAAAAAAGCAAATACTGTATTAAAAATGGCATTTCATTTGAACAAGAAGATCCTTTTGACTATTAAGCTGTATGTTGACACATTGTTTCCTTCAAAATCTCAAAATGCACCCTTTTCAGCCATACTGTCTGCTGCTTCATTCTGCCTGCCCCAACAGAAGCCCATAACCCCTCGCTTCTCTCTTAATTCCAAGTACTGGAGGTGGAAGGTGATGTGTTTGCAGCTTAGAAGGAAAAGCTATTTAGTTAAGGATGCTGCCCTAGTACAGGATTTCCCAAATGTGGGTCTCCAGCTGTTTTTGGACTACAATTCCCATCACCCAGACCATTGGTCCAGGGAGTTGTACTCCAAAATCAGCTGGAGACCCAAGTTTGGGAATCCCTGCCTAATCTATGGGTCAGTTGATGGGGCCTGGTAGGCCACAAGAGTATGGACATAGAGCTGGATAACAGGTCCTTTTGTATCCACTCTGCCAACTTCAAAGCTGGTCATCTACAAGAGGAGGGGGAGAGGACTACTGCACTCATGTCCTGTTTGTGGGGTTCTCATAGGCATTTGATTGTACTGTAAGGAACAAAAGGCTGGACTACGTGTGTCTGATCTAGTAGGGGCCTACTTATGTTCATCCATTCCCCATCTATCCATGAAATCCACTTTTCATTTCTGTCTAATTGAAATCCTTTTCCTACCTCCCATCCCACTGAGCTTTGAAGGGAGTCATTAAGGAGGAGCTGGTTGATTAGTATGGTGTGTACAGGGAGCATATTCAGCTCACAAGAAACTGGGCTTTTATAACTAGTAATAACAGGCTGCTGGAGGGTGTTATTTTGGTCATCCCACCCATTTCCCTCTGTTTTCCAGAAAGGTGGCACATTCTGCTTCTCATTGGGCAACAGCCTTATTGCAGCCTTATTGCAGCTTCTGTACCTTCTGTAGTTTCTTTTGCATGCCATGCAGAGGGCAACAAGGAACAATGTAAGGTACATGCTCCAGAGGGAAGTAAGAGGCAGAAGGAGTCGTCAGCCTGGGAAGGTAGCCCATCTAGGAGAAGGAAGACCCCTTCTGCCTTGCGGAATATCTTTGGGAGAAGAAAAGGCTACGGAGTAAGCCTTTCACAAACCCGGAGTGGAGTCCCTAAGATGGTTCCAGCAACTCCTGCAGCCAGGTTGGTGGCAAACATATTGCTCTGCTTTCCTTTGGACCACACCAGTGAGGCCAAGGGGGGTGGGTCTTGTCATCTGGGCAGCGCAGCACCTCCATGCACTGCCCAGACTTGCGCCCCAGAGAGATAATTTTGGTGCTGCTATTGCAATGGTTTGACTTCACCCCCGGAAGCACACTCCATGGTCTCTCAAGACAGACAGATGCCAACTACTAATATAGTAAGTTAATTTAGTCATGACTGCGTTGTCCCATATTTTATTATACAGTACATTAACCGCTGGGGCTGCATCCATGCTCATGTATAAAATTCTAGAAGCTGCTAGCAGATAGGAAACAATTGTTTGTTTTGTTTTGTTAGCGCAGACTTGGTACTAACAGGCACTGACAGGAACTACACATGTACCTGAGTATTAGGCAAGGCTTTTGCCAACTGGATTATAAAGAAACTGTATTTGTTGCTGTAACCTGAGAATACTTCTCACAAACAAAGGTGACTACATCACTGCAGAGCACAAGTAGGAGCTTACGGTATATCACTGCTTCTCCATACCAAGAAAAGCAAGCAAAACCCCAAACCTCTGCACATAGAGAGATAGATGTCAGAGAGAAGTATTCCAGTCCAGCCTTGTCCCTGACATACCAGTTTTCTATATGCGAGGAATTTCTGTAGAAGAGCATTCCATCATGTCAGCCTCCCCCTGTGGTGATACAGCCAAGAAACTGCTGCTTATGACAACCATTTCCTTCTGTGATCCAACCCAGGAAGTGTGTGTTTCTTCCTCCTCAAACCTTCAGTTTATAGCATTCTTGGCCAGAGGTGGGAAGCCTGTGGCCTTTCAGATGTTGTTGAACTCCCAGCTCCCATCAGTTCTGTCTAGTATGGGTTGGGGATGATAGGAACTGTAGTCCAGCAACATCTGGCATGACAGAGAGCCAGTGTGGTGTAGTGGTTAAGAGCAGTCGACTCGTAATCAGGGGAAGCGGGTTTGTGTCTCCGCTCCTCCACATGCAGCTGCTGGGTGACCTTAGGCTAGTCACACTTCTTTGAAGTCTCTCAGCCCCACTCACCTCACAGAGTGTTTGTTGTTGGGGAGGAAGGGAAAGGTGAATGTTAGCCACTTTTGAGACTCCTTTGGGTAGTGATAAAGCAGGTTATCAAATCCAAGCTCTTCTTCCCCATCCCTGGATCTAGGCTTTGTATGACTAGGTCAAGAAAATGAAAATGTTGGAGTCAATTAATATATACCATGAACTTGGATGAATGGCAGATAAATTATAGGCACAAACACATCTCACTTATTAATTTATTTATAGTCAACTCCCGCCAGCACGCACAGTGCCTCGGAACACAACCCCCGTGCAAATAAGGAGTTGCCTGTATACCATTTATATCCTGTACTTCAACGTAACTTTGAAACAATAGTAACAAAAGAAATAAAAAGTACAATTTAGTACTAATAATAAAGCATGGGAAATAGTACAGCAAATTTAAATAACAAAATAAAGCAGCAAAAGCCTGTTCAAAACAGACAATAAAATTAAAGTGATCTAAAATACAATCTCTGTGGACAGATCGATTGACAGGGAAAAGTTGATCCCTCCAGTAGATTTTGGGGGCAAATTTCTGTCATGAAAATGGATTAATGGCTCACCTTTCTGTCGGTGGCAGGATGACCTGACAAGACCCCCATTAAATTTAGAGACACACCCACACTGCAAAGTCACATGTGGCAATATAACAGAACGCACTGGATTAGAGCAATGACTGAACCACTAAAAAGTGGCTTATAAACAGACAGAGAGAAAGCTGAGGTAGAGGGGTTAATGAGCCAGGAAAAAGTAGCCACAGGGCGAGACACTCAGTGGCATGTCCTGAAGGTCAGAGCAGAGGAGGAGGAAGAGAATATCTCTTTGCCCCACACCTCCCACCAAGTGAGTCACACATAGCTGTACGCATTAGGGCTTTGCTGATTATTTTGGCTTTTTTGGCCCAGAGCAAGAAGCTCTCGATTCAGATCAAGTATATCCAGCCGTCAAGCCCCACCATGGGACACCAAATTTTAAACATACTTCTCCTGCTATGGTTTGCCAAGGTGCCACATTGCAAGATTTGGCACTATGACCTATAGCTTACAAAGTGACAGTCCCCCACTCAGAGCAATGCAGGACAGGTGCAGAAGGGATCGAGAGAAGAATAATTGGCCTAGGTAGTTAAGCTAGTTTGAAAAAGGCAAGATGGCAACCCAGGTGGTAGGTTCTTTTGGCAAAGCCGCTAAACAGACAGGTGGGTGCAGTGGTAGATTGCTTTTGATCTTCTGGGGATAATTTGCTTTCCCCCAAAAGATCAATCTTCTGCCCTAATTACAATGTCTTATACTCATCCCTCCCCCAATGCACACACATAGTGCTCTGATCAAATTTTGAGTCCCTTGCAGATGCATTAAAGCAATAAGTCAGTGCTGGATTTAGGGTGGTGCTGGCAGTCCTGTCCCCCCCCCCCCGGGTGCCAAGCTGAGGGGGTGCATCATCACCATCACCCTATACTGTATTTATATGGGTACCTACTGAGGAGATCCATTAAAAAGCAACTGTACCAGAAAGGAATGATTGTGAAAATAAGAAATACTTAGGGAAGGGGTGCCAAATTTTGTCCTCACTTAGGGTGCCATATTACCAAAGTCCACAACGAACAGTTTCTTATCTCTACACTGTATTAAGATTCCATAAGAGCTGGAAATTCACAGGTCCTGAAAGGTAACAGAGCAAATTTAATTCACAAACTTATATGTGTGTCTCCTGCCTCTTACCTGCGGTATGTATAATCCACTCCATGTCTGAATGGCCGTTTTTCACATTCAACTGATTGGCATTTAAAGACTTAAGTTTACAATTAAGGTAAAGATTAAGGGACCCCTGACCATTAGGTCCAGTCACGGACGACTCTGGGGTTGCGGTGCTCATCTCGCTTTATTGGCTGAGGGAGCCGGCGTACAGCTTCCGGGTCATGTGGCCAGCATGACTAAGCTGCTTCTGGCAAACTAGACTAGAGCACCACACGGAAACGCTGTTTACCTTCCCAACGGAGTGGTACCTATTTATCTACTTGCACTTTGATGTGCTTTCGAACTGCTAGGTGGGCAGGAGCTGGGACCGAACAACTGGAGCTCACCCCATTGCAGGGTTTTGTCTCATGTTTACAATTAGTATGTATTAATTAATATGAATATATTGATGGCTCTGCTTTTTTCTCCTGTTCTGCTATCATATTTTTTGGGTTATTAGGATTATTTTTATTAGTCTTTGATTGTCCTTTTTCCCTTTTGGTTTTGTACTATACATTGTGAGCTGCCTTGAGGACTTCATATGGAATGGCAGGGTAGACCAGTTTTACAGCACCCAGTGCTCATTCACCAAGCAGTCTGAAATCCTCCAGCCCAGCCATCCAGCGGCTACCTAGGTGTAAAACGTACGACTTGTGCACCAGGCAGGCAGGCAGGCAGGGGCATCATAGGCTGAACAGGAACATGATGACAAGGAGAGGGGTGAGCTGGAGGGCAGCCTTCCTGTGCTTCTTCAGCCTCCAGCCAAAAATAAACCCCGCTTGCTCTCCCAGTCTCCCTGGGTGGTGTCTGTTTATTTTCTGTAAGTGATCCTACAAGGAACAGAACTGCTGCCAAGGCTTCGTGGTGGAAGAAGGGTAAGCTATACTGAGGTCATTGTCCGCACAATACGTTTTCCAACAATAGGAAAACGCTTTGTTCCAGAGAGAACAACGCCTGACCCAAGGTTAGGGCTGTCGAAACCATTGCAAAGCCAACATGATGTGGATATGTGCACATGCCATTTGCTGCTGTTGCTACAGAACGGCAGATTAACACCGTACATTTAAAGCACATCCAATGCACATTTAAAGTATGTGCCTTCCCCTAAATAACCCCGGGAACTCTAGTTTGTTAAGGGTGTTGAGAATAGGAGCTCTTTAAAGGGGAAGCTACAGTCCCCAGTATTCTTTAGGGGATGCCATGAGCTTTAAATGCATGGTGTGGATCTCTGTGTACAAACGTGATATTTATGCATGTATGTATGTGAGCTCAGAAGACATTAGGTGGAGCATCTGGTAACTTCAGTTGAGCCCCATTACTTGACTGACCACTCAGCTAAATGCTTTTCTATGCAGTAGGGTAATAGCTATGGCTCAATTGTTTGTCTCAGTTGAGTTTGTCTCATTTTCCTACAGAGTAGAGTAACAGCTTTGGCTCGATTCATTGGGAGTTTGTCAATGTGAAAAAATGTGCTTTTCTTTCTTTCAGCACCAAATCCCTTTAAAGTTCCTTGTAATACAGAAATTACAAGTAGAGGAATAAAAACCCAGTTAGTGGCAGGAAAATTTTAAAATACTGCTAGCTTTGCCAATATAAAAAGTAATAATGCATGTATTGCAGAAGATTTAAAGGGCTGAGCAGCTGGGCAAGGGAAGAGGCTGCCTCTGCCTGCTGTTGTATATGAAAATTGGCAAATTGAGGGATTCCAGAATAAGAAGCTAGTGTAACTCCATCCTGCTGTTGCTGGTCTAGTACTCCTCACCCCTCAGTTTGAGGCATGGAAGACTACAGAGTTGAATAAAGGTTTCCCCAGTCTCGGGATATATGGGTGAAAGACCAGTAAATGCTTTTTGGATAGGCTGTTTGTAAATATTGATTCTCACACGAAAACAGAAATAAGAACTAAAATAATTATTTATTTTTGCATTTGCTCAGATAATAATTGTATATATTTTATTGTGCCGTGTTCAGTTACACACACACACCCCGTCCTTTCCACCATCTCATCCTAGGACGCCACAGAAACTTGCTATAAAGGTGGAAAACAAGAGACGCACCTAGAATGGGGAATGCTGGGAAAGAGCACGGCAGCAGAGGATTGGTTCTTTTGTATTTTAATACCTACACTGTAATTGTGTTTAGATACTCTGGGTTTATAAAATAATTTCCATGGATTACCTACACAACAAGTAGGGTTATGTAAAGACGTTTTAAATGTGCCTGACATGATACCAAAACCAATGCTACAGTGAATTAATGTTTATGATGTAAATGTGTTAAGTGTACAGTATATGAGAAAAAACATCGCTGTCCCAAATCTGAAATGGAAAATATTAGAACAGGTAGCCTAAGGCAATAAGTGCTTCACCTTAGTGACTAGAAAGGTATGGTTGACATCCATCTGTCTCAAGAGACAATGGAGTGGGCCTCTGGAGGTGATGTCAAACCGCTGCATTAGCAGCACCCAAGTGGCCTCCTTTGGGCACAAGCCTGAGCAGTGTATATGGAGATCTTGGGCTGCTCAGATGACAAGACCACCCCCCCGGCCTTGCTGATGTGGATCAAAGGAAAGCAATACCTTTGGTACCAGCTTGGCTGTGGGAGTTGCTGGAAGGAGGCGTACAGGGCACCATTTAATCGCCTTAGGGACTCCATCCCTGATTTGTGTAGGGTTTACTCCTTAGCCTTTTATTCTCTGAAGATATCCTGCAAGGCAGCAGAGGTTTAGGATCAGAGTTTTCCTTCTCGTGGAATGGGCTACCTTCCTAGGTTGACGAGCCCCCTATTCCCCTTATTTCCATCTACAGTACGTGCAGAAATCACCACCTTGACCATTGGACCCATTATTGGCCTCGTCCATTCAATCCGCTGTAGCCTGTCTTTAAATGCAGGGGAAGTCCCTAACTCACTGAGGGTTTGAGACCCATCAGTTACCCTCACCTGCTTTAGCTGGCCAGTTGAAGCCATTTCTGGGGTGTGCCTGCTGTCACATACTGACAGCTTCCAGGAGCCACAGGTGAGAGCTGAGTGCAGGGTGGGAACCACAGGTGGACAAACTACCTCAGAAGGAGCATGACGTATCCCCTACCAGATGTACTACCCATCCCTTAACACCCCATATTAAATTTAAGGAATGCAATTATGGGGGGAATGAAATAAATTTGTAGATAATTGTCAGGAAAGTGTTATATTTTATGTCTTACTCCAATAGAGGGGGAGAAGCTGGGGAAACTCAGGTGAGGAGGAAAAGCCAGGAGGGCTGCCAGTGAAGCCCTTATCCCACCATCCTCATGCAGTGCCTGAGGCAATTGCCTCACTCTGCCTAATGATAGGGCTGGCCCTGCAGACAATTCAAAGACAGAACAAGCAACACATGCAGCATATTGGAGGGTTGATGTAGTTCCCCTTTATATTTATAGGGGCAGCCAGCAACATATGAATAATTCCATAATGGATATACTAGTTATATAAAACTATGTAATGACAATGCATTTCAGAAGGAAATAATCCCCATGCTGAATCAGACCAGTTTCACCAAACATTTTGCTTAGACCTATTGTGTAAAAATGCATAGGGTCTTTAAGACCCAGATACTTGTGACCGAGTATTATCCTGTAGAAATAACTTCCACAGGAAACTTGAAAGGGCATTTAGCAGCAAGTGGTGTATTTCAAAGTTAGGTATTTGTATTCTAAATGGATTTGGTAATTTATCTTAAAATCCCCTGTTACCAGTGAGCAAAAGTGTTCATAGGTCACTTCTTAAGATTTTCTTTAGCACATTTTCTGAAAAGGAAGAGCCTGCCTTCCTAGCCACCCCTCCCACTCCTCACCCCCATGTTGAAATGAAGCACTGTATTCTAGGCTCAGAAACAAAAAAAGTGAATAGGAACTACGTCAAGACTCAGTTGTTTTCAAAATTTTTGAGCCCATCCCATTTGTTGCAGATAATGACTGAAAATTTATAAAAAGGCTGTGCTAGTAGTAATAGGGTTTTTGTAACTTCAAGAGTCTGAAAGACCCAGCTGGTAAGGGTGGGGACTTGTGATATTTCCCAAAACATCAGCAATCCACCCCACTAAAAATTAAAAGCTATACAAGGTACAAAAAGTTGGAATCCATATGTAAGTTGTAGTTTGAAGGTAGCCTGTTTTGATGTAAAGATAACTGTCATGGTCTTTGTGGCCACATATGGACTTCATTTTAAACCATAGTTGAGCATTATGTGGTCTGGTTCACACATAATGCTAAGCCATAGTTTGTTTAAGCTGTAGTTTAACAAACAATAAATTTTTTTTTTAAGGTTAACTGCTTTTAAATCGTTTTAAATAGTACTGTTTTGTACTGACATGTTTTCTGTCCTGGGCACCTGTGGAAGAAGGGCAGGATATAAGTTTAATAAAATAATATAAATATAAATATATAATTTAAAAGTTAACAAACACAGACAATCAAACATACTATTGCTGTTACTTCAAAGTTCAGTTTGTTTTGTTTGCTCTTGCCTCATGTTTATTGGAGTTTGGTGAGCTTCTGGAGTGGGATGATCAAACAAACTATGGTTAAGATGGGGTGTTGGATTCATATGTAACACCAAGCCATAGTTAAAACAAACTTATATATGTAAGCCGTCAACCAGCCATAGCTTCAGATTGTGGTTTGTTGGCAGTTAACAAAACTACTTAAGCTGCTGGACAGGGTTCACACATAATGGTAAGTCACGGTTTAATAAGCCATGGTTTAATGTTTTGTGTGAACCAGAGTCTCCTCCCTTCTCCCTCAACACAGCTGCAAGGAGTTCTAAAACTTTTGCTTCCATTCTTCCTTAACCACAACTTGTCCTGTCATCTGAATTAACAAAGTGTGGTTAACCATAACTATGGTTTGTTTGAAAGAAGCTTCAAATCAAACATTGTTAACATTAATCAAAATGTGTTAATTCGGAGGACGGGACAAGCTGTGGTTATGTAAAAGTGGAAGTGGTGGCTTGCAAATTCTTCCTCATAGCCATGGCAGAGCAGGGCAGGGAGCATGTGAAATGGGGACTTCAGTACTGCAGCTCATTCTCATAATCCTAAAACTATGTTCAAGGCACAGTGGCATAGCTAGTTGCTCAGGTGCCCGTGGTGTTGTGTGAGCCCTGCACCTGGGGTGGGCCACCCATGGTGGCAGGGCCAGGCGTCCACTGGGCAGGGCAAGCCGGGGCAGGGCACACTATGTGGAGCCTCCAAGGAGTCTGTCCACCACCTCCTGTTCAGCTGTAGGGCAGCTGAGGGGGAGACAGCGGGCAGACACAAGCCCTACCCTGGTGTTTTGGGCAGTGTGGAGCCTGCAGGCACCTGAGCCAGGAGAGACACATAGCTCGGGTGCGCTGCAGGCCCCGGTAAGTGATGCCACCCGCAGTGTGGTGCCCAGTGCGCCCTGCCCTCCCCCAGCTATGCCTCTGGTTCAGGGAAACCCAGAGTGGGCACCCCAGAAGGTGGGAGACTCACATAACTCTCAATTGACTCACTTCCTCTTTACCTGGACTCAGCATCATAACTGCAACTCCACTGCAATAGTTTTCCCTCTTCCACACTCGTTCTTCACAAACATTCCTTCTCTCTCAAGCAAATATTATTTCTGGACAAATACGGTGTGAATCAGCCCCTTTTGTTTTGTAAGCCTAGCTTGTCAGGCTGCTGTTTAATGACCCTCGTGCTGTGTACTGTAGGCTGTTCATTAACCTCTAACCACAGATGGTGAGGAGCTGGCACTGAGCCACTGGGAACAATTTGCCAGCGCTAACCAGGAGCGCTTTAGGTCATAGGGATGACTATGCCTACCACAGGGAATCAAGCAGATATGAGAATTCGGTGTGACCATTTAAGGAATGCCTACTCCTAATAGGGGCAGTGTCAGGGCCTAAGTGGACTTGTGCCTTTGCTTTTAAGGTGCAGGTTTTTAGAAATGCAAATAGCACCAGCTTAACAGAGTGGATAATTTTTTAATTGCAGCAGGCTTGAAGAGGCTATTTAACCCTGTTCCTCACTTGCTGCAGCCCTGAGAAAAATCCTCTCTCTGAAGCCAGTATTTGTACCAGGCCTCTCCATGCCTGCTGCAATCCCAGAAACTCCCCCAGGCTAATGCAATCTGTGTTCTAAAAATCTGCAATCCTGATAATCATCACACACACACACCCCACCATGATGCAATTTGCATTTTAAGAAACATTAAATGCCAATATGCTTTTAGCATTAACCACATCCAAACCATACATTTAAAGCACATGACCTCCCTGCAAGAATTTTGGGAACTAGATTCCCCCTCATAGATCCACAGTTCCCATGATTCTTTGGAGAAACTAATGTGCTTTAAATGTAAGCTGGATGCACTGGCGAACAGAGCTGCTTGGCCACCCGGGGCAGCCAACCCGAAGGCATCCCCCGGGGTGTCCATAGTGCGCATGTGTCATGCGTCGTGATGCATGACACACAATGCTTGTGTGCTACAGAGTGCTACGATGCAACGCCGTGGCAAACCCCACAAGCAAACCATGGAGTGAGGCAGCCTCGCTTCGCAGCTTGCTGGCAAACCGCCAAGCAGGTTTGCGAGCAAGCTGCGGAGCGAGGCTGCCTCGCTCTGCGGCTTGCTCGCGGGGTTTGTCGCGCCGTCGCTTCGTAGCGCACATGTGCCGTGCGTCCCGTCGCACGACGCCCGGCACATGCACACTATGGAGCAACGCTGACTCCCCTCCCTGGCCCGCCCCTTGCTTCCACTCCAGCCAGAAAAAGGAAAGGGCGCGCCGAGCAGGTTTGCGAGCAAGCCGTCGGCGCGTGCTTTTTACCGGGCACCGGGGTTTGGCTTGGGCGTTGCGGGGGGTGCTGAGTGTCACCCTCCCCCAGAGTGGAACCCGGGGCGCCTCACCCCCTACGCCCCCCTTGCTACGCCCCTGGCTGGCTGTGCTTTAAATGTATGGTGTGGATCTGCCAATCATACCTCGTTTGGCCCTTGGTGTCTTAATATTATGCGTGGGGATGGTAGAAGGAGATAGGATCTGCCCATGTGATGCCCACCTGGTGGAAACTCAAATGTAAAATGTATGATGATCTCCACCAACAATTCCTAGACCAACTATCTATCCCAATATGGAAACCGGAGACAGAGGTTATACGCTTCCTATTACAGGGGAGAGATCAGGAGCTCACCAAGACAGTAGCTAAATTCCTCTATTTGATCTTTTGCCGCCAAAGTACATTACAGGACCCTGCCCTTGTTGGAGACCCACAGAGGTGAAATAGATTGCTGGCCCCTCTTCCCTTTGGCAAGTGACTGTACTGATGATATGGCGACGAGATCATACTGGCCTATTTACTTTGAATGTTTCTAAGTGATGTCAATAAAGGTTTTGATACTGATACATTCACATCACGTAAATGGATACCACACAAAACTGTTCCCTGCACATGCAGTGCTGGTGATGACAGGTGCAGCAGCCAAGGACCCAGGTGTGAAATGTTATTTCGATAGCCCTCTGAACTCTCCACCCAGGTAATGGAATCAAACAAATTGGTTATTAATTAGCAGAGGGGGTTAAATAATGACTGCTGCCATGAGTCACAAGAGAGTACACAGACACACAAGGAGTGTCGTTCAGTAAACACACTTGGGGAAACATAATGGTATACAGACACATATACTTGAGTCATAGCAGAATCCCAATCATTTCCCGGTGGTGCAATATATGTGGAACTGGGAAAGAGACAAGATACGTTCCTTCCTCACTACCACATGAGAGCATTATTTTGGTTTCTGAGCCTCTGGTGCTATTCATCTTAAAGCATTATTTTGTTAATTACAAAAGCTGCCCCAACATTATAGGCATGTCCAACAAGTTTACCATTGTGCGGTACTTCCCAAATATTTGAATTTGGACCCTCCTATAGACATCATCTTCCCTCTGAGCCCTGCCCCCCACAACTTTTGGTAGGCAGCCATGTATTTAGTGTGTGATCACACAAAATCTTCACACACTAGTCACTGTTGCTGGGTGTAATAATCTGATGACTGGGGCGCTAAATCAGTACATTAGAAGACAGCTAAAACAGACTTCCTCTTTAAGCCAGGCTCTGAAGGAGACAGAAGCGGGGAGAAGGTGCTGTGGCCAGATATATTTGGCCTGACATTGTGCAACTTCCATGATAACAGCAATTTTATTGGCTGCAACCGTCAGGGCCATCTTAAGCATATCTGGCGCCCTGGTGCTGTGGTGCGAACTATCCCTCCGGCGTCCCGTCCCCCCGGTTTCCAAGTGTGCGCCCCTGGCGGCCCGGTGCCCTGGCGCATTGCGCCACCCAGCCTTTCCTTAGGGCCGGCCCTGGCAACCGTAAAGCTCTACTGCTGAGAAAGGAGAGTTTTGCATGCTGCAGGATCTTCTGCCCCCCTTGAGCTTCAAACCCATCCTTGAATGCATTCCTCGCAGTGTCCCATGCAACAGTCTGAGAATTATTTAAATGCTTTATATATGGGAGAGAAGCTTTATTTATTTATTTAAATTTATACACTGCTCGATTGTAAAAAATAATAATCCACAAATCAGTTTACAAAAGATAAAATGGTAGAATTAAGAAAAATGTACACCCTTACTTTAAAACATACAAAAGTTAAAATACTAAACAGATTAAAATTACCTTAGACCAGGCATCCCGAGACTTCAGCCCTCCAAATGTTTTGGACTACAATTCTCATCATCCCTGACCACTGGTCCTGTTAGCTAGGGATCATGGGAGTTGCAGGCCAAAACATCTGGAGGGCCGCAGTTTGGGGATGTCTGCCTTAGACTTTAGTCTAATTCCAGACATAGGCAAGATCCCCTAAACCTAAAGCATCCCCTACAGATGCTTACATAAGTCACAGCCTCTCTGGAGGTCTATGTAGGGGTTATTTGTAACATATCACTTTTATTGACCTAGGTAAAGGCAGCTCTGTTTCAAGAAGCAGGCAAGTGCACAGAGTGGACTTCACTTAGTGGTTGGCAGGAAGCTTCTAACTATCTTTGTTTATTGATGCACACAGTGTATTTATACTACACACAGAGCCTGGGTTACTCCCAAATTGGAGAAGTTGTGTACAGGAGATGCGGGGGGGGGGCTTACCAAAGGGTATTGTGGAGGACAGAGAAAGGAGTTAAGGGTTGAAAACAAAAACCACTGCGCAAAGGCAAAAAAGCTCCTGCATACACAGAAGTGACCCAGCTGGAGAGAGTGTCCCCTGGGAGCTTGCACTGAATTTGGATTGAAGATAAAAAGAGGCTTTCAAATAACCCAAAGTGTGACATTCTAAAATAGCTTCCCTAGCAAAGTTGTGAGAACAAAGGATCTAATTCATTTGAAAACTCAGCAGGGTGTATTTGAAAAATATTCTATGTGAAGTCTATCTGATGCTTCCACATTTTTTCCTGGTGCTTTCTTATTTGCTCCCTGAAGTTACAAAATATACACCCCTGCCATACATTTCTGCAAATTGTAGAACTCACAACCAGTATAGCTGAATCACCCAGTTTATGAACACTCAGCTTTTGGATGTGGTTTGACAGATCACAGAATTTCTCCAAGTGATGTTCAAAAATAAAAAGCTGCAGGAGTAAAATGTACTAATTTGGACTATTATTAACATTATTAAAGTTATTAATTTCATTTAGAAATTGCTTCCTATGAGGCATTATATTTTATCAATATAAAATAGAATAGCAGCCATATATAAAACAGTTAAAACAATTGTACATATAAAAACCATTTAAATAAAACAATTATAAATATACAAAACCAGTTTAAAACAACACAGATACCCAGTGCTTTTTTTTCTTGGGGGGGGGACGGGGGATGCAGGGGTATGCATACCCCTAAACATTTTGTGAATCTTCGTACTTTTGTCCATTTACTGTATTTATTTTTCCCAATTTGAACTATAAAATGGTGATTTTATTGAGTCAAAATGAGAGTACCCCTAAACATTTTTGTCAAAAAAATAAAGCACTTCAGATACCAATGGGGATGAATATTTTAGAAGGCTTGTTGAAGGAGGATTTTGAAGCTACATGTCACAGAAGCACATCTCTCTCTGTTAAAAATAAAAGCACACAGAAGGACACTTCTTCCACCCCCTTCCCCACAGAGAGGGTAGCGTCAATATATTTTGTGGGCGTGGGTGTTGGCTGGATTACACCTAGCATTAGTAAAACATGGATAGCAGGTGGGGGGGGGGACCTCAGGCTTGGGGCTGAATGCAGGATTCTCCTCAAGGCAAAGCTCCTCCTCAGCCACACCCCCATTCTCCATGCCACACGCCTCACTGGTGCTGCTTTGCCTGGCTGGAATGTGCCTTTGAAGTCTCTTCATGCTTCTTACCTGTCTGGATGGAGACAAGGTGTGTGTGTGTGTGTGTGTGTGTGTGTGTTTAAGTAAAAACAAGCCTAGCGTACAAAGCTAAAATTTACATTAATTGCCCTACCCACTTTGCCTCTGGCCTCTGTCACTATGTGGTCCCTGGAAGATTGCCCAGAAAGGAATGAGGCCCTCAGCTGAAAATGGTTTGCCACCCTGACGTAACACTAAGTATGCATTTTAAATTTGTTTTAATATATACAGTATACACTTATGCTCCTTGGTTCAGGAGCACACCAGAAACTTATTAGCATGACCAGAAAAGAAATGAAAGCATTGAGGCAGTAGTGGGTGTGGAAAGGAGAAGAGCAGAAAGTGCATAGCTGCCAAGTTTTCCCTTTTCTCGCGAGGAAGCCTATTCAGCATAATGGAAAATCCCTTTAAAAAAGGGATAACTTGGCAGCTATGAAAGTGATGATTGATCCTCCCACCCCAAAACATCAAAGCAAATTTACTGTGACCCCCGAGTGGAGCAATTTGGAGCCCAAATTCCTCAACTTTTTGGATTATATTTATATTGGACAAAGTCAAATTTACAGGGGGAAGCATAGATTTTTGTGTTATTTGACTGCACAAATTAAGCAACCGCACGGTAAATTCTGTGTGGACAAGCCCTTAGTCTCTCTGTGGAACACAATACTTACACATGCTACTGAGAGAGAAAGACAGGACAAATACATCCACTCTCCACCCCAACAATGAGATGTGATTGCATATGTGAATACATTCTGGCAAAAGTTACCTCTGCTCGGCAAAGGATGCATCCCACAGCTCAGCATGTGAGAATCTGTGTTCTGGCAGAGGGAATGTGATAGCCAGCAATGGTTCTTTCTTGTGGTGAGTGCTGCTCTCTTCTGGTGAGGGTGCATACATGCATTGTCTGTCTCTATTTGCATAAAATTGTCCAAGGATTTATTGTGATTTTTCTATCTCTGCAGCGTTTCTTTCTCCAGGCAGGAAGCAAAAGATTCTGCTGAAAGCTTACTGAGCATATAACCTGACACAGAATGTTCCCTAGATAGTGTGGTACCTGCAATGAGCATGTGGGTCTGTCTGTCTGTCTGTCTGTCCATCATGGGTACAGTGAAGAAGTATGAGCAAAGGGAAATAATTATTGTGCATCAGATTGTTTTTTCTCATATGCACAACCAAATACCATTTGTGGTAAGCAAATACTGCTTTCAGTATTGATATTGATATATGGAACCAACATTGTTAGGGTAGCCATCATAGGAGCCAACTCCTAGGGCTGAGGTCTCTTCGTGCCTCCCTAAAATATTTGAGGGGCTCCCCCCCAAGTTGATGGGCATTGCCATTCAAATGGTGTGTGTGTGTCGTGTCTTGTGATTGATTATGTGGGACGGGGCTTACCTGTACCCCCTATTTTATTCAAGTTGGCACTCTTGGTGGCTGTGTGCCCTACTTTTCAGAGGATGCTCCTCTATTTCCCACCCTGCACTTTTAATTACACCTGGAAAAGAACTGGCAGTCAGTAAAGTTGGAATAAAATCAGAGTGACATGATACTCCATAAAACTGACTCTGGTAAAAAGCCTCATAACTTCAGTTTGAACCAGCTGCATTTTTGATGCTTTTTGAAAGCAGACCTATATAGAACACATTGACATCTCAGTGTAACTAAGGGATGTGTTACCCTGACTAGTTTTGCTTTCTCCAGAAATCAGTGCAACTGGCATGATAACAGCTGGGCAAAAATAGTCCTGGCCACAATAGCCATTCAGTAACCTAAAGCACTGGATCCAGGAGTACCCAATTGCAGAAGTCGGCTGTAAATTACTGCATAGACTCTGTGAGGAGTCTGCCCTCCTCCCATAGCTGCCAAGTTTTCCCTTTTCTCACGAGGAAGCCTATTCAGCATAAGGGAATTTCCCTTAAAAAAAGGGAGAACTTGGCAGCTATGCCTCCTCCCCTCTCGCAGTTAACCACTGTTTCTTCAAATTATTGCACAGATTTTCCAGGGGGTCTGTCCTCCTCCCTTGGATTTTTTTCCTCCTTTGGTGGACTACAGCTCCCATCACATCCTTTGCCTTTAACACAGTAACTGGGGAATAAATTGTTTTGTCTGTTTAAATCAGACTGGATGTGTTTGATTTGTAGCTATTTTATGGAAATACCACTAAGATCACTTGTGGGAATAAATATTGTACAGTACTAAAATTCCTAACTTTTTTTAAAAAAGGAAAACCGTTATGACGATCATCCAGTTTAAGAATTCATGCAGTGTGCTTTAAGGAGATGACGGAAAACGTGCTGTAAGATGTTACACGCGCAGTAGCATTCCCTGCTTTTACGTATAAAATGTAGCTTCAACATACATGCAGCCTTATTTTTTAGTAGCGATGCTCTGACATCGACTAAGGGGCGTTGCCTCTGTTTGCCACGCCCCTTGTATAGTGAAAATCGCATCAGAATTTGACGCAAACAAAGCAATCGCCATCCGCATTCTACTTTAGTGATATTAGTTTTACGCCTGCTCTCCACCCTGTACTTTATCGTCAAAATTGTAGAAAGTTTTTTTCCACTTCAAGCGGGGAACCGGAACCAGCAACTTAGAACTCTTAACGCTAGCCGAGCCACAATTGGTGTTGCACGTTCGGACCCAAGTGGGAAACGATTCTCGGATAAACGGGGACCGGAAGTAGTATTGGGATTCCCGTATCGGCGCTGCACAACCGGTGTCCGCTGCTGCAGGTTTAGGGTTAGTACAGCGCGTGGAAGGAAAGTGTGAGGTACGGGGAAAGGGAAATGGGAATGTGCGTGGGGGATACGCTGAGAGTTGGGGCTGCGTAAGAAACCGTGAACAGCGGGAAACTTGAGGCGCACGGAGTTGATAACATGGTTTGGGGAGCCTGGGGCCATTTGAGCGGGCGGCAGCGTATGTGGAGGAGAGCTGGGGGTGTATCTTTCATTAGTATCCGGTGTCTTTTCCCTTGGGGCTCCGGAAGTCCAGAGCTACCATAGGAAAAAGTCCACGCCAAAGCATCATGAAAAACATAAATTTGTCGAAATGTAACGCTATCTCAATACTGTTCCAGAAATATTGTTCCATTCATAATGCAACAATTCAGGCCGAAGATTGAACTCCCGAATTCCAACTAAGGCTGCCGTCCTAGCCCCACATGCCTGGGAGTAAGCTCCATTGAGCTCAGGAGGACTTCTGTCTGAGTAGACATAGTTAGGATTGCATGTGACATTCTTATCAGGGAGTAGTGGGGCGATCTAAACTGCAGCCAGGCAGTAGTGGGAGAGGACAGATGGGCAGAGACTGTTGTTCACCGTGGCTTGGGCAGAAGGCAAGAGGGCAAGCAGAAACCTGCTCTGGGAACTGCTATAGCTTTCAGGTCCGATGCCATCAAGTGACTGCAGGAGTGGACAAAGCAGCAAATAAAGTCTATGTTATTCTGTGGGAAATCTTTAAGCCCTTTTTTAATAACAGGGATTAAGGTTTCTGCACGTATATTTCAGTGGCCCACTTTGCACATCTCATTATACCATAGTTTACAACAAGTAATGGTTTAATGTGAATGAGCTGCATCCTGGTGCAAATGGATCAAAAGTTCCCACAGCACTCCTACCTCATTCCTACCAGTGCTGTGCTGTGGATGTGGCTCTACGCAAAGCATGAGTGTACCCAAGATTTGTTGTAGTTACCCACTCATGTTTCATTTGTAGAGGAACAAGCCACGAGCCCAGGTTTGGATCACATAACTAGCCAGACCCTCACTTGTTTTGCCTGCAGTGCAGCAGGAACAGAGTAGGAATGCTGCGATAATGTTTGAGTACTTGCCATGGATGTAGCCAGGATTTTTGTGGTGGGGGCAGGCCTCAGCTATGTATTTTTATTGATTTAGAGGGGGCAGCTGCCCCCTTGGTTACGCCCATGGCACTTGTTCACTTTAAACTATAGTTTGTTTTAAACTTTGGTTTTAATGTGACATGCAAACCAGGCCAGCATCCCCTTCCTAATGCTTGTCTACCTCCCTATTTTAGAATAGTTGTTTATATAAACAGAATTGTTTATGATTTCTTATTCAACTTCTTTTTCTATTTTATGCCGTGTCTGGGCCTGGATACCATTATATATTGGACAGTGGGTGCAAAGGAGCTCTTTTATTTAACTCTTGCTAATCAAGTTTGACACCAGGCATGTGTTTTGGTTTGGCTAGATCTGCACATAGATGTGACTATGTTTATTTTTTTCCTCCTGCTTCAGAGATTCAGGTTTTCAAATAATTTGTCTGCTGTTTTTGACATAGACAGGAGGGAATGGCAAGAAGATTGATTTGTAGATAGACATATAGTGATAGAGATAGCGAGGAGCAACCATAGTAGACACAGACACATAGCTGACACAAAACATCCATCCACTAGGGGAAAAATAATAATAATAGTAATAATAATAATAGTAATAATAATAATAATTCATTGCGGTCAAAGACCAGTTCCCTAGGAGGAAGTCTAGAAACCATGTTCTAGGATTCTAAATCTTTATCAGATGCTGCCTGTGCTTTTCACATAATGCCAAATATCAGGTTCTGCAGTTTGGTGGAAAACACATGGGTGCATGGAATAAACAAAGCTCTGGTCATTAGTCCTATGGGTATAGAAGTTTCAGGTGCCTGCAAAGACTGTTGCAGGTCCTTGTATTTTCTGTAAGTTAACTGCATGGAGAAGAGAAAATTAATTCCTAAGTAAGTAAATATGTAAATATGTAAATAATAATAATAATAATAATTAGTATTATTTATACCCTGCCCATCTGGCTGGGTTTCCCCAGCCACTCTGGGCATCGTCGAACAGAAGTATTAAAATACAATAATTTATTAAACATCAAAAGCTTACCTAAACAGGGCTGCCTTCAGATGTCCTCTAAATAACAAGCAGTCTGTTGTATGTAGAGGTGGTCAACAAATTTTGCAGCTAGTTTTGTGAAGGCTAGTCTGTATCCTTTTGGTATTCACTTCATTTTTAATTACAGTATACCTTGTTTTTTCTTTCAGGTGACAAAATGACTACGGGAGCTGATGTCCGGGATATATTGGAACTGGGAGGCACAGAATCTGAGAACATAGGAACTATTAATAAAAAAGATATCATCAATTCTGATAAGGTACAAAAGGAGTGAAGAAAAAGGGATAGGAGGAGGAGAAGCTTTGTGTTTGTAATTCTAAGCTACTGTATATACATGCAACATGATCTTCTTTTTTTGGATCTTGCCAGCATGATTGCTGCATACAGTGATATTGTTTACCCTATTCTTGAACAAGTTGTGAGACTACATTCCTCTTAAAAAATAGAAAGAAAAGAGCAGATTATTTTTCTTTTTTGAAATATAATACGTTCTTCAGCATCCTCACTCTGTGCTGTCCCTATAGTTCTGCATTTGGGTGTCTAAAGAAATTAATAGATCTGTACCTGCTGGTGAAAGCACTGTGGTATCACTTCAATTTTGTTTCATCTATATACAGCATAAAGCTGGGATGCATAATTTGAATGTCCTTTTTGGACATAAGTAAAATAGCAATCCCTTCTACTTTAGTTAATGGTATTTACATTTTGAATAATATTCTTTACACTAGGATTTGCAGGGTCTCAGGTGGCCTCTCAGGCTATATTCACTGCTTTTTGCTGCTTCCTGTTTATATTTGCAGCATTGTTTACATTGTTGAGTATAAAAGAGAATCACACCTGCAGCAGAATGACAGAAATGTGGAGAGATGGGAGAATTAGGGAAAGTTGGTTTGTCTGCGGAACTTTGGGAGGTCTGGTTGACACTGAGGTATTGTCTGTCATCAAATAGAAATTCTGCTACCCTCTTAATCCCCATCTCCAGAATGTTCCCGCATTTTGAGAACTATGAGTAAAATAGGAAGTGAAGACTTTGTATGGAAGCAAAATACAAACAACATTCTCTTGCTGCTCATATGTATTTGTACCGAGAGTTTAAGCTTGACTAAAGTTAGATCAATAAAGCTGGATTGTGATGTTTTGAGGCATTGCATAGGAGAGAACAGATGCAATCTATCAGATGTAAAAATCATAATAAACAGAGACTGGTGTTTATTCTCTCACATAATATTGGTGTTAAGGTTGCACAGCCTTTGATAAAAACCTTATTTTTCAGAAAAAGTCCAAGAAGTCATCGGAAACCCTCACATTTAAGAGACCAGAAGGAATGCACCGGGAGGTCTATGCACTGCTGTACTCTGATAAAAAGTAAGTTTTGTTACCTGGATAGTTGGTGTTTTCCTTAAACCAACCTCTCATCTCCTAGGTATTTGGCAGGTGAAAGCCTTGACAAGTCTGTTCTTGAAAATTTACTTTCTCCAGCTTTCAATGCAGTGTTTTTACCTTTAGCCCCTTCCTAGTATCTATAACTTGCTCTACTGGAAGTGCTGTTTCAGCATTTTTGATCTTCATGATCTAAATGTGTGAAGCACTTTTGATATGTAAAAATTTCAGATGTTGAGGGCATGGAACCCCCCCGCCCTTTAAAAAGAATGTTGGGAAATTCTGAACTATTTACTGTCTGAAAGAGCTATAGCTTTTGATTCTGAATTTTCATTTTGGGTTCATGAACCTTAGACAATGGAAAGTTCACATGAATTGTAACAGATTTTTCAACTCTCACATGCTGTTTTGTTCCTTGATTTTATCTGTATTTTCAAACTTTCATCTGTTTGTGGTAGTAGATGGAGGAGAATCAGAAGCAAGTAGGGGCAAGAGATGTCAGAGGCTGGATTGTAGGAAGGCTGTGCTATTATGCCTTGCCTAAATTATGTTTTAGGAGCACTATGCTTAGTGGATTCCTAGATTGAATGAAAGAAGCAGATTTTCTGTATCCTGTAATATTTGAAAGTCCATAACAGGAAACCATGGTTTTCCATTACGAGAATGTGCTGTGATTAGCCTTTAGCTTGTATTTATCTTCTAAAAGGTCTCTTCCTTGCTATGAGGAAAAGTGACACCTTAGAGGTGATTATAAGACCTACTTTTTAGTTGGCTTTCTCATCTTTTGTAGAGGAACTGAACAGATGGGAATAGATGGTCACTAGAGCTAACCTTGCTGCCTAGTGAGCCTTTAATGATCCCACCAGCTCCATCTTTTATAGCTTCAAGCATAGAGGCATCCTATTCCTGAAACATACTTGTTCTTGGGATCTGTCCTAGGAGATCTTTGGACATGCTCGTTTTTTTAAAGGTCTAACATTTGTCATTGTTTTTTTTACCACTTCCTGCCAGTGAACATGAACAGCAACTTGAGGAAGTGGAAAACCAGGCTCTATGTCAGCAGCAGCTGCAAGCAGAGCTGCTACTAGCCAATGCACATCCAGGCTAAATAACGGGGGGGGGGAGGGGACTGATTGTACACTCTGTATCTCACTGGCCTATGTTCACATAAGAGACTAATAAATTGTGACCCTCTTTGGTCTGTGGAGCTTTGGGTTGAGTCATGAGCGTGTAAGAACAATCTACAGTACAGTATACAGAATTTTCCTAGCTTTACACTGATCTTTAAGCATTCCTCAGAGATCATAGAAGGGGATTCAATATGCAAAATGAGCCTCATGCAGACAGTAGGTTCCATTAATTTGTACCTTGTCTCTGTTTCAGGGATGCACCTCCCCTTCTTCCAAGTGACACAACGCAGGGCTACCGCACAGTCAAGGCAAAGCTGGGATCTAAGAAAGTGCGGCCTTGGAAGTGGATGCCTTTCACCAACCCTGCTAGGAAGGATGGGGCCATGTTTTACCACTGGAGGAGGGCAGCAGAAGAGGGCAAGGATTACCCTTTCGCCAGATTCAACAAAGTATGGAGGCTTGATCAGAGCTTGTATTAAGTACAGAGGCTTGAACAGGGCTTGTGAAATTGTGCCAAAGTATCTCAAAGGACATCTCCAAATACCCTCTTTCTTTCACTTGCTATCTCTAGGTTTAATTCCCATACCAACTTCAGAAATGTAAGACTGATTCTGGTATCACAGGACATTAAACCCCGCAGCACTCTTTAAATTCTTTAAATACAGTCGTACCTCTGCTTATGTATCCCTCTGGATACGTAAACTTTGGGATGCGAACGTGGCAAACCCGGAAGTCTTTTTCTGGGTTTCACCATGCGCATTTGCACAAAATGCTCTGCGCGCATGCACAAAAGCGTTCCTCCGGTTGCGAATTCATCAGGATGCAGCCGGACCTCCGTAACAGATCCTGTTTGCAACCGGAGGTATCACTGTATTTGAGTCCTGTGGGGCATGTGCACTGCTACTTATCAGTGTCCACACTGAAAGACCTGATTTGAAAGGCATCTAAGTAACATTGGGTAGTGCCTCAAAGCCACAAGTTAAAGTTAGCATGAAAATGTCATGAAAAGTTAGCAACTTTTCACTTAGGAGCGTGCAGATGTGAACACACACACCAACACACAAAATTATGTGAGGGCAGATTGGACCAGGAGCATTGCAAACTTTATTATACTGTAACATGAGAACCTGAACCTGAAATTCTTTCCAGTAGAGTTGGCACCCCCAGCATAGAGTTGAACATTTGTTGGATGCCTAAACAAGGTTTGCACTTCTGCTTTCTATACTTCTGATGGGGTGCCCCGAGTGGAGGTTGTGTAGGAGAGAGGCACATTCCTCAGATATGATTAAGATAAGATAAGATATCTTTATTGTCATTGTCCCCTTGCGGGAACAACGAAATTACTCGGTTGCTACATCCACTCAGATAAAGCATTCCGCATAATCCAAAATTACACCTGTACATCTTCCCCCTGTGTTATGGTGAAAGCAGAAAAAGTAGATTATCAACTGGGAACACACCTGTGACTATTCATATCTGTTGTATGTAGTCCCTTTAGCCTAAGGAGATAGCATTGAGTAAAGGTGCAATTGCCCCCAAGATTGAGGGGGCCCGCCACGTGTGACATCACATGCGTAACGCATGTGCAATGTTGCATTGTCTGGAGGAGGCTGAGTGCTCTGAAGGAACCGGCCACTAAAGCTGCACCACATTTGGCTGTGTGCTCAGCCTCCTCTGCCCCTTAAACATTGGGGGCCCAGCACTGAGTAACAGATAAAATTAATGGATGGAACTAGCGGCATCCACTTTATCACTTGGGTGGCAGCAAAGATGGGATGTGGGAAATAAAGCTTATATTTTGAATATACTATATATTCCTGCATACAGGACTACTTTTTAACCCAGGAAAATCTTCTCAAAAGTCAGGGGTCGTCTTATACGCCGGGTTGTATTTCTTATACGGCGAGTATATCCCAAACTCTATATTTTAACTGGAAAAGTTGGGGGTCGTCTTATACGCCCAGTCGTTTTATACGCTGGAATATACAGTACTTGTGATTTGGGCATAGAAGAAGGCAACTGGATTTCTTTCCTGTGAAATCATGGGTTTGTTTTACTTCAGAGTAATCCTGCTAGATGAAACAATCCTGCATGTAGATGAGGGGGAGCCTGTTGTGTGAGCCGTCTCATTCAGTCTGTTATTTCCTTCTGCAGACAGTGCAAATTCCAATTTACTCAGAACAGGAGTATCAGATGTACCTTCATGATGATGCTTGGACCAAAGCTGAAACAGACCACCTCTTTGACTTATCCAGACGGTTTGATCTTCGCTTTGTGGTCATTCATGACCGTTATGACCACCAGCAGTTCAAAGTAGGTGCCTGTCAGCTAATACCATCTACAGTGAAGTTGCCATGGTGCAGTTTGTTGAATAAAACTTATTTCCAGTTTAAGGATCTGCAGACATGGACTATGCAATGTGCTGGTTAAAATAATACATGCCTGTTAAGGGTTCTTGAATTCTCTTCCTGAAGTTTTGTGTGAAACATTATAAACACCAGCTGCATTGGGTAAGAGACTTACAAAAGCAAGGGAAAACTGGGTTGTTAAGCTCTGAGAGTCATCTTAACAGTGTGTATTTGAAGGTGGGATGGCTAGGACAGAATAGGGATTCTGTTGGTGTACTACCCACCCTGTCACTCAGCTGTCTCATTTCCTGAGCTAGCAGGGGTAGTCTTGGTGTTGGAGTCTTCTCAGCTTGTTGTGCTGGAGAACTTCAACATTTGTGCTGATGTCTTGTCAGGACTGGCTCAGGTTTTCATGCCATGACAACCATGAGTCTGTCCTAAGTAACATCTGGTCCTACCCATGCTGCAGGGCACATTCTGGACTTGGTTTTCTGTGCTGGATTGGATTATGGTGATCTTAGCATGGAGAAACTTTCTGTTAGTTCCACTGTCATGGTCAGATCACTCCTTGGTGGAGCTTAGACTCGCTTAGTGTGTGGGTGTGATTAAGATGGTCCGCCCTAGGAGGCAAGGTATCTGGAGTGTGTGTTGGCATCTCAGATCATGGATGAGTTGGATTATCTAGATCTATTTCAATCTGGTTTCAGGCCTGGTTATGGGTGAGAGATGGCTTTGGTTGCCTTGGTGGATGACATGCCAGGAATTGGTTCTGCTGGACTTTTCAGCGGCTTTCAATACCAACCTGGGATGCCTTGTTGGAATGCAGCTTGGAGCCACTGTTTTACAATGACTTTGTTTCTTCTTAGAGGGGTGAACCTAGAAGGTGTTGCTGGAGGACTTCTGTTTGATACATTGGCTCTTGACCTTTGGGGTCTCTCAAGGTTGTGTTTTGTCCCCCATGCTCTTTAACATTTACATGAAACTGCTGGGAGAGGTTGTCTGGAGTGTTGAAGTTCAGTGTCATCAGTATGCTGCTCTATTTCTCCTTTCAACCTAAATTCAAGGAAATTGTCTTGATTCTAAACCGGTGATGGACTGGATGAGGGTGAACAAATAGAAACTTAATCCACACAAAACAGAGGTGCTCCTGGTCAGTCAAAAGGCTGTGCTGGATGGAGTTGTACTCTCCCTGTAGACACATGTTTGCAGGTGGGTGTGCTCCTTTTTTCAGCCCTGGGCCCCCTGGTTGGGAGCCTCCCTTACTCCAGCAAAGGAACAATAAGCAAACCACATTAAGCTCCCAGTAGCTCCTTTGAATCCCCACCCTTACTTGCCCTACACCTGATGTCATGTGCAGGTCCAATGAGAAGAACTAAGTAGATTAAGCTAGAAAAATAATTTTAGGGTTTCTACTGCTGGGTAACTAATTAAGTAAGGTGAGATGGAGAGTCTTAGTAAAGATGTTGCCATGGAATCAGGGGACATGGAACAGAGGATTTTGGAGAATGGCTATATTTTTAATAAAATTGTATTGGTGAGGGAAGATCCCAGAATATGCAGTCTTGTCTTGATTTGTGATTATTGAATGAAGAGCAACAAAGCCTTGTATGTAGCATGGGACCACCGTCTTGTGTTGTGATACCTAGGCCCAGATGTTACTGTCCAGAGAGCCATAAGTTATTGGATGCGTTGCAGATACTGTACTGGAAATAAATAAAACTATTTCCTGTGATAGAGTTTACTCATTGGTGCTGATTACAATCAATTTCCTAACATTTCTCTGATGCTTTGTTCATGTTGCATAACTTTAAGCTATTTTTTTCATGGTGTTAGATTTCTTTAAGCTCAGTTGTATCCTTGTTCTCTCCTTAGAAGCGGTCAGTGGAAGATCTAAAGGAGCGCTACTATCACATCTGTGCCAAGCTGGCCAACATCCGTGCTACCCCAGGCACTGACTTGAAAATCCCTGTTTTTGATGCTGGCCATGAAAGACGCCGGAAAGAACAGCTAGAGAGGCTGTATAATCGGACACCAGAGCAGGTAATGTCAGGAAATGTTGCAAGGCAGCCTGGCCTCACATTATCTTACACTGGATCTGTAGCAATAGCTCATCATTTCTGGGTACTCCCCAATGCCCTTCAGAGCTGCTAATGTGACTCCTGTTGCAGGTAGCGTGTAGTAGGTGCACCTGCCATCCTTTAAGCGTGATTTATCAAGTAATGGGCATACACATATTAAGTAATCAATGTGAATGAGGGAATAAGTACTAGAAAACAAAATGTGTTAAAATACGTTTTATTTGAGTTTTTTCTGAGAAGGATAGAAGTGTAGTGCTGATTACGCTTGTCAGGTTCTATCTCTGGATTTCAGACCATGCATTTAGCATATTTTTCTTTTCACTAATGCAGTGGTGTTCACACTTTTTTCAAAGAGGGCCAGATTTGATGAAGTGAAGGGCTGTGAGGGCCGACCAAAGGGCTGACCAAAGTGGTTGGCCTTTTTTTAGGATTGAAATTGTTGAGCTTTTTAAGGGTTGGATTAGGCGGGCCAGATTAGGTCCCTGAAATGGACTTTGGACATGCCTGCACTACTGCATGGGTAATTGCATTACCTGGAGAAAAACGGTTGCTTTCATGAAACACCCTGGACACGGCATCTTTTTGTAGCTTGTAGTTTGGTGGTGAAGGTGCTGGCAGCAACTGCCTGATCTGGTATTGGCTGAGAATGTTAATAAACATTCATATTTCTGAGGAAATGAAACAAAGTGAAAGGTAGGTTTGACTGTGTTAAACACACTCAGAAAGCTCTGTGAGCAGGTGTATCTGTGGGGGTATAGCTAGGGCAGCCTGTGTGCTGAAAATGGGGGAAGGGGCCAAGAAAGGAAAGGCAGGGACTTGTAAATTATGTGTGGTGGAAGAAAGCGAGACTGTGAAGAGCCCTTATATAGGCAGGAGATAAGAAAAGAGAGACAATGCGATAGTGACATTAACAATGTAGAATCTATATACTACAGTCTACTATATACTGTATATTCTGGCGTATAAGACGACTGGGCGTATAAGACGACCCCTAACTTTTCCAGTTAAAATATAGAGTTTGGGATATACTCGCCATATAAGAAATACGACCTGGTGTATAATATGACCCCCAACTTTTGAGAAGATTTTCCTGGGTTAAAAAGTAGTCTTATACGCAGGAATATACAGTACATTGTGAGAGCTTTGGAATCTGATTGGCTGTGGAATCTACTGTTTCAAGGCTTCATGAGCCTTTAAAAATTGCTTGGGTGAGAACATTGTTGCTGCTTTTGTCTCTCTAGTAGTACCCAGGCCCGGCTCGCCCATTGACTCCAGTGGCGCAATGCACCATGGCGCCTGGGCAACCAGGGGGGCGCTGAGGGGTGCCCCAGCAAGTGCGGGAGCTTTGCGGTGGCCTCCCTTTTTCCTCCACCAGCCGCGCCGGGAGAGCAGGGAGGTAAGCGAGCGGAACAGGGGCTCTAGGACCCTGTTCCGCTCTGCAGCGCCAGGGTCATCCCTCACCCCGGCGCTGCGTTTCATTGGTAGAGGCGAAGCCACATGTCAGCTCCTCTACCAATGAAACGCAGCGCCCTGTTGGCGGGAAGAAACCCCGACGGCTGCATCCTGCACTCACCCAGCTGCATCTCTGGCCGGCGTGCAGAGCTCGGCAGGCGGGCCACGGAAATGGCCCGCGACACTCAGAGGCGGCCCGGCCGCGAGCAGCTCCTGTCGCGCCTCAGCAGCACCCGGTTGCTTATCCAGCGGCCTCTGGCACAGCGCGGCTGTGAGGTGCGGGGGCCGCCGTGAGTTTCCCTTCTTTTCTTTTTTTTAAGCGTGTGGGGGCGCGCACGCCCGAGGGATCCCTGCACCAGGGCGCCCAAGGACCTTAAGACGGCCCTGGTAGTACTGTATGTTACTTGGTTCCCAGAAGACCACAGGACAGGTGAAACCCAGGCCAGAAACACATCTGTTGCCATTAAGTGTCCCCTTTGGATTGCTTTTCCAGTCATGTTTCCTTTTCACCTGTAGGTGTCAGAGGAGGAATATCTAATCCAGGAGTTGCGGAAAATCGAAGCCAGGAAGAAAGAGAGGGAGAAGCGAACACAAGACTTGCAGAAACTCATCACCGCCGCTGACACCACTACTGAACAAAGACGTGCAGAGCGCAAGGCACCCAAGAAGAAGCTGCCACAGAAGAAAGAGACGGAGAAGCCTGTAAATATATTGTGCCTGCCCTCTTTGTTAGGGCTCAACCTTGCCATTTGTCTGTCACGGCCTGGGGCAGGCAGGGAGTGAGGGGTGGTTTGCCGGTCCTCGCCATATAAGCATTGTTTCTGTGTTTTTATTTGTTTCTTTTTAGACCCTCATATCTCTTGGGGTGTGCAGAAAAGTTGGGTTTCAATCATATTGCAAGCTGCAGAGGGATTTCGGTTAAGCTGGAAGGACTTGAAAGTGCTGCACTAGGAAGGAGAGAAACTGGACTCATGCAAAGCCCTCTCAGAGAGCAAGCAGTTCAGTGGTTAGTGAATACACAGCAAGGAACTTGCTCTTCTTTGTGCCATGCAGCATAGCAACACGGGGGGAGATTAAGGAAATTTGAAAGAAGCATATTTTTCAGCTGGTTTCTTCTAAAAAATTACAATTACAGGATGAGGTAGTGGTCAAACTCCCTTCTCGGGTTTCCCAGAGCTTCTGGGTCTGGCATAATTTACAGGCTTGCAGAGGAATTGAAGCTCTTCTAATCTAGGCTTAAGCCAATATTTTTGAAATGTTAAAAGAGAATGATCTTTAGTTGATGTTCCTGCCCTCACCTAGAACAAGTGTTTTGATGCCTTCCTAAAACCTCAAGATGGTAGGTGTAAGTGGATAACATAAGGACATTGACATTCATTTATTTATTAAGAAAAAATTATATACCACCCACACATAGAACACCAAGGTGGTGTACAAAAAATACCAATGCAAATGCAGTGCCTCTTTGCCTCTACCTTTCCTATGTTCAGTTGTGGACTTCTTACTCATTCTATGAAATATTAGACCACAATATGATTTAAAGGTTGTGAGTGGTGGAACAACAGAATGTCTTAATAATATATGAAATATCTAGCACTGTGTTTTATTTAGAATACACTGTGGAATTACCACATTGACACCATGCAGTTTCTGGGGAAAGGACTCTGCCTTTCAGATGGCTGTAAGGCGTGAGATGAGTAGGAAGAAGCCACTACACACTTAAAAAAAGAAAAGAAAAAAAAGTGTGCACCACTTTGTGTCACTACAGGCTTACTGCTTGTTAGGACTGCTCTTCTGACTTGGGTTGGGCTGCCCTGAAGGTTTGTGGTTTCAGTTTCCCTTTGCCTCTTAGTCAGTGCACTTAGTCAGCCAGATTGTTCCATGCCATGCAGCATGTGGAATCAAAAATAGCCGCTCAAAATGCTTGAGGCGTGTTTGGCTGTCTCCCCCGGTATTGCCTGGGGCCCTTGTGCCTGCCTATAGGTAAGCACCTCAGGGCTCCTGAAGGCAGCTTCTGTTGTTGCACTAGTGCTGTTTCAACCATGACAGAGTCCATTAGGAGTCAATTACCAACTGTAGCAGGGAAACGTGTGTGGGGTTTTCTTGGGGAAAAAATGCATTTTAACTAAGAATTTGAATTGAGGGCTGTATCAGCATCATCTCAACAAAGGGAAGTCATTTACCAAAGAGTCAATTGAGGTTGAAGCATTTACAGCTCATGCTGGCGTGTGAGGGATAGCAACCTGTTTAATTGCTCTGATGTGAGGTGAAGACAGACTGTGCAGTGTGGGAGGGAGTTAGTGTGTCCCTCATTTTCATTAGGGATTAGGCAGATAATTGTCAAGGGGAGATGATAGGGGCATGCCCAAAACTGCTCCTGGATTTTAACTCTTTGGTGAAGGGCCAAATGGTAAAGGGAATTTGTCATATTATCTTCCCTCCGGTGTCCTGAAGGGATAGAATAACTAATTTGTTGTAATCAACACAGTTTCCTGGGCTGTGAATGGGGGCTTTCCTTTGTTTGCAACGTGGAAAACCAAATTGCATAGCTTCAACAGGTTAGGTCTTGGCCAAACACAAGTAAGAAAGTTTACTGCTAAATGATGGGAGATAATTCCCTGCTCAGCGAATTATCTCAGTGATTATTGTACTAGTCATCAGTATTTCCTTGGGTTCACAGAATATATCAGTTGTCTCATGGATGATCCACGGTATTATCTCTTTACAATATTGAAATTTCTGGGTGGAAAGGCTTTTTTTTTATTAAAAAAATACATGTTCAATAGAATGATGTTTTGGACTGGTGACAATTTTTCTTTTGAGAAGCGTATATGTATCCAAACATATATGTATCCAGCTCAGCCCCTGTCTTCTGTCTTCCAGTCAGCTTTAGCAGCTTCCTAGGATTACTATAGCTCCCTTTTAATTAAGTAAGAGGCAAAGATAGAGGGATCTGCAATAGAGCTTATTATGCTGGGTTTCTTTCTTCCTCTGCTGAGGATATGCACACACGCTTTTAAAATTATAGCTTAATTGTCCAAGAATTTATTGTATTGAAGCATTTGTGAATCTGCAGTGTTTAAACAGCGGATAAATTACATGCTTAGCTTGTAATGGGAAAATATTTGGCTAGAAGAGAAATACATTATTCCTGGTGAAAAATGCAAGGCACTATGAGATGGGTATATTTCCCCACAGCATGAAGTTCATGCAGGGAACAAATGGCTAGAACAAGAATAGTAAAGTTGTTGAGTACAAATGGTACAGAAGTTAAATAGTTAACGGAAAGTGATACTAATCCTGGTTTATTGGCTGTATACATGGAACAGAAAACATGCAATGATCAGGTGGGGAGAGTTTAAAGATTCAGTGGACGTTTGGGTTGCGAACGTGATACGTGCGGGAGGCATGTTCGCAACCCGCAGCGCCGCATCTGCGCATGTGCTGATCGCAATTCAGTGGTTTTGTGCATGCGCAAAGCGTGATTTAGTACTTCTGCACATGCGCGGACGGCAAAACCCAGAAGTAACCCGTTCCAGTACTTCAGGGTTCGGCGTGGGATGCAACCTGAAAAGACGTAACTTGAAGCGGACGCAACATGAGATGTGACTGTATTCTTAAACAAATCTTAGATTCTCAGGATTTTGAGAAGTCATAACTTTGCATTTCAGAGTTGTACTCCAAAATATATCCACACTTGGGACCATGGGTTTTAAAACCTTCTTGCGTCCAGGTTTGTAGTTATACTAGTGTGTTGTGAGTTCTACAGGTCAAGACTATAAGGTTGCATTCAGTGTAGTGTTAAGGTGAATGTTCTGTCAGTGCAAGGGTTTCAGGTAGCAATGTGCATTCTACTGTATGCAGCATAGTAAAAAGATTGAGGCTAAAATAATCCAGAATGGATCAAAGCAAACAGATTTTAAACCAGTGAGCAAATCAATGTGGTGATTGACTAACTTTGTGTAAAATGATTCATAAAAGTAATTTTATCTATTGGAGTCTGTTTTCAGGAATTGGGCAAAACAAAGATGTAAAAGTTAAGCCAGATTTTGGAGACCTGGGAGACCTGAATAGCATTCTTACAGTCCTAGCTAGTGTGAGGCCCTGTAGATTTTAGCCTAGTAAAATCTTTGTGGTTCATCCAGAAGAGACTGCTGTTAGGGTAGTGCTGCTTTTAAGGACAGTGTCACATGTTATGTCAGTATAGTTTGGGCTATTTTTTTTGACCTAGCGCTATGAAACCCTTTCCATGTCTCACTGGTTGTTTTAGATGCAATTTTCCTGCATAATTTTCAGTACGTTCCTAGTACAGCTAGATTTGTACTAGCATAAATTGTTGATATCTTAATATACCAAAGCGACCTTTGGCAATTTAAAAGGTATTAAAATTAATGGGTGCAGTTCTCAAAATCCATGGTTTCCCCCAGTCTTCCTTAGCAGGGCCATGCAATTGTACTAAGGAGTTCTGTCCTTCTTAGTGCAGACATTGACAGCTGGCTCTCTGTCAGAGTGTGGTCTTTGTACATCCTTTTGCATTTCCTTTTCTCAACATATGCTGTCTCTTTCTCTTTTAGGCTGTCCCAGAGACTGCTGGCATCAAGTTTCCGGACTTCAAGTCTGCAGGTGTCACACTGCGGAGTCAGAGGGTAGGCTACTATGTTGGTCGTTGGAGCCCTGTGTGGATGCTTGATTGCTTTCATTTCCTTTTTATTCTCCCTTTAAAGCTGTTAAAGGTCCATTGGAGTCTGGGCTGTAATATCAATGTGGGTTCTGGCTGGTCTCAGAAATAATAGCTGTGTGTTTGCACTAGAGGCCCACTAGAGGTGCCAGTTGTGCATGGCTGAACTTGTTTCTTTGCTCCTTAAGCCTCAACTCTTCTGAATATGTCTCTGCGCTCTTATGCTTCCATCTGAGGTCATGTTACCGTGTTTCTCATATTATAAGACATGTCTTATATTTATTTTTTCCTCAAAAAAACACACTATGGCTTATTTTCAAGGGATGTCTTATTTTTTTCCTCCTCCTCCTGCCGCAGCCGGCATTGCTGCTGCGCCTATCACTATGTCTTATTTTCGGGGTATGGCTTATATTCCTTGAATGCTTAAAAATCCTGCTATGGCTTATTTTATGGGTATGTCTTAAAATATGAGAAACAGGGTATCATGCCTGATAATGGGACCCCAGCAGAATATGTAGCCAGGAGAAGAGTCCTGGGAAAATCATTGGGAATGGATCACAAGCTAGCTTTGTCTTCTGTGAACAGCACTGTTCCCATGGGTAGTTTTAAAATAAAAATTAGACACCTGGATTTTGCAGCATTCTTCATGAGAAGAAGCAGTTGGGACATGTAACTAACTTTCTGCCTCTTTTGAAGTTAATTGGAGGGCATTTTTATAATACAATGTTAACTTGGCAAATAACTTTCTGTTTCCCCATTCTCTCTCCCCCCCCCATTTACATAATGGTTCTTTTTATAAAAGATAAACAAGGCAAAGGTGTAAGGTGCAGCTTAGGCCCACTCACTGCCCAGCCGTCTCCCTGCCTGAGCTGACAAAGCTGGTTTCAGAGGCTGTGTTGAGGACTCCCAAACTGTTGGTTCTGGGGGACTTCAACATCCATGCTGAGGTAACTGACTCTGGGGTGACTCAGGGCTTCATGGGGCTGTCCCATCATGTCATTGGCCCAATGCTTGAAAGTGGGGGATATTGACACAAGTCCCTTGTCATGGTCAGATCACTTCCTGTTAAGATTTAGACTTTCAGAACCTTTTCCCCTCTTCAGAGGCAGGGGACCTATTAGGATGCTCCGCCCTCAGAGGCTGATGGATCCGATGGGTTTCCAGTCAGCGCTGGGCGATTTTCCAGCTGATATGACCGGTGCTGTTGTCAAAGCCTTGGCTGACCTCTGGAACATCTGAATGGCTCGGGCTATTGACATGATCGCACCTGCTTTGTGGAGCTTGCTTGGCTCCCTGTTATACTCCAGAGCTTAGGGTGAGGAAACAAGATGGGAGATAGCTTGAATGTGAATGGAGGAAAACTCCAGTTGAATGTAGCTGAACACTGGTGAGGGCTCATCATCGGGCATACACAGTGGCAGTGAAGGCAGCAAAGAAGGCATACTTTGCTTTCTCCATTGTATCCCTGTTGGACTGTCAGGCAGAGCTTCTTGCAGTCTGGCCTGAAGGAGGTGATAGAACCAATGGTAGCTTACTGTGACTTGTTTGCAATGCATTTTGAGGACAAAATCACCTGCATCTGTTGGGATCTTGAGTCCACAAGTAAAACATATGAATTTCAAAGGGTATCCTGAGCACTGTCTAGACCTGTTGTATTGGATGAATTTCAGTTTGGAAGGCTTGATGTGGACAAGGTGCTTGGATTGGTCAGGGTGACCATTTGCGCTCTGGACTCTTGCTCCTCTTGGCTGATAAAAACTAACAAGGAGGAGACAGGTGATTACTGCTTCCTTGCGAGAGGAGGTGGTCCCTGCCTGCTTGAAGGAGGCAATGGTGAAATCATTCCTCAAGAAACCCTCCCTGGATTCGGAAAATCTTAAGTAACTACCAGCCAGTTGTCAAGCTCCCCTCCTTGGACAAGGTTCTTGAGCAAGTGGTTGCAGATCAGGTCCCTTCCTTGTTACTGAGCAAGCTAATCAATGATGGCAGTAGGAATACAGTAGGAAGAGCAAATTGGCTACAGTGCATATATGAGAAATCTGTTGCTGACAGTAGGTTAATTGGTGTAACTTTGGTACATGCCTTGGAATGCTGCTTGGAGCAGAAGCAAGGAGGTGAGTAGCTATGGCTTGGTTCAGCCTTAATAACAAACCATGGTTTGTTTGCTATGAGCATGAGCCTTGGTTTTACATGGTCTTCCCACCCCTTTGCAAGTGAAGAGAGGAGATTGAAAGCTTCTGTTCTAAACTGCAATTTCTTGTTTTGTCCAAACCTGAAGAAACTGTAGTTTCCCCCACTTCAAAGATCTTGAGATGCCTAAAATTTAAGTCCATAGTCATAAGGCAAGACTGGTTGTTGGTAAATCTAGCTCCATTACTGGGATATGTTGGCATTAAATATCACCATTGTTTTGGCTAGGGAATCACTGGGTGAAAAGATATTGGGTGATGAGAATTGGCCTTTGACCACTCATTTAACCTTGTCTGAGGTCCCAGTTCATGTATTAGGAGTGTAGCACGGCTGCCATTGCTTTGTAATTGGATCCTTTGCTTCGCTGGCAACATTCAAAGGGTAGAACAGCATAGAATGGGGGGATAACATGCTAAGTTAACATCAGTGCACTAGTGCCCAGCCATTCCTGCAGCCATGCTGTATCCACAATATCTTAATTGGGCCTCTTGTCTTCAAGGGTTAATAGTTTTCTCTACGCTGCTGGCACTCATGGAGTCTGGAGGCTTTACCAATATTTGTGTGGCATTTCCAAAGCTTCTGCAAGTGATTGTGATTCTAAGTGTTGGCCTGGATTGGAAAAAGCTGGCTTTATTGGGCTGTTATTTCTGCCAGTATATTCTTTGGTGCCAGCACTCCCACCTCTGTTTTTGATTGACAAGGTTTGGAGATGGTGTGCAGTGTGACATACGCAAAGGTGAGCAGACATGGAAGCCCTGGGGAGCAATTGGGAGAGGATTTGTTAACTGCCTGGATTAAGTCCTCTTTCTAAACAGCTTGTTCAGATTTTCTTCTGCAGTTTGTTGCAATGGAGAAGCAAGCGGCAGCTTTGTATCTAAGATCAACATGATGTTTTCTGCATAATAGTGAGGGAAACGATTTGCTTGAATATCATAAAAAAAACCAGTGCTCCCCAAGTTCTGGCTTAATGAAGATCTTACAAATTAACAGATTTGTTTGGAAGTGCCCTAATAATGTCCTGTACTCTCTTTCCTACTCCTGATAATTTCCTTAATTCGATAATAGTCTTTTAAAGCTTGCAGAGTAACCAAGTGCTGGCAATCAGGATTTTAGAGAAATTTGAGGGGGGGGGGGAGCAGTTGTCACTACACGTTCTGTACAGATCTTTTGCTTCTACAGTTAATTATCAGAAATTAACAGCTGAATTTGGTTTTCAAAAGACCAAACCTGATCATTGTAGTCCTTAAAGAATTGAACAAAAGCAATCTTCCCTTCCTCAATCTAGACAGTAGTCACTTTGAAAAAGGGGCAGTTTTGTATGATTCAAATATATTGTGTGCCAGTGAATTTGAAATGTGTGCAAAAATTTCATATCTCCCCTCACTTTTTTGGGGGGAGAAATTAATTTATTCTTGTAGACTTCCATGCTGCCAGCTTAGAATAGAATGAAGGCTTTAAATTTGTGTTCTCTCTGAATGTGGACTTTTAAAATATATATTTAACCTTAATATTCCCTCTGTGTTAATATACATTTTGTCAGGCAATTTTGTTGATACATTTTCTTGCTACCCTATCCTCCTCGCTAAAGAGAACATTGGCAAAGAATAGGTGTGTGTTTGGGTTCTGCTTTGGGGCTCTTGCCCTGAGTCTTTGGGATGAGGCAAGAGGTCTGGACTCTAGACTGCTAAGTCTTTGATAATGAGGCAAAAACAGTAGGATAAAAGAAAGTTCTTAGCAGCCTCAGAGCCAGGGAGCGCACTGGGAGATGCTGTGGCGCAATTGTTTAGTTCACAGCTGGGCACCTTCTACCAAGAAAGGCTTCCAGCCGGCAGTTTTACTTGTTACCTGCTAACTAGGATCTTGTAGACAAATTGGTGGTCAGACCAATTAAAAAGAAATAGGGGGAGAGGGAGCTTTCATTCCCATTGATTCACACATCCAACCTCACTGGCTTTTAAATATTTACTAGCCAACTGAGCACTTTTTTAGCACTGATTAATGAGGTACAATCTACTGTGGTGCTTGCTTTCTCGGAGCACGGGGATGGGGTGGGGGCTAGGATTGTACTACGCATTCAAGATAAACGAGTATTTTGGTCAAAGCTTGGCACGAGGGAGGGGGGCGGCTTAGGTATGTGTATATATTAAATGCATGTTCTCAATATTTGATTTGTTTCGCTTTGAAGCGGTTGTGTGCGCTGCCTGTTTACTCTTCACCAGAGGCCCTTGGCCATGCGCCTTCTCTCTGACATTAATGCAGAGCCAGACCTCATCAGTTGCTAACGGGGGAAACATCTGTCTTTCTTCGCTTGATCAATACTGTCCCTTCAGAGGCCGAGCCTTGAAAGCAGTTACATAAAATACCAGTAATATTTATTTGGATTTGATAAATTTAATTACTTGGAACAATTAATAATTTATCTCTTTAGTATTGACTGTGCTGCAAGGCATTTTGGTGAGATAAGCTGATGGTAATCAGCACCTTCTTATTAGCCGGAAATTGTATGTTGCCACGATGGGAAAAGACTTCCAATGGTTAGAAAGATGAAGTGTTCTTGTTGCTTTTACTGACACATTCATGTAGTAACAGCGTGCAGAGCTAGACTCCACTACACAAATGTGTGAGATAATAGCTTGGGACATGGAGCACGTGGCAAGATGGGCGGAAAGTGTGATTTGAATGTCATCTCTGTTTTACTAACAGATATTGAGCGCTGAAGCAATACAAGTCAGAAGTATTCTTCTAACCCTTCATCAGTATGTCCAGTACTGCGGTGGTTCTCAAATCTTTTACTTATGGGAGACTGGTTGTAAAAAATGTGGGGCTTGTGTAATACTGTCATGCCAATGGATAGGATTTCCTCTCCCCATCTGCTCCAAAGGGTCTCCCAGCTCTCTGGAGGAAATTTGGGGAGATTGCAGAAGGAGGAAAGGAAGGGTAAGCAGAAGTTTTTGTCGTGTAAGTGTGATGCCTCAAATGGCTGTCACCCTTGATTAATTGAAAGATGAGATTTCATAAGCTAAAGCTCCTGATCACAAATGTACCAAATGCGCAATGAAGGATGTACAAGTGTGCATGCACCCACTTACTCCCTGCATTTGGGGCCAAATTTAAAGTGCTGGCTTTTGCGATTGAAGTCCTAAGTCCAGCCTGAGCTTTATGATCAGTTATGGGCACCATATTTTCTGAACTGTAGATTAGAGGCTAATGGGTATCAAGAAAAGGGCCTTTTAAGTGGTGATCCCATAGTTATGGAATATGATCATGCCCCCCACCCATGAAGTGACTTTTACTTGCTTTCATAAAAGGATCCTTAAGATGTTCTTATTTTAATCAACTTTTAAAATTCTTTTTTAAAAATAGTTGTCTTTTACTTTAAATGACTTAATTATATGATTGAATGCATATGTTTTATTACTGGTTTTATATGCTGCCTTGGGAGGACAATTGTCCTGCCAGGTGGGATGTAAATCTTTAAATAAACAAATACCTGAATTACTAGTTTTGCTAATAATATTTGCATATATATGTTTATTAATTCTGCCTATAGTGGACTTCTGAGATTTAGCTATAGGCAGAAGGTTGGACATTGAAAGGCTTCTGGTCCTTTAAGAATATTGGGTTTGGGGCATGTACCCATGTAGTAAGGTGTTAAGTTTTGCTAGAGACCATTATTTGCCAGAATTACTTCTAGCCATGTGCCAGATTGCTTAACATGGCCTGGAAGTAATTTTTGCAAAGTAATCTTGGAGGAATTTGGTTCCCAATCAGAGTCAATCTTCCTGTGATTTGCGTATAGTAAAATGCAGCTGTGAGTGAAAGAATTTCCTTAAAAGTGAGCTGTCATTACAAAAATAACCTAGACTCTACATAAAGGAAAGAACAGCTGAAAAGCGTAAATACTTTGCATAGCTGTGAACAATCAAATACTAAAGGAAGAACTTTACTCAACCTGCAGCTGTGACTGAAAAATGCCAAGAGGATGTTGGGTCACATAAAGGAAGGGAAACCCATATGGAAAATATCCTAATGCTCCTGGACAATTTGATGGTTCCCTCTTATCTGGGTAATGCCTGCATCGCTGCTCGCTTTATCCTTCAAAGGAAATTACTCAGTTGGAGCTTGAGAAGGTGATTTCACAACCTCCTTGGGCAGCCTGTTCCATCGCTGTAGTGATCTGACAGGAAAACCTTTCCTAATGGATGACTTAAATCTAAATGCTTTTAATTGAAATCCTTTGGTCTGTGTCTTATTCCTAAAAGACAGGGTGAGGAAAAGTTATCTCCATCTTGGGAGTTGAGGATGGAGGTGGAAACCCACCAGGAATTCCTTTCTGTGCAACCCTCACTGAAATGAGATGAAGTTGCACAGACGTACAGTATTTGTGTGTAATGCCCATTGATTCCAGAGCCGCTGGCTCAGAACCCAAAGTGGATCATGCTCTGCATGTGAATCTTTAGATATGGTTACAGTAAATCTAGGACAGCATAAAAATGGCTGATGGTATGCATTTAGTAGATTATTGTTTTACAATAAAGCTTGAAGAGTGGCAGACGAAAATCTGCCCTTTGATCAGGTTTAAATACAACAGAGGATGGGCTCACTTCTCTAGGGTGAGCATAGTGTGGAATTTAAAGCCAGTTTGGACACTTCTGTGAGTGAAAAAGAAAGCAATTCAGGGCTTGAGCAATTAACAGGAAATAAAAAACTCTAGTTCCAGGGAAGTTGCTAGTACCTGATTGGAAGCTGTAGAAAAAAGAAGACAGATTTTCTGATACTTGTTGCTGCAAGAGTCTGGCACTTTTGTTTGAATGCTTTGCAATTGGACCATGGACTTCTGTTGAGCCCAAATGTGGTGGCACTCTCCTTGCAGAGTTTTATGAGACCTAAATGTATCTCAATCAGTGTATCTAAAATTCGGAGCAGGCTTAAGGAAAATGGTAATGGTTTAAATAATATGCTCATAATAGCCCTTACACACATGCTTACACATATTCTTACAGTGTCTGGTAGGATCCTCAATCATTGTGGCATAGAATCATTTCATTGTAGCATAGTTTCACTTGGCCCCAGGCCTGAGGTTCCCCACCCACAGCTATGTTAGGCACCTACACTGTGGCCATGTGAATAGCAAGTGGGGTGTACCTGTTTACTCAAACTTTTTAGTTTTTAAACAACTGACTGTTTTAGCTCTTCTATTTTTTAGTTGTCTTTGTTGGTGTAAGAACATATGCTTTGTTTTACTGCTTTTTTTTAAATAAGAGGGCTTGGAAGTGTGCCAGGTGTGAATATTCTTGCCTGTATTGATTCATTGTCTTACTCTGGCAACTAGGAGGTTGTTTACTAGTCTGCTCCCTGCCAGTCTCATTGGTGGTTCAGGGAGAAAGTCCCACCTACTTGCCCCTCTGCAAACTTGCTCTCTTCTTCCAGTCACGTGGCCTTGATTCATATATTGGAGTGTTGCCCTTTTATTTATTTTTCTCTTTCTGCACAGTTCATGCATTTACTGGTTGTTTATAGCAAGGACAAAGGCTCAGAGTCCCTAAATCAAAAGTGATGCTGGCATAATTATAAGCACAAGCTGGCGTTGCAAAGAGGGCTGCAGGGAGAGGTTGTCAGAAGACGGGAGAATCCAAGATATATTAACCTCAAAAATTCCAGCTAATCACTTCTTCAATGTGAGCAATCCATTTTTTGAGATATTATTATTTGGGGACTTTAGTTAATAATAAATAATTTTAATAGATTGTTACAAAGAGGGAGGGCCTGACACTACATGCTTTTCAAGAATCCTTCCATTGCACTTGCTTAACAATGAACTTTATCCGGTGTTGCAGAGGGGTGCTAAGGGAAGTACTTTGTTGCCTAGTGGAAAACAGCAGGTTGTGATCGGCCACCTTTAATCTAATGTTGCTCCTGAAGGCTTTCAATCTGCCATAAGTCCCAACATGCAGTGTTGCCCTTTTGAGCTGAGATGTGTTGCAAGATACAGAATGGTCGTTTCAGATATGTAGCCTGCAGATTCCATCTAGGTGGCTAATGGCCACCAACATTTTTTTCAGAAGCATCTTTGTCAAACTGATTCAGCCCTATAGTTCTGTGCCTCATCCCAATGTTTTGCTTCCAGCACTATCCAGTCAAAGAGCAATGCTAAACAGCTGGATTATTGCATTAATCTGCCCCCATTAAAGATCCATGCAAGACTTGTCTGGGAAGGAAATGGAGAAGTGTGCGTAGGAACAAAACTGCACATGCTACTACTATCAACTTCATACTTGGGTTTACATCAGCCTTCAGTACATGTACCAACATGTGACTATTGACATCCCCAGTTTTGCTCATAAATTGATACAAGCATCCTTTTGAAGCAGAAAGGGTTAATTGACAGAGTTAGGAATGAATCTGTATCTCTTCTTATCCAGTGTAGCGGGATCTCTGCTGAAGGGCTGATGCGGAATGTGGACACTTAATGCACATTATTAGGGCAATAACTTGGGACTCCTGGATTAGGGGAACTTTAGTGAGCTCTGTCACAGGCACTGTCGTGTCAGAAAGGCACTTCTATTGGAGGCGTTGGGTTACCCAGATCTCTTTGTGGGCAAATAGTGCTGAATCTCACTCCTGAACCTAGATAGGTCTCTGAAGCAAGCAGAAAAGCGCATAGAACATCAACAGTTTTAGTCACAGGTCCTGCTTGAGGGAACACCACACATAGCCAGGGGAATAGGTCCCTGTGGTAGCCAAAACCAGCACCGTTTATCAGAGTCCTGCATTTTGTAGCCTTAGAGTTCTGTCAGACTTGATTGCACCAAAAATCTGCAGGATTTGAGAATGCCTGCTCTTTTTAGCTGCCTGTGCTTTTGGCGCCGAGGTGAGTGGAGCATTGGGCCTTCCCCTGCCGTTGAGACAGCCAGGCTAACGGAGCCTACCTAACAGATTATCAGCGCCCTGTGAGTAATAGACTCCTCATTTAGTTTTAATACATTTTGCATAGAGAGCAATCAACCTTCATCAGTCTTAAAGATGAATTGGCTTAGCCAGCTAAATTTTAAAGATATTAGTTCGACAGCAGCCGCATAAATCATAACGTTTTCTTAATGACGGTAAAATTAAAATATACTCTTGCTTGAAGAAGCCAATGGAGCTTTCATGTTCACAGGCCAAATCCTCCCCCAAAATTAAAGGAAAGCTTAATTGATGTTCTCTAAAGCAGAGTAAACTCAAAACAGCCCCGCTTTTCCTGAGTTGGCCTCGTATTTCTTCTGCGGTCTATTGGTACATCTAAATCCATCCAGACTGCTTCTGTCCCTTCCTATTCTTGAAGCTGCCAATATATCAGACCAAAACATAGCAAGGCAATAATCCTGGTTGTTTAAAGACTCTGGGTCTAGCTGTCAGCCCTTCCTTGCTTGTCATTGATGGAGCTCTGATTGACACATGAAGGAGATCCTCCTTATTTCCTCCTACTAGTATATAGAAGACAGCATATCTGGAGCTGTGATTAGCAGGGAGGAGTGAGCTAGAAACCTAACAAAGCTCTTTCAGATAGGAAAGGTGCTTATTCTGAACGGAAAGCATCACATGGCTTCCCCCCAGATCCCAGCCATACAAGTGTTGTTCTACTGCAGGCACCCCCAAACTGCGGCCCTCCAGATGTTTTGGCCTACAACTCCCATGATCCCTAGCTAGCAGGACCAGTGGTCGGGGAAGATGGGAATTGTAGTCCAAAACATCTGGAGGGCCGAAGTTTGGGAATGCCTGTTCTACTGGCTTGAAAACCTATATAGTGAGGTGGGGTAGATTATCTAAAGATACATGAAGAGCCTCAAAACAGGATGTGATGAAATAGTGTTGCCTTATGAGGAGATGCTGTTCTCTTAAGCAGGGTACCATATGTTAAGAATCTAATCTTTCATGTTTTATTGTTGACACCTTCAGAATCCCATTAGACATCTCATTCTGGCTACTTCCACATACTCTAAAGCAGGGTTTCCCAAACTTGGGTCTCCAGCTGTTGTTGGACTACAACTCTCATCATCCCTAGCTTGCAGCACCAGTGGTGATGTGAATTGTAGTCCAAAAGCAGCTTGAGGCCCAAGTTTGGGAAACCCTGCTCTAAGGAAACCTCTGCCTGCCCTTTGCAGATTTGGGAATTCCTCACAACCCCTGTTTCTGGCCTGAAGTTCTGAGAACCTACTGCAAAGGGATGGGCATTATGGGGAGTAGTAATGAGTAAGAGAAGGCAAAAATTATTGCTGCCTCATGAGAATTCTGAGAGTGCCTACCTGAAACCAGGCCTCTGATTGGCTTACCTTGGCAGCCAGTAGAAATCGGTTTCCCTCTCACACTGCAGTTGCAGGTGAGGCTGATTTATGTAAGTATCTGTGCTGCGTCTTTCCTGATTTTAGGTTGATTGTTTTTACAAGATGGTTGTAACCATGCTGTGATTGTCCATGAGGTTGGCAGCCGCACACATATTTGTCATTGCAGAGAGATGCTTTACATGACATAATCCTCCTGCGAGTTGGTAATGTGAATCTGCTCTAAATTATTTTAACTGGTCAGAGGCTGGAAGCAACTGGGGAGTTTTTCCAGTTACCTGCTCCCAGTATCTTCTTGACTTGGAAGTGGCCCTTTGAAAGAGGCTGATATCTATATTTCTTATTGAAAAATGAAGGTGCACCGATCTGATACTGGAAACTGAGCAATGGTGCAGGGATCAACTTTCTGCTTGTGTAAGAAAAGGGCAAGAGGCAGAAAGAGAAAGAGGCAGGTATCTAAAGTCGATGCCCTTCCTGGTAGTCCTTGTTATACTTGGGTTTTTGTAAGCCCAAAGGGTGTGATTGAAGGCCATTAGCTTGGCTAGTTTCCCCTGTGTGCTCAAGTCCCCTTTTCCCACTTGAAATTGTGCTTGAGTTCTTTGTACTTTTCCTTAGCACTTGTTCTGAGTTGCTCCTGCCCGTAGTGTTGTAGTGAGGGTGGTTTTGGTTTTTTTTAGCTAAGCGTGATCTCATGCCCAGCTTGGGTTCCCTGCCCCTGCCTAATACTTCCCTGCTCCCCATACCCCCCTCAGCTCCACTGTGAATGTATGTTCACACTTCTGCCAATTGAGTTAGTGTGTGTGCTCTTTGTGCCTCTTTGCGTCTTTTGTTAGAAAACTGGCTCTGTAAATGAATCCCACGGCTCTGGGCTCGGCAGGTAAAGGGAGAAGGAAGTCTGTTAGTGCACGAGTCTAATCAGGCTGGCAAGAGCAAGTAAAGTAGGGCAGCATCGCACATTAGCTGCTGTGTAATTGAGCTCTTTGATGGGCAGGGCACTGCGGGAGAGGGTTCGAAGCGGAGCAGAACTTTTGTTGTTAATTCAGTTGCACATGGAAGCTGTAAAGCTGTGCATCTCCGCATCTTGGCACCGGGAGGAACTGAAAAGCCCTTGCGACCAGGCTTTTCAGTCCCTGCCCTTGGCCCTCGTCTGCAAACTTTCAGGCCTTCTTTCTGCCTCCCTCTCCCAGCACTTGATTTCCCTTTTCTCTCTTTCTTTCTTTGGCTTGCTTTTCCCCCCGTGCACTATAAAAAGCAAAGCTCCCTTGCCGTTTGAACTAGGCGGCTGTGAGTGAGGGCTAGCTCAGAGCTGTGTGGCTGTTACCTTTGTATTCCAGATGAAACTGCCGAGCTCCGTGGGACAGAAGAAGATTAAAGCCTTGGAGCAGATGCTGATGGAACTCGGAGTAGGTGAGTAAAGAGGGCAGGTAGAGAGAGAGAGAGACCCATGGAGCAAAGCCTTTGTAGTCGCGAGGGGCTATTTTTTCCCCCAAGTAATACAGCCAGTTCCTTGAATAACACTATGTGAATGGGTTTGAAAATAAGATCTTATGTGTTTTGTTAAAAAAAGAAGAAGAAGCAGAGGGGTAAAAGCCAGAAGATGATGCACAAGAATATCCCCCCTCAAAAAATTCCTCCCAGTCGAAAAGTATTTGAACAGAGTCTTTTGTCTCTTTCTCTCTTGTTTGGGTTCTTTAAGCCATCGAGAGTGACAGCCCAGTATTAAGGAGGCAAATCTCTTCGTGCAGGGAGAGGTACTGTGAAAGGGGTTAGTGGCCATTGTCTGTGAGACTCTGCCTGGCTTTTGTGCTTCCTTGTTGCTCCTCTTCTGGATGGGTCCCACGCGACCTGTGTGGGGATATACCTGGCCTGCCCTTTGGCTAAGGGGAAAAATACAACACCCCCCCCTCTAGCCTCTCCTGGATAGGGGAGGCAGTGGACTCCCTGGATTCAGCAAGTACAATAATGCTTGGCTCCGGTGGCTTGCTCAGGTTGTGTACTAATGGGGTTGCCCAACTGATGCCTTCCCTTCTAGACCAATGTTTCCCAACCTTGGGTCTTCAGCTGTTTTTGGACTACAACGCCCACCATCCCTAGCTAGCAAGACCAGTGGTCAGGGACGATGGGAACTGTAGTCCGAAAACAGCTGGAGACCCAAGGTTGCAAAATACTGATCTAGACTGTCCTTACATCTCTGGCTTGGCACAGCAGTGAAAGCTTGGCTGGCAGTGGGGTCCAATGCAGGCAAAACTTCCCAGTTGTGCTACATCTGGGGCAATAAAGGACTTGACTCTTTAATGCTTTCTGCTTTAGAAGGTTTGGACTGAACAAAGACCTGCAGAGGAGCATTGGAGCAGTCTGCAGCTGGTAAGGGACAGAGTTCCCTTGTTTAACTTTCTTCCTTTTGCCTCCTGCAGACCTGAGTCCGATGCCCACAGAGGAGATTGTCCAGATGTTCAACGAGTTGCGCAGTGATCTTGTGCTTCTGTATGAGCTCAAGCAAGCGTTCGCAAACTGTGAATATGAGCTGCAGATGTTGCGGCACCGCTATGAGGCATTGGCCAAAGCGGGTAGCACAGGGCCCAGCACAGATGGTGGCTCACATGCTGATGGACAGTCAGGCTTGTGCACTGAAGAGAGCAAGGGTGACGCAAAGGAGCAGATCATTGATGTGGTGGGGGCTCCCCTCACACCCAATTCGGTGAGTATATATGGATGTTGGCATGCCCTTGCACCTCTTTAGGCCTGCTTGAAACAATATCACTGCAAACCAATACCTTTTAAGGTCACTGGGGAATCAAAGAATTGTAGAGTTGGAAGGTACACCAAGGGTCATCTAGTCCAACCCCCTGCACTGAAGGAATCTGAACTAAAGCATGCATAGCAGATGGCCATCCAATCTCTGCTTTAAAACCCTGGAGAGTCCACCACATCTAACCCTTCAGAGCAGGAGAAAACAAGCTTGCTCCTTCTTCCATGTGACAGCCCTTCAAATTTTTGAAGATGACTATCATATCTCCTCTCAATAAGGGAGAGTCTCTGTCTTTCCACTCCATGGTTTTATGTGCAAGGAAGTTTTTTCCAGTGGAGTAAATGGGATTAATCCAATGACTCGTGTTTAACATGGATATGATCAGGTCATTAGTCAGCTGACCACCAAACCCTTCTTGCTTCCTTGCAAAATGGCTGTCCCAGTATGTTGGCACAGCAGTGTGTCAGGATGTTTTTTTAAAAAATGGCTTTCCTTTTTTTGATATTCAAGAAACTTTCTCTGTAAGCTCTAAAGGTGACATGGAGTTTTGAGTAACCACTCATTCTTAGAGGCTTCTCCTACTGAATGGGCTTGACCATACTATTGAGCCCCACATCTCTGTGTCATAAATTCTCACCTGCTTTGGGGTGGGTGGGTGGGGGGATTCAGCAAGCCTCAGCAGCAGGCCAGTTCAGAATGCTTTTCTTCCTCTAGAGCAGGCATCCCCAGACTGCGGCCCTCCAGCTGTTTTGGCCTACAACTCCCATGATCCCTAGCTAACAGGACCAGTGGTCGGGGAAGATGGGAATTGTAGTCCAAAACATCTGGAGGGCTGAAATTTGGGGATGCCTGCTCTAGAGAGTTTTCACTGATTTGTGTCTGTTTGCAAAACATTGCACTTAAATGTTTCCCCAGTGCTGTTCTTTTCCAACTCCATGCTTGGAATAGGAACAAAAAGAATGAAGGCAGCACCAGAAGGGTTAATGTGACCTGGGCTCTGACATATTTGAAAGAAATATAATCAAGTTAATTCACTGCAAGGCAAATTTGGTACCTAAAGGGCCCCCCTGTTAAATACAGCTCTGACCTTTACCGGCTGGTTACACAAAGACGACACAATTAGATTAGTCCAAGACAAAAGGTCAAGCGCATTCACACTGTGACCACTTTATGCTGTCTTTGGAGGGGAAAGAAATTCCACCCAGCAGGAGGGGGGCATCCCAGGGAGGTTCACTGTTGCTGCCAAGATGGAGGGGAGGGGCATAAGTATGTGGGGGAGTGGTGTCATTGGGGTGTGTGTGGAATGACACTGCTGCCAATCAGAGAAGCTGCCCCACTTTCGATGGAGTGTGTGTGTCTCTCCCTGCCTTTCAGGGAGCTGATCCTGCTGCTGGAGTTATTTGGGCATAGAACCATTCTGCTCCATGACTTAAGCATCCAGAGTATTTTCCCTACTGCCTGTCTCTATGTATATGACACCACCTGAGTGAACAAGTGGACATTGGCTTAAACAGATGGTCAGTGAGCGATAATTTTCTGCAATTCTCAAACTTGGGAGCCATTGTTGTTTTGTGGCTAGATTATTGGGGTTGAACATAGGAAGCCTGGGTTCAAATCCCTATTTGGCTATGAAGCTCACCGAGTGACCTGGGCAAGGTAGCATCTCTCAGGCTGGTCTACCACATAGAATTGTTGCTAGGTTAAATGGTCATTCTGAGCTCCTGTGTGGAAAAGTGTAACAAATAAAACACTCTCTAAATGCTTGCAGCCCCAGTAGCGTGGTCTTTCCCCAATCCATGATATGCATAAAAGACAAGACCACAGAACACGCAGATTGAAGTCTATTGGGACTTTACCCTGGCAGCCAGGGTGATTCTGTAGACTAGAGAACACATAAAATATCATGCCAGTCTCCAACAGCTCTTGTTAAGTTCATGGATGCCTGGCATTGAGCTACTATGTATGTGGAGAAACACATCTTGGCTTCACGTTTCACCATGTTCTCTGCATATTAAAAAGTGCCTTGTTTGGTATTTTCCAAAAGTTCTAGCTTCCAGTTTTCTGCTGCCTCTCCTGATAGCACCGCCTTCCCAGTAATGAATTTGGAATCTTCCCCACTGTATCCTGTATTAGCAACTAACCCACCCACCACATGCTCTCTCATCCCAAATAATATATACAGGCATTTGAACCACCTGTGAATGGCAACCAAATTGCTGGTCATTGGTGTGGACCTGAAAGACTACACAGGAACCTTAGAGGAGCAATTGTTCCTTCCCCAAAGCTTCTTCAATATTTCAATTGGGGTGCTAGCTCTGTTACAATGGAAAGTGGACTCTTTTTTGTAATTCTGTAGGAGAGATGGTCTAGCATTCAAGCATCTGCATGTGACACCACTAGGCTTTTAGTGCTACATTTCCCTCTCATCGCAGGCTGGAAAAAAATAGAAGAGAATATCCACCTTCATAGGCTCAGCTTTTGGCCACCTTACTGCCAGCCCAGTGCACCCCAGCCTTGGTTAGTCTGCTGTGGGCATGTCGTGATGCCCACTGCTGGCAGCCCACAGTGAAGGGAGCCTTCTCCCCACCCCCACCCCAGAGCATTGCTCTGCTGACCCAGGAGGGACGCTACTCTGGGCCTTTGCAGGGTGAAAGGTGAGTATAACTTGGGAACAAATTAGTTCCAAGCAGAAGTGCAGCCAGTTACTCCAGATTAGAGCCTTTGATTTGTGCGACTCAGACTCCACTCGCCCATCCATAATGAGTTGACTCTCCTCAGAATTCCTCACATCAGCGCACTTTGTTCCTGGGCTCACAAGTCAGCCCATTAATGGGGAAAGGAAAGGACCTTGCCTCTAAGAAGTCTCGGGTTCAGAGTCAGAATCATTTGACTTTTAAGCTGCCTTTATCTGAACTCCTGCCGGCTCCTTGTTTTCTGAGCCTGCTTGAAAGTGAGAAGTTACATTGTTAACATCAAACATCCTTCCTTCCAGATGGAGTTAGAAAGCTCGCTTGCGCGTCTATATAAATGTGTATCTGTATCACGATACGTGTGTGTTTTATAATATATATTTTCTCATTTTAAAATCATTCCTTTCCATTAACAGGGAGCCAGGTTCCCAGGCTCTTGTAAATTACAATGTAGAACATTTTTCCTAACCAGACACTTTCCGTTTTTGCCCACGGCGACGGGCAGAGCCAAGCTAGGGAAGGTGATTAATATGAATTTGTGACATATTTGAAAGATGGCTCTTTTGCCATATAAAGATTATCAAACACATGCGCTCATCCCCATTAATTCGGCAGCCTCCCTGGGAAGCTCTCAGGCCCCCACTCCTTTGTTTCCAGGTTGGGCTGGCTGCTTTAAATGTACCTTTGCTCCTAATTTCCCAAAATTCTAGGTATTGTTTTTCACAGGGTGCCAGTTAACGAAGTGGTGCGCATTCCCCACTAATCAAAGCCACTGAAGGCAGTTCTGCTGGATCAACCGGGGCTTCCTATTTTAGGCATGCATTTTCTGCCACGGAGATAGTTGCATCCCCAAGAAGTGGGGGGGCTTCATTATTAATGCAGGCTCTCAATCATTTATGCCTGGAACATTTAAAACAAGGAAAGGTGGTGGATGGCAGCCTGTGGTTCCCAAGAGGGCTCATTTTAATTTCTTTCCTCCATTCACTGTGGACTTGGAAAAGGAGAGGGTGGTGGCTTTTTGTTTGCTTGCTTGTTTGTTTGTTTAAATGCCTTTGGCCTTAAGCTGCCAATGTTACTTGATAATTTCTGTGGATCATTTCCCCTTTTTCTGCATTGCACTCTCTTCCCCAGATGATCTGGTGGGGAAACTTCAGGTACATTTAGTACAATTTGCAGGCATCCCAACTCTTTGCTAAGTTTTCACTGTGTGCCCTTGGGAGGGGCCTGTGACTGATTTAGGGGTCATGCATCAGCCAGTGGAATCTGCTAATCCCGTTAAATGTTAATTCACAAGCTTCAGGCAGGCTTGTGGTTACCTCTACTCCTTCCCTTTATTTTCCTTCCCTTTATGTGTCAAACCCAGAAATACTGGCTCAGGAAAGGTCTGCCCCATACCAGGGGGTTTGTATCCTTGGTTTTGTCACTAGAGTCATTTATAAGACCATTTTACGGTGAAAAAACAAGCTTAATGAGGTTCCTCCAGGGCTTTTAAGTAACAGGCCTGGCCCAGAGTCTGCTTGGGTGTTGTGTGGTGGTTTTCTTCCTGAATTCCCTGTCTGGGCACACCCGATACCTTCCAGGAAAGGGTTTGTGTTGCATCTAGCACTGACCCGGATGGTCTGACCTCTTGTTAACACCTGTCTTTCATTTCTGCTTCTTGGAACAGAGAAAGCGCAGGGAATCTGCTTCCAGTTCATCATCTGTCAAAAAAGTGAAGAAGCCATGAATTGCCTGAAGTTCCAGATCCTGGATGTCGGAGGATCAAGACACTGACTGTAGGGGCAAGATGGCTGCATTTGCCAGTATGTGTACTTTATGCTATGGGATTCCTGCAGTGACATTGCCCTCTCTTGTTCCAGAAAAGGGTGTTGCTGCCCCAGGTAAATGGGTTGGACTTCCTTGCATTAACAGCCTCATACTGGTTGTTGCTGTGGTGATTGTGTTGTCTTTCCTATGTCTGATTTTTGTAAACTTCCTTGTAAATACAGAATCCATTACCTCTTGTTCCATAATCTGACTCTTCCAGCACTTGTGGTGGGTGGGCAGAAGGGCAGCACCTGTATGGTGGTAGGAGCTGCTTTTGTCTAGATCAGGGGTCAGCAAACTTTTCCAGCAGGGGGCCGGTCCACTGTCCCTCAGACCTTGTGGGGGGCTGGACTATATTTTGAAAAAATATATGAATGAATTCCTATGCCCCACAAATAACCCAGAGATGCATTTTAAATAAAAGGACACATTCTACTCATGTAAAAACATGCTGATTCCCAGACCATCTGCGGGCCGGATTTGGAAGGTGATTGGGCCGCATCCAGCCCCCGGGCCTTAGTTTGGGATCCCCTGGTCTAGATAGATCTTGAGCTGGAGTAGGCAGGTGCTGGATCATCAGCTAGATCTTACGGATTAGAATAGTTTTTATGACGGATGTGAGGCAAGAGGGGACGAATGCCCGCCTAAGACTCCCTGGTATAGTGCTACACATGATTAACTATCTCACAACTGCAAGGCAGACTCGGAGTAGCAGAGACTGCAATGCAGAGCTACATGGACAAATTATTTTATTGAAAACTTATCTTTGCAAGAAAAGACAGACATATCTCAGGCTTCTTTGAACACTGAAGGTCTTCCACCTATTGCAGTGCCACCATTGAAGCACAGTCTTTTTTATGGTCCTAGTTGGGCACTAATTCTCACACCACTATCCCATTTCCATTGGAAGCCATGCTTGCTTGTTTCTGGCTTATTCTTACAGAATGTTTTGGATGTCCACAAAGTTCCTATTTCCCTCAAGGTTTCATCTAATTATAGAACAGTTGGTTGACTCATGTGCCCTGCATATGAATTAAACAACAGAGTTGAGGAAAAGACCCCCATACTGTATCTTAGGTGATGCATTCATTCGTTGCAGGAGGTATTTCCTGCTTTGATGAGGGGGGGGGGGGTAATGCCTCTGCCAAGATGTTGCCTGCTCTCCATGTATTTTTCTAAGTCCTTATACTAAAAATAATTTAGATCTTCCGTTTGATGTAAGCAGTGACACCTTTTTAGTTAAACAAATTTTCAATATCAATTTAGCGAGCCAACTAAATGCTGCATCCCTAGTTTTCTCATCTCTCAGGTAGGTGAGGTACCCTCCCATATCTGTTAAGAGTATCCAGAATTATTCTGTGTTGTTTTGTGGACATACACACCCATCCCGAGTGTAGTGGTGTTGTGAAGAGTTCTTTGTGCTAACATAAAAAAGCAGTTCTTCAGACACTTTTAACAGGACAATCCTGTGTGTGTTTATTTGGAGGAAAGTTCCATTTTGTTCAGTAAGTGTGTTCACGGTTGTCTTTTCCTGTTGTAGCCTGCTGCATGCAGACCAATATCTCTTATACCCTCCAGAGGCGCCTGGATGTGTGATAATTGTGTTGATTAGTAACCATTGGAGCAACCAGCTGTATGCATGCTGGTTTTCCAAGAACCAAGAAGCATCCATTTCTCATTGCTAGACTCAGCTTCAGCTGTGAAGGTTTGGCTTGATAGTGTAGGGTTGGATATTCCAAGTCAGTATAAATAAGTCTGTGTAATTAAGCAGGAAAGGCTACGTTTTGCTATTAAATGTAGAAGTCAGCACCATGAAGGAAGTTTCTAGCCCATAAGCTTTTACAAAGGTCACCTTGAAAGTGTGTGAGTATCTCTGGTGAGATCTCTGAAGCCATAGGAGGGCTAAGTAGGACTTCTAGTGATCAGGCTGTGGTGTTTTGCATAGCTCTTTACCCTTCCCTAGAGTAGCAAAATAAATTATGCAAAATGAGCAAATATGTGCACATTTGCATAATGCATACAGGCCATGGAATTCCAGTTTTAATTTTAATTTTGATGGGGTTTTTTAGTGCAGAACACAAAGCCCTAGGTATAACCCTTGCCCTCAGCAGGAAGAGATTGACTGGTGACATCTAAGACTTCAGTCGCATGTTCTCCAGTGTGTGGCAGGCAGTGAAGCCAGTGATACCCTCAAGAAGAGAAGAGCTAACTGTAAGTAACTTTGGTTTCACCAGTGTAAAAATATTGAGTGCTAGCCTATGAGGTAGCCCTCCATTCTGGTCTGGAGTTTCTCCAGCTTGCTGACTGTTTTAATGACTGAATTGTACTCTTCCCCCCCCCCGCCTTTTCAAATATTCACCTTCCATCAGAAACATGTTGGAAGGAGGGCTATGATACTGTTGGCCTGCTGCTGTCAGACCTAACTCATGCTCTACCTTCCCCTTCCCATTTCAAGTGCAACTGGGAATCGATAGTGCATGACAACGCCCTTTGATTTACATTCTTGCTGGAAGAAAGAAAGGTCAAAGGCCAAGTTCTTCGTTTTCATAGAAAACTAATTAGACGACTCCATCGACACTGAATCAATAAAACTGATCAGGTGATTACACAGAGGGAGCCATTAAAATCCCTATGACCTTTGATCTCAAGTCCCTAACCTGAGGTGGGAAAGGCTCAGTTATATTCTCTAGTGCTTGGAGGACAAACCTCCCAAAGTGAGATGGACTGGCCTACAAGGCTTCAGTGGGTGGTGGAGGACACAGGCTTTGCTGACTCTGCTGGTTGTATCTAGTATGTTCTCATTTCAACCCCTACTGCATGAATGGTCATGTGGATGGAAAGGCATGGCAGACATAGACAAGGGGTTGATAAGGCAATTACCTTCTGCAGTGGTGCCATAAAGAGAGGTGTGGCCTAACTGCAACAGACCCCCAAACTTTTCACTGCTGCAATGGGAGGGGAAAGAGCAGAGACCAACACTGAAAGGGGATAGTGATTTATTTGGGGCTTTGTCTTAAGCTATGGAGTCAATTAGTATGTTCTCCAAGCAGCTTGCTTTGTTTTCAATCTCCCATTTGTCATTGTTTTCTAAATCATAAAAGATAGTTCACATTGGTGCATAAGCCATCTTAGGTCATGTAGCACTAAACAAACATTTGGTAATTATTCATTGGCCTTCTGTGTTCAAGTTTATTTGACTTCTATAAAATGAGTCATGATTTTTTAAACATGTAGCTCCAGGCTTTGCTCTTTTTTACATGGTATATTGTCATAGCTAACGGAGAGAAAAGGATGGGAAACCATATAAACTTCAACAGGGGCCAGTGTCTAGACCTGAGTATTACCCTCTTTGAGCACCACTTCTACCTGCAAATTGGGGAGGGTGCATGAGCCAAAGTGTTCTCTTGTGCTCCTGTGGCCTGAGCAGCCTATGCACTTTGTGTGCTAAGCATCCTTGATGGTGCAGTGGGCTAAGGTGATGAGATGTAAATATTTGGCTTCTTCGGGATCCTCCTTTCATTGAGGGGTCCTTCAGTAATGTTAAACAGATGGTATGAAAACATTTTAATGGTGCCTACTGATTGGCAGTGGGTGCAAATACCAATTTGAGCAAAACTCAGCTCTCCTTGGAAGCACCAAATCTAAAAGGTGCCAAATATAAGCTCCACTTGCTAAGGAAGAAGTAGGATCAAACTTTAAGGTTCCTGCTTCTTCCTTTGCAGCCGCATCTTTCCCTGGCAACACATTACGTCAGGTGTGAGGTAGGTGAGTGTGATTTGGACAAAATGACCTGAGGTCTGATTAGGGCTGTGGGCTGGCTGTTTCCCACCCCTTCCTATTGTGAAGGAAAGTATGACCTATTCTCAAGATACTTTCCTGGGGAAGAACTAATAAGGAAACAGCTTTTGTTTTGGCTACAGGTGGGAATATGTGGGTGATTTTCTCTCATGAAGGTACATGATACTTGTGTCACAAAACAATCCCAGAACGCAAATCCATTTAAGGATGGGAGAAACATCTGTGCAGTTACTGCCAGATTGCATGGACAGTTGAAGAGGTATTGGGAAAAGGAGTTTACTTAGCAGCATATTTCAGATAAAGCCTCCCCCCCGGCCCCACTCCCTTACAGCATACAAGGAGCCAGGTTCCTTTCCCCCAAACTTTATTCATGTGGCACATTTACAGCAAGGATGGGAATAACGAGCCAATGAGGAGGTCAGGTTGGGTTCAGCTGGAACATCCACACACCATGCATTATTTACCGGTAAGGCCCAGTGCCTGTATCAGCTCACAGCCTGACTCTTGGTGTGGCTCCCATGTAGGTGGCAGCTGGAGCCTATCCATCTGGGGATCCATTCAGCAAAAGCTAGGGCAGAAGGTTTCAGGAAAATACTGAGCTGGGAGAGGGCGATTCATTATTTATTTCCATCTTCCCACACTGGACCAAGGTGATGGGAATAGGATAGGAAGAATAGGCCACACCTCTCAAAGCAACAAGTCAGTTGCAGCCGTTGTAGGAGGAGGAGGAAGTCAGGTGAGGAAAGGGGCAGTAACACAGATGTCAATCAATTTGCAGATCCCTGCTGGTTAATGGGAACACAGCTCCCTGCTGGGCTAGCAGAAATGGGCACGTCCACTGCCTGCAATGGACTGCATGCTCCATAGGGGGGCCATGCGCAAGTGCAGGTTGGATGCACAGTAGGGTTCCCCAAGTTCTGAAGAGGCATGAGCAAGGGATCACAGGGTTCAAGAAATGCAGGACATGGCGGTGAGCATCAGCCAGGATGCTCCTGCCTACGATAACCCCTGCTGAATGAAGCCCCAGGGAGATAGGTTGCTCTTGGTGGGCAGGGAATACAGGCACTTTACCTTGAACAGAAAGAGCCGAGCTTCCTCAGATCACATACAGAAGGAATCAGAGGGTTAGTGTTTATTCAAAACAGAAGGGAAGGAGGGAAGAAGCCTGCCGAAGAGGGGGGGGGGCTCTCTGGATGCTGCTCAGTCAATATTTAGCTGACACGCAGGAGACACAGTAACAGATTCACACAGGAAAAGGGGAGGGGGGCTTGACCGCGGTTGTTGCGATATTGGACTCAAAAGTAATAAGGGCGAGTGCCCCAAACATGGCGCCACGGTCTTGCTACAGGCGCAAATATGAGCAGAGAGAGAGAGAAAGATGCCAATGGAAATCGGAAGCCAACAAAAGGGAAAACAATCTACGTCTCTAACCATGTGGAGCAAGCGCCCTAGGGGGCTGCAGGCTGGGCCAGGCCGGGCAGGCAGCCGGCCCCAGAGAGGGAGTCACGTCAGGCCTACACAGAGATTCCAGTTCCATATATACAGCCTCTACTGGCAGAACAGCAAAACTGACGGAGTCGTGGGGTTGCTCGTTCCTCTGTCCTCTTTCTGTCGTTCGAATGCTCCAGCCCATCACGCCCAGGTAGCAGGAGCCGGCCGCATGCAGCCCTGTCTGGCCGGCCCCAGAGATCAAAAGGGCTTGGAGGTCTGCTTGAAGATGAACCCTCTGTGAGCCAGTGTCTTCATGATGTTGGCAATGTTCTTGCAGTCATCTGCCAGTCAGAGGAAGAAAGCACGTGAGAACGGTCATGTTATTCTTCTTATTTATTTCATTTCTAAACCACTTTATATTTTAAAGAAAAATCTCAAAGCGGTTTACAGCATATTAAAACATCAATAAAACAATGTTGAATTGGACAGGTATGAAAATGCTTGGAAAAAAGGATCACACACATACCCCATTCTTATAGGCAGTGCTTTGCTTCTAGGAAAAAGGTGTCGGTACTGCATATCCTTGAGTACCCCCAGAAAAAAGCACTGCTTATAGGCATACAACAATCCACACATAAATGCTGACCTCTCACAAACATATGTGCCCATAAGCATGCATGCATGCAAACACCTCTATGATTCATCCACACCCTAGATGTGCTGTGGTAGTACTGGCAGTGCAGCTGCATGGAATGTGCTTCTTGTCTCTGGGCTCGTCCACACTTCTGCTTGTCCCACCACTTTCCCCTGGGAAAACCCGCTCTTTACCACTGAATTGGAGCAAAGGCCAGTCAGGATTTTGGCATGTTGATGTTTGCTTTGATTCAGAGGTAAAGAGTGGGTTTTCCTGGGGAAAAGAGGCAAGGCAAATGGAATACTGCTCAGAGCTGTGCCTAAAAAGCATGGGACAAGCAGAAAGCCTCTTGGAAAACTGAAGTGTGGACCAGCCCTTTGTCTCAGCCCTACTTAAGCTTCCTGATTATGGCAAGTAGATCTTCATAGTACATTCTGCCATTTCCAATAAAGTGGGGTATGGTTTAATTCAATTTTACAGCCCCCCTCCAACTAGCCTAGACTGCATCCTTTTACTGCATGAGCTCTGGGAGTTTCCAGTAGGTCCCAGCTCTTGAAAAATATAAGACCACTGTTTTAGAGCAAGGCTGCAATATACCAGCTACTCATTTTTGTATCAATTCAAGTGGAACAACTACTTCCTCTTTGAAACAGGAATAATGTGGTGGCATGTGGTAATCCTGATATGATATAATTGAGGCTAGGTCTAGCCTTGATTTATTATTTTAAGGAAATTTTTCATTGCATATCTCATAAAAATACATACAGATAATATGAGAACACAAAATATATAGTTAAAAGAAGTTTGACATTTCTCACTTCAACGAGAAATGAACAAGGAGCAGTTTTGTATGGCAGTACAGCTTTGGGAGTTATGTTGACCGCTTGAATAATTTCAGTTTTGTGAGCAGGGGCACATCCTATTGGGGAAAAAACACATTCTGTAACACCAGGTGGCCCTGCTGATTTCTAGCATGCATATCTTAGTTGCTAGTCTTAAATGCCAGGTTGACCACAAAACAGAGAGGACAAACACCATACAATGGTTGTGCTCCACTACAATAACACTTCCCATACCTGTGGAGGGATCTAATAACACTCATTAGAGGAGGGCCCAGTGGGCAAAATGTCCACATTTCAAATTCTGAGGAAGTGCTATGGGTGCCAGCCACAAAATGGCTGCTGTGGGAGCATGGCCTAACACAAAACTAGAGCATAGTTATTGCTGCTTTCCCCACCCCCAAGACAACCCCATGGGAAGTGAGCTATGTCCTGCTGGTTCTGATATTTACCCCCTCTGTGTGATACTGTTGCTAATAACAATAGGGAGCATTCCCCAGGACCAGGAAAAATATACAGGGTGGCCACACCACACTCTTGCACATGCACACGCATCACATTCACATATTCACCATACACGTACAGACGCACACATCTCTCATTGCAAGCATATCTTCCCCCATCTCTCGGGCCAAGTGCATCTTTCCTTCTCTCCCTCACCACATTCATATATACCCCCATCTCCCCCAAACATACACCTCTCCCCATCTGCACCTTTCTCAATCACACACAGAGCATGCTTGAGCAATCCACCCACCCGCACGTTCAGAAAAGGCTATCCACAAGCAAAGGGAGTGCCCACCATTTCAATACCCGCCCAACCTAAACAAAACAAATATTCACGGGGGTCACCATCCTCACCACCCACAGGCATCGGGCATTGGGGAGGGAGAAGGAAGGCTTTGTGGGTGCTGTGGGGCCCACAGGGGCCAAGTTGGCAGTCCCAGCATTAGAGCGACTCCATCGAAACAGTAAAGAAGAAGAAAAGGGCTCAGCTCCATGGACTCAGCTGTGTTACTGTACTACCAAGATATCTTGAATTAGGTGTGCAAAAGATTTTGATGATGATTTAAGTACATTTCCCTGCAAAATGCCCATTTATCTAATTTATACAAAATGAAAAATTGCAAATCAACAGAATTAGTATTTTTTTGACACAACAAAGGGGGCAGAGGTTTGGAGACATGAAAGGAAGCTGTGAAGGGGACATCACCCCTCACATTATCTAAATGTTTGAAATAGAAGATAAAACTCCTGGCAACACCACTCATCTATTTTTTCATCCTGAAGCATTAACAGAAACTGGTCGCATTTCTTTCTTTTTAAAAACCACCAATGAGGGACAGAAACATGCTTTAAAAGTTCCATTTCAGATTTTCTAGGTTCTAGGTTCTGTATTGCATGACACACTAAATAAAACGCCTTGATTAGGGCAACAGCTATCAATGTAGCTTTCCTGCACACTTTTGGTGTGGACTTTCATCACAGGCCCCACTAGTTCCAGTCCAGCTCTTGCACCTTTCCTCATCTTTTATATTGGAAGGATGACAGAAGGATGGACCGGTAAGTAGAGCAAGCTCCATTCTCTTCTGAACTAACAGGGAAGCAGGGTTGGGCTGGCTCACATTATTTACCTGGGACTAAACGCAAGCAGAGTTTGCTAAAATAGAAGCAAGCCTTAAATTGATTCCTGGTGTCTATATTTCATGTTGAAAATTGGCTTGTAAATCCATGTTTTGATCTATGGTGGCCGTCTCCTTAAGAAAAAGCAAGAGTAAATGTGTAATTTCTCCCTTGACAGCACACGGTGGCGAGGCGATCCTTCTTCCCGCTCCCCTCCGACTCGGGACAGCTCCGCTGCCTCCCATCAGCACTCTTTCTTCCTCGCCCCACGCCTTGATGTCTCCATTTCATTAGTGTGCGCCCATTCATCACGCTGTTACCGTAAGGGTGACTTTGCCCACTTGCATGTGGCAGGCAGGGCCTGGATGACATGGGGTGGCGCTGCCACTCTGACGGGGGGAGGGAGGCAGAACACACACACACACACACACCCCTGCTAGTAAATGGATGTTGTGGCAGAAGGACAGCTGCATCATTACTGATGTGTAAATGATAAAGCAGCGCCTCCACATCCGTCTCTTAACTGTAAATCCAGGGAGTGCTTTATAATCAAGCGGCAGCGATAATAATGTGAAATTAGGTCTCTCTATCAAAGGGGGGAGGCCTTTTAATCACGGCTTAAAGGGTGCAAGCGCTGTTTATCATAATTGAACTGTATCCGGGCTAATTGTGGCCATATTTCACTGTCTAGGAGACAGGCACACCGACTGAGGAATGAACGCCAGGGGCCGAATGGAGCAGGAAGCTGCCACCCAACCTGTCTTGGCCCCAAAGTGCAGGGGCTTGAGTATTTGGGGAGGGTGTCAACAGATACACGAAAGAGCCCCCCATCTACCTCCCCCCTGCTTAACCTATTGAATGCTGGTAGCACAACTGGGGGGAAACAGATGGCATTCTGCTGTTCAACTGCATTGGGAGTTTACACAGCTAGGCAAACAAAACCAAGATTTTTTTTATCAAAAGAAACTAGAAGATGAAAATTCTGTGTTTAAAAAAAATGGAAATCGGCATACACAAAGGTGCATAAATTAGTCAGGTTGGTAACAGCTGCAAAGAAGCAGCAGTGTGACTACAGAAATGGGAGGGGGCAAGGGATCTTATATAATGAGCAGAGTTTGCCCATTTGCAATGCAATCCTTACCATTGTCTACTCAGAAGTAAGTCCTATTGAATTCAGTGAGGCTTACATCTAGGTAAGTGAGGATAGGATTGCAGAAAAAATTCAGAAGGGCTATGATACCCTTCTGTAAGAGTACCCTAGAGAGTAAGATAGATTGCAATGGAACATGTTATGTGGTGTGTAGCTACAAGAAGTCAAATAGCCTACAGTTGAAGCTGTAGGCTATTTTTGGCCTCCTCAACACATAATTTGCTCTGGCTATGAGTCTGAGGCACGCCCCAAAAAGAATTGGGTGGGGAAACATCCATCAGCTTCACGTCTCACCCATGCTCAGCCAGAACACATTCAAAACAGGGATTGGCCATATCTGCAACAAGTCACTACTACCGGTAGTATCACTTTCACCAAACTTATTGATCTTCAATAGTACTCTTCTGATCAGAAGGAAGGGCATAAAGGCATAAAAATAGAAGTTTGGCCAGGTGCACACCTGAGCATTAGCTGCTTCCTAGTACAGCTATCTGGCAAAGTATGTCTCTACTTAATGTCTGGAATACAAAGCAAATAGATCCACTTCTAGATGTACAAAATGTCTGATTATCTGCTGGACATTAGCTCCCATAACTTCTCTGCCCTGTACAAAGTCTAATGACTTATCAAATCCATGGTGGTGTTCAACATTCTTGCAGTATGTTTTTCTACCTGAAGAGCTCCGATTCCTCTCTGCCCTTGAAAACATCTCATTGATTTCCACCTAAAGAAACCTGTGTTGTTGGGAATTGTGGAGGGTATCTTTGAGGGGTTCATCTTCTTGGAATCTATGGGGGAAAGCAGACCACCACCAGTGGTCTCTCTTGATATGTGAAAAGATTTTCAAAGGGGCAAAAAAAACCCCTAAACAATGGACTCTGGTAAAAACTTTGTTTACAATTACTGTATAGGCAAAACTGAGGAACCACTATGACTTAGTGGAACAGAAACATGGACCTGGTTCTGTAGGCTCCGTATGTTCCATCTTCTCTTGAGAGATCTCCTTATCTGAGTAGATAGAAACATCAAGAGTCTCAGACTACTGCTTGTCTACAGTGGGGCTTCCTCTTTCATATACACTCTGGAACCTGCTCTTTCACGCCTCCAGTGCCTGTTAACGGGGATACTGCAGGCCCTCTTTCCAGATGTTCATTTCTTATCCTCTATAGTTGGCCTAAACTGACCTACACCTGCTCAGCCACTCGTAATTTCCTCAGTGGGTACACACAATGAAAACATCTGGGGAGGGGGATTCTTGCTTCCAAAGCTCACTGTTTTGGTTGCTCCCCTTTGGACCATCTTCAGTTTATATTCTCTTCTCTCTCTCTGTATGCCCCTTGACTGAATCCATACTGACCTTTCTACATCAAATGTTGTTGAACTTTGATCCCCACCACTGTCCATACTGGGGTTGCCATCCAATACCTGAGCACCCAAGGCAGGAGAAAACACCTGAGGATCCAAGGCAGAGGAAGTCTGCCTTAAGATTCTCTTATCTTAGCCGCGAACCCTCTTCTGCAATATGGTGATAACTATACTGGTCTAATTCATAGGGCTGTTGTAAAGATTATTGAGATACTGTACAGGAAGAGTTCTAAACACCTGGAATGCATTACACTAATTACTATAGTAATTATTATGCATAGCATCCTAGTACAGGTGGCAGTCTGAATGAGATCACCAAAGATGGGCAATAGACAGATCTCCATACAGATTATATTAGGTCTCCAGTAGCTAGAAGCGATCAACTGGAAGTACCCCAATGTGGGTAACGTTCTGCTACACATTTCTACTAAAAGATCCAGAATTAATTTGAATACTCACACATCAAGTTCTTTGATTTCTGACATCATATTGCAACTTGCATGTGTGAAACAGTCCCCACAGATCAAATGCTACAACCAGAGCTTTCATATTGCCCTACATCTCCCATTTAAAAAGTTTTCAATGTAGGCAATTCACAAATTTGTCTGGGAGCGACAGGTCATCAAGTGAGAAGCTACTATATAACGCACATGGATATGTGAAACAAGTTTCCTTTGCAGGAAGATTCAGGATACTAAGCTAGGTAAACCCAGGCAAGCCATTTGCCTGACCCAGCGTGACTGTTCTCAATTATGTTCTTGCCATCTGTGGGCTATTCTTTCTGGGCAAATTTACTCTGGTCATGACCACATCCTGTGCCATTTGGTTGTGGCTAGTGCAAAGAAAGCCAAGCTGCCAGCCTTCCCCCTCTATCTTAAACCAGACTATGCCAGGTATGTTTCAGACACTTGGTACAGGTGGCTCCTAACAAGCCATTGCAAAGCTCACTTGCCACAAGTCATTTAGCAAGACTGACTTCAAATCAGCACGAAGGTAAACACGCTTATTACAATTATCCGTGTACAAAAAAATCAACAACAGCCGAACAACTTTCTAATATGCAATTACAGCCGCTTATTGATTTTACAATGTAATCCGCTCCGATTGATTTAATAACACAATTATAGGCTGGCTCCCGGGATATTAGTGCGGGAGATTTTCATAAACTCCAAAGCAAAAAACTAAGCGGCTTTTAAAACAACACCGTCAGATGGCTGTTTGGGGAATTATTAGCCATATGAAATCTCCTAAATCTCCTCGTCGTTACCTTGAAAGAGTATTTTCTACAAAAATGGCAACAAGAATAGGAGGCCACTGAACATGCAGCATTGGGTGCTTTGCTGACACTCAATTCATTTCAAGGGTGGACACAGATGCCAGGCTGTCTACATTTGGACCAGCTCTTCAATGCAGGGAAAGCCACACAATTTGACCCTCTCGTGTCTAGCTGTGGAATCCCTGCACTATAGCCAGACCTGGTTCAGTTTGCTCTTGCAGGGTATATTGTCTCACCCCAATTTGAATGACTTTGTTGCTTGTGCTCATCCTTTGCATGGTGGGTTGAAGGATTTCTGAACATTCCTCTTTCCTGTACTTTTAATACTTCCTTGGAAAAAAATTAAAGACTTTGAGAAAGTTCTCCTAAAAAGATATCCTTTGCATATCACTGTATCCTAAATTCCTTCCACAACTAAGTTGGACCGGTGCTGAATTCTTCCACTACCATCCAACACCCTGAGAGAGTCACACAGTGCCTGCTGCATTTGCACCAGGTGGGTGAACCTGGTTGCTTTAAGCAGAAGGCAGGGAGAGGCCATCCTGGCACTACAACAATCTTAGCTGAATCTGTGTAAGAGCCATAAAAAGGAAGGCCTGCCATGTGGGGAACATCCACAACCATAAAGACAGAGACCTACACAACTGAGCACCTTCACTCCTAAATATACAACCATCCCATCTCCCCAGCTGAGAATGCCACACATTTGTTCGGAACTAACAAATGCTCCCTTTGTAGGCCTGCCCACTGGCACAGAATGGCTCCCAAACACACAAAACGCACATGCTTAGCTCTTTCCCCGCAATGTATTTGCCAGCTTTATGGGCCCATTTTTCTTGTCAAGCTGACAGCGCTGCTAAGTGGATTTCTCTCTGATATGCGGACAGATTATCACATTACCCCAATGTCCAACACAAACATATTACTTTATATTCAATAGCTCTAATGAATATAAACTGCTTTTTCTCTTTTTGGGAGGGGAAGGAGGCTGGTGGGAGGGGGCAATCTATAGATTTTTAATGAGGGCTGCTATTTACTCCCTCCTCTTTAAAACAGGCTGAGGTGCAGTCTCTGGCTAGAAAATCAATGTTGTTATTGTTGGAATATTGTATATTGATATTGTAATAATAAGATGCAATTGATTTAGGGGTGCATATGGATGGGGTCAACCCAGGGTTACTCTGCCTAGAGTGCGGTGCTGTCTCTCAAAGTGGACCATTTGTTTTAGGCAACCCAATTCCCCATTTGAACGCAGTGAATCCTCCCATCTGCACCCCTCCAAAAAGAAAAATGTTTGCAAACGGTAGCATAGCAGTGATGGCAGCCCCCAAAGAAGGACCAAAGCTCTGCTAAGGAAAAAACAAACAAAATCTGGTGGTCTTAAGAGTTGATTATCTAAGGTCCCAGCCCCCTGAGGAAAAGGAAGAGGGGGAAATGAGAGACACTCCTAGAATTTCAGAAAAGGTGAACCTCTGAGCAGTGTGTGAAAAACAAAAAGATGAGTTGGCCAAGGGTGGGGACAGGGCAACAACTTAGTCTTTATAGTTTACATGGCCAAAAGGCTAAAGCCTGCCCTGCCCTTGTGTAAATGAGAGTTTAAATTCTGGCCCCAGCAGATGCAGACACAGGCCCAAATGTGAAGTGCGTGCAACAGATGACCCTGCACAGTAGGGACAGCGAGGCTAGAGATGCTGAAACAGTCCCTCATGAAATCCCAATGAGATGCTGGAACTAACTGGTCTATGTGCCCAGCCTTGGGAAATGTGCTCATTTGGAGTGAAGCTGGCTGCACCTGCATTATAGCCACCAAGACGGATCACCCAATGGCCTGCACTGAGCAGGTCCATATTTAAGCTGTCCCCATGCTTTATGGTCTGTACAGGAGCTGATGCAGAGGCAGCGAGAGGCCATTTGTCACTGCTGGAATGGCAGATTCCTGTTAATGAATAATATCACTGCTCTCTTTGTACAACAGCTCTCGGCACTGGGGGTGGTGGGGGAGGACATTCATTGGGCTGCCTGCCTTGCCTCTGGCTTCCCTTTATTTGCCTTTGTTACCCAACGAAAGGGTCTGCCCAAACAACCTGTGCGCCGTCACCCACTGTCACAGTATCTCACAACTCTGCCAATGCAACTGGAAATAAGGATGTTTTCTGTCTTGTCATCATACCCGTAAGTCCTAACCTTGCTGCCTCCCAGTTTGCTAACAACCAGCGCCAGACTGAAATCCATCACTCTGTGACCGATGAGCTGCCGGATGATGGCTGTATTGTTGAGAGAGCACCAAGATGCCCCCGCTGTCCATGGGTGGCTTGCACCTGTGCCTCGCACCTCACTCACATCGGTCTCAGCCCCATCACCCCTTCCATGGGCCAGCTTTCTCTCAGGTTTTTCTCAAGAGCATCCCTAACGTATCACAGGTCAGAGTGGACTGGTTACAACAGGAAAGACAGATACTTTCTGGATTTAGTCAAGCATTATCTCCTGACTTAAACAAAGCCTTTTCAGCATCCATTGGCAACTCCTGCAGACTTCCAGGGCAAAAAGGAAAGGCAAGTTAGGGCAGAGCACATTTTTCTTAGACCAATGCCTCTTGTAGGATGAGGCAGGTTCTTCAAGGTTCAGGAGCTTCTCCCCCCGAGATGAACCAGTCAAAGACAGCATATGCCCCAGCTTTACCTACACTTGTTTACTCAGAAGCAAGCACAGCTGATTTCTATTATTTCAATTCCTTGTAGAAACAGTAGTTAGGAGGTCTAAAACTGTCACGACTGCCCCATCCCTTTATCACAGATAGACAGTCCTGGGATTCTTCACAACTGCATGAACACTAGCTTCCTTTAAGCCATATTAATGATATTAGATATTATTTGGTTGTGTCTGATTTGGTTCCACTTTTTGACATCTTATATTGAATACAAAACAGAAAGCAACAAGAATAAAAATGCAAGAAAGCAAGAATAAAAATAGAAGTGCTTTAAAGCAACATGTTTCTAGTCCTCATTATTTACAAAGTAACGAAATCACTAAAAGGCACCTGTGTCAATGTGGGGACACAGCTGCATGAAGTAAAGAAGACTGGTCTCATGGGAAACACTTGTCCCCTTCTCCCCACCCCAATATCCTCTCTGCTTTCTGATGCTTTATTATTAACCACAAATGTAGTAATTTTAGGCTACTGTCCTGCATACTAATATGTCCCTCTGAAAAATAAAACAGGGTGCATGAATATGCAAATGTAAGGTACTAGATTAAAGCTTAGCATACATAATGTTTTACAATACATATTGTTTCAGTTATTCTCAAAACAACCCTATCAGTTTTGCAAAAGATGGAGAACTTGGGTAGGATCCACACTAACAGTTTTGCCACATCTCATTTCAGTTTGGTTCCTCATTGTCCCATGACACATCTTTCTGTCTTTCCTGTAAATGCACACTCCTCGCAGAATTGCACTTGCTTTTTTAAATACATTTTTCTTAGACAACATTGAATTTGTCACATTTCTGATAAGTTTGATGTATTGTGATTTAAAAGGCAGCCAGGGCAAGGGGAATATTGAAGCAGGATACAGTTTGGATAATATCATCTCCTTGTGGTATTTTCCCTATAATTTTCTCTACTACTTTTCTTTTAAATAATCTTTTGCAAAACCTGCAATCAGAATAAAATATAGCAGATTAAGAAACTCTATTCAAATTATAATGTGTCATATTTGCATCATTTCTAACCAAGGGCACCCTCCTGGTTCAAGTTCCAGGTCAGATGCAAAACTAACTCAAGCGAGCTCCCTTGCTGTCTCAAGCAAAAGCACTACATTGCTGCCAATCCACAAATAAGTTCTCAGCATTTTAATCAGCATTGTCTTTAGTTACAGGGGATCACAACAGTGCCAGTGCCCTTTCAAAAATATAAGAAGCTGGGGAAGGATTGTTGCCACCATAGGATCAGAACCCCTTGAAGTCAGCCAGTTTATCTAGCCTGTTTGTCCTATTTGTGTCCAAGTTCTTTAAATTTTAAAAGGGGGGATTTATTTTAAGGATGATGGGATAATGAGCATATGGAATAAGCTTGTTAAAACCAAATACTAATCTAAAGATACCAAAGTTTCAAGTGCGACCCAAAACAAACACTAAATTTCTCTATAGTTCTCACTGTCACACCCATACTGCACAATCCTTTGCACATAATATGGCCATGAAAACAGGCGAGGAACCTGAGTCATAAAACAGGGCATCTTAGAAGCCATTCCTGTGAAGCTGATTGTCACGTAGACCTGTCACTTTTAATCACAAACCTCTTTGAGGGAAATGAACTGCTTGCTACATGGAACAGCCACACTTTTTAAATAGTCACTACTGTGTGTGACAGCTTCTTTGCATGAATCAGACCAAATTACACCACACCTAGCTCTCAAAGCCTCAATCACCAACTAGATGCAGCCACTGCATGTGTATTATCTATGCAAGTTATTTATGTGTTTACGCATGTGTTACACAAACAGAAATCTGTGGCTATGAGTTTCACAGTAGAATAGCATGTTTAGTAAAAAAAAAATAGCACTTACTGAATTAAAAAGATGATGAAGTTAATGAACTAATGGAATACAAAATTCCTTCCAAGCCCACAAGACATTCGCAATACACCAGAATACAGAATGACAACAACGAGCCAGAAGTGAGAATTAAATTGGGGTGTTCTCTCTCTCCACCCCAAACCTTCAATATGGTCACAGTGGGAAGGTCCCTTGGACTGCCGGCAGGTATCTCAGATAGTGCTGACAACAGATGGACAGAACATTAAGAATAACTTACCTCATTATCTGCAATTACATTACTGCCACACACCTCATTTCTTCGCAAAGAAAAGAAAATTAGTTTTATATTGACTTCATCCTAGCACTTTTCCCAACCGGCCACTGGATAAACCACTCATTGTTTGAAGGCAGGGCTTTGGGACACAGAGTGGGGGGTGGGCTTTGATGCTTCAATGAATAACAATTTCTTCTAACCTGTTGCCTAAAGGTGAGACTCCCCTCATACACAGGAGTCCATGTTTTTGTGTGGAAGGCTAGGCCTGAGTGGTTTAGGAATGAGACACAAGTTACTAGAGCTTGATCTTGGATTATTAGCCCCTGAAATGAGAAACTTCAATTCACAAATCACCCGTATGGTAGTCAATGGCATTCAAAAGGCCCAGTCTGGAGGTGAGAAGTTCTCAGGCCATATAGGGATCTGTGTCTGCTATACACAACATGCTTCATTTCCATTTCCTGTCTGGCCCCTGCCATGGGATGTCACCTTTCCAGTACATAAAGACCCCAAACAATGGCCTGCCCTCAAGGGCCAGCATGCCCGAGAACTGAAATGGGGGAAGCGTGCAGGGAAGGGGCAGCAGGTTACAATGGAGACATTTCCCCTTGTGTCAGCATCCTGCAACCCCTCCATCCATTAGCCGTAATTGCTGGCAGCAGAATAACAGCATTTTTAAAAGCAGAGCTTTGCTCTGCTGGGCAGAGAGAAGGGGGAACATGCTCTCTGCTTCAAGGTGCAAATGCCAGGCTCCCATCTGTCAGGATGAAGGGCAGACAGAGCCACCCGAGGGGCCGTCACATATCCATTTTTGCTTGAGAACATGGGAGAGTCCTGCATGCAAAGGGAACACTCACATCCCAGGAATCACTGAGCAGGTAGAAATCATGCCCAGCTCTGGGCTAAACAAGTTGTCCCCTGCTGAGAGATGAAGAGGCTGACAGTGATTGTTACCTCTGAGGATGTGGACAGGCTGCTTAGACGAATGAAACCAACCACCTGTCTCCTTGATCCTTGCCCATCCTGGCTTATAAAAGCTAGCCAGGAAGGGCTGGGCGATGGGCTTCGCGGGTTGGTAAATGCTTCTCTCCATGAGGGAGCCTTCCCAGACCCGCTGAAAGAGGCGGTTATTAAACCGCTTCTTAAAAAACCATCTTTAGATCCGGCCAATATGGCCAACTATCGCCCAGTCTCAAATCTTCCATTCTTGGGCAAGGTGATTGAGCGAGTGGTTGCGGAACAACTCCAGGCACGCCTGGAAGAAGCGGACCATTTGGATCCCTTCCAGTCAGGATTCAGGCCTCATCATGGGACTGAAACTGCCTTGGTCGCACTGGTCGATGATCTCCGGCGGGCTAGGGACAAAGGTAAGAGCTGTTTCCTTGTTCTGCTGGATCTCTCAGCGGCTTTTGACACCATCGACCATAACATCCTTCTGGACCGTCTAGAGGGCTTGGGAGCTGGGGGCACTGTCATGCAGTGGTTCCGCTCCTTCCTCCTGGGCCGTGTTCAGAAAGTGGTGGTGGGGGATGAGTGTTCAGACCCCTGGGCGCTCACTTGTGGGGTGCCTCAGGGTTCTGTCCTCTCCCCCATGCTTTTTAACATCTATATGCAGCCACTGGGAGAGATCATCAGGGGGTTTGGGCTGGGTGTCCATCAGTATGCTGATGATACCCAGCTCTACCTCTCTTTTAAATCAGAACCAGTGAAGGCGGTGAAGGTCCTGTGTGAGTGCTTGGAGGCGGTTGGAGGATGGATGGCGGCTAACAGATTGAGATTGAATCCTGACAAGACAGAAGTACTGTTTGTGGGGGACAGGAGGCGGGCGGGTGTGGAGGACTCCCTGGTCCTGAATGGGGTAACTGTGCCCCTGAAAGACCAGGTGCGCAGCCTGGGAGTCATTTTAGACTCACAGCTGTCCATGGAGGCACAGGTCAACTCCGTGTCCAGGGCAGCTGTTTATCAGCTCCATCTGGTACGCAGGCTGAGTCCCTACCTGCCCACTGACTGTCTCTCCAGAGTGGTGCATGCTCTAGTTATCTCTCGCTTGGACTACTGCAATGCGCTCTACGTGGGGCTACCTTTGAAGGTGACCCGGAAACTACAACTAATCCAGAATGCGGCAGCTAGACTGGTGACTGGGAGCGGCCGCCGAGATCACATAACACCGGTCCTAAAAGACCTACATTGGCTCCCAGTACGTTTCCGAGCACAATTCAAAGTGTTGGTGTTGACCTTTAAAGCCCTAAACGGCCTCGGTCCGGTATACCTGAAGGAGCGTCTCCACCCCCATCGTTCTGCCCGGACACTGAGGTCCAGCTCCGAGGGCCTTCTGGCGGTTCCCTCATTACGAGAAGCCAAGTTACAGGGAACCAGGCAGAGGGCCTTCTCGGTAGTGGCACCCACCCTGTGGAATGCCCTCCCACTAGAGGTCAAAGAGAACAATTACCAGACCTTTAGAAGGCATCTCAAGGCAGCCCTGTTTAGGGAAGCTTTTAATGTTTGATGGATTTCTGTATTTTAGAATTTCTGTTGTTTTTTTTGGAAGCCGCCCAGAGTGGCTGGGGGAACCCGGCCAGATGGGCGGGGTATAAATAATAAATTATTATTATTATTATTATTATTATTATTATTATTATTATTATTCACATCTTCATTTACAGCCACAGAAAAAGGCTAGACCAGGGGTCCCCAGACTTACCGGCGTTTGGGCCGGTTCCCACCGCGCCGATCGCGCGACGGGCCGGAGGACGGGGGAGTGCGCGCCTGTGCGGGCCGGCGGGCGGGGGAGTGCGCGCCCGTGCGCATGTGCACGGGCGGTTACTGGCGCGGCGGCGCGCTTCCAGGGTGGAAAAAGCGCCGAAAATCCGTTGTGCGCATGCATATGGGCCTCCCCCGACCCGGAAGTGCACCAGAAATGACCTCTTCCGGGTCGGGAGAGGCCCATACGCATGCGCACAAAGGATTTTCGGCACTTTTTTCCCGACCCAGAAGAGCGCTGCTGCGCTGTGCGCCATAAGAGCGGGCGGCGGCGGGGGTCGTCGCGGGCCGGATTGGCAGGCCAATTGGGCCGCATCCGGCCCCCGGGCCGTAGTTTGGGGACACCTGGGCTAGACCATGCTAATGGCTCACCACTTTTATCCATGTAAATATATACCTATATCTCTATTTTGCCTGCATCCAACACAATGAGCTAAATTTAGGTTTTAAGGCACCATCCAAGCCACTCTAAATACAGATTAGTGGTGGCTTGCCAGAATCCTAATCTGTGCTGAATTCAGCCTGTGGTAGCATATGTTATACTACAGGCTAGGGATGGATAGCAATGTACAAAAGTTAGAAGTAGACAGTCCTTTCCAGTGGTTATTATCAGCTGAAATGTTTGGTGTAAATCAGGCATGTCCAATAGGTAGATCGTGACCTACCGGTAGATCGCAGGATGCCTGTGGTAGATCACTGGCTCTTCCCAAAGCAGCTTAACAACTTTGGTCCCCCTTAAAAAAGCTCAATGTTTTTCTGCACCCCCCAAAATGAGGCTTTCCTCCTTCCTAAAAAAAAAGCTCAACAAATTTGACCTGATCCCCCAGTTTTTAACTCTGTGAGTAGATTGCAGTCTCTTGGGAGTTGGCCACCCCTGGTGTAAATCATCCCTGAGGCTCAGTGAGGAAGGCACATAGTGTGGGTGGGGCTGAACTCAGTTGTGGGTGGTGCCATCACTTTTCAATGTCTCCCTCCCCACTTTGTGGGTGTGGAGGGGGGGCCTGGCCCTTGCCAGAGGTCTGACCTTATCACTTGTAAATTCCTTTGAAACTGAGCTGAGGGTTTCCCAACTGGCCTGTGCCAAAGAAAGGCAACTTCTTGGAGAATAGCCAAAGTATTGTTTAGATTGCCATTTAGTGGCCTCGGTTAACCTGGCATGCAATGAGGTGGAAGGCTGGTGAGGCTCAAATCCAGTTGCCATTCAAAAAAGATGTATAAATACATACCAGTCATAACATTGCCTAAATGATCTACTGTTCTATGTAGTTTCATGTTTATCCTGCTGCTCATGGAGCTCAGAAGCGTTTTGGCCTCCTGAGGTAAGCTGAGCTAAGAAAGGGATTTGTTCCAGGCCACCTAGTGAGCATCATGGCTGAGCAGAGATCTGATCTTGGGCTTCCCTAATCCAAACCTCATGTTAAAGTCACTATCCCACAGTTGCTCTCCAGCAGCAAATTACCATATTGTTTTAAATGGTGGATTTAAAAGGGGATAAATTCTCCTGAATTTTAGAAGATAAAAGACCTAAATGGATAGTGTGTCTACTAGTGAAATAGGGTAGAAAATTTGGATATTAACACAATACAGACTGTTTAGTTTAGTTTACTAAACAGAAGTCAAATAAACATGCAAAACCATCTGTGGTCAAGTATTGGCATCTTAAATGTCTAAAAAAAAACCCCCGCACATCAGTGTTTTCCATCATGTACCTGTAAGGTATATACTGAAATCTGGCACTAGCTGGAGTCCAGACTGCAGGTGATATGTCTGCCCCAGTGCATGCTATCAGGAACAGCAAAGCAAGAGATGTTTGTCCCTCTTTCTCCACTGGTCAATGAGAAATTATTCTGGTATCCAGCTTCCGCAGCTGCTCTAGTGCTGGTTATAAGGAGCTGCTTTAGACAGTGCAATTGGCCCTCCTCGCCCCATAATATCTACCATACTTTCAGGAAAAGATTGTTCCCAGCTAGGAGTTCACAGGCTTGTTCACCATTCTTGCCATACAGCCAGGCTCTAGTAAAAAAGAGAAGCCCAAGTCTTAATCCCAACCTGGAAGTAGGAAGGGGGTGGATGATTCCTGACCCCCTCGAGCCCCAAAGTTGGGTTGAGGCCTGGGATTTGTTCTGGCTATGTGCTTGCAAAGTATAAGCTCAAGGCCAAAACAAACTTCCACCTGCATTCTCTGCTTTCATGCTGAAGGGAGAAGGAAGAGATGCGTTGGCTTGTCCCTGCCTTGCTAGGGATTCCAAGTACAGAGGCAAAACAAGTACAGGCGGTGACCATTTTAGGCACGATCACTGATGTGTTGGTCCTTTTGGACCCGGAACAAGGCACAATGGGGCTTAACAGGGCACAAAATGATTGTTGCCTGTAGACTTGTTTCCACTTCGCTTGTCTAGAGCTCTGTGATGAAGCAGGGGATGTAGAGGCACATGGGCTTGTTTGCACCTGCCATGCATTTTGAACACCCAGCAACTACAAAGTCAAAGCAAGCCTCTTCTCACCTCTAATTCCAAGATGGAGAGGGCAGGGGGTTATTTTCACACTGTGCAAAATGCTCCACCGCAACTCCACCTCCAGACTTCCAGCTGGAGAAGGAAGCAGGGGAATGCTCTCAGATTTGTGCTATGTTTCAGGAGTCCAGCATGAGGTCAAGGACCAGGCCCCACCCGCTGAAGGATGATGATGATACTCTTGGCACCAACAAATTTTGGGTTGGCCACCAAGGCAATAAATATTTACCGTACTGGCCTCTGCTCCCAACCTGAGATGTACCTGAGATGCCAGAGATTGAAGCTGATACCTTATACATGCAAAAAGAATTGTGCTCTGTCACAAAGCAATGATTCATCCCATGCTTCTCTTAATGACAATTATGATTATGTTATGAAAACAGTCACTGTTGGCTTGATCCCTAGGATACACCTGTGCATAGATGAGTGTCCAACAGCCAAGGCATTTTTCTTCAGCATTTCCTTCTTTCCTGACCAGGCCTGAAGAGTAGCTTCCTTGCTATACCCTAAGAGCTGCATTCCTCATCAGCCTTCTTTCTCCCTGGCCACCATCCAAAGAAAAAAAGAACATCCCATGACAACATAACCCCTTCCACTTGCTCAACATTTATATTTGTTAAACTTTTTAGCAAACTTCCAGATTTTTGTGTGCATTTGAAGTTCTTAGGATTTACTCAACATCTTGCACCCAGTAGTCAGTCCAGTCAAGCTGGGCCTATTTATTAATCACCTCCCAAGAAGCATCCCAAAATGACCGAACAATAAAAACATCAACAGCAAAAAAAACATATAAAAACAGGTTATTTATTGCACATTTAACCCACTCTTCAATCAAAAAGGCTCCCAGAGCAGCTTATTTATCAAGACGAAAGTCCCTGCCCTCAGGTTTATAATCTAAAGCAGGCACCCCCAAACTTCGGCCCTCCAGATGTTTTGGACTACAATTCCCATCTTCCCCGACCACTGGTTCTGTTAGCTAGGGATCGTGGGAGTTGTAAGCCAAAACATCTGGAGGGTGGCAGTTTGGGGATGCCTGATCTAAAGCATAAGAAGATAAGAAGAGCCTGCTGGATTCAAGCCAGTGGCCCGTCTAGTCCAGCGTCCTGTTCTCACAGTGGCCTATGGGAAGTTCACAAGCAGGATCTGAGCACAACAGCATACTCTCCTCTTGTGATTCCCAGCAACTGTTATTCAGAAGCATACTGTCTCCAGCAGTGGAGGTGGAACATAGCCATCATGACTAGTAGTCAATGACAGCCTTATCCTCCATTAATTTGTCTAATCCTCTTTTAAAGCCACCCCAGTTTCAGAACCCAGTTCTGAAAGTTACAGTTCTTATAATGATCAGCTGTGATAGAAACAGTTCAGCTGCTGCTAAGTGATGATTGGGAAAGCACCAAAGGCTGCTGGTCTCTCGGCAGAACAGATGGAATAGTCCTGCTTCCCTTCTCTCCTTCTGCTCTGCAGCCGGATTCCACCTGCCTTGCTTTGATCTGGAGGGTCAGAAGCTGTTCTCTTTTGCAACTTAAAGTGTTTGTGTGCCTAGGACTGCATTGCATAACATTACTTTTGGGTCTTGTATAGCTCTGTAATGGTATGGCTATCATTCAGCCCAAGTCACAGCTTGCAAACTAATTCTGGGGCTCATATAGAAAGGTGCTTTCAAGGCATGTGAGGAGGAAAATTCTACCATCAGCCATTTCTAATGATGAGATGTGGTAACAGCCTCCAGTTGTGACTGGATACTAAAGAAAACCAGTTTCTAAAATGATATAATTTTGTATGCATTGTTCTTTATTCTATGATTTGGCTGCTTGCTTTTTATTTCGTGTTCTATACACCATATCTGTACGGTGGGTTATAAATAGTTTAATAAAATAAAAATAAATCATAAATGTACATCAGCTTTGTAGTACGCTATTATCTGCATCTACCTTAAGATTCATAAACACTTTCGTGATTTGGAAAAATCCTGGAAGCCAGGCCCAAAATGCAGCCATTATCTCTATTAATATACAGTATTTATTTGTATCCTGTCCTTCCTCTAAGTAGCTCAGGGTGAAATATATGGTTCCTCCTCCCTTCTATGATCACGCAAGTCACGTGAGTTAGGTTAGGCTGAGAGGCAGGAAACAGGCCCAATATCAAATAGCAGGCTTTGTAGCTGAGCAAGGATTTCAACTTCAGCCTTCCTGGTCTAAGTCCAACACTCTAGTGACTGTCACTATACCACACTAACTCTCATGAGGCCACAGGCAGCTTTTAATGCATGCTCGAAGTGGCCTTTTGCCCTAGCAATTCTTTATGGGATGGTATTTTACACAACTCCTGAACACAATCCTGTTCTAATGGAAAATAGTCTCAAAGAGCTGTATTTCTGTCAACCAAGCCCACATTGGGGCTTCCTGACGACTGTTTTTAACAATGGCAAGGCTGGTGAGGCATCTTCATTAAGCACAGTCTCAGCCACTTGCAAGGTCTCCCATGAATGTTCACCTGCCCTTTCGGACTTACTCTTCTTCACTACTTTTCCTAAGTCCCAACTCTTTACTGCAGACAAATTGAACACTGAATTTGTACTGTTGCAAAGAACTCCAGCATGAGAACCACCAGCACCTTAAAATTACCATATGTACCTGTCAGTGAAATACAGTCAGAGAAGGAGCCACCCACATTTTGTGAAGCAATGTCTATCTCCTGTTCCCATAAAATACAAGGTGCATGTGGCTTGTGGGCTTTCACGGCTTTTCTTTGTGTTTTTCAAAAGTGTTTGATGATGATGATGATGATGGTTATTATTATTATTATTATTATTATTATTTTATTTATGCCCTACCCTTCCCTATTTGAAAACCGGGCTCAGGGTGGCTAACAGCAAATATGAAACATTAATTAAAAGCGACTTAAAAAACAGCTTAAAAACAGCATAAAATACAACACAAATGTAGCATCCATGTCAATAAAATTCAAAAAATTCAGGGTCATTTTTTGGGGGGGAAACCCAGTTCAGTAAATGTCAAGTGATTGCCAGGGCTAACAGTCCAAGTTGGTCCTGCTAGGGCCAGCAAGGAGACCAGGGAAAAGTTTAAATGTGGGGTCCCAAAAGGGTTTCTTCATAGAAAAAGGAAAGGGAAAAGGGAATGGAGGGTCAGGCTAATTCAAATTGAAGGCCAGGCAGAATAGCTTTGTTTTACAGGCCCTGCGGAAGGAGATCAAGTCCTGCAGGACCCTAGTCTCGTGAGACAGAGCATTCCACCAGGTCAGAGCCATCACTGAAAAAGCCCTGGCCCTGGTGGAGGATAATCTGTCTTCTTTAGGGCCTGGGACCCTTAAGCTATTATTATTCATGGACCTTAGGGTCCTCTGTGGGACATACCTGCAGAGTATGCAGGGTTTAGATAGCCTTGAGTTCGTAGCAATGCCTAGAAAGAGTTCTGAAAATGTTTATGCATAAACAAATAGATGAATAAATGCAGGGTGGACTACCTGGGCATATAGTGGGAGGCCAAGGACCTGCACTGGAGAAAAAATTACCCAGCCTCCGTGATTAATACCACTCACCCAGCCCTGATGCATACATAATGCTGCTCAATAGTAATGAAGTGTTAACAGAGCCATTTCCTCAGAAATTCCTTTTTATCTTACCATAAGTCTTTATAAAGGCAGAAGCAACGGCATTTCCCACCTGTCAGGATATTTGTAGAATGGGACAAGTCACTTACGACACTTCTGAAAGTTCTGTTTTATTTATTAAGGAGTTGGACAGACATCCAGTTAAGAAAAACATCAATCTATTTAGCCTGGTAGGTTCTATTCTACGGAGTTTTCTTGAGTCTCAGGAAGACATCCTTCTCAGCCCTGCTATGTGAGAACTTTTTAACCAGATCACCCAGAGCCTCTATCTGTGTCTTCATTTGAACACTGCCAAGCTGATGTTCTTCCACACTCCTCTCACCTCAGAAGTTTCTCCAGTGGCAGACACTAGATTGGTACCTACGGTAGCAGCATAGCCTTACACCAAGTCAGACACTGTCCATCCAGTGTCCATCCAGCTCACTGTTGTCTATACAGACTGATTTGTGGCTCCCCAGGGGTTTAGGCAGAGAAGTTTCCTCCAGACCTACTTGGAGGTGCCAGGCACTGAACTTGGTACTTTTTGCATGTAAACCATGTGCTCTTCTACAGAACCACATTCCTTCCTCTTGTAGTGAGGTCATGGTCCACAAACCTGCAAACCACACTTGGAGGCAGTATGCTCCTGAAAACCAGTTTGTGGAAACCACAGGAAGGCAAAGTGCTCACATGCTCATGCCCTGCATGCAAGTTTCCCACAGGCATCTGGCTGGCTACTATGAGAACAGGATACTGGACTAGATGGGACATTAAGACTCTTACATTCTAATGAGATGCTCCATCTGGTCTCTTCTCTGTGCCACACTCAATTTTATAGCCACAAACTAAAAAAGAAAAAAAAGTCCACACTGAAAGTGCTTGTGTGAAACAACAAGAATGCTGGGAGATAGAAACGAACCAGCAGCTGACTGCAAATATAACCTCTGTTCACCAGAAAGCTCTCTGTAAACTCTGCCGAAATGAGAGCTGAGCCTTGCAGCTACCCTGAAGCTTTGCAATATGGGCATTGCCTATTCCTTTGTAGAAAGACAGAGATGGCAAGTCTGGATGTGAAAAGCCGTGGCATGGTCAGAGACAGTAAGGCTAAAAATGTGCCCCCTCCCCCTCCATGAGATAACGACCAGGCTGATATTGAAGGATAACAGTGGTTCGGCAATAAGAGGGGGGGAAGCAATTTCATCTTTATTAGTGGGAGAATTCTCTTTTAGTAATAAGCACACTTCAAATAATTAGCGTGTTTTACGTAATAATGAAATTATGGAAATGCAGTCCACTTATTCAAACAAGTCACCATTACCATATTTTTAAATATTAGACTTAATTAGAGTTTATCACTTCACAGAAGTACGAGGAGTGGAGATTTTTTTCCCTACTTTGCGCAAAAAAAAATCCTCATAAAGTGTTTATTAAGAGCGGGTAAGAAGGGGATAATGATGTGTTTGGAAATTAAGGCAATCAAACATTTAATGCTATGCACTCCTGTAGGCAAAAGCATTCAAATGAGTCAATTAGACATCCATTATCCAGGCACGATTAAACACGGCAGAACGAGAGGCTGTCCGCCCCAGTGCCTGTTTGTGCTGAGGACTTATGCCCACTTAAAGCTGGCTAATAAAACACTAAACTTGGAAAAGGATGCAAAATGCGGGTGGGGGAGGCAAAGGAAGGAAGGTAAGACATAAGGAAGTGGATTGCCAGGATGACAGGCAGGCCATGAGAGGAGGGACAATGATGTAGTGGTGTCTTGTGGACCAGGGTTTCATAAATCACAATAATTAAGTTAACACGGAAATCAACTTCACCATCCCGTTAAATTACAGCATTTGCATATTAGGGCTCAAATGAAGTCTGTGTTTTGGCAGGACAAGGAGGGGGCTGGAGAGAGGGGGAAAGTAGGGTGGGAGGGGAGGAAGGAGGGAGCTGATAAGGGATCCATTTATTATGGTGAATAACTAATTTCAGAATTTATAGTGCTGGATTTTCGTCCCCATGCCATTTATATTACCGGTGGAAATTAAGGGGCGGGCAGGAGGCTGGCTGGACATCTTTCTGCGTTATTGCTTGTCTGCCATTTGCAAATCATTATTAATTGTGGCCCACGCACATGGTGCAGCAGGCCACGGCGCCTGGACAGACAGTGCCAGCACACATATCTCTTCATCAGGCCCCCAGCCACTGGCCCTGAGAGGCAATTACCCCTCCCTGATTGGTATCAGATAAGGAGGGAATTTTTACAAATTAGAGAATAAATAGGATTTCCACACATAGAGCAGAGAGGACTTGAGAGGAGGTAATGAAAAACGATACATCACCATCAGCTAGACAATCCTATTCATACAGTCCTGTATTATGCTCACCACTCATAAAAATCCCACCAAATGACAGACAGACACCGACAACATGTATTGCAAAATCAGACACACTCCCCACCCTCAGCTTTTCCTTGGGCAGTTATCAGGGACCTTTCCCTCCAAAATGGCTACCACTAGAGATACAATCCTGCCAACAGCTGTTTTTTTCACATAAGGATTTCCCTGGGGTAGTGAAGCCATGCCTTCAGATTTCAACGTCCTGTCCCATAACTGGAGATGCGAGGTGTGGACTGTTAGTATACAGCGTGGGAGATGCTCATTTTGCACAACATCCTTAAAAATACTTCTGTGTTAGCACTTCACCTAGACCAGGGCTGAACCCAGCACTGAGAGGAATGAGCCGGAGTTTACCAGTTTTCCACCAGAAAAACAAGGGCAAAACTATTGAATATATTTTAGAGATACAAAACTAATTTTCTCCATCATGCCAAATTTGACTGGCAATTCTGTTTTGTTTTTAAATTCCCATAGCGTATTAACATAAAAAAACCTGATTCTGTTGCAAATCACAGCCTTGAGTGGAAGCGGGGTATTGCGCTCCCTCTTGCTATCTCTAAAAACTATGCCTTAATTCCCTTGGAATCTGTTTGGCTTAATTATATCCCAAGAGGCATTCATTTATGCACCTCAGATAGAATTTGGGGGGGGGGGGTTTACAAAGCCTGGCTTAGAATAGCAGCAAAAATATCTGCAGGCTTTCTAAGTGACTTCCTTGCAGTGCAGCGTAATGTCTCTCTCCTGGGAATTAGTATACCACTCTGCAAGGGAGCATTTTTGTGCTATACAATTTCTATAGGTGTTAAGACACTTCAGAAATCCAGTACGCATCCGAGCAGGGAGGCAAAGAGCACTTAGAACTCACCAGCTGTCCAGGATCTGGGCCAATCCCGAATGATAGAACCAGTTCCCTAAGCATGTCCCGTCTGTGAAATGGACTTGGACAGTTATAAATCTGGGCTTGGTTAAGAGATCTTGTGATGACTTGTTTTGAAAGGTTTCCACATGTACATAGCCAGACTTCAGTCTAAGCAAATTTATGAGGACTCCTCCCCAAGTATGACTCATCATTTGACAGCACTAATTCTGGTCCCTATGATCCACAGAAACCACTTTCACTTCAGAATATGCCTTGGTCCCACACTGCTCCCTTTACAATGCTCCTCTAATGTCAGAGAGAGGGGAAGAGGGGCATCTGCAAGAAGACAGAAAGCAAACTGGAATCTTCCATCCTGGATTTGCAGTGAGTCCTCCACTCTGGCAACCATGATATTAACAGCTCTTACAAGGTTACTGGTTTGATCCACATACGACTATGTTCAATTATAACCTTTAATTAACCCCCCTCATAATTCTACAGCCACATTTCCTGGTCTGCAATATTTCAGAGAAGAATCTTAGGGCCAAATAAATGGGAGAACATTTCAGGCATTAAGCAATTAAATGAATTTTTGGAAGTATAGATGTTAAGGCACGAGAGCCTCAATCCTGATTTGAGACCCTGTTTGGAGGAGGAATTTAAACCCTTTACCCTCACTGCAGTCCCAGTCCAGACCAGGCTACACCAGCTATATTCACTTAAATGATCATTCATACAATTGCTAACTGAATGGTACCATGGTTAAGTTGGCCCACAGGCAGTTATACTTTGGCAACAACACCGTTTTCTGTGCAAGCTGCAGTGAAATAAATGGCAACTGAGCCAAGGGATATCCATGCTTTTGAGCAAGCCCCATTCATCACAGGGGCCTCACACAGAAGATGCTCAGGCTTATTGTGCCATAGGTTGAGTGGCTGTGTGATTCTATGGAGAACAGCTAAAAAATATACCTAACGACCAGAAAGGACCCCAAATGGGATTTAAACCGTGGCAGAATTGGTTAAAAAACAATTGTCACAATCTGTTATTTCCTCAACTTTCTTGTGCATTTAGATGCCTAATTATATGTGCCAGCTTGATTTAGCCATTATTCCCCAGTTTTGCTCTGGTGGGTGTTCCCGGGAGCACTCATTCACACACAGAATAGGCAGAGAGTGTAAGGGTCAGGGGTGAAGCAGGAGCCAATACTCTTAAGCTGAAAGGGTCTCCATCCTTCACTGCTCCAAATCAACCAGCCAGGTGTTTGACTGTCTTGGCAATGGGGATGGATTGCCATTTCCGGCACAGAAGCTGTTCTACATGCACTTAGAAATGCGTAAGGGAGCTCAGAGCCTAGGAATTGGGTAAAGGTCTGCACTATGGAAAGATACGTCGTCAGGTAGTGCCTGAAGCACAACTGTGTTTAAAGGGGAACACCAGGGGAATTACCCGTATTCGTCTGTGACTATTGCAGGGGAAAGGGTTTGAGTATGGAGACTGCTAGCCCCAAGTGATCCAGTGCATTTCTTTTTGAACAAGAATACAGTGGTACCTTGGTTTACGAATTTAATCCAGTCCGTTCTTAAACCAAATCCGTTCTTAAACCGAGGCACACTTTCCCTAATAAGGCCTCCCGCTGCCGGTGTCCTTCCACCATTCAGCTTCCGTTCGTAGACTGAGGTAAAGTTCGCAAACCGAATAGTTCATAGACAGGACTGTTCGTAAACCAAGGTACCACTAAATATGTTCCCACTCCCTGATCTTCCATGGATCTCCTGTGTGAATCCAGACAAGAACATGCTCTGGGGTACTTCCCAAACTCTACCATAGGTAATGCTGATTACAAAAAGTGGGAGAACACTGAAATTTTCACATCATCGTTCCATGGATCTAGTGTAGAAAGAGGTAAGAAGTCACAATTCAATAGCTGAAAATGTTATTCTAAAAGCAACATTGGGACGGCAGTGTGTGGGGCAAGCAGCAGTAGTGTATACCTGCCTGCAAGGACATTGCCTCCTCTCTCACTAGAAGAAATGGCTAGAGCAATACGGCTTCTGGTATACAGCCATATATTCTCTAGGGGAAGGTCAGACCTCTGCTCGCTGTAAAGGAGTCATGTCTTGGCACTTATCCTCACAATATTTATGGCAAGTTTATGCCTGGCTGTTAAAGTCAGCAGTAGTTACTGCTGATAAAGGCAGGGCTCTGCTCCCTGGAACTTTCTGCCCTTGCTAAACTGCTCATCGCTGTCTCTTGGCTGCTCCTACTGAGAACCTCACATGAACACTGGGGTTTCCTTTCCAGCAATGAGAAATTTCAATACTCGCTACAGAAAAGCACCAGTCACCTCTGGTGTATATAGAACTGGGTTCTATATTCCTATGCTTGGATTGCTACAAGCAAGGACTGGCTTTTTCTGTCTACGCTTGCACCATGTGCTAGGGACTATACCTGGCCTCATGGGTACCTTCACAATCAAAGATTTTAAAATGAAATTATAATGACCACCCATTCATGTCCACTGAAGCCCCACTGGTCTCTTGTGGATATCCTGGGTTGCAAGAGGAACCTGGTCCTAAATATTAACAGATATTTTTGCTTCATTGGTATCTTACACAAGAAGTATGTGACGGGCAAGAAGTGGTGAATCCCAAATAGCTGCTTGCATCCTTACTGCCAGACGGAAAGGAGATGCACCCTCTGAGTAGGGTAGGTGGCGAGAGCTGGTCTTCCAGCTACTCCACTTGCCTGTTACTTTTACCTTGTCAGGAAATTATGTTTACCATATTCATTGACTTGAGAGCAGCTGCCCCTCCATCCCTTTTCATCCACGGCTCATGAGTGGGATTCAGCTATAAGACCATTAATGGAATCCCTATGCAAGGGCTTTCATTTGTGCAACAGGGGCTTTTGCACCTGCATCCCCCAAAATTGGCTCCTGGGCAGGGGGAGAACCCTCAGAACAGCCTGCTCAGGAAGGAGAGGGGGTATTGTACAGTCTGCAAGCCAAAATGCTTGCCCTGATGCAACAAACACCTTAGCATGGCATTGAATCCCTCCCCACGTCTCACCAGCAAGCCTTGAACAACCCCCTGGTCACTTCCTGGTTCAGCTAAAGCGACTGGGATTGGGACCCTAATTAGGAAGAGACATCAAAGTCAAAATAGGAGAATCTGTTAAGTAGAGCTACTTCTCCCTGAGAGTGACACACCATGACAAGAAAAAGGAATGAAAGGGAAGGGTTGCAATTCCGGAGCTTCCAAGAGTCCTAATATAAAGTTTTCTGCTTTAAAGCCAGGCGAGATGGCCTAGTTATTGCGTTGAAAGGCTTCGGAATGAAACTGCAGCGCTACACTCAAAATCTTTCAAATAAGCCCAGCTTCATTTTGGCAGGTCCAGCAAGGCAGAGACACTGATTGCACACAGAAGGCCAGCTCTCTTTATCTTGGAGGGAGACCTGCCTATTTTTAAACATTAGCTCCCAATCCTCAGTCCAGCCCTTTGTCTCTCTTGCCTTCGGAAGGACAGATCAAACGCCAGACCCTTGCCATTGTTTCTCTCCCAGCGAGAAGGATGCAGAGCTGTAATCTTCCCACAAAGCCACACGCTTCAAAGGAATCAAAAGTGCTTATTAAAAGTCCTGGGAAACTAATTTAATAACATCCCAAAGGGCTGGAAAAATCAGCACCGGAGGCTCAAAATATAGCCAGGGGTGAGGAACTATTTTATCTAGCTACAGATGCACAACAGCCTCCTGTGCTCAAGAGGGAGTTTCTTCCATCTCCACAAGGGAAGAATCTACATTTGTTTTGTGCCTTTAAATGATTTCTCTGGTACTTTGCCTACTGATCCTTCTTTGCCAGGACTACTTCTAAAAATCCACAGCTCTTCATCAGACTACAAGGGCTCTAATGAACTGATCAACATTATCAGTAGCCTCAAAAAACTTTTATTATGAAAAGCAATAATGTTATGTATCTCTCTGGGTTCCCACCAAAGACAAGGATCACACATTCAACAATAGCCCAGAATTTACAAGAAGGGTGGGGAGACAATACATAAATCTATTCATTCATTTCTGGTACTTTAAGGATAAGCTATGGGCACTGCTTTTAGAAATAAAGTTGATGCTTAAATTTACCTGGTTTTGCATATGCCTATACAGTCGTACTTTGGTTTTCGAACTGTTTAGTTCTCAAACATTTTGGCTCCCAAACGCCACAAACCCGGAAGTGACTGTTCCGGTTTGCAAACTATTTTTGGAAGCCGAAGGTCCGACGGGGCTTGCGATTGACTGCAGAACAGAATTGATTCTGTTCGACTTCCAAGGTATGACTGTATTGAATGGCTTAGCACAGGCATAGGCAGACTCGACCCTCCAGATGTTTTGGGACTACAATCCCCATCATCCCTGACCACTGGTCCGGTTAGCTAGGGATCATGGGAGTTGTAGTCCCAAAACATCTGGAGGGCCGAGTTTGCCTGTGTCTGGCTTAGCATATATTATAACCCCCAGGGGTTGTTGGACTAGAATTCCTTCAGCTACAGCCAGAAGATCAATAGTCAGGGGTGACAGAAGCTGGAGAAGGGACCATGTAGTTCAAGTGGTAGAGCACCTGCTTTCCATGGATATAAATTGTTGAAATAAATATTCTTATCAGCATAGCACAGACTGGGGGAAGAGGGATAGAGCTGGAAGTTGGTTGCTTAAGTGAGTTTGTAACACTACCAAAAACACAAACAGAGAAGTTTGCAAGTCAAAGCTCAGTCTCTTAGTCACTAAGGTAAGTATGCTACACCAGCTGATTGTTTTATCAACATAAGGGGGCATGCAACAAAATGTTGCAACACAACATAAGGGGGCATGCAATAAAATATTGCAGCACCTTAGGCCAGAGCTTTCCAAATTTTTCATGTTGGTGGCATCCTTTTTAGAGATGCATCATTTCGTGACACAGTAACTCAGTTTTACTACCAAACCGGAGGTTAAACTAACCTCTTTTCAGCCCCTGGAGGAGCTCAGGGAACGTTTGTGTGGCACACCTACACACTGCAGCCGACACACTAATGTGTCCCAACAGACAGTTTGGAATGCTGTGCCTTAGAGACATGCAGACCTCTCGGGAAGCCGGGAAAGTTTCAGGAAAGGTTACACCCGTCCCCCCCAATCCCTGGCAAGACCTTCCCCTCTGGTGTTCCAGCAACAGAGAGTTACTAGCTCCAAACCTCAGTATTTTATAACTATTTAGCAGGGAACACATAGTTCTGGAGATGGGAAAAACATCTCATCTCATCCAACACTACCCCCCACCCCAGTACATACTATAACTTGTCAGGGGCTTGACCAGGTTCATTCCTTCTCTTCTTCTGCCTTCCCATAAATGCTTTGTGTTCAAATGGCATATGATGATTCTGTGTCTCAAACAGTTCTCAGGCACAAACTTAATTCGTAGACTCACACAGTTTGCCTGACCTCAAGTTTCTTTAGGCCATGCCAAAGTGGGGTTTTTAAAGTCATTTTCATTTAATATAATTCACAAACCTGTGTACTTCTGTGTACCAGGGGTGTCCCCTGAGCATGCAGAAGCCACTACCTAATTTTTGAGTGGCTTTGTTTCAATTCCACACCACGAGGGACTCAGCTACCTGAGCTCATTATTGGGAGCCTGGATAGCTCAGCTGGTTAGAGTGTGGTCACAGGTTTGATCCCTGTACGGGACAGCTGCATATTCCTGCATTGCAGGGAGCTGGACTAGATGACCCTCAGGATCCCTTCCAAGTCTATGATTCTATGAGCAAGTGGAATCTGTAGCAAAATGTATCAGTGTATCCCCGCCTCTCTTCCTGTTCTGGCGTCTGTGAGAATGGAGTTTTGAAGTGCTGTTTAGGTCTCATTCAGGAATATCAGGAAGGATGAAGACCCCGAAGCCTTCTCCTGCCACACTATAACATAAAGCTAGAAGGTTCAGGTTTGGACCTGACTGCTAGGCCTGAACTCGCTCAGCACAAGGGTGGGACTTTTTAGATGTGACAGCATCACCCCTCAACCCAAATCTTCCCTACATAATGATAAAGCTACAGCTTTGCGCTTGAAGAGACCACTGAACTTTTGAAGCATTCTCCTTCCCCATACTAGAACCAGGGCCTTCTCAACACTGGCCCCAACCTGGTGGAACGCTCTGTCTCCGGAGACCAGGGCCCTGCGGGACCTGATTTCTTTCCGCAGGGCCTGTAAGACAGAGTTGTTCCGCCTGGCATTTGGCCTGGAGCCAATCTGATTCCCTCCCCCCATTTTCCCTTTCTTTTTCCCTTTTATATGAGGCTGCATTTTTAATTTAATTTTGATGTATGTATTCTTGTTGTTGAGTTGTATTTTAATCAGTTGTTTTATATTTGGTGTTAGCTGCTCTGAGCCCAGCTTTGGCTGGGGAGGGTGGGGTATTAATAATAATAATAATAATAATAATAATAATAATAATTTAAAGTTTCTACTCTGTCTCTCAACTGCCTTTGACATTCCATGCATCCTGGAAGATCCTTGTCAGAGTGTTTGAGCCTTCCCCCCTTTAATTAACAAGAATATACTATACCTAGGAAGTCCCCTGAGTATGCAGAAACCACTATCTTATTTTTGGGTGGACCCACTTATAGAACCCTCATCCATCCAAGATCACTATTAGAAGGAATGGTGATACTCATAGGAATGGGAAAGGGACTTTCTCAGAATGCTTGTCTTTCTGAGATTGCACACACAAAACAGAAATGCAGGAACTAAAAGAAATGTTGAGAGAAATGTGAGGTTTCACTGTTGGACCCAAGGCATCAAACTAGGCAGAGCATGAAGCTGCCTCTATCACAATAATCCTGGCATGTGGAAGTCCAAGTGGAGTACAGTGGTACCTTGGTTTAAAACAGCTTAGTTTATGAACAACTTGGATTAAGAACGCTGCAAACCCAGAAGTAGGTGTTTTGGTTTGTGAACTTTGCCTTGGAAGCAGAACATGTTCCGCTTCCTGTTGAGTGTGTTCCATTTGTAAATTGAGTCCCCTGTTGCTATGGGAAAGCACGCCTTGGTTTAAGAATGCTTTGGTTTAAGAACGGACTTCCGGAACGGATTAAATTTGTAAACCAAGGTACCAATGTATGCAGTTTCATTCCCATGAAAACTGCATTATTTTGTTGTTTAATCAGTTTATTCAACTACACATGGAGATTCTGAGTGGGGGGGGGGAGCGAACCATGGTTCCATAAGCACTAGAACAGAGCCACTCTATCTTCAAAACTATTCAGAACTATTCAGTACCATTTAGCCAATGGGTGTTCTTATTCTATTAGACATCTTCTCTGAAGTACCAAATTCAAGCCTACCCAGCCTGTGAAGTGCCAGAGAACACTTAGGTCCCAAAGAACCTTCTCTGGAAGTTGGAGGGAAGGAACTCGCTTTGTGGGCATGCTACAGCTCCTGCAAGCTAGCTAATATATGGCTTTTGCAAAACTCTGCTCAGAACGGTGAGAGCAGGGAAGCCGTCACCAGCTGCCCCTGTTTAAGGGGGTCCGATCAAGGAAGAAGCCATTTGGGACTGCCAGAGCTGGCTACCTTTGAGAAGGGAAGAGAATAGAAGTGTCGACCCCCATTAGCAGGCTGCTTCACTCCGGATCATTAAATATGTATATCTTATTACACGCCTTGTTAGAGGATCGAGCTCTATTGACTGATAATAAATTCCAAGCCTCATCCCAGCCATAAATTTATCTGGAGACGATGAAGACTCAATAATCTAGTCATGCAGATAATATGATAGGGCCTTAAAAAGATCATTACACTGGATGTCAAAATTAAAAGTGAAATACACTTTATTAACACTGTTTTCACACTCAGGCCCATTACTCGTTCTAGGCCCTATTCCCGCCCACCCAAACCTGCTGACTGATTATTTGGGGCCAGGCAAAACAAGCCCCCGGCCTCCTGGAACTATGTGAGTGTGCAGCTAGCACAGTACTTGATTTCTTAAAAGACAGAAGCCAGGGTTGATGGAAATGATAGTTCTGCTCTGAAAGACTTTACTCCCTGATTCAGATACATTTGGGTGGGGTTAGCTGTGTTTTTTCAGTAGAAACACAAAGATGTTCTGAACTTCCTCTGTTTATATAAGGTGCATATTCCAGGACTGAGCCCTGGCTTTGAAAGCATGATCCACAGCTGATATTTGCACATCCTGGCTCAAATTGAACCTGACTATACCACCCTCACTATCTAGATAGGAACAAGCTGCAGAGCTGGCAAGTCCCATTGAGTGCTAAGAGAATCCCAATAGAAAGCACAGCACAAGCCACATTGTTCAAGCTCCGCCACCTGAGAACACATCCCAAGGCAACGGCGCAAAGTCACAGATCTGTGAGCTGCAGGCAGCCCTTGCCAAGGCCACAAACAGAGCAGTATGGTGGGCTCAGAGGCTCCAGGCCACCCAATGCCTTCTACTCCCCAGCTAGCTACCCCTCCAGACATGATTTCTCGCTTCTAATCAGAAGGTCACAACCATTTAAACCCCTTTGATTAGGGCTGGCGGCTCCTGCTCTTCTTGTATTGGCCCCACTGGCCTCTTTGTGCTCCTGCCTCCGGATCAATTGGATGTATCAAGTTTAAAGTGGTTCCACCAAGGGCTCACGCACTTCAATTCCACTATACACCCCCCTTTCCCACCTTCCTCTCCAGACAAACAAGGTGGAGGGCACGCGAATCGATAAGGCAGCACAGATCAGCTGCCAGGAAACCAATCGCAGATCAGATTGAAACTGACTTCTGCTTGTATCTTACCAGCTCTCTCTACAATAGATTGGCTTGCAAAATCCGATGGAAAAGGAAGACAAAAGGGAGGGGGGGATCCGATAATACTCCTTGCCATGGCTGCTCTAATCTGTGACAGCCTGAGGATTTGCTGAAAACCATTATCACATCACAGGCTCCCTCCTCTCCTCCTCTGATAAAACCCTGGCTAATCTGTTTGTTGCAAGGACTGACCAAATGCATTTAGCGAAACAAGGAATGGGGATTCCCCACACCCACCCCAGGAAATGTGGGAAATGTGAGCAGGACCTGGTCAGGTTGAGAAGCTTGTTGCAGGAAGAGACCCTAAGCATAGACTGGTGGGAGGGAAGCAGAGCAGGTGCATTCTGCTTACCTCTACAAGGCAGTTTGGTTTCCCAGTAAATATAGGTGTTAACTGCCGTGAGATTTCTAAAAGTTTTGTCTGGTTCAGGGACACTAGTCACTAGTGATGTAATTGACTGTAATTCCTTGGTTTTGCGAATAATCTTTGATGATTTGTAGTGCTTGCATCACAGCACCCTGAGTTCTTCCTGAGCTCAGATTTTGAGAAGCTGAATGGATGCCTTAGAATGGCCACTGAAAAATCGGAGGATTGGTATACTTTATCTTCTTTTAGTTCTCTTAGTTAAACCTCTTTATGTTTCTGGCTACCTGATTTGTATGTATAGTTTGAGATGGCAGAAAGGTAGGTGTAGGTGTGTGTGTGTGTGTGTGTGTGTGTGTGTGTGTGTTACACATGTTTGTTGAATGCCCTTTAGACAATGTTCCCAGTCCTTGAGCTCAAGTGTCAGTTCTTCTATGCACTCTGGGAACCAGACACCTAATTTATTTACTCATTTAAATTGCAGGGCACTGGCTCGCACCATCCCTGGGACCTCAATGCCAGTTTGGTATGGTGCTTCTTCTTCCCTCCTGCTGCCAGTTGGCTGCTACAGGCTCTTATTACCTGTGCACAGAAAATGCGACAGGAACAAAGGGACTCTGGGATCTGTAGTTATTGAAAGGGCACATCATGCAACAGAAGCACTCATGTCTCTTGCACTCTGCCTACAGGTCCATGTTTCTTCTACAAGTGTGTACTGTGTGTGCGTGCATGTTGTGGAGGAGATGCCTGGCCTATAAGCTAACAATTCAGAATCCTGGCTGCTCTGTTCTAACACTGCTTTGGCAGAGGCAATCTCACACGATTTAAGGTTCCCTCACTTGTTATCTGCACAAAGCAGGCTCCATGCATTGAAGACACAGTAGGCTCTGCTGCTGCCCTTGTCCTGAACATCACACTGCTCCCCAGCTCCCACACCCCAGCCAAGCAATAGGTACATACCGTACTGTAAAGAGGCTTCCACAAAAAAACAGGATTCCAGACTGTATACAAGTCATGCATGGTTTCTCTTATGCATTCAATGTGTGGACAAGACACCAGGGAGTGGGACTGCAGAGCCATGTGATATTGGAAGACAGAGCCAACAAAAGGCCTTGCTACCTCTTCAACAAGTGGAGTCCCCTTCATGCAGGTTAATGCATCAAGGAAGTTCTAGACATCACGTATAGGTAAAACAGATAGACAGAAGTAAGTTTGCATAGACATTCTCAAACACCATTAAGCCTCAGGTTTTTTCCTCATGGTAATAAGCTTACAGGGCGGGCTTTCTGGCCATCCCTCATGCTTAAGCTCTTGTCACACACACAGACACACACACACTTTGCTCAGTGTAGAGGACAAGGCTTCCACTGAACTGAGGTGACCTTTTTCATCATACAGACATACTGAACTATGTTCTTTCAACAGAGAGGATTCATATTAGGCTAGCAGTCCCATATATGTTGCCCCTGTACTTTATCATACAAATATTTGTGTGTTGTAGCCACATAGGAGGAGCAAGAACAGCCACTTTCTCACTGCTGAACGATTTCTAAGTTATCTGCAAAACGTCAGCATAGGGGCTGGTTTGGAAAGGGCAGATCAGGAACCACATACTTTTCCTGATATCCTCCAATTGAGTGTGTGGTGTACAGGGAAGGCCATACCTGAGCTCCACAAAGCTACGCCCTCTGGTGTCTCTTCATGTCTGATTCTGTGGCTACGAAACAAGAGAAAGGGAACAGGAGCGTGCAGAGCTATCTTGCTCTCCGTGATCTCATGCCTTCAGGCAATCAGTTAACCCAAGCACCATCTCCCCCTCCCTCCTCCATGTAAAATAATGCTCAACAAAGCTGGGTGGGCGCAGGGCGGCATTGCAGCAGTATGTCAAACAGAAGGACATTTTCCTTCTATCTCAGCTGCTGCCCCAGGGTACATTCCACCTACATTCAATCTTTACTCCACTACACATGTTTCCTCTCCAGCCTGGGATTATTTTTTATCATCAAATTACTGTAGCGATAAGATAGACTCGATGTGATAGCCAGCAGAGGCCCCCGACCTCATTGCCTTCCCCCAGCCCGGCATCACCCACCATGCCTGCACCGCAAACAGGCAGAGTGCTTTATTCAAATGTCATCAGGGGGTGAAGATACGCCCGTTGGCTGCCTTATTCACTGGCTGAGACCAAACAGCATATGACAGCAAACGCCTGGGAAAAGGAGGCAGCTGTTAGCAAGTTAGCTAGGTTTTGTCAAGGCCTTTGTGGGGCAGCAGGGAACTTTCACACACTCACACTTTTAGCACAGATGTAGCTGGAGCTGCAATAATGATACAGGCAGAGGTGCAGGGAGACAGGAGGGAAGAGCAGTTACTGTTTAAGGGCAATATTCAGTAAAGGCTAGATACCAACAGCCAGTTTGTTCCACCCACCCATCCATCTGTGCATTTCTATACTAACAATGCTAGCAACAGGGGACACATGTGGCCTTGTTGTTGTTTAGTCGTTTAGTCGTGTCCAACTCTTCGTGACCCCATGGACCATAGCACGCCAGGCACTCCTGTCTTGCACTGCCTCCCACAGTTTGGTCAAACTCATGTTCGTAGCTTCGAGAACACTGTCCAACCATCTCGTCCTCTGTCGTCCCCTTCTCCTAGTGCCCTAGGAGAAGACATGTGGCCTAGTCTTCTGCTAATAACAGCCAGCGCAGCACGGTGACTAAGAGAGTGAGTCACAAATCAGGATACCCTTGGTTCAAATCTTGCCTCTCCCATGGTCTCACCAGATGGCCTTTGGCTAGCCACTCTCTTAGACTCAGACCCCCACCCCCAACAATCTACAAAATTAGGCATAATAATGACAGACATTATACTGGGGCTGTTGTAAGGATTACTATTAGACAATATATGTGAAATGCTTTGACAACACGCTTGCTAAAGGCCGAACTAGACATGAGGTTGATGGCATGATTGAAATTAACATGTATTGTCTTAAAAATTCAAATAGTTGTCAATTGAGAGACCTGATGGAGGAGGGCTGGCTACTTCCCCCCTCCCCCCAATGGAATGGTCCTGATGAAACTCCTCCTCACCCCCACAAACCACTATTTACTCCAGGAGGGAAGTTTCATTTGCTGTCACTTGAAGCTTCCTTTCCAAGGCAAATAGCAGCTTAAAAAGCAGGGGGAGGATTTCAGTGAGATCAGAGTAGGGGGAAGGGTTAATCCTGAAAAGTTCCCATCCTGATTCTTTCCCTCAACCACAAAGCTACTACAGTCGTACCTTGTTTTACAAACGGGATCCGTTCCGGAGCCCCGGCCACTAGACAAAAAAGATGCAGGGCAAAGCGCTGTTGTGCGCGGAGCGGTTTGCGCTTCTGCGCATGAGCGAGATACAAACCCAGAAGTAACCCGTTCCGGTACTTCCTGGTTTGCTGTGGATGTTCGCTGGAATGTACGCTAAACGAGGCGGACGTTCGCGGAGGTATTACTGTATTTCTATTTTGTGAAATTAGGCATATTGATTGCAATCACTCCAGGAATGGCATGCCTAGTTTGGCCCTGATGGAGCCCTAGCTCAAGTAAAGTTGATTCACATACAGTGTCCCAGATTTGTTACTCCCCTTTCAAGTGCATTATTTAACAAACTGTATGCCCAACTTGTCACCTTTAGTGTCTACTTTTCACTGCAACATTAGATCGCTACAAATGTAGCAGCTGGTTGGAGCCAAACAAAGTGTAAAGAGACACACATTCTTAAACGTTTGTGTGTGTGTGCGCGCGCGTGTGCATGTGTGAGTCTCCTGAGTAAACAATAGCTCCCTATCACAGTTTCACATGTGCTTAAGCATGTGTGCCTTTCACACTTCATGTCTGTGCTACAGGAAATACTATGTCCTTACAAAAAACGCAACTGCCATATAAAGTGTGGAACATCTCATACAAGGATCTCAGAAACCTTAAGAAATAGGCTAGAAGAAACCCCTCTAAATGCTTACACAATGGGTTGGGGGGGGATAAGAAGGAATTGTTGCTGTCTCACATCATTCAGAGCATCCCAGCATTCGGCCAATTTGTGTCATGCAAAAACATCATAGGAAATGGTGCCCCACCTGCTGTTTTCAGTCTCACTAGAAATCTCACTATTCATCCTTGACTGAGCAACCGAAGAGGCTCAAGTAAGGCAAATGACAGGTAAGGGATCCAGAACAGATAGAAGGATCCACCTGTGCTTACAAAGCCAAGGAAACTCAGTCAGGCCTTTGTGATGAATCTCCTCTGCTTCTTGTTTACTCCAACCCCTTCTCTGAACAACTGCCTGCCCAGCTGCATGTCAGGGCACTCCCTCTAATCCCTATTAATTTAAGCAATGCTGGGCTGCTGCTCGCCCCAAACTCTTTATTATTTATCAGGTTTGTTTATTTGTAGCTAACAGGTAGTGCTCAGCGTGGGCCCCCAGGACAGAGACAGGGGCCGTTAATCATATTGGCTCCCCCGCCATCCGCCATCCGTCAATTACTCCTGCTTCCTTTAATTAGTAATGAGGACTAATATCCCTGCCTCGCACACAGGCTGGAGTGGAACTCCCCTCCAGGGGAAGGAGAGAGTGAGGGCCAGGGGAGGATTCGAAATAAATAAGGGAAATGGGGCTCCTCTTTCTCAAGCAGCCACTAAGCCCCAGGCTCCTGTCACTCCTGGAGAAACAAGCAGCCCCCAAGGCCCTTATTTATCACCCACTTGAGAGTGCCTACTGCAAAAGGCAAGCAGAATTATTTTTCCAAGCAGCAGACCCCTCTCCAGTTGATGCAAAGTGAGGAACAAGACAAGCAGCCTCAGTCACAGAGGTGCGCAAAGAAGCTCAGCAGGCCAAGGTTCTGCTCACACACAGAGGGCTTTCAAAATGAACCTGAGGGCAAGAAAGCTGGATGGGGCCCAAGCTCTGTGATGTTGGCTATCCAGAACTATAGTCCTGGAAAGCAAATACATTTTCTGACGCCCCTCAATTCTGACCCAAATCTCTCTCTGTGAGTGTTTCACTCTAATTCACCTCAGACCCAGCCTCTGTGTCCAGTCTTTTAGATGCCCATTAGCTCTAATTCAGTGAATCCCTTGCAAGTCCAACAACATTTTAATGCCCTACAGTTCTGATTCATGCTTCCAGCCCCAAATTATCTCCTTCACAGTTTAGGAGATTGGTATAATTTCAATGCACAAACTGCTATCCCATACAAACATCAGGGAAAGGTGCCTTTGGTGGGGGCATGAACACCTCTAGCCTTGAAGCCCAAACCAGGAGTGCCCCAGAGTAAAAGGAGGAATGAATTTTACAGCTCTAAATTTCTGACTCCCTCCTTACAAGATCACATTAGACAGTTCCTCTTATTGGCATGGAATGGTACCCTCCTATATGTTTCCTTTCTGAAGAAACCAAGTCCAGACAGAATAATGTTGGAGGAGGGGAGAGAGGAGTGACTGAGAAAGTCCAACACTAGATTAGAGATTGAAACTATTTACAGAACAGCTGCCACATCCAATTGTTCTTCCTGTGAGCTCCCAAAAGGTAGTGGAGGAAGAAAGTTAAGTCAAATGGTCATTAAAGCTGGCTGTTGTGGGAAGTCTTGTGTGTGAGTAGGTTTACCCAATGCCTCAGGCAGCATAGGATACAAATTATGCCCTTGTGATTTATTGACTGGGGAAGTTTTTACACTGCAGCCCATTAAAACAGATGGCTCTGTTTACAGCTTGGGCTTCATGCCGTAGAAACCTACACTGACTGGATGTTAAGCTTATGATGACTCTGCAGGTGGACATCTCATTAAACATATCTGTATGCACTGTGCTCAAGATCCAAGCTTCATGAGCCCTTAGGGAGGTTTTTTAATGAGTTTAATAAGTGAGATAGGTTATCAACTGTTCAGGCCTCTTGGCTCAATGGATCTGTAGGAGAACATACACAAAACTCTACAAATCACAGCTATGTAGCTGTAGCTGTTACCACTTGAACACTAAGGTAGGGTCAACAATGGCCAGACCAGGCCTGATTTTGCCCTCCAAGCTTCAAGGGATTAAGGACTACTTTCTCAGTTTTTCAAATTCTTCTCACACTTGAAGGGCTCTGGGTTTGACATGGAGACTACTGTGGTTTCTCCACAGAGTAAAAAATCTGAAAGAAAGTTGCTTGTGCCATAAGGCAGTTGGGGGTCAGAGGTTTGACTGCCAGGAGAGTGGAGAATGCTTGTCCTGGCTTGGAAGCTGCAGGGCTAGTCTGGTCTGAGGCTGCCCAAGGATGATGGAATATTCATGCTTCCAGACCCTCAGGATTTTACAGTGCCTTGGATCCAGAGATCCCATTCAAATATGTGGTCAATTACGGTACCCAACACCCACATCTACAGTTGCCTGAACTTGTTGAAAAGCTACTGTGGTGGCTAACCCATTAAATCACTTTTCATGGAGGCCTGCAGCTACTCTGTGGTGGTAGCTGATGGAGGCAATGTGTGTGTGTGTGTGGCAGAGCACAGTATCAATGCAAAAGTTCCTGCTGCCATGCAGCTCCACTAGGTACCACTGCTGTTGCTGCCGCTACCTGAGGGTGAAACAAATGTTCCCTTCTCTGATCACAGAACCAGGCTCCATGTGAGGAGAAAATAGTTGGGGGGGAGTATGCTGGAAAGCAAAGCAGCCAAGTGCAGGTGGGAGCTCTCAAGATGGTAAAACAAACTTTTCTTAATGCAAACTTTCTAGTCCAACATATTTATGAAACCCACTTTGCATGGTAATGTTGACAACTGTACAAATCCTTCTGGACATGGAAGAAACTACTTGTGTAGGCCAGGATAGGCAGCTATTCCCCTCCAAATTGTCTGGGTGGAAGTATGGGATGGGAAGGAAGAAACAGGCAGAGTTGGCATTTTCACCACTAATTCTCTCCTAAACAGGCTGCATCTCTCAGAAATGAAATTTTGTAGGCGATTAGCTCACAATGTGAACTTAATCGCTTTGGGTATTTAAAAAGCCCCATTAAATTAAATGGCCAAGATATTGAGGTTTAAGCAGTGGCTGCGTCCAATGCACAGTAACTCCCAAGCTCATTACCAGCATTGCCAATTTTGCAGTTGGAATTACAGACCCATGAGAGGCTGAGCTATTTAATGCCCATTCACAGAACACAGCACAACAGAGCTTTTTGAGGGGATGAAATGGCTGCAATAACACAAAAGTTGTGGCAAAAAGGGCTAATGTGTGACATTCATGTGTAAATGAATTGAACATGCCATGGGGGGGGGGTGGCTACCAGATACCACACACAAATCAGAGTTCCAAAACCAGGGTGAAAAGGAAAAATAAAGTGGCAGCGGCACAAATGCCATTTTGGCAACATATATATGGAATGGGAAGTTGATACACATGGCAGCTCAGTGATCAGTCTAAACATAGTGAAAGAATACTGTTGTGCATGTTATGAATATGTTTGCTGTCTGCCACTAATGCCTATCCATTAAGAAGGGATAGGGATACTCCCACTTCTCAAATCAAAGAAATTCAAGTTTGCAACTAACTTTTAACATTCACACAATATGATCCGTGGGGCCGCAAAATAACCAAACACAAGACACATTTGTGATCTTGCATATGACACTGTAGGACACAGCAGTAGCAAGGCCCACAGGAGAGCTGGCACAAAACCAAACAGATTGTTGTTTAATTCCAGCTTTGAGGAAGAAATAGTTGAATGACTGAAGAGGCTGGGCTCTGCTTTACATTCCTCTCTGTAACACTATTGAGCTGTAAGTGATTGCAATTTTACCTGACATTGTTCATTTAAATTATTTACACTCCTCAAGTGTAGATATGCAACTTTTCTTGGAGTGCCTTGCGAGGGGAGATGGGGACAACAGCTTTAAAATTACTTGCATCTATCACTCAATCGCTTTCAAGTTGCACACACCACTCCGGACTTAATGACATCATTTCTGCAGTCACAAATCTGTCACTGATTTTGGTTTAAAGCCAACAGGATTCCCTGTCTGAGAGCTGAAATTACCAGGCTTCTCAATGATGGAAGAACCTCATCACTCAAACTACACTCTTCCTGCAAATTGTGAAAAGTGTGGTTTCCACTCTCTTTTGTGGCATGAAACATGTTGCATTGTAAATGCTATGGAGTAGTACAGAATGGACAAATGAAGCAACCCAATCCCTCATTCTAATTCTATACTGAGTAAAGCCAATATTTGCCAGAGGATGGGGTCAAGTGAGGAATAAGACAAGACAGGAGAATCCAGAAATCAACATGGCTTATTATCCTTTAAAGAAGCTCAGATTCCCATACTGCCTCCCCCACACCCCACCCCACCCCAAACATTAACATAGGAATTAATTCCAGCAGGTCAGTGGCGAGGGAGAGAGAGAGAAAATCTACACTATTAACCTTCTGTGGCTGCCCATTCCAAAAGAGCATGTAAAACAAAAGGTAAAAGTGGATGGTGGCAACTGCATCAAATTATTTGCATGAGCTTGCCTGTGTATAAGGTTAGCTTTAGAGGCCCAACTCCTAGTCCATCTTTACCGAATATTTGATTGACGAGTACTACAGACAGTGGTTTTTCAGTGGTGGTACCACAGATATTCTCTGCCTGGGAACAATCACCCTCTCTTTACATTCATGAAATAGGCCTTTTATTATTATTATTCTGGCAGGCATTTTCTATTTGATCTTTGCAGTTTTAAGCTCAATGGTTTTATTGTGGTATTTTTAGTCTCATTTTATTATTTCCGATAGTTTATCTTTTTATACTGAAAGCAACTTTGATTAAATCGGTGAAAAGCTGAACAGAAATAACTTTACATACATGCAAACTAATGAGCCACCAAACCCTTTTGGAAAGCCGAAGCAATGAGTGCAGTGCTGGTACAATTAACTCAAGCAGTCACGAATCTTTGCTTCTGCCATTGATTTCGATTCAACTCCAATTTTATGCTTTGACCTTCTCCCTACAGCCCTTGCTCCCAAACCAACAAACAAATCTTATGCAGTTTTCTGTCTGAGAACAACTATAAGAAACCCCAGTGAACTATAAGAAATCCCAATAAGAGCACCTAGGGAGAAGAGCACCCCTCTGGCTTTGTTTTGTTTTAAGTCCTCAGGTTTCTGTGTAGAAGCCTTTTGGCTGTGTGGTGATGCAAAATGAAGATCTTGAGCTCCAGTATGGTTTCCTCTGCTGCCAGGTAGATATTATTCTGGTGAAAGTAATATACAATTCAACTTTAGCAGAGAAATAGCCCCTAACAGAATTTGTATCTACAAAAGCTCATGCAAGTTACGGTTTCAAATGATGATCCAAGAAGGAAGATGAAAAGGCAAAACAGTCTATTCTTCTAACCACAGACTTCTTCACTGCTGATCCTTGGCCAAACAAGTAGATCAGAATGATTCCAAAATGCAGCCAGAAACTGCCAGAAAATGGTTAGCAATGGAAGGCCATTTAAAGTAAATGCAGGATCTCTTCCAACAAGCCTGACCGATTCAAGATTGGCAAGAGGTGCCTGTGTGCCCAAGCATAACCAATCAGGGTTCAGGACAGGGCTGGCCTTCACTGTACCATTTTCCAGATGTAAAGCAAAGGGGCGTTCCTAATGGTTTATAATTGTGTTGGAAAGATTTTGCTTGTCCCTTGAGTGGGAAAGGTCATGAACCATAGCTACTGCCCAACTGCTAAGTAATGGTTGTTTTTCATCTAAATTGTACAGATAACAAAGCTGGATTCCATCCAAGACTGTTCATTACTATTCCATTCATCATGTGACTACCAATGCTGCAGTATCTGCCAGGAAGGGGAAGAAAAATAGCAGTGTTGGGGGGCTGCTGTCAAACACAACCAGCCTAGCAACAGGTATGAGTGCCTGAGGAATGGTAGAAGGGCATTGCAGGTTAGCTTCCTGTTAACATACTGAAACATGACACCAAACTTTCAGTTCATAGGCAAATCAAATCAAATCAAAGTTTATTGCATTAGCCTTATAGCCATAGCACATATAAAAGATCAAACAGGCAACTGTCACACAACAACATAAAATACAAAAAATACAACTATAACATTAAATATAAAATCCAGCTGAGTGCGACTGGTAAGGTAAAAGGCAAAGCAAGGCGTGTTGACTGTGAGTATAACAGGGGTTTACAGAGGACTAGGGCTGGGCAATTAGCCAAAAAGGTGGCCCTGAGTTTCAGGGCCTGTAAAATGTAGATGGTCACATCGCGTGATAGGCAAAGGGCAGGCATATAGTCCAAATAAAAGCCGGTAGCACTGGGTCCTGATCAAACTAGGTAGTACTATTCTCTGGAGTCCAGTCACTCTCCACAACACATGCATTGTGACAGATCCACCAAACTTAGGAGAAGCCTAAGAGTTGAAATATTCTACATCAGTCCTCAATGCTCTGTCCTAAATAGCATGCCCAGCAATGATGCCTGCCAGTCCCCTCCTTTCTTCTTTCCCACTGCATAATGGAATATGAACCAATCATTCAGAAAAAGTTACACCATCAGGGTGTAATGTACTAATGGGTAAGAGAACAGATTAGGGCACCACTTATGTTACATCCCCATGGAGGTGGAGCAATGGGTTGGATCTCCTGGAATAATATTACAAGAGGCAGAGATGGAAGGCCTTCACCACGCAGAGTTTTGTTTCTGTTCAGCAGCAATTTACCATGTGAAGGGACTGGATATTTATAATTATGCTCAGAGTGGCCACTTTGAAAAATCTATATGTCTCTAGGCTCTGCGTACATCACCATGTCAGCTCTCTGAACAGAGGCATCCATCAGCTACCACGCATCACAGATCTTGGAGAGCACTTGAGAAATGCTTAGTGAGGCCTGTGTCCCACCATCCTGGCTGGGAAGGCATTCTGGTCCAAAGCAGCCACCTTAGCCTGGACCAATAAAGTAGGGCATTGCAACTACACCATCACCAAAGAATAAGACTCAGTAACTGGAGCCTGGGTTTTGTCCAGGAAGTGATGTCAGCATCACAGGATTTTAGTCTTAGCACCTATGAAGTTAGCAGAATCTTGTTTTGTGCTTTCTCCAATCTTACTAGGAGTACTGGCAGAAATATAGAGTCAAGATGTTCAATGATGGAGGGGGAAATCACTGAAACTGACAAAGATACACAGGGCCGGCTCTACATAGCCCCCCGGTGGCGCAGTGCACCACGGTGTGTGCGTGCTGGTAAGCTGGGTGCCGGCCTGGCAAGGAGGGCGCCGCGCGGAAACCAATTGCGCCCTGCGAGGGCGGGGCGGGCGGCGGAGCGATCTCCGCCCCTCAGCACCAGGGCGCGCGATCTGCTCAAGACGGCCCTGAAGATACAGAAACTGACAGAGATACAGAAACCCACAGATCTATTTATCCATCCATCGAGAGGCAAAAGCAGGTGCACAGGGACTTTTGGGTGACATCACACTGGCAGGATCCTTCCAAACACTTTTCAGAATTCCGTCTCCCCCAAGCAACTCTCATCATAAAGGTGAAGACATCAAGGTCCAATGGAAGTTCTTGAGAATGTAAGAATCGTCCTGCTGGCTCAGTCTAAAGGCCCACCTAGTCCAACCTGTTATCACAGTGGCCAGCCAGCTGCCTTGGGGAAGCTTGCAACAGCACTCTTGGAGGCACTCAAAGAATAATGATCTCCATCCCTTTTATTTAAATAATGTGCTTTTCCCAGGATGTGGGTGAATATGCTCTAACTAACCTGCCACCCTGGCCATCTTCCTGCAAAGAGTGAAGAAGAGCTGTTCTCAGGCACAGAGAGGGCTAGAAGCGGACGCACCACGCTTCCTTCCCTAACACTCTGCCCAGGCTGTTCTTAAAAATTTATTACTCTGTTGCAACATGAAAAATAAGACAGAGAAGCAATCATTAGTATAACTATAACTCCCCGTGCAATAGTCACACTTGTAAATTGAGATTTATGATTGCAGCTGCCGATATTTTAGAGCAGGGTGCCTGCGCCAGCATCAGCAAAGCCCCGCTGCTCGCTGCCCCGGCGCTGTTACAGTTTATCACAATCTGCAGAGATTATTGCAATGAATAATACAGAACAGGCTGGCAGTGAAGAACTATTCCCGATCAAACGCTTCTGTAAACAACTGAATAAATAATATTTCTCATCCCCTCTTTGAAGCCCTTGCGGACCTGGGGAGATCACTCATTGCACAGTAGAAGAGCCAAGGGCTTGGGGAGAGTGGGGGGTGGAGATGGTCATTAGATTAAATGCAACACCAGGCATGCGGTGGAAGCTCTACGAAGACCAATCTCTATCAGTCACAGCTTGCAAAACCTCCACTTGTTTACGGAGGAGCAGCCAGTGAAGAAGGGGCATGACTAAGACTGTATCACAAGTCTGTGGCAGAGAACAGATTGCATACCCAGTCTTCTGAAATCTAGCCCAGTGAAATTGAAAAATAACCAGCTAGGATTGAGCCAAGTATTCTTTCTATACATATCTGATTGTCTAAGTAAATAAAAAGATCACATTGAAAGACAGCAGGGAAAGAGGCAGACAAGAGAAGGAGGAATTTGCTCACAGGCAGGTTCAGGAGCAGGTGCAAGTATGATGAAACGACATCCCCCGAGATACACCAGAGCTGCCTCTCAGGCCATGTAGAGTTCGAGGGTATGCAGGGAGGCCAGGCTCTCCGCATGCATAAATGTCAATAAGTAATGTAACATGATGAGGATTATGTGCCAACATCTGCAAAAAGGGCATATCCTGCAGGATGTTAAAGGATAAAGTTCACCTCTGGAACAGCCTTCAATTTTTCACTGCTACAGCAGAGCCATTCCTGCCTCTTCTTAACCTGTTCTGTGTGGTTTCAATGTTCAGCATGACAGCTCAAGTACTGGGGAGCCAAAGGGACGTTAGGCCAGAGTTTTTTATTTTGACACATTTTTTCGTCATCTACTACTGAATTATTTCAAGAAAGGCACCCCATTCAATTTTTTAGTCATCCCAGTCTAGGAGACTGGGTGGAAATATGGCATACATGTTCATAATATTCGTAGTTAACAAGGGAACATGGAACAGGAACCAAAGGTTTATTCTGGTACATGAGCACACAGCTTTTGTGGGGGGCGGGGCTGAAACCCCTGCAGCACCACTTTGCCTTGTAGAAAACAGGCAGTTTTAGTGCTGCATGAAAAGGTCTTATGGTGAGTGTGGGAATGGGAGAAACAAAGTCACATTATTTAATTAATTACTGTAGGATAGCTAATTTCATTAATAGTGATGAAAAATGAAATAGCTTTGCAAAATGCACTGGAATGTCTGGTGCCCCTAAGATGGTGTGAGAGTAAAGGAAGCACAAGAGAGAGATGCACACCAGTAGAGCAGAGCAACTCCCAAGGGAAGTTCTCCTTCATTCAGGCTTAGAAAGACAAAACAATCCTCCAAGCTCATGAAGGCAAGAGGCAAGGATTAATCTGATTCTTTGGGCCTTGGGCTGTTAGCTTACAGGACTTGTCTGTCTGCATTGCTCTAGCTTCCTCTCTACCTCCAGGGGGGGGGGGGAAGTGAAGAGGAATACCTTTTTATAAAGTTTCTCAACAGTTCTGACTTATACCTCTATTCAGATTGCTGCCACCCTTATTCTTACTGTCTTCTGCCTCTCCTTTACCCATTTTTCTTCCTATCTTACTTGAGAAAGACAACCTAGCTGAATTTGTACAGTACCTAACTTCTCCTTGGACCACCATTAAGGTTGTTCCAAATACTGTCTTCCCAGGGTCTTAGGATCACTTTACATTACACTGATGCTTTTAGACATGTTTCACCATACAGTCCAACAGCTTGTTTCTGATGGCTGAGACAATGGATTTAAATGCTCATGCCAGAGAAACATATTTATATAGTAGTATCAACTGCTTGGGACCCAGGTGGTGCTGTGGGTTAAACCACAGAGTCTAGGGCTTGCTGATCAGAAGGTTGGCGGTTCGAATCCCTGCAATGGGGTGAGCTCCCGTTGCTCGGTCCCAGTTCCTGCCAACCTAGCAGTTCGAAAGCACATCAAAGTGCAAGTAGATAAATAGGGACTGCTCCGGCGGGAAGGTAAACGGCGTTTCCGTGCGCTGCTCTGGTTCGCCAGAAGCAGCTTTGTCATGCTGACCTGGAAGCTGGCTCTCTCGGACTATAGAGCGATATGAGCGCCGCAACCCCAGAGTCGGACACGACTGGACCTGATGGTCAGGGGCCCCTTTACCTTTACCTATCAACTGCTCAGGCCACCATTTCCATCCCATTGCCACAGTGAGTTCCAAGATGATGATTCCATAGCTGGTGGAGTCAACTAACTTCTACTCAGAGTAGACCCATTGAGATACATGACCATGACTTAACCTAAGTGGGTCTACACTCGGTAAAAGTTAGTTGAATACAGCCTTGTATATAGAATTTAGAAAGATATCTTGTTAATATTATCTCTCATCCCAATTGACTACTCATATTTCATAGATCCCCTTAGGAAATGTTGTGGCACCAAGTCTGGAAGCAGATACAGATTGCAGTTCCTGTTCTTGCATGGTCTGTATTGGCCCTAGTTGTGAACCATGCACAGAATGGGCCTTATTCCCTTCTGAGTTTTAGCCAAGTCCTTGGTTTTCTTTTCTCAACCATCCCACCAAGAACTAACAGAGATAATTATTAAAGTCCTGTATATTTGCTGGGCACTTACAACCTACTATTTGGAAAGGTATCAACAAATGAATGGCAAAAGTCTGGCCCCTGGAAAGACATTCTCCACTACAGAGACACCAGTAAAGAATGCACAGTTTTCAGAGGCTGGCCAAACTCCCAAATACCCCCAGCTTTTGTGAGGCCAGGAATAACTTCACTTTGAATTCTGAATGCGAGCCAATCATTCCACTTTCCTCAAAGGGCCCCGGTGGGACAAGGGCCCAGTCTCAGCGGAGAGAGGTGGTGAGTCTGTGCTCTATGAGCAGGAATCGGTTCCAATTAATCCCCTCTCAGCTTGGCCTGCCCGCTTCATTACCTCCCCTTGATGAGAACCATCAGTGGGGCCTGTATGATTTTGCTAATTAGCCTCACTTCGTTTATCATTTCCATTTTCTCTCAGCGACGCACGGCTTGCTGGGCGACAGCTTCATCTCCTGCTGAAACAATGCGGCCCCTTCTGTGCCTGTCTCACTTAGCGCTGTCACTGCAGCCATTATGAAATTGGGGTTTCATTTACACACTAATTAAACATTACAGCTTGTTCACAATTACAACACGGGGATGAGGAGGTAACTAATTACTTAAGAAATGAGCTAACATTTATCTCCAATTCTCTTCTTTATCCATCTCCCCTCCCCACTCCTTCTGCAATCAAGATTAGATTGTTGTTCAACAGAGATGGTGCTGGAGGCCCTTGGTAGCCTCAACACATGCAGCCCCCCTTCTGAGTACACTTTGCGGGGTTCGGTCGTAGGACAATAAATCAGTCCCTAATTGCTGCTAAGGTTGCAGGGGACCACCACAGTCACTAACATGCCAGACAAAGGCTGTGGAAGCAAGCACCTTGGCACTCACCCTAAGTATTGTTAGGGAGGGTGGTTGAGTTGATGCATGTGTCTCCCCCACCCCACCTCACACGGCTCAGATAATAATAAGAAAAATACACAGGGACCAGCATTTTTCATATGGGTAAAACAGACTAATTCATTGCTAATTTACCTCTGAAAAAGGGCCTCTGACCCCTATTCTTAATCACTGCTTTGCATCAGGCGCTGCTCTCCAAATACTAGGTGTTAGTGATTATGCCCTGTCCTTCATTAAGTCAGTAGTAGCCCAGCCCAACAATATTTACTGACTTGCTCCCCTCCAAGTGGTCACAGTCTTGGACTCAAATATGTGTTTGTTTTTGTGCTGTTATAATCCAGAACCAGGCAGTACAAGCAATGAGGAAAATCAATGGTTCTTTTTATTTCCCCAGGGAGGCGTAGATGGGGAGTTAACTGCCACGACAGTTTGGGCTGGAGCCAACACCACTGCTCCCTTCTGATTTGGTCATTCCTGTCACATAGGGAACCAAGCTAGTCTTCTTGCACCGTTGCGAAAGAGACTAAACTGTCTGCCAAACAGTATTCACCCCCCTTCCTACCCACAAAATAAAAATACCTTACTGAGTAAAGCTAAGCTTTTGGTTTAACTTGCCTACTTACCTGTTTAAAATTAGTTTGCTTGTAACACTTTTTTTTTAAAAAAACCACTGAAGTACTTTAATGAAGTTTGGTGCGTGAGTTCTAGATTTCAAGTTTAAAAACCAGCTCAGCCTCCATACCCATCCTCAAAGTGAGAGAGGGACATGCAAAATATTATGGTATTTGCCTAGAAGGCAGAGACATCAGGAAGAATGTTGGTGTGCACTTTAGAACATTTTTCTAAAAGGGATGCAGATTAAAAAATATCTTGGTACATGATTATTTAAAGTAAGAACTCTAGAATGTTGTCATTTACTAATAATATTTGTGCTTTATTAGCATTATTTGTATTGCACAAATGTTCTTAAATGGAGCAATTAATACCTGGAAGGACAGCAATTACTAAAAGGACTCTCAGCTCAAAATCAGAACACGCTGCCAAAATGTGTGCTTATTGGTTTCATGCATCTCCCACTCTTCCTTTAGAACTAGTTAAGAAATGAGCTAACTTTTATATCAAATTCTGCTCCCCTTTGTTTTACCATGTTAGTCTCACAACCAACCCAGTGTGGTAGGCTATACTGAAAGATAGTGACTGTTCAAGGCTCTGCCAGTAAGGCATGGTTGGCTGAGTGGAGATTTAAACCTAAGTTTCCCACATACAAATCAATATCCCAGCCACAACACCACAAATGTTTTCATACACTCTGTTTGCAGAGAAAAACAATTGTAGATGCACCATTCCATCAAAAGCCAGGGATCCTAAGGGCTAGGGCAATATTGCAGGAAGGGTTAGATGGGCCAGGCCCAGAATAAAACCTTTTCCTTGAGATGGGTTTCCAGTCAGGCTATCAGAGCCGTTGCCAGCATTTATATCTCCAAATAGGCATGACTGTGGTGCAATACGAGAGGCCAAGAAGGGAGGATGGCCCAGGGGTGGGGGTGGAGAAGGGGCACAGATGCAGCCAACTGGCAGGGTAGGCATGATGTCTGTCTACGTTCTCAACTACAGGGGTTGAGATGGACCTTACGCACACTCTGATGTGTTCAACTCAGTGACGGCCAACTCATCTTGAAGAGACATTTTCTTCAGGGAGGAATTAACATTTACAAATGAGACCTATTAGAGTAAATAAAGGCGATTGTCATTTGGCTCAGGAGGCAATGGAGACCATAGGCTTAGATACAAATCTGATTAGGGAGATGCGCCATTTGGAGGGGGAGGCAGCCTTTGGCATTGATTGTGTGTGTGTGTTTTATTTTATTTATTTATTTATTGGCTTGGACAAAGCAGCAGAATGGCAGGGGACATGCTTATGAGGCAGATTTGGAATGGACTAGGCAGGTTGGTGAGGAATATTACCACAATTATCAGGTCAAAATAATCAGGACATGGGGGCACTAAACAGAACGACACCATTGAGACCAACAGTATACCTTCCTTTGCAAGGGTAGCGGGTGGCATTGTGGTCTAAACCACTGAGCCTCTGGGGCTTGCTGATCAGAAGGTCAGCGGTTTGAATCTGCACGACTGGGTGAGCTCCTGTTGCTCCAGCTCAGCTTCTGTCGACCTAGCAGTTTGAAAGCACACCAGTGCAAGTAGATAAATAGGTATCACTTTGTCAGCAAGGTAAACGGTGTTTCCATGCGCTCTGGCTTTCATCACGGTGTTCTGTAGTGCCAGAAGTGGTTTAATCATGCTGGCCACATGACCCATCTGTGGACAAATGCCAGCTCCCTCAGCCTGAAAGCGAGATGAGCGCCACACCCCAAAGTCGCCTTTGACTGGACTTAACAGTACAGGGGTCCTTTACCTTTTTACCTTACATTACTTTTAAACTAGCATACAAAAAAACAACAACCTGTTACTGAGTTGAGCGGTCTGATTAGAATGCAATAATGCCCTCATATACCATGTCATTCTGGGATGGTGGCTGGGGTAAAAAGCCATAAGCTCCAACAAATTTGATGGCAAAACCAGCAAGAAAGGAAAGAGGAAAGGAAAGACAAATTAGAATCACCAAAGTAAAGCACCAAATGTTGTTGCCTACAAACCCAACTGAAGAAGAAAAATGCCACCATACCTGAAAATGCTTCTTAACTGTTTTGGTAACCTGAGGAGGGTCTTTCCTAGTAAAGTACCAGAACAGTAGGGAGGCTGACCTGGAGCCAGTTCCAAACAAACTGAAATTGGGGGTGAGATGCTGCAACTTTTACTCCATGTTTCCCAGAAAGAAAGTCTGATTTGTGCAAATAGAAATGTGGAGCTTCTTGAAAGAGAACCAGTACGTGACAAACCAATCTTGTGAAGTAACTTGCTGCCTGTTTTTCTAGTGACACTCACCACATCATCACAAAACCACAAAGAAAGAAGATATGCACAAGGCCTGGTGAATACTGGAGTGGCAGGGGATTTCACACTAACAACTTGCCACACACAAGCATCACCCAGGTTCACTGCAGCCAGTGTTGCTTGTGTGAACTTTAAAAAAATAAATGCCTGGACATTATGAAGGTCCCCAATTGTTCCTACATAATCCTGGAGTGTACCATGGACAGGGGTAGTTTTGGCTCTCACGAAAGAGCTCTTTAGGAATACTGTACTTAAAATATATGCGCCTGGAAATAGTTAAAGCATGAACAGGGATGGGGCTCTGTGGACTTTAATAATAGTAACTCCCCATTCTCATAGTTTTTATCCTTCCTGTCTTTGGCCTACAAAAAAATTCTCAGCTAAACTACTGACACCGGCTGGGAGCTTAGAACTCCCAAATCAAACAGGGCCCTTGATTCTCCAGCACATAATTGTGCTGCCCTTTCACCCCCACCTTCAATCAGTGCCGTTTAACTATCTCGTTTAGCCTACGCGACCCACCCCTCTGCTAACTAGCAGCCATATTCTTCTCATTAGGACAGAGGCTGCTCTTGCTTTACAGACAAGTAGAGACAAATCTGTAATGTCTCTCTCAACACAGTTATATATAGAAAGGGTTTGATGGGGGGGGGGGGGTCAGGCAATCATGGTCTCCCACAAAACAGCCCAGCTTGCATCTGTCTCGGCCTGAATAATAAACCAGAAAAATTACTGTATTTACCTTGCTCTTATTCCAGTAAATAAACATCGGGGGGGGCGGTGGTAGGGAGGTTCACTCACCACAGAGTATATCTTTATACAAAATGGCTGCCCTTTCTGTGGGACAAAATGTTTCCAAGGTAAAGAGAGAAGCTTTCTCACAAAGCCTTGGGTAGTCTTTGTTCATCAGGAGTACCTTTCTCCAGAACAAGATAAATTACAACTTTTTGTTCAAGAGCAAACTGTACCTCTCTGCAGTAGTGCAGCTAGCAATGCTGTGGGAAGTTGGGTTAATTTCATTCTGTGTACTCATCTTCTGCCCGAGTGGTTCACTTTTAAACTTCTCAATCCAGAAAAAACCCAAGTATCACTATGCCAAAAAAAACCCATCCCCAATCCTTCTGTAGTCTATTCCACCAAGGAAGCATCCATATGCTATTATGTACACACACCTATTCTCTTGTTTACCATTTCACTTGCTCTGTATTTGCTTATTGTAGCTGTCAACTATCAGGCATAGAAAGCAGAAATATTCTCTTCAGCACAATGACCAGGACCTCTGACATGATAAAACAGCATCATCCAAGCCAAAATATATCAACTGTTATGTTCCTGCTGTTTCAGAAATTTTTGGAAGCCCAAGATGAAAAACTGAGAATGGAATACACCAATCTTCTGCAGACTGTATCTCAGGAGCCATTCATTGGCCAATATCTATTACAGTACTAAATTTTCAGGCCAAAGGAAATGCAGGGCTTCCAGGTACCATCCAAACACGAGGCTAGAGATTTTACATTGTTGAAAGACATAACCTCAAGTATAGCTTTGAGAGCTATTGAAATGAAATTATATAAGACAATGTTTATCTTTTCCCATCCTATACTGACATCATGTTAAGATACATCAGTGGAAGAACTGGTTCCTTTCCTTACTCCAATATAAAAAAATTCCTTCAGTAGCACCTTAAAGACCAACTAAGTTTTTATTTTGGTATGAGCTTTCGTGTGCATGCACACTTCTTCAGATACAGTGAAATGGAAGTTTCCAGGCACTTATGTAGAGAAGGGGTGGGGAGGGGTGGGGATGGGGAGGGGGGATCACTCAGAAGGGTGGTGGAAATGGGTGATTGACTGACTGATAGCTGTTGATGACCGCAAACGACTGCAAATGGTTTTGCATGAAAAAGCAAGGGTTGAGATGGCTGAAGATCGCTTATCATGTATAATGAGATAAGAACCCGATATCTCTGTTCAAACCAGGTCCCTCCCCATCCCCCCTCCCCATCCCCACCCCTCCCCACCCCTTCTCTACATAAGTGCCTGGAAACTTCCATTTCACTGTATCTGAAGAAGTGTGCATGCACACGAAAGCTCATACCAAAATAAAAACTTAGTTGGTCTTTAAGGTGCTACTGAAGGAATTTTTTTATTTTACTTCGATCCAGACCAACACGGCTACCTACCTGTAACCCTTACTCCAATATATGTTTCTTTGGGTTCTTTGGATAGGTTTCTTTGGTAGAGACCTATCAGTAAATAATATAATAAGCATCAATAGAAATAAAACCACCAGGGCCTTTTCAGCAGCTGCCCCAAAGTGATGGAAGTTATGTGAGACAAAGAAGTAGATCAGTTAATTAGGTTTTCCTCATTTTCTAACTGATGATGAGGACCCTAGCTGAAAAGGGGGGGAAAAACCTTACTTCCTCCTGAAAGCTGGTGGCCTACCACAGAACATGTGTTTTGGGTGGTGACACCTATTCTCTGAACTCCGCTTCCTAACACAGTGCAGCAGACTCAAGAACTTGCCCCTTTAAAACCTTCCTTTACAGGCCTGCTTTTTATTACAAGGGCCTGGGTTTTTTGGGTTTTTTTAATGCCTACTTCAAGTTTACCTTGTCGTTCTTTTTATTAAGAACACAAGAAGAGCTTGCTGGATCAGGTCAAGGGCCCATCTAGTCTGCCAACCTGTGCTCACAGTGGCCAACCAGATACGTATTGGAAGCCCACTTGCTCTGCAGCTGCAGTTTCCAGCAACTGGTAATTCAGAAATATACTGCTTCCAAATTATGTACTTTTTCTGCATTGTTAAATTTCTCTGAATTATTAATTGTACCTCTTTGTACGGTTTATTATTATTATTTTAAAAAAACATGTTGCAAAATAACAAGTGAAAAGGTTGGGTTTTTTCTTAAACTGGGGCAGCTACTTGTTGCATAAATGCAACGTTTTGGTCACGTTACTACGGTAATATTCTATACTGATATATACCAGAAGCCATGTACTTGAGCTTGGAAGTTGGACAATCTTTCCCAGGCCTGCAAAAGAGCTCTGTGATGTTTTAAAGCTTGTCTCTTCTTCCAAGAAATGGTAGTCCAATAAGAGATTCTACCTGACCCACCTTGTCAGTCTCTTGCTTGCATCCTGGGACTAATACGGCTGTGATCAGCTATTAAAAACATTCCAAGTTCATTATCTTGCAAAGACCAGCCAGGACATGGGGCAGTGAGGCTTAAACCAATTAACAGAACACTTCAGTTTTTAAGCAAGAAGAAGCTGTGAGTCAGGTCTTCAAGAGAGGGATGTCAATGCAACAGGAAGAAACATGTCACGGGTCACAGCAACTCTGAACAGAGGGGCCTGTTAGATCTTAACGATGGTTGGGAAAAGCTGGTCAACTCAGGTCAGATAGTGCTGTTGCCAAGTCTGGGCTCTGCCACAGAATGCTTCCAAAGAACGAAAACTTGAAGTTTTCAAGAGCAATGTAGAAGTCAGACAGATCTCCCAGAAAACAGGAATCCTGCAAGCAGCACAGGGCGAGAGTGAATGATCAAGCTCCTCGTATACTGGCAAAAATCTCATGTAGTCCCTAAACAGAATACCTGGTGAACGTATGCAGGAATTTCACTTCTGATGTTAGTGAAAAGAAAACAAACAGATGAAAATAACTGAAATGAATCAAAAGGACTAAACAAAAAACCCTGGACTTAGTTTTAACAGCTCTTTCTGTTAGGCTGACAGAAATAAATACATAAATGGATGGTTAAAGAGATTATTTTGTCCTGACCGCAAACACTTAAGAAGAAAATGCTCGGCATGAAAGGGCCTCTTTCAGAAGCAAATGGTGTCAAAGGAAAAAAACTTATTCTAATTATATAATTAATATTATCATACCACCTAGCTTCATATCTTGCTTCTGAGTGAAGTTACATAGAACCAGAAATCAAAGGCAAGGGGGGGCCTAGTAGGTATGCAGAACAAAAACAGGATGTGTTATGAATTCCAAAGAGGAATTCCAATTTGAGAAGTATTTGGCATCTCTAATTATAAAAAAAAAATCTGAGCCCAGTTTTTAAACTGCTCTATTTTGCTTATCTCAAGCCAGGTAAGACAAGAGGAGAAGCTGGTAGTTGTTCTGGGCTTCATAGCTGAATGATTGAAAATTCAGTAATACACACTCAAACAAAACACTCATAGGTAAACTCTGAAAGAGATAAAACACCACAGCAGAGACTCTCAAGGGTGATCAATTCTGAATGAAACCATTTTTTGGCCTTAAAACCCAGAACATTTTGGTGACGACATCCACCTGTTTCCAGTTTGAAAGTCCTGATAACTAGTTCTAAACAGAGCAAACTAACCTTATGCCCATTTAGCACAGTGGCTATGGTAATGGTAAGTGAACATCGCATTATTAGCTGTCCATTAGTCAATTGGCTTTAGGTGGGAGAACTACGTTTAAAAGATCACGCTATACCTCACACATGCTGGGTAGCAAGACACCCCTTATTGTACCCCCGTCCAAAGGGAAACTTCTTTAAAGGCCTATTTCAATCCTTGCCAACCCTTTTTTGCTAAAGGAAAAGGGGAGGGATAGTAGGAAGTTAAAGAGAATTGTCTTGCTACTCAAAGCCTTTAACAACTATTTTTAATATCAGGCTGAGGAACTGGATTTTGAAATGAAACAGCCAGTTCCCCTTTGATGCAGGAACTACAGATCTTGAAACAAGGTCCATTCCCTCCTCCTTCACTAACTAACAGCCATATTTCTCTCATTAAAAAGCAATCTGACTGTATTTCCAAACTTCTTAACAAGGCGATCACCGTAATTTGAGGTTTCTATTATCCCTGTTCCCATTTCAGTTGGATCGAGAAGCAGTGTGCTCTTTGGGGGCTGGGGGTGGGGTGCAGTTGCCTCTGTTCACCACCCTCTCAAACTGCTGCCAGTGATAATGATGACTTGTGAATATTGATTAAACAAGACTACCGAGAGGGGGATGTTGCTTTGTGTGTGTGTGTGTGTGTGTGTGTGTGTGTGTGTGTGTGTGTTCTGGGTGGAAGCAGATAATAAGAAATAAAATATAAGCCAAATCAAAGCAAAGTTTGTTTATCTCCCATCTAGAGTTTGGTCTTATACCTCCTGGAGATATAAATTAATCTGATGCACCCTCTTTCTCCTTCCTATCACTTCCAATCTCCCATCACTCTATCCCCTTCCCAAATGCATAGAGCCAGAGCTCCAAAACACCTCCCTCTTTGGATCGTTCTCTGCCCGCCCAGCACCCTCACTCCTCTGAGCCAGCTCTGCCAGATGGATGCAATTTGCATAATATCACCAGCAGAGGCTGCAGGATCAACAGGGGTCAGGCTCTGACATCTCCAGCACAGTCTATCTCCGAGTGCTAATTTGGACTGCATTGATCTCTCTTCCTGATTTCTTTGTCATTTATGTCTGCAGCAGTTTGACAGGAGATATGGAGACAGGCAAGGTGGGGGGGAGGCAAGTGGGGGGAGGCAAGGAGAGAAACAAAGATTGTAGTTACAGATGTCTTTAAGGAAAGAAAAAGATTAAGCCAAGGACTCCGCTGAGGGTCGAAGCTCAGAGACATCCTAATTACCTTGTTCTTAGGGATTCTTGTACAGACTTAGAGGGGGGTCTTGTCATGGAACTTGCAGGAAAGGAAACTTGTTAAATTGCAATGGAGTGCCTCCAGTTGGCTGCTATCCACACACCCCCACAGCCCACCCCCATGCCACACCTCTCAGTGGTTTCTCATTAGGTAAATGCCGGGCTGCTAAAAGCCAGAATCATCTACCAGCACATCCTCACCTCCATACCTCTCTGGAGTGTCTCATTAAAGACAAAAACAAGGCCGCTCCATAATGCAGCCAGGTGCCAACTCAAAAAGCTGGCAATGAGCAATCTCCCTGCCACACACCCAGGGTTTGGAATGTAATGGGAAAGTCCAGCCCCTCTCCACAGCACCATCAGTGCCCAGCCACGATGCAGGATTCAGAGACAGAGAAAAGACCCTTTCCACTGCTTTATATTTTGTTTGTTAACCACCATGAGTTTTTCTGTGGGAAAGAAAGGGAGGCTATGAATTAAATAGCAAAACAGACAAATACTTTCTGCTTTGATTATGTATTCACATTGTTTTTGCATTTAATATTTAACTTTAATGTCAACCAACTTGAGGCCCTTTGATAGACAGAAAAGATGGGGGGCAAGCATGCTAAAAATACTCTCTTTCTTTAAGCAAAGCTCTGTTAGATGCACCTATTCAAAACATTCCATTTACACTCATTTTTATGCACTTTGCATGATCTTTTGCCTGCCCATTTCCTAAAGCATCAAGATTCAACATGTTGGTAGCCAGCCAGCATTTGAAGCAGGCCCTAATATCTCCTCTTCCCCAAGTCCCCTGTCTCTCCCACACAGAAGACTTGGGAGAGGAATTCAGTCTCTCACCTCATACTAGGCTTGAACCCTTTCAGAAACAGCACTGGGAAATGTTTCTACCCACTTGAAAAAGTCTCCAGATCGTGGTGCAAGCCAACTAAATCTCTTTACCTCGCTTTCCCCCAAGCTCTAAAGAAGATTGGAGAGGGAAGGGATCATTCTAGCATCTTGTGGAATATTAAAAAATGAGTTTATCCAAAGTCCCATGCTCTTTGTTTGTGTACATGTGTGGAGCTGTACAAAACAGCTTCAGAAACTCTGTTCCTAGCCTTTTCTAATGTACTGACATTAGAACTTCAGGGAAGGCAGGTACAGGATATGTGTTTGATGCGTTGCAGATCCAGCTTGTGAAAATCCAGACACAGGCTAAGGATGACCCTCTCCTAACACTAGTCAGAGCCTGAAGTCCAGACATTCAATGACATGAGTGAGCACATTTAGACAAGGCTGTTCCATGCCCTCACCAAAATCCACTGTTTAATCTGGCTAACTGCTGGTGTTTTTTTTCTTCCAAAAGGAGAAGCACTTGAATATGCATGTGTTTGTGTGGTTTAAGCAACATACACATGAATGAAAAAGTTTCTCTGCAGCACTCATCCCCAATGGTTTTGAAGAAAGAAGCTGCACTAATGACTGCATGCAGCAAAAAACAAACATGCCCATATGGTCTGGACTGTATCACTAGCAATCAAGCAAAAATGGCCACTGCAGCTCACTTGGAAGGGACTATCATGGATAGCCTACCCAAAATATTATGGGTCTACCTTTGCCATTGCTGGGTGTGATAGAAAGACAAGAAGTCAACACAAACACCAAATCATATTCTGACACACACACACACACACACACACACACACACACACACACACACACACACAACGGCAACCCAGTTTCTTTGTTAACCATAGGAAACAGTTGAAAGGCCTTGAGTCCTCCATTGTAACATGCATAGGAATAGAGCGGCAGTGATAAGAACATGCCCCCTGCCGCTGCCAGGAAAAAAGAAGCGCTGAATCTTTGCTAAAAAGGGCTGAACGCTGGCAAGAGTGTTCTGTCACTTTTGCGCACAGTAATCCACTGTGCCACTGAGTCCCATCAGAGGGATTTTGAAAACTTAAATGACTGAAAGCAAAAGAGCACCAGCTCAAGGTTCCCAGCCAGCCCAGACATCCTAATTAGCTTTACACACACTCCCACTCGGAGGGGAGAGAGCACACACACAAAAAGGACTGTCACTTTGCTTTTTTCTCTTTCTAAAAGCGTGTCTGCGCTTACTGGCTTTCCCACTGTGACACCTCTCACAGTAGTTAATTAGAATCATGTCACCACGTTAATGCGCTCTGACTGGACGCTGACAGACATTCGGCCTGTATCCTGCCCAAACCCCCTCCTCCCAGGCCAACAGTACCTACGCAAAGCACCTCTCTGCTTCCAAAAACCTCTCCTCACATCCTGGGCAGAAAGGGCCTTGTCTCGTCCACCCGCCTGCCAGCCCATACTCTCTCCTTGCCAGAAATATCTGCCATATTGCCTCACTCATGGAGCATCCGCTTCACCTGTTTTGAGCTTCCTGACCTTTAGCAGCACTAATTCAAAATGACACTGCTCATTTGATGACATTTCTGATGATTTTTATTTTAGTCTCTTTTAATTATTTAACTCTGGAGTCTTTGGCCCTATCCCTTAGGCTGTGAGGCAGTTGGCCCCCTACCATAAATCTGGTCTAGGGCCACACCCCACTCCTGCCCATTTTCTGTGAGTAAGGGGCACCACAGTGAATCAAAGGTACAGCAAGATATTCACAACAGACTGATGAGATGTAGTTTAGGAAACCTTAAAACTGGGAACTGGGCCATATCAGTTGCAAGATCTCCCGCTTACGTCAGAAAACCATTGCTTGGAAAGCCATAAAGGGATCATAGAATCATAGAATAGAATCATAGAGTTGGAAGAGACCACAAGGGCCATCCAGTCCAACCCCCTGCCAAGCAGGAAACACCGTCAAAGCATTCTTGACATATGCCTGTCAAGCCTCTGCTTAAAGACCTCCAAAGAAGGAGACTCCACCACACTCCTTGGTAGCAAATTCCACTGCCGAACAGCTCTTACTGTCAGGAAGTTCTTCCTAATGTTTAGGTGGAATCTTCTTTCTTGAAGAAGATTCCACCTAAACATTAGAATTTTTTTAAAAAAAGAATTTCCTCAGAGTTAGAAAGTCACTTTCTTTTTAAGTACAATCAGATTCTGAAGAATCTGAGCAGCTACCAACTTCATCATGGCTACGCACACTTCAAGACTGAGCTGCATCTAAACAAACTTGTTCTGTTCATGCACAACAGATCTTCCTCCCCCATCTTCTCACTTCCTGTACAAATCTGTTCTCAAGTTTTCCCCAAACCACCAGGGCAAATTTGAGTAGGGGGTATGCGGGGAAAAGAGAGGGAGCGGAAGATCCTTGCGTGAACAGGACAATTTCACTGGATTCAACCGTCTTAGAGGATTTTGCTACAGTTTGTCTGGAGCTGCTGCCAGGTAACTTATCCATAGAAGCACATTGCACAGGCATGCTAAAATTAGTATGTTTTCAGTGCCTTGATTCTCTCTACCTTAAAGTCAAAGAGTGTAAAGTAAAGATATGCTATTAGATCATGTATTTAATTTTTTCCCCCATACCACATTTTTCAATTCAATTCCATTCAAAATGCTTTTTTTGGCAATTAGAAAAAACTAGGAAATATTTATATCTAAAATTATCAAGGCACACTAAGCACAAATGAAACAAACTATTTAGGGCAGCAGAATATCTTCCAATTCAAATTTTCCCACAGTATCCACATTCACTGTTTGATACCCAAGACAAGTATTAATGAGAAGAGTATATACCCTGAAATGCAGAAAGGCCAAGAGAGTGCACAGAAACAAGAAAGAACATGCACAGTAAATAAAGTCCAAAAAGACTAAAACAGTGGATGAAGTGAAGCCAGGGCTCCCTTGCTGAGCGGCATGGAGTTGGTTGTGTGCTGACTGAATCTGTTAACAAATGAATATGCTGTCTCCTAGGTGAGCAGATCCAGGATGTGATGAACAAGTTGTCAAGTCTTATCAAGTTCACTGATCATTATCCTTTCTTGCTTTCCCCCAAGGGAATGAATTACACCAGAGACAACTATGAACGTATCACATTTGACTACGAAACTCTGAGGGGGGAGGTGAAGGACCTTGGGGCTCAGGTGATGTCCTTGTCAATTTTTTCCTGTAAAACAGGAATGGGGAATCTCCAACCCACCAAGCCTCTTCATGTGGCTCCTGACTCTCTCCCCAGGCTATGTCCCCTTTCCCCTCACTGACTCACTGCAGTATGTCTCTCAGGAACCACAAGTGCTGAAAAATCCTGTAGATAAAAGTGCAGATCATTTTTTTTTCTTGTGCGTTGCTGCAATGTGTCCCTAAGCTGTGGTAACTGAAAATATAGAAGAGAAGTCCACCTTCCTGGGCAGAATATGTCCTTCATTGTGAAAAAACATTCTTATGATTTTGCCTCCTGGGGTGTTGTGCTCCTATGAGCTTCCCCATCAGTTTGGCCATTGTGGGGACAGCATGATAGACTACACAGGCCTTTGGTCTGGTCCAACAGGGCTGTTCTTATGCTCCACTAATCACATATTCATCTTTTGGCTTCACTCCTTCCCTATTTTAGGTCTGGCCTGATTGCTCGTGTAGCACAGTCCCGGGGAAGGAATTAGTTCTTGGGCTAAAAAATATTATTTCGGCTGCAAAAGGCAGAGGACACAAACAGCAGTGGGGGGGGGAATGAATACATCAGGTGAATAACTAGCAATGCAAATGCTGTTGAGAATAAAGGTTGGTTTTAAGGGCCTCCAGCTTAATTTTCCTTAATAAAGGACTACTGGAAAGTAGCAGGTGAACCTGATCAGGAAGGTTTTAAACTAAAGCCTGAAGTTAAGTACCCCATCCTAGTACCACTACTGATGAAGGGATGGCAGCAAATCATCAATATAAAGGTAAGCATTAGAGAAAGAGATTTAGATATTATAGGAGAAACTGCAGGGGGAGATGGCCGATCTGGGTGTATAGCAAAACACACACTAAAACAGCAGGAGACACATTGTAGCAGATTTAAGGTTTTTTTTAAAAAAAATGTCTATACCTACTGCACACAGCAGTGGTAGGAAATAAACAAGATGAGCTTGAACTGCTTGTAAAGCAAGGGAACTACGACAATAGGTACAGTATTAACGGGACTTACTGGGATGGCTCCCATGACTGAGATGTAGCAACTGAAAGATACAGCTTGTTAAAAGAGGACTGACACAACCAAAAGGGAGGGGGAGTAGCAGTATGTGTCTGCACCTGCACAGAAAAGCAAGAAAGTGAACACAGTGGGTCTATGGAGATTATATGGGTAGAATGATTTGGGAAATTAGCAAAAAATAATACAGTGATGAAGTCTGCTACAGACTCCACACCAATGTGATGAGTAACACATTACAGATGTTTCAGGAAAGGAAATATTAGTAGTAATGGGGACCTACCTTGGTATCTGCTGTGGGGCAAACTCCGCTGTTTATTTATTTATTTATTACAATTTATACACGGCTTGATTGAAGGGGGGGAACCCACCCCAAAGCAGTTTACAAACAGATAAAACAATAAAACTGAGAAAATTCACAACCATACTTTAAAACATACAAAAATTAAAATATTAAAACAGATTTAATTACTGTACTTCAACTTTCTAAGCAGGCTTGTACAAACAGGAATGTTTATACCAAAAAGAATATGGTGAAGGCACCTGCTTGATCTCAATAGGCAGGGAGTTCCAAAGTGCAGCTGCTGCCAAACTAAATGATAAGAGTTCTTACAAATGTGGAAGAGGCATTATGTGGTAGCTGTAGTAGTGCCAATTCCACTGATCAAAGCAGTTGAGTGGAGATTGTGAGGAGGCATAATAGCAATCTTCAAATATCTAATGGGCTGTCACATGGAGCAAGCTTCTTTTCTCCTGCTCCAGAGGCTAGGACCCAAACCAATGGGTTCAAGTTACAATAAAGGAGATTCTGACTAAACATCAAGAATAACTTTCAGACAGTAAGAGCTGTTCAGCAGTGGAATGGACACCTATGAGAGGTGGTGGACTCTCCTTCCTTGGAGGTTTCTCAGCAGAGGTTGGATGGCCATCTGTCATGTATGATCTAGTTGAGAACATTGCTGGGGTTGGTCTAGATGACCCTAGATTACAACTCTACAATCTGTGAACAGTTCAACAATGAAACTAATTAATCATAAGATCTTCAACCAGAGGTTGGACTGCAATCTGTTGGGGGTGGTTTAAGCTCAGGATTTTCAGAATGAAGGAGGGCATTGGACTAAACACTAAGGAACTAGATTTCTAAGAGGTTGTTATGGACTACCAAAGGGCAGCCCAACGTACTAGCTTCCAGAACAAAGAACATTGCATGACAAGATATATCATTCCTACAGTAAACAGCTCCAGCTTGCTGGTACACACTGGAAGTGCATGAACACACCCACACATGCACAATCATACCTGTCCTTTTACATTAGACACGAAAGCATGCCTGTGTCTCTCCAAACACAAACTCTATATACAGAATGAGGAGTTTGTAAAGATAAGAGGCTGCACCATGGCAGCTCCCCATGGGGCAGGCGGGTGGCCAGCTTGGTGGGAGTTAATTAGAATCTTGTCACTAAGTGAATGCGCCCTGCCTGGACTATGACAGATGCTCCCCTCTGACACTGGGGGCCAGGAGACAATCCACATCAAGCTACTGCAGGATGACCCTTTTAACACAAAGAGTAAACTCACTGCACAGCAAGTTGAAGCTCATTAAAACTGTCTACTCTGTGAGCATCCCATTAACCTCCCTGTTAAAAACACGCAATCCCTCTTCTTCTTCTGCAGGCCTAATTAATGCTCAGGATCAGGAACAATATAACACCCTAACCTTCCTAGATTTCCAATCAGTAAATGAAAAGAGAGAGGGGAAGCCAGAAAGATACAGATGCATCACCTGCACTTCACACCATATTGGTGGTTGACCCTTTCAAATAGGTAGGCTTTCCCATGAGGCTTTCGTGAGTTAAGGGAGATGGCTTGTGCATAGCCAGGGCAGTGTAATCAGGCTGCCATTTGCACTACATGCTTTGGTTGGTCAGCTTATAAAGCATCTACATTCGATTTCCAAAATTGCTCTGCATGCTAGGGTATATGTGTGCACACATGCAGTTCTCAATTCCTTCCCACACTCCAAACAGCCACATAGTCAGTTCGTGGGTGCTAGCTTTTTCATTCATGCAGCAATGAGTAGATTAGGCTACCGCATATGCACTAACTAGGGGTTTGTTGGGAAGGAAGTCAAGTAGTATAGACAGAAAGGAAGGAAAACAGGTAGTCCTTGACAAATCATCAGCAGAGTTGTCTAACCAGTGTTCAGCACTTGCTGAACAATGAAGGCGAAGAGGCTCCCTCAGATCTCAGCCTATTGTAGGGTGTGTAAAGCAAAAACAAACAAAACTGCTACTTCATAGCAACTCGGCCTAGAGACCAGCATACACCTATACAGTGGTACCTCGGGTTAAGAACTTAATTCGTTCTGGAGGCCTGTTCTTAACCTGAAACTGTTCTTAACCTGAGGTACCACTTTAGCTAATGGGGCCTCCAGCTGCTGCCGCTGCACAATTTCTGTTCTCATCCTGAAGCAAACCTGAGGTACTATTTCTGGGTTAGCAGAGTCTGTAACCTGAAGTGTCTGTAATCCGAGGTACCACTGTAACTGCAGGGTCCTTCTTTGACCCTTTACCACAGGAAGGGAAAGCAAAGGAACTCCATGCCACTACAGGGATGCTGAGTAAACCATGCACAGCCAGAAGCGATAAAGCTTGAGGTGACTTGTATGGGAGAAGCTGCTCCCCAAGGTATGCTAGGCGCAAACCATTTGGGCTTTTATAGCCACCACTTTAAATCAGCCCTGAAAGATAATTTGCAGCCAAGAAACTGAGGAAGAATTGCCTTAATATATTCTCTGTGCCCATTTCTAAGAAAGCTCACCACAGAATTCTGTGCCTGATAAGAGTTTCCAAATCATTGTCAAGGACAGTCCTGTATAGACTGCACATGACAATACTTTATCTGGGAGGTTACCAAAGAATGGAGCAGAGTGAGGACAGGTATGTCTCCCAGGCTCCCTCAGCCACTGTATCAGGGCAAGAAAGTGAGAGATTGCATCCAGAACATGTGATCCTCCCCTACAACAGACTGCCAACCATCACACCTGTTGTCTAGATTCAGTCTAGCATTCATCCAGCCCAGAATGTGCTGCTGCTCCTTGATCTGATGAAAAAGAACAACAGAGCTGAATCTCATCAGGATATCTGATTTGAAGTTTGCTTCATCTCTAGTGAGACTACTCTACCTGCTAGTCAACCCCTTTCACTATTTCTGCACCCTATTGGGACTCCTGGCCTTCCCAACTGAAGTGCTTGCTTTTGAACTGAAATGTTCTAGACCAAACTTACATGACATTACACTGTTTATGGCAAGTAACACTTACTAAAGTCACTGTCAAGCATTCGGAAATCACATATTTTAGGAATATTTTTCTATATAAATGCACAATGGTTACTGAATAGGTCCAAAGAGAAAAAAACATTACTGTCTTCCTGTAATGGAAAATATTTATTAATTTTAAAACTACACTGACACACATTGTTAGGGTCTACACAAATTGTAAAAGAGCCACAACGAGCTTGAATGTATCACAACTCCAAAAGCTGCTTTACCATTGTTTGCAAAATGGAGCATGTTTGGGAGAGTAGGGAGACATACTTGGCACAATACTACAGTGCAAAGGAAAACTTCCCTTGTTAAAATGAGAAGTCAGGCTCGACAACCTTACTCAAGGGCTAACTGCTGGGCTAACTGCTGGTGCAGTGTTTAACCTCAGCGCTACAACCTCAGATGGCATGCAAGTGCATCACACCAAAAGCAGCAGCAGTAGCAGCACGTGCTCCCACCTCAAGGCTGTTTAACTGAAACGAAGAAGCAAGAGCCCCTGGAAAGAAAAGTCAGTCAAGAAGATTGGGGAAAATAAACCACTATGGTGCACTGCTATCCAGCAGGGCAAAGCCAACTAATGACAGTCCGATAAATGTACAAGGTAATTAAAGGAAGTGACAGATTATATTCTAGGGATGTTTGCTGCTATAGTGTGGTAAGAGGAGACACTATAAACACTCCTATAAAACACAGAGAGGAGATGAATGGTTCTAAGGGGTCCCTAGCAACAACATGAAACAGGTTTTGCATCAGGCTCCCCCTCCAGCACAATTTGTGGGCTTTTCCTACAGCATACATATATTGCTGAAATGAATTTACACTCAGGCACAGAAGCAAAATTTCAATGCTACATCCTATCAATGAAGCAATCAGATCCATAGTTCAAAAGGAGCTTGCTAATTAAAAGCTGGTAAGCTTTAAATAATTCATCTCCTTAACTCATATTGATTTGGTAGTTTAGTGGTTAGGATCTTGAAACAATATTAAACAGCTTCCTCCGGGCTCGGGTGGTGGGTAACTTTCTCACATAAGTCTCTCACCCTAGGAAATGTAAATGCACAACAGCAAGAAGCAGACAGGGGTGGACATGCCTAGGCAGGGGCAAAGGAAAGGAGAAATGCAACTAGTCGGATTAAAAGGTCAGACATTTGACGGGTTTTACATAAAGAGCAGGAAACAATGAACAGGTTGCATCAATATCCCTCAATCTGAGAGCTTTTCATATTTTCCTGGATTGGCACAGCACACAGGTCCCAAAAGAACAAACCCTATGGTAATTCTCCAGCACACAGGACAAGCAAGCACACAGGTATATGTATTAGCCCATACTGGCTAGGACTGTCACATTAGAGATTTTAGGACTTCTGGGAAAAACCTGTAGAGAAGTACAGTATATACTCTCATAGCTGTATGCTAGCAGGACTAACAAACAGCCAGCTCTCCAAAACTTGTTGGATCCAGAAGGTGGGATGATCATGGCTAAAACACCCACACTTGAATAGAAAAATGGATTCTAAAATCAGGGGCCAAGTGAGGGGTGGTTTGGCATGACCTCAGGAAGGACCCTACCATGATGATCTGGCAAAGCCCCAGTATGGGAGAAGGAAGACAAAGGCATTGCATTTCTGAGGCATCATGTTCACTGCTGCCACTCAAATGCAGCAGTAAGTGTCAAGTGGCTTAGAAACATATAATGGTAATGGATCTGGATGCTAGACTGACGGAAGATAAACGATATCAAAGTGGAGCATGCTTATTTTTCCACTAACAGCTCTTTCTGGATCCAACATCCTTTTGTATTCCAGAGGTAGTGGCAGCCCTAAACCTATGTGCTCAAGTTTTTGCCACACCAAAGACAGTGATAAGCTGGTTTCCACAGATTAGAGAGCCACACATCCTTGGGAACTGCAGCTGAGCCTGCCAATATACACTATTCCACAAACAGAGAAAAATACATCTGGACTGGAATGAGAGAAGGAAGTCATGTTACTGACCTATCCCACTGTGAGGCCTTCCTATGTGCTGTAGGTTCAGGCCTTTGTTCATGTCTAAGAGTCCATTCTTTGGCCAGCTCCCCATGGCAAAGCTGTATGCCTGCAAAAGAAAGAGGGAAAAGACATTTTAGATCAGGATCAGCAAACTTTTTAAGCGGGGGCCCGGTCCACTTCCCCTCAGACCTTGTGGGGGGCCAGACTAGATTTTTTTTGGGAGGGGGGACATGAATGAATTCCTATGCCCCACAAATAACCCAGAGATGCATTTTAAATAAAAGCACACATTCTACTCATGTAAAAACATGCTGATTCCCGGGCAGTTCGTGGGCTGGATTGAGAAGGCGATTGGGCCAGATCTGGCCCCTGGGCCTTAGTTTGCCTACCCATGTTTTAGATAATTGTATAACAAGAGGATGGGTGGCTCAGTATCACAAGGCCAGACCCTACTGAAGCATTGTAAAAATTTACATAGTACCTTTAAGCCCTCTCTTGCTGATATTTGGCTGATTTCTCAGACAAAACACACAATATGATCTGCCCAGTGCTTTTGCTTTGGGCTTTCCATCTCCACATAATTCTGCAAATACAAGTTCTCACTCTCTTGTCTCAAGCTTTCCTTCTCCTATCTCTTGCAACTTAAAACTGTTTTAGTGAAGATATTGTTGACTTGCTGTCTTAGTTTATTCCAGGTCCCACAACACAAAATGTCAAGTTCTCCACATTTTCTGCAAACAGAATGTTGAAAATTGAATTAAGCAAATTTTCATTGACCATTTTCACTAATAAATCAATCAGATTTGATTTGTTGCACCTACATAAACACCATTTACCATCAGTAACATTGCCAATAACTCATTCAGAACTGTGCCACCCACACTGATTAAAGTACTCCAGCCTTAGCAAACGCCAATAGGAAAGTGGAAAAATATAATGCCAAGCAACAGTCATAGAAAAAAACACCAAATGAATAAAGCAGGTGACGAGGTATGCAAAGAATAAATATGACATTCCCCTAAGCTGCACTAAGTATCCCTCTCAGAACCCTCTGGAATCTTTATCAGTCACTTGCATCTTTTCAGATTTTTCTCTGCACCATGAGGGCAACACACATTTTAAAATTAAATCTCAGAGTCTATCTGACATACCTCCTGTGTTACCTCATTCCTTCTGCTCCAGAGACAGATGAAAGCCTTTTTCTTATTAATTTACAACCATGTGAAATTTTACTAATCAAAATATAATCAGGTTAGGTTCTAAAGTCCATTATTCAATTGGGTGGGAGAGAGAATTTGCCTGCTGGTGGAAACCACCTAGAAGAAACCCCAATTATTTGTTTTCCAATAATGAGAACAAGCTTTTGACTCCCAAACCAACAATGACATTGTTAGTCCCAGATCCCAAAGGCACCCACAAAAGTTTCTGACTAAACAATGTAATTGATGTTCTACCAATACAAAGGGATTCTGTCCCGGAGCCTCTAAAGCCAGCCCTTCTCAACGTAATGCCCTCCATATGTTATGGACTGCAACTCCCACCAGCCCCAGCAAGCATGACCAATGGTCAGCGATTATGGGAGCTGCAGTCCAGTATATTTGAAGGGCACCAGGATGGGGAAACTTCCTGCTCTTTCTGATGCTCCTGTATGTTTGATCTCTAGCCATAATGTTTAGGGACTTGCAGCTCTGTCCCAACCTGATTACTTTTGTATTGCAGTCTACAAGAATTATCCAAAGATGCTATGTGGATTTCCGTTTCAACAGCTAAGTTGGGAGACCACTCCATACTATGCACTGTAACCACTTTGAAGAAGGGAGGGGGGGAAAACATAGGAAGAACAATAAACTCTGGAACTCGTCATCCGTCATTATTTTTCCCTGCTTTCTGCCTTGAGCTTAACATATTTAAGGAGACATTTGAATGCGTTAGTTAGGCAATAGTTATTTTTCTATTTGCTTGAATCCCTTAAACAAGTTTAAGGATTGCAGGTTTTTGTTATAAAGATATTATTCTTGGCTCAGCTATTCTAAGTTTAATTATGCCTAAAAATAAACAATGTTTAGTGCTATAATATGAATCTAAGCAGTTGGATGAGGAAACTGATCATGTTCTCAGCTAAATACAGTTAAAGAAAATAAGGCTTAAACTAAATGCTCCTGGCATTTTTCCAAGTACAGTGGAACCTCAGGTTGCGGACGTAATTCGTGACGGAGGCATGTCCACAACCCGCAGTGTTCATAATGTGCAGTGCCGTGTCTGCACACATGTGTGACGCGATTTAGCGCTTCTGTGCATGCGCAAGCAGCAAAACCCTGAAGTAACCCTTTCTGGTACTTCCAGGTTTTCTGCAGTACGCAACCTGAAAATGCGTAAACCGAAGCATCTGTAACCTAAGGTACCACTGTATCTATTAAGGCAAAGTTTCTAATTAATAGATGACAGGGATGGTGTTCTTTTGGAAAGAATGGTCCAGCATAACAACTTGTGAATACAGCTCCATTTAGTCTATTTTCACTCTCACCCAGCTTGTGCAAGAGCACGGGTACAGTTTAGTTTGGGTAACTGACTCTTGGCAGCCACTGTTCCTTCCTTCATTCCTGAACTGAGATTCCAAGAGTCCCTTCTTTGAGGCCCAGGAGATAACACTGATGTTTGCCATCTGCTCTTTCCAACTCACTCCGTCTCATCATGCAGCAATTGCCAACAGCACTTCTACCACATATTATACCACAAGGCAAGGCATTCCCTGTTCTCATCACTGAACTGTCCAGGTGCTATACTTGAATAGCTTGGGAACCATGTGCTGCTCCCAGGCTACATTTCAGCTAACCCTACAATAATTATAGAGAAATATTTGTTCATGAGCAGACGCTTGAATACCCAGGGTTTATCTGGAGCAAGGGGAACACTCTACTACAACAAACCTGATGGAAGAGGATCCTAAACTAGTTCACAGAGGGACAAGGCAGAAAAGAAATTAAGCATGCAATGTGGAAAAGTGCACTAGCAGCTGCACAAAGCCTCAGGGCTTAAAACACCACAATAATTATGATCTGACAGCAGCATAACTTCACCACCACAAGGTATTACAGAAGCTGTGTCATTGTGAGATATTAATGGTGCAAGGCTTAGCCATACTTAAGTGCTGGGCTGCCATGTGAGCCATTGTTCCCAGAGAAGATCATGTCAACCCACAGAATATATCACCACCAGGTTCACTTTATCTCAGCTACCCCAGAAATAGGCAGAACAGGGATCTTAACAGAGTTAGCAGCTATCCTTTTCCTTACCTGGCTAACCACAACTTGGAGAAGATAACAGCCACGGTAGTGTCTGAGGGCTGTTACACTGGAAGGGGGAATCAAGCCCAACTTTGCTCCTGTAATCACTATAGTATTCACTGGGTCAGCTTGTGGGGGAACCCATACCTACTATACTATTAAGTATTTGAAAATTACTCACAGTGGAATCTTCATCTAATACAAAAGGTCTCACACTTGTTTAAAATGCTCCTCTATCTGCTGGTGCCCAAATACTCACAATATCCACCTTTCTGGTATGCAGAAAACTACATTTTTCTTAGAGGGACACAGAGGGACCAATTTCATTTAATATTTGCTTTCAGATATCTTTCAGTATAGTATGTACTGTATTTCATTTTCTTCTATTAGCTTTTTTTAAGCCTTCAGAGAAGCTTTAGATCAAAATAAAAGCGAACAAACCATGCAACATCATTAAAATCAACCTCCTTACATTTGGTATCCTCAAATCTTCTGGTAACACTGATTTCCTTACAAAAGGGGTCCAAGGTTCTATCTGGGAACTTAAGATTTATTAGCCTAGGAATGTTGAGCACACAGAAGAACAAGCCTTAGCGTACAATTCTGCCCCCTGGAAAGCAGTGACAGAGCTTGATGTGTTCTATGGGGCAGACCACCATTCCATTATAAAGATGTCCGCAAATGTGACATGAAAGCTAGCAACATTTACCCCACCATGTGGCAATTCCTTGCAGATGATCACAGTGCTTGGAAGCAATCCATCAGGTTGCATATCCACAGCAGTGACTAGAGGAGGAATGACTGCTGGGATGAGCACAGAGAGAAGAAACGCCATGGTGGAAGCCTTCATCTGCCCCAGCTGCAGTAAAACATGTCTCTCCCTTATTGGTCTCTACAGCCACAGTAGGTCCTGTAATTCTCCAGTGGTTTGACTTAACCCCCAATGGCCCACTCTTGCAAGGCAGACAGATGACAGCAAAATAAACTCCACTGTACACATTTCACTGAAAACTCCAACTCCACATGCAGTGCAGAGTGGAGAACTCTACACATCCAGATGGAATGTGTAGAGTTCTGTACATCCCATATGAAAAACAGAGGAAAAACTGCAACGAAAATGATCAAGTACTTGAGCACATTCTCTATTAGTAAAGTCTTTGGAGATTTTTAGTTCAGAAGAAGGACAACTAAAGGGAGCCATGATAGGAGAAGACAAAACGAAGTACTATTTCACCTAAAACAAAACTAACTTAGGCAATTTACTGCCATGGTATGTAGCAATGGCCACTACCTTACATGCCTTTTTAAAAGGACTAGACCAGGGATGGCCAACTCCCAAGAGACTGCGATCTACTCACAGAGTTAAATATTGGCAGTGATCTACCCCCCTTTTTCGGGGTTCAGGTCAAAGTTGTTGGGTTTTTTTCAGGGAGGAGGAGCCTTTTTTTAGGGTGCAGGTCAAAGGTTTTGAGTGGGTTTTTTTAGGGAGGAGGAAAGCGCCGTTTTGATGGGCTGCAGGGTGAAAATGTTGAGCTTTTCTTTTAGGGGAGCCATAGTTGTTGAGCTTCTTTGGGGGGAGCCAGTGATCTACCAGTGATCTACTACAGGTGTCAGTGATCTACCGGTAGATTACGATCTACCTGTTGGACGTGCCTGGACTAGACAAATTCAGTGGGAGAATGGGTCTATCAAAAGCTATTCGTCATGGTAGCTAAGTGAAATCTCAATGTTTAGAGGCAGGATACCTTGGAAGGCATACAGTGTGGGAAGCCTCATGACTTCTAGAGGACTTCCCAGAGACCTCCGGAAGGTCACTATTAATATCATCTAGACTACTGACCAGTTAACACACACACACACACACACACCCAAATACAATAAAATAAAAATAAAAATGTCTCAGTACAATTATTAAATATGGCTAAAGTGACCCTTGCCCATTTATCATCCTCCAAGTGGCTCCCCTGAAGGCGAACCTCCATTTGGTGTAATCCCTTTGATGACTAGCCGCCAGTGGTGACCCCTTACAAATAAGCCCAGCAGTGAGTCAGAAACACAGAAGTCAGCCCTTACTGGGTGGGGCAGATCCTCACTAAGATGCTGGCTTTGATAGGCTCTTGGTCTGATCTAGCAGATCATTTCTAATTATCTTATTCCCATTTTAAGGGCATGCAAAGCTGACTGCTTTAGCACTCATGTATTCTACTCACAGAAGTTTTTGGAAAAGCATCCTTTATGAGGCAGTCACTGCAAGGGAAGCAAGCAGTGAACACCCCAAGGAAAGCATTGACAGTCCCAATAGCCACATAGATACAATGCTAGGAGACTCCTGCTGTACCACCTACAGCTCTCCTGACTAGCAAACTCTCTCTTTCAAAGCCAGTGTATTTAAGGCCCCTCCCCAACAATCAGTGCCACTGCTGAGATGTCCCTGGAGTTCCATCACAGGGTTTTGGGTAGTTAATTTATTGCCACGTATGTAGCCATTTATGCTGCTTTGTTACTCCAGCCTTAGCAAAACACAGGGGCTCCACAGGTAATTAATAGACAACACTGCTAATCCTATTGGGAGATGATTAGCAATTAAAACTCCTAATTAAGTCTATGCATAATTCACTGAAATTACATCCTTGTGTACACAATAGAGAGGTTTCCTTCGCCTTTGACAAATACGCACTGATATCTTTATTACTCATTCAAATCACTGTGGCTCAGGATCTGGTCTATTACCCACAAGGGAGACTGAACTTCTGGTTTTCTTCCTCTTCTGTTGAGCTGTACTTCATCCCTCCATCCCCTGCCATACAGCAAGAAACTTCTCTCTCTTTTTTTATTTAGATGGGGGGAGCTGTTCCACCATAATACCAGGAGGGAAAAGCAGCTCAGCTCTTTTTAAATAGGCACAGTGGTGCCCCCTCCTGGCTTTAACTTATATTTGGAAGGTGCCAGAAGTCGTGCAAGCAAGTTAGTGGAAGATACCGTACATTGGAAAAGGTAATCTACAACAAAGGTCCAGAAAGCTTAGCCAAGAAGGCGAAATGGTAGAACTCTCTCAACCTCATCCAAGAAGCAGCCAGCAAAATTAGGCTCCACTTGCTAAGTACTGTGCAAAAGTTATCAAGAATTTGAGACTCAGAAGCACACTTCACACATTACACTTTGCTTATATAGCTCTGCAAACTTCTGCACATGAAATATCACAAACAAAATGTATACACTATAAAGAATACAAGTGTCTATTTCACTGCATGTTTCCTTCATGCATGTTCTTCACAAATGATCATATAGATGTGTTATAATAATACTTCTTCCTACACAGAAGCAACATCTATAAAGGCAAATTGCCTCACTTTCTGTGTGGCATGGGTGCATCCATAGACTTTGCTGGACTAATTGCATCATATGAAGAAAGAAGTGGTATCAATATGATGCAATATGTTACTCATGGCAAATTGTGCTAATCTGAAATTGAAGCCTTATCTCTACATTGCATAGAATAATGCAGTAATGAAGAGGTAAAATGGACTATCCGACTTTAAGCTGTAGATAGGGGAGCATTCAAAAATGTGATTTGTGTAAAAGCACCACCTCCCTGCAAGCGGAAAAGTAGCAAATCAGGAAAGGTAGTTTTCCCTTTAGTTAAATGAAGAGGTGCTTTTGGGAGCATTCAAAAATTGAATCTCCTAATTGTGGCATGACATACTGCAAGTACCCTCTGCCACCTAAGGATTCTAACACCTTGTTCGGTTGTGTCCTACATACGTGTCTGCATATTCAAACTTTTGTGGCCTGAGAAACGAGTGCATTAATGACCCTGAACCTTAATGAACGAAAAATTGTCACCTAAATAAAATCCAGGCTGACACCAGAGGGTGTCAAAGCCTGTTGATAGCAGCTCACTGAGGCTCCAGGTCAAGATTTCCCCCAGGTCCCATAACATGAATTGCTGGGCGTTGGGCCTGGATCCTCATATAGATAAAGCATGTACAATACAGCCCCACTTCACATTCTCTAGGTCTATCAGCTTATATGGAAGAGCCAGTCTTCTAAGGCTTACATCTGAGGCCCAAAGTCAGGATCAGGACCACAACTGGGCTTTTCTTTGCATCACATTCTGCTTTGCTCATCAAGGTCGTTGAGAACGGCAGGAATACCTGAGCAAACTTGTTAAAGAGGCAGCGTGGAAGGTGGCCTGAGCACTGAAGGTCAAGTGTGCCCTTATGCATATTCACAGCTGCCTGCAGGATCGATTGGGTTTTAATTGTTTTTCCTGGGGTTTTGGAAGGAAGTGCCAGGGGCATTGATCAGCCCTTGACGAAGCCACTCACACTTGGGGCCTCACATAGGCTGTCACTTTGGTACAGGCAGACGGAAACGAAGGAGCTAAGAATGAGAGACAGAAAGCAAAACATGCCACTTGAGAAGGGGATGCTGCCACAGTATGCTCTGAGTAGAAAACAGGGAGGGGAGGCAGGAGCTGCGCGCGGAGATGTGTGACCAGTGAATTGTATTTGAAAATAAAGTTTTTAATTAAAATGGGCAATTCTGAGCCGCCTGCTGGCAGCGGCCAAGCAATCAGGAGACAGGAGCATGGCTGTTTAATATTTAAACACAACGTTTAATCTTTAAACAGGAAAATTCTTCTTCTGACTGTTAAAGCCTCTATTAAAGCAGGATGGAAAGGGCTTCACAGCGGCTGCCACTGGGGCTTCCCAGACCATCTAAGGGGCAAGACAGATGAAAGGGGGAGATGTAAAAAGAAAGCGCTCTCTCCGGGTACACATCCCGTAACAGGAAGTCCCATGTACTGTGAGTGGAGGAGAGACAGAGTCAAATAACCCCACTAACTATTCATCATCGAGGCTTCAGAAAAGGACAGGGGCAGGGAAGCACAGAAAGGAACAAGCACACCCCAGTACCTGTAGTTTGCTTAGTTTTACCCACAGCCATTAATAACAAAATTTCAGCTTTAGAGAAATACTGTAGCTCTCACGATTTTACTGCAAATTTCAAAATATACTAGATTTCTATATGTTTCCTGGAGCCCTATTTAAATTAATGCTACCAGCCCACAGTGGTATCAGGAAAGTCTTAAAAACATAAAAGGGAAAATAGTCTGGTCTGCCCCCCATTCTCAACTTGCACATGGGAGTGGAGAAGTGCAAGCACAACACAGGTCTCTCTTGATTCTATTTTTATTGTCATGTAAACACCTCCATTAATATTAGATTTTAACAGGACCTCTTCATTTTATGAACTCATTTATCCATTGTAGAATCCTACTAGGATGTAGCAGAGCCTCCAGGTTAGCTAAGGGGATATTTTCCTGGGTGGGTATAGTGCTCTCTCCAAAGGATACTTGTGACTATTGTACATTTGCATGCCACAGTTCTTTCATTCCTTCTTCCAAAGTGTGAGATTGTGCCCCCTGTCCAGAGATAGAGATGTTATTTAATATGTTCATGCACATGCCATCAGGAAAGTTCCTCTGCACAAATATTAGGCATTGTCCAATATTTTCTCAACAGCTCTGGGAGGCAGCATAACCCCACCAAATGCAAACCAAGCCTTGCTATTAGTGAAAGCCCCATCATAGGGGCAGACAGAATAAAACTGAGGCACAGGAAGGATTCAGCACTCAACAAAATGAGTATCTGGGTTGGCACTCAGCCCTTCTTCATAAGACAGCCCAGCTGCAAAGGCATTTCAAACTGAATCTTACGTCCAGTGTGCCTTTTGACTTGCCTAAGGAACAGGCATTTCATTTTCAACATTAAACCTTTATACGCACCCAAAACTGTGAGTGCAAGTTATCTGCATTCTCCCCAAATGTTGTATGATGTTGACAAGACTATTTACAAACGACATCCTTGCACATTTCAAGTATGCTTGCAATTTTCTTTACAAGTGACCCATTAAGGATATAGTCTACTGTTCAAGCTATTTGCAATATTTGAACAATATGGACCCAATCCAGCAGTGCTGTTATCTGGGAGTGAGAGCTCAGATCTAACTTTCTGTGGTAAACTGGTAAAAAAATGGGTGCAAGGCAGATTAGGTGTCTCGACTCATGGAAATCATAACCTTTTCACCACTCTTCCAAAAACAGCTTAACATGTGGTGTGGTAATTCTAATCCATGTGACAGCAAGGGAAAAAACCAGGAGCAAGACTGATTTATCCAAAATAAAAGAGCTCAAGATGCAAAAAAAACATCAAATTCTCATCACCATTTAGTTGTCTAGCCCTCCCCACAACTTTGCATCCTAGTACTATAGCTCCCTATCATCTCCATCAGGGGGTCGATCCACATTTTCTCTCCTTTTGCCTTCTAGAATGCAGTGCATTGTTGAATTTATTCAGCGCTCAGTTCAATGAAAGGTACCCCAAAGCAGCATGTCCTCTTTCCTATTGCAAAGTAGGGCAATCACTCTCCCAACAATCATCGCACACAATACTTAGAGCACAGCATGACACAATCAAAGAGTTGGCTAATTAAAAGTGCATGTAAAGCAAACAGCTGCAGGAAATTAATAGCCCATATATGAAACAGAGAAAGACAACTTCCACTTTCTTAGGAAATTGCTGGCCAATATGTTTTGGAAGAAAATTCCTTCAAATCAGTCATAAACAAAATGTATCTATGCAGTCTTCTTCTAAAGAAGCTTAGAACTTCCAGTTGAGAAGAGGCCACATGGTAAGCAACAGGACCCACAAAGAGAAGCAAACTAGTTCCAAGGACACTTCAGGTGCAGTAGCAGACTGCATAGTGGGGCAATGGCACTCACCTGACCACCCAACAACTGGGTTGCTGCTGCGTACTAGGAAGGAGGAGAGGAGAGGCAAGGTAGTTAGAAGGTCAGCGTGGTGCAAACACGAGCAGGAGTGCTGTGTTGGCTCCTTGGTGCATTTGTATCACACCAACCTCCAAGGTATCCTCCCAATAAGCTGCAGCAACTCAGCTGTTGGGAGGTTAGGTAAGCACCATGACCTATCATGCCATCTGCTACTGTTTAGGTGGTAAATTTTTCTTGGGAACTGCAGACACATATAAGGGACTTTGAACATAGTCCCCAAGACCGCTCTGAACTGGAAACTGTATGCAAGTGTGATAATTGAGAAGAACAGCTGAAAATAGTACAATGGGGGGGGGGGGAAACATGGAAGTAGTTCACTTTGCTGTGGACTTAAATCTGAAAATGTATGGCTAGCACTATGTTAGAGATACATTAGGTCACACTTCAATGGATGAGGATGGGCCAGGCTGGCCATCAGGCACTTGTTCAAACCTACAACCATATGACTTAGTTTTATTAAGTTTTATGGGAGCTTCATTACAAAGACAAAGGATATGACATGAGCATTTAGATCAAGCAAATGATTGTGGAAAGGTCTGTAGATTTTCCTTATAATGAATCATCTTTGCTTAATGCCTCAAAAGCAACCATTTAAGTACTGTAGTATCATCAACACAATGGCACAGGTCTTTTATTTGACACGTGTGTGTATATTTATTTATTTATTTATTTATTTATTTATTTAAGATTTCCTACCTGCCTTTCAACATAAGGTCTTAGGAAAGTTTACAACAACATAATACAGTAAACATTTATAAAAACAGATCAAACTATTACAAATATAAAACAAGTATAACATTCTGAATGGAAGAGAACAGCACACATAAGAAATCAAGCAGCTACCGTAGAACACTTCATAGATATGTGTACATTTTCACTAAAACTGTTATTACTTCATTTAATGCCCCTTATTCTAAATTTCTCACATCTTTCAAAGAGACTGATCCCAAGTTAGGACACTTAAGGTTCTGCTCTTGTGAGAAACATTTCCTACTGCACAAACTGAAAAATCTGGTTGCAAACAAAGAAGTGTCTTAAAAAGAATCAGCAACTCAGAGGTTTGGTGTATGGGGCTCATCAATCCATGCTCCAATAAATAATGTACTAAAAAGGCACTAAGTATGTCCAAGTAACAATTCCAATCATCAAGATTCCTATGTTCAGGTAATTCTGGGGCTGTATAATAGAAGCCTTGCAACAAAGCCAGCCAAAAAGAAAATTCTACAATGACCTCTCTGCTCACTCTCTGGGATGCTAGCAAACTTTGTACATAAACAGGATTTCTCACATCTCAGTCAGAAAGGCATGTACAGCTCTACATACACCAAGTATGTTCCTTTTTAAACACTTTAAACAGAGGTGCTGCTACATTCACAACTATTCGAGTATTTTTAAATCACTTACAAAAGCAGGATTAAACTATCAGAAATTCCATTTAATAGGACAAATAAAGAAATAACAATAAACATCAGACCCAGGAAGGCAGGTTTGATTTTTAAAAAAGGATCAGAAAAAAGGAAGAGAGGGATAAAAAAAAAGGATAATGTGTGTTTACTCAAGCAAAGAAAAAAATATTTAAGTGATGTAGGAGAGAAGATTGCAGTAACTAGTGAAGAATAACATCGTCTGCTTTGCTGTCAAATCACACAAAAATTTCAGTAATAGATTCTCATTCTGACACTCAATTCAATTCGAAGGTGATCCTGCTTTATCCCAACACATCAAATATTAAACACTCGTATTAGCCAGGGTGCTGTCGCCTTCCTCGGCTTAGAGACACGGCATAGGAGGGGGAGGGAAAAAAGGGGGGGACCCTTCTTCCCTTCACTCACTATAATATTCTCAATGTTATCTAAACATGCCTTCATACACTAGGCTCCTTATCAATTCTATTTGGCGAAGGGAGGGGTACTTAAAATGGTATTAGTTGTGGGGAGCTGTATTATTCTGATTTCCAAAAGCTTTTCAATTTTGTGTGGAAAAAGCTTAAGAGGAAGCTGGGAAGGGAGGGGAAAAGGGGGGTGGGGAAGAGAGCTGGAGCAGGAGAGCGAGAGAAAGTCTAAGAAAGGGAAAAAGCAGCCAGCAGCTCTCGTTTGACGGATGCCTTTCAACAAGGGCAGTCTAGCTTGTCAAAGCCCAGGCTGGAGATGAATTGGCATATCTATTCAGCCTGCCTCTGGATGTCATGCAATACAGTTTCATATTCCAAGATAAGGCATGATAAGCAATTGCTGCCCTGACACCAGCTCCATCCACCCCTTGCCTTCCTGAGCACATGAGTGTGCACCACATCCCTCCGCTCAGCTGCTAATAAGCGGCACTCTGCTATTTTCAAATGCCTAGGTAAAAAAGTACCTGGAAACATCCCAGAAGCTCCCCAAACACACAGAGAAACCCACAGCAAAACACTATTAAAACAGTTAATGTTTAATTACTTTCCTTCCAATGTGCACTTCATGCTAAGCAGGTGTGGGGCACGCATGCAAAGCACTCAGCGTGGTACAGACACAGAACAGCAGGAATACCTTTGGGGGGAAATGCCTGCTGATTCAAGGGACAGGATTTGAGCAGAATTAGACCTGCCAGATTCAGAGCATGACCCAGCAGAAGTGGAAGGTTCTGGGGAACAGACAGAGGAGGAGGAGATGGGCAGAAACAAGAACACGGGCCAGCTAGAATCCCTAAAGCAGCTACTGTAAAGAGACAAAACAATGGCTGGGTCTTCCTCAGGTGGACAGATACCAGCTGTCAACAGATATCAGAGCCTTTTCTTCTATGCCAAAACCAGACAAGATGGTGGGAGTTCCATGACTGTACCCTCCCATACTTTGTTTTGTAAACCTAAAAAGCATCCATGGTGAGGGGATTGGGGCCACAGCCCTTGAAGGAATGTTAAACTTCCCTCACACCATTCTAAATCCCCCTGAAGCTGCCATTTGCACAAGTGGGAACACATAGGTGCCCATACCTATTCCCCCACAGGGCACACATATCATTTGGCATAATTTATATATGGAAAGCAGCATGGGGGAGAAGGGGTTAATCCGCCCTCCCACCTGTACTGTGGTAATTAATTGAATTAATTCTGTTGCCAGAAAAACTCTGATGAAAGAGAGAGGCTGTGTCTCCCATCAGGGGATGGCTGTTTCCACCTGCCATGCCCTGCCATGCTGAAATTACCCATTCTTAACGGTAAACATTATGTTCTCTTAATTTTCTTTTGATGTGTTTTAAATTACTTGATAATTGATTTGTTAGTGTTAGGATGTAGTGCTATGTTTTTAAATATGTATTATGGTTATTGTACTACTGTATTTAGACTGTCTATTTTCGGTGAACCACTTTCAGCAGAAACGTTATCTGCGAAAACATGGTATATAAATAAACTGACGGTGATTATTGGGGGAGGGGGGTGGAATCACTTGGTTGCTCTGATGTGGGGAGGGGGGAGGCCTCAACATGAGCAGGTGAATTCCCAAAGATTCATGAATGGAACCATACTAAAGAGCATGGGGCTGCACAATGGCAATCCACCATTTAGAATTTAGAGATTTTTTTGAAATATTAAGCAGTATATTAATGCTTTAAAATAAATTAATAAATATAAACATGCCTCTCTCCTTCTAGGCTCAAAGACCCAAGAGAAAGAGAAAGCTAGCTTCCACAGCACAAGTCTATGTAACCTAGGGCTGTGGTCTGCAGTTGTATGTGGGACTGTCATTGTTCCTCTTCCAATCATATAACCTGCAGTTTTACAGCTGGAAGGCAGAGATCTCAGAGTGTTACCTCCACAGCATAACCCTGCTTAAGAAAGAGGGACACTGGGGTGAGGTGGGACAAAAGGTACAGAAAGAGATGGAGAACCACCCCATGCATCCTGAATTTACATATCTTGCTGCATTGCTGGATCCAGCATCCTCTGTCACTGGGCATACCTGTCCCAGAGTATTGGGGTCAGAAAAAGTGTCTCTAAAACATATTGATCCAACCTGTTAGACTAATACAGTCAGGGGTGTACAAAGTGGGGGACGGAGGGGGCAGGCCGCCCCGGGTGCCACTCTGGGGAGGGGTGGCAAGATGGCCTCTGCATCCCCCCCAGCTGTAGAACGGCCGAGGGCACGCACAGTCAGTATGGGTGCTGCTCATGCGCTATCCATATGGGCTGCTGTGCATGCACACTCTGTATGGGATGCCGCACATGTGCACTCCATACAGACATCGTGCATATGCCACCGGGTAGTTCACCCGTCCCTTGGCATCCCGCCCCGGGTGCCAGAGAGGGTTCTTCTGCCACTGAATACAGCCACACCAGAAAGAAATGGAATCATCGGCAGCATCTATTTGATATGAAAGGCTGGGAAAAGGTACTACCGGTATATAGAAAATGACAACTCACCACAGGTTGACTTGGTCACCCCTCAATATCCCCCTGTAGCATTCCTAGTATCAAGTACTTAAAAATTACGAGTCATTCCTTCAACCCACTAACCATGCATAAAGAGGCTAATGGATTAATTAAGATTCTAAAATGCTTAAAAAGTCTTTATCTCTCTCCTGAGTTCTGGAGGCATGTTTAAAAACTTTTCTTCATATGGGGAGGTAGGGGATTGACTCCAGGGCTAAGACTTACCCTTTTTTGGAAAAGAACAACAACAATATGTTGTTTGGGATTTAACCAAATTAATGTTCAGCATTGTCTTTTATCTGTTTTAAAAATAAAAATAAAAAGTGCCTACCTGGAAAATGCCAATTTTAATGTATATGTCATTAATTCAATTACCATATGTGCTATTAAAGTAAACAATTGCAGTATCTCAGAACAACATATACTTTTAACAGCCTACAATTAAAGTGCTACATTAAAATATTAAGAACCCTGTCAGCCTGAGGGTGTAAATAGGCTCCACGGAATATTCTAAAAGTGCTTTAGCCTAAGTTACAAATTCTATTCAGAAGATGGGCTGCTTAAAAAGGGACACCCTGTCAAGTAATTTAGGCACTACCATGACGATACATCGGATCAAAACACACTCCAGAGAGAATTCTCTCTAGGTCTATGGGTTCTCAACAGTTCATTGGATTTGAATCATTCCTTATTAAGAGTTAGCCGACAATCTGGACTAATGCACTGAGTCTAAGAACTGGTTCAGGGCACTACAAAATATGTGAGTCTGGTTAGCGATCTAGAACACTGGTTACCTTGCAATTTAATTGCTATTTGCAGAATCTAGCTTTCTACAACAAAATATTGTGCTTTTGTCAGAACACCTGCTTTCTTCGTCGTCATCATAATCATTGTAAACACAAATTTAAAATCATTTATAACTGCAGAGAAACATGTTAAAACACATTACCACTTTTTGTTAAGAGTTCTTAAAGCACAACAGAATCTGGGCACACTAGCCTGTCCCTCCCTATTAATCCATGTGGCTACATGCATTTTCTTTTCTTTTCTTTTATACCATCCCCTCCCCTGCACAAGATCTCTAGTTGCAAAAAATATATATCAAATTATGGGGGGGAAATTGTAATCTGAAAAAGAAAAATTGGTATCAGCTTTCTCAGCCTGGGTGGGATACCTTCTGGCCAATGTGCTTCTGTGGGTATATGTTTGGAGACGTACATGTCAAATTCTCTCTTCACATCATCATCTTCTTTAACCCAGCACTGAATAGATGGCAAGTGTGCAAAAAACTGGAACTTTAGGGAGAAAGGTTCAGTATAGCCCAAATCCTTATGTGCTAGGTTACTACATGCAGGGAGGTTTTTACATGGGAAAGCATTAAAAATTGTTCCCCTATCTGCAGCCTGGTACAATTCCAGACTCTACTACCTCATTCTGTGTAAAGTGTAGAATTGTTTTAAACTGAGCATATACTCAGGACTGAATGCCACTGAAATACCACCAGTGGTGCAGGGCCAACAATTCACCACCAAAGTTTTCACTATGATTTAGCAAGGCATATGAATATCAGTAGACGTATCGCCTAAAACAGCATCTCATTCTGGCTGCAATTCACCTTGTTTCAAAAGAAGAATCCAATGCTTGTCTTGCTAAAATTGCAATATTATGTGCTAGCCTTTGATTTTGGTACTTCAGCATCCATGCCTCAGCCACTGTTGTGCACCCAAGGGATGGTCAGAAGGCACATAAGGCCACCAACATGGTGAAGCTAAGCAAACCTTGTCTACATAGCTGACTATTTGGAAACCACATTCGTTTTCTTGAGTTCCTTGATGAAAACTAGGCAGGCTATAGTTGTGAGGAAAAAATAAAATACCCTGGCATGATATAGCCCTAAGTACAGCAAGTTGTACCTCATTTACATATGCACACATATTTAATATTCAATATGTTTGTGTTATAAAGTTTTATAGTTAGTAGAAAAATCCAGGAACCTGGAATCTGTAGTATGTCCAGGGTTATAAACTAAATGTGATTCCTAACATTGAGCACGAATTATAATTAACAGAGAGGTGAGGGGGCACAATGGTGCATGCGCAAGCACGCACACACACACACACATCTCATAATATAGACTAAGAAAGATTATTTGATACTAGTGGGTGCTGCTTGATATAAAAAACGCTTGAAAGAAACAAAGGACAGAGACCTGATAAACCAGGGGTGTCAAACTCAAATTCATCGGGGGCCGCATCAGTAGTTTGGTCACCCTCAAAGGGCCGGTTGTATCTGTAGGACTATGTGTCCACTCTTTATTATCATAAATTATTGTCACTGCATTCAATTATTACTGTTTTTTGTAATAATGTAATAACTAGCTCTGAAGCAGAAACATAGTCAGAATAATGGCAAGTAGATATTCAAATGTACAATTATTGTACAATTTATTGAAAAATGATTTTTGGTAACTGCACTGGGTGGTGGAGGCTCGCTAGGGTTTCATGCAGGACCTTTGCAGAGCTACTAGTACCTGGAGATGCTGGGGTCCTTCTGCATGCAGGACAGATGTTCTGCCAGTGAGCCACCACCCTTCACCAAAGGGACTGGCTGAGGTTGACTCACTGGAACTGCTCTCCTGGTTCCAGGGCTTAAGGGCCAGAAGTACTGGTATAAAGCAGCATCCTATGTTTCTGAGGAGAGGGAGAGGGAGGGGAGGGGAGGGGAGGGAGGGGGGAAGGAAGGAAAGAGGGGAGAGAAAGAAGAGTAGGAAATAAGGAAGGGAATAAAGAAGGAAAGAAAAAGAAAGAGGGAGAGAAGACGGAAAGGGAGAAAGAAGGAAGGAAGTAGAGGGAAAGAAAGAATAAGAATGAGGGAGAGGAAGAAAGATGGGAAGGACGGAAGGAAGGAAGGAAGGAAGGAAGGAAGGAAGGAAGGAAGGAAGGAAGGAAGGAAGGAAGGAAGGAAGGAAGGAAGGAAGAAAAGAGGGAGCAGGAGGGAGAGAGGAAGGAAAGAGGTGAGAGAAAGAAGAGTAGGAAAGAAGGAATAAAGAAGGAAAGAAAAAGAAAGAGGGAGAGAAGACAGAGATAAAGAAGGAAGGAAGGAGAGGGAAAGAAAGAATAAGAACGAGAGAGAGGAAGAAAGAAAGGGAAGGGGGGGGTCGCTGCCTTGATTCAGCGCCAGAAAAGAGCGTGAAGGGACCCAGGGGCAAAAAGCATTTCCCGTGCAGCGTGAGGCAGCGGGTGTCCGTTTTAGGAGAAGTGCGTAAAGCCTCAGAGTTGCACATTCGTGAGGCTGAGCCGCTGCTGAGCTCACGTTCATGAGGTTGAGCCGCGGCAGGAGGAGGAGGAGGTGAGGCAAGAGGAGACGGAGGTGGCGGCTTGCCTTTCAACCCCCCCCCCGCCCCCAGCTGTTTGTCGGCGCTTTGTTGGCACGGCGCTTCAGCAGCAAGGTCCCGCCGCTGGGTCCCACTGGCTGGGGCGCTCGGCGGGCCACATGACGAGGTCTGGCGGGCCGAATTTGGCCCCCGGGCCTTGTGTTTGACACCCGTGTGATAAACCAATCCCATGCTGTCAACAGTCACTAAACAAGAATACTTCCATGCCATTTGCTTTCATTCCACTGTTTCTGCAGTCATAGTCTGTAAAATAGAATAAACTCAAGTCCATGAAAGCTTACACCACAATCCATTAGTCCTAAAGGTGTCACAAGCCTCTTAAGCCTCTTTTGCATGTAATTAGTCAAACTATGGCTTAAATGTCGCCACACTACTTTGGGTTAACACTATGTCCAAGACTGGGTTCATGGTATGCCTTGCTCCAAACAATGAGCTTTTAACCAAGGTTTGTTCCTGGCTTACGGTATGCAGTTCATTTGGAATGAGACAAACCACAACCTGGGCTTCAGGCACAATGCTAAGCCAAACCATCGCTTAGCTCTTAGGAGCAGGAGAGGAGTGAGGCAGGTACAATTTTCTCACTGTGGAGCAACAGCACTGTAATTCCCTTACGTTTTCCAGGCCTGCCTCTGGTTTTGTTTCTTGAGAAGGAAACTGGTCAGCCGGAGAATAATCTCTTTCATTACATGCATGAAGTCAAGTCTGGTCCCCAAAATCTGTTACTCTTTAAAGGTGCCACAAGATTCTTTGTCCCCCTTCACAATTTAAACATGATACTTCCCTTCCCTCAGCATGCACACACCTTTTCACTTAATCTGTGTTAAGACAGGGGTCACCATTTAAAACACTGAGCTCTCAAGCCAAGTTCTATTTTATATCACACATGCAGAGGCGAATACGTACACACACACTTTCTAATTTCCATGCAAGAGGGAAGCAGGTGCCCACATTCCCGTAAGCACTCCCATCTCTCATCCCCCCCTGCCTCCGCCACCCTCCTTGGATCCTGCCCCATTAGTTTAGTGCCCAGCCATCTGCGACGTCTCCTGTAATGCTCTCCCCCCTGTGTATCAGGGAGCTTTTCCATTAGCGCCTTTAATATTCTGACACCTTAGCACAGGCTGCTATTACATTCAAACACGGATCGCCCTGTGAAATTACATTGCCAGGCTTGCTAAAATGGAATTGGGTATAATCAGGCTGCTCCATGCGCTGTCAGTCCCATCACAAATACAACGCAAAGCAGGCTTATGGATGGGCTTAGCAGCTGCTACAAGTGTATTTTTTTAATAGATGAAGTATCCCTTATTTAAAAGCATTTCCTTAAGAAGAAGGGGGAACGCACACATACACACGGTGGAAAGACAAATCAAAAGCTGCGTCACTGTGTTACCAATACCTCAGGTCTCTTAAAAAACTGTTATTTACTACGGGGCTATCTGTTTATCTATAACTATATCACATACACAGCGAGGAGGAGGGAGAGATAAAGGTAGTTAAACAGACAGCCAGTGAGATATGTGCCACCAGGAATTAATAGCTAAATAAAAAGCCCCATTATTTACTCCAAGGAGGAGGGAGTCTGGGGGATCTCACAGGTGTCTTGCTCAGATGCTAAAATACAATGTGGTGTTTCTTTACAAGAATCTGGTTCGTAAAGACCAGTGCATAATGCCTGCTAATAGTACTACTGCACCTTTGCATGTGTCATCAGGGCACACATAAGTATATTTACCAAAAGCATCCCAGAATTGTTTATTCATGAAAAAGCATTCCATGTGGTTCAGGCAGAAGCTTGGAGAAGGATAGCACTGTATCTTTGGGGTTATGGGAAGAATAAAGGATATTCAGATTGTGGGTGGCTAGGCAGAGTATCAGCCTTAAGTACTGGATACAAGAGCACAAGGTAGAGAATAACTTCCTGCAAATTCAACAGGTAAACTTCCACCATCATAAAAACAATTAACCAGGAAATCACTAGTGCCTCAAGCAATTTGGTGATCATTTGTCCATGACTGCTAGTTAAATTTTAGAATTCATAGAATAACAGTTCTCTCGTTGTCAAGGACAATAAAATTAAACTAAAGTATGGAAGACCAATGAGACTCAGCACAAATACATCATAGCGAATCCAGACAAGAGCCCATCACCTAAGGCAGGGACACAGCCAATTGATGGCCATAGACATGATGTTGTCAGGCTCCTCCAACCCATTACTATACCGGTTCTAGACCGCTCTACTAGGCCTGGAGTGCGAAAGAGGGAAATCCAAAGGAGAAAGTGGTTTGATTGCTTCTTCCATCATATGTGATCACTACTCCAAGAGCCCTATTAATAGCAAGGCTCACAGGAAAGGGAAGAATAGGGGCACCTCTGCCTGTATGGAAGCTAGAATAGGAATCAAAGTTCCTTTGCTGTTGGATCATCTCTCCACTGTACACTAAATCTAGCAATTCTGTTATAGAAGTGGGAAAGGCTGGTTCTCCAAACAACTTTGCTGTGGAGAGTTCAGGCCCACAGAAGTTGGCCACCTCAGTTTCAGATTCTAAGGTTGAAGGTATTCCTGGGACCATCTTTTCTAACTGGTATGCCTAAGATACCACAGTTACAGAACACTAAGTCCCACTGTAGACACTGCTCTATCCACACAAGTAAAGGGATGTTCCCAAGGTATTACTTGAAGGTGCATGGGGCCACCACCTTGATGAAGCTAAGTAAGTCTGTGTCTTGCACCTGGACAGGGGATTATCTGGGAACCACATGTATCCTTTTTTTGGGTTCCATGATGGAAGAAAGGAGGGATATAAATTTAAGAAAATAAGTAAATGCATCAACAATCAGGTCAAGATAATATTTCTTTCTGATCCACTATAGGGATGGGAAATTTATGCCTCCCCCATAGGCTACTATACTACAACTCTTATCATTCCTGAATTGGCTTTGCTAGATAGAGACGACAGGAGTTTGAATCAAACTACATCTGGAGGGCCGTAAGTTCCCCATCCCTGGTCTACAAGCATGTGATTTACATATTGGGAAGTCAGAAATATAAGACTGCCATTTATACATTATATAGCATATGCTTTGGTAGAAAAAGATAACATCTGAGGCTACCTAAGTTTGAACACACCAAGGGACATCAGCTGCATTACTCCCATTGCACACTGTTACCTTCAGGTCATTTTTCACTCTGATCAACCTTAAATGCAGGCTGCTTTTTGCATTTTCTCACTCAACCCACAAATATTCATTAGATTATTAATTAGATTTAGTTCCCATACTAAAGAGTCAGGAACTGAAATCCCAAATTTAAAACGAACAAATAATTTCTCAAATGGCTCTTCAGGTAACCCTGAAAAATGGCAAGGCAGTGCAGCAGGATTGAGCATCAAACAAAAAATGGTAGAAATGATCACAAAGACTGTGATTATTAGTAACAGAGACAAAACATGCTGAGAGGCAGCACAATTGCTGTGCCAGGAAGTCATGCCCCACCAATCTATTACAGTGCATTGAGGATGGCAACAAATAGGTGATCCAGATAATAATGTGGCGCTTTCAAAAAGCTTTTGTCACATTTTTCCACTCAAGAAAAGGATGTTAAGTAATCATGGATTAGAAACAAATTACTTTTCATGTATCAGCCACAGGTTAACAACTAGGAAGGGAAGAAACATGTGGTGAGTTTTATTTATGATTTATTGATTGCTTTTGTATTTCACCTTTTTCTCCAAGGTGCTCAAGGTGGCACACATGGTTCTCCTCCTCCTCATGTAAACCCCACAACAACCCCATGAGGTAGGTTAGGCTGATAAGCAAAGAATGGCCTAAAATCACCCAGTGAGCATCATGGCTGAGTGGGGATTCGAACCCTGATCTCCCAGATCCTAGTTCAACACTCTAACCACTACACAACAATGGCTCAGTGGGGCAGTGGTGGCCAATGTGGCACCCTCCAGGTGTTTTTGTACTATCACTCCCATAACCCATGACCATTAGCCATGCTGGCTGGAACTGATAGGAGCTGGAATCTAACATCATTGGGAGACTACCACACTGCTAATCCCTGTAGTGGAGTTCCCCCAGTGATCTAGTAGTGGGACTACTTCTATTCAACAACAACAACAACAAAACCACATTGGCTAAGATTTGAGGCCAATGCAAAAATATTCAGAGAGAGGGCAAAATCAATGGTTAACAATTTACAGAAGAACTGGGTAATAGGGTTTTTGTGTGTGTCTTATAGACTGGTCACAAACAGGTGTCACTCATTACAACAAGCCATTAGCACAAATATGACAATTAATATGTGGTCACTTTGGGCATGAGGCTTGTGCTCTTTTGGGGTCAGGAGTCCATCGCATCCTGCTGTCTGCACCAACAAAATAGAATGAAATAGACATCTAGGTACTAGGAGGGCCCACTGAAGTAGACTTGCAAGAGATCAAGAGATTGTTCCTGAGAGCTTGAGTTGTTTTTCCTCTGCAGGCCAGAGACTAAATCAGGCATATGGCCTGTCAAAATTAGCTGGAAATTCTGGAATATTCATTAAGAGCCTTTCAGAACCAGAAGCAACATATTCATGAAACAAGGAAAGGGCAGAAAATCAAGTAAAATAGAGGGAGGGGAAACAGGGGCAAAGAACCAAGTTCAATATGGATAATCAGAGCAGTGTTTCATGTCATTTCCTATCTAGTTTCCAGAGCACCTGAACTGATGTCACATGAAACAGATAGAAACTGAAGTAGCCTGAAGAGCATATGCAACCTGTGCCGGTGACATTTACACTGAAGGTAAACGGTGTTTCCGTGCGCTGCTCTGGTTCGCCAAAAGCAGCTTAGTCATGCTGGCCACATGACCTGGAAGGTGTACGCCAGCTCCCTTGGCCTATAGAGTGAGATGAGCGCCGCAACCCCAGAGTCAGTCATGACTGGACCTAATGGTCAGTGGTCCCTTTACCTTTACCTTGCTGTGTACTTTTCTGCAACTGTTGATTCAACTCAAAATTTGGATACGTGCCCACGAGCAGTACTACATGAGGAAGCTAGAGATTGAATGAGAGCTGGAGCAGAAGATGAGCAAGGATGCTGAACACTGAGCTGCTCAATGGGGAGCAGTTAACCCAGCAAAGGTCCAAAGAAGACCACAAGGCTTACATTCTCACTACCAACCCCTCCTTTAATTGGTCACTTTCTGGGTTATGATTCACAGCTGAGTCTTTTTCCTTCTCCCACATAGAATCTTGCACTCAAATGAGTCCACTGGTGCTGAAGCCTTCAGGAAGCCAGACACACATATACCAACTCTAGGATTCCTATTGGGTTCATGCCACCTTTATTTTTAAGGGCTGGGTGACAAAGGGGAAGAATCAGGATCAAGGCTAGACTGGGCTGTGGGCTGACAAACCATCCATGAGCTGAGGCACTTTCGGCTTCTTTGGGACTTTTGTGGGTTCCTCCAGAGCCTCAGTTGTACTGGGGTTCTCCACAGGGTCCTATACCTCTTTCCTCAGAGGTGGTCGTTCTGAGATCTGGGTGGAGTGGGATCCTGACAATAGGTGAGGTCAAGAGATGATAACATGCTGCAAGCATGGAGCAAGAAGCTTACAATGCACAGAGGAAATTGAAGTGCTGCTAATTAAGGAAGCAGAATATAAAATTGAGAGACTTCATATTTTTTCTAGGATACCAAAGTCCAAGAGACACACACCTTTGCCAGTTAAGAAAAGCAGCTATATGAGAGAGAGGGGGGGGGGATCCTTTCAGCACAGCAAGTCCAGGAGAGAGTCTAGGATAACCAGACAGGGAATAAGCACATCAATCAGGCAAAAGCAAGGTAGAGTAAAACTAAGGAACACAAAAGAGCTAGCAAGAAGGTTTGAGGGATGGCAAGGAAGCGCTAAGCAGGAAGGTTGACCAGCAGCCTCTACCTTTTTCCTTTTAGGTGGTGTTGGCCTCTGGTAAATGTTTCCAAGATCTGAGCAGCAGGAAGCTATTTCCAACAATTTGGGACTTCAATATTTGATGCGAGTATAGAACATCCAGTGAAAAGCAAAATTCAAACAGTGAGGCACAAGGATATAAAACTGACAGACAGAATCAAAGGTGTGTTGTACAACACTAAGCAGGACCAGGAAAACAATGAGAGAGTGGCATGGGACAATGACAAAAGGTGCTAAAAATAAGGAGCCACTGTTGTGGTAGGTAGATGCTCATTATGTGCTTGCAGAGATAATGTAGCATGAAAGACCGAGAAACTAGCTTAAAGATGCAACAATATGTAAGGATTCAGAGCAGTTGGAGAGCCTCCAATTCACAAGTGTGAACAGAGAGAGCAAAGGTGCATTAGCGGAAGGCGTTAAGAGGAAACAGGAGTGGGAGGAGACCAATGGCATGGCCTTGTCATGCCAAGTTCCGAACAGCACAGCACAGCTGGTAACAAGCTACGGACGTCTTCCCTGCAGCCTAGGGAAGCGGGCAAATGGGCCTGCGGCCAATCTGCTCCCTGTAACTAGAGCGAGCCAGTGTCTGTGTGTGCGCATTCATGTTCCGCTTGAGCTGAAGCTCGGTGTTAAATTCAATGCCTTGAGTATTGATTTCCTCGCACATGCAGAACTTTGTTAAAGGGTTTGTTGTGAACTGAGATCAAAGGGAGGTTAACTCACTTCTCATAAGTGATAAAACAGACCTCAAGAAAAATTCTGCCACCCGGTCAATCCTCAGAGGACAGCAAGCAAGAGCTGTTAGTTACTCTTGTGTTGCCATTGTAAGGCTGCAAGCCATGAAGCTTCTGGATAAAGCTGGGATAAAAAAGAGCCCAACTCCTCACAGTGCCCTATATATCAATCATGTGGAAATTCCAAAACCACCCTCACCATTTCATCTCTAATGTCTCGTTCCCAAAGTGAGAGGAAAGGAGTTTATCAACATAGCTAGGAGCTAGCAAAGGAGATGCTCTGTCCTTGTCAGTGGTGGCTTCTTAATGAAGGGTGTCTCTAATCATTGGAAATTTATATTAAGACTGGAATACATGTCTTGTATAGCCCCTAGTACTGGCCAATGTCAACGTCATATTACTGGGATAAATGCATCAGTCCAACCAAGTAAGTCTGCTTGGCTTTGGTTTCCTTCTTAAATATCTTCAGACAAACGAACCACATTCTATTTCTATAATTTATATAATATCATTAGTGTACACAGCACTTTTATAGAGTAGCCTAATCTAAAATGTCAGTTGCCAACACCTTCGCATTATATAGGGCAGCTTGGATCTTTTAAACAATCCAAAGCAGGTTTTCAATTCTCTCTATCACAGCTCTGCAAAAGAAGCAGCCTAGCCGGGGCAGCAAAAATACATAATCTGATAGAACAGCACTCCAGCAGAGGAAATGGGGAGAACAAGCCTCGTAAGTAATAAAAAGGGGGAAAATAATAATGTAGGGAGATGAGCAAAGTGGAGTGAGGGACCTTGCAGCTCTTTTGTCTCTTCTGTTTTTCAGCTGGACAAGCACCCTCATGCAATAGTCACACGGTATGGAAAAAGAACCAAGTTCACCAAATGGCATGGCAGAGATGACCTATTGACATGGATACTGGTGGCTGCCAGAACTTCAACTGCCTCAGAATGGAAAACCTTAAGGGACTTGCAACTCTTGCTGTGGTATAAAAATATGTGGCTTTTAGCACTAGCTGAAAAAAGAATGTATGAATTAAGTATCGCTAAAGGCTTGGAAGATCCCAAAAATTTCTATGCTGTTTGGTGGGATTTTATCATATATATTTGACAAATACAGATGTTCAGGACTCCTGCTCAACAGTACAACATGAAATCTGGTTTCCTAATAGTGTTAAGTACTCCAGATATAGTGTGCTGGTTTTTTGTATTTGTACTTCTATTATTATTTTTCCATTTCTTTGACTTACTTCAATTTTTTTTTAAAACCGTTCAAATCTTAAGCAATATTCAATAGGTGCTGGGAACACTTGCATGATCACATTTGATACAGGAATTGTAATAGAAACATTTGCTTTCGTTTAATAGTAGTGGAAGCCTTATTTTCATGTGTACAAAAATCAAATTCTAATACTGAAAAGAGTGAGGGAAGTCTGGATACCATACTACAAATAAGTAACAATTGCTTCTTTATTGCACACAATATGTATGCGCACTCAAACCTGAGCCCTGCAGGTTTAAAATCTCAATTGCCCCACCTTGTGTTACCATCTAGCTTCTGCCTGGATACTTTATCTGAATCAAATGCCGGCAGTGTTTATAGAGCAATTGCTGTGTGTTCTCCACTTGCACAGTGATGAAGATTTCACTTAAACTCTCAACATCTGCACATTTCAACTAAATTAGGCCATTCGCTATAAAAGAACACAATGACAGTAATGGAATAATAACAGCATTAATAAAACACAACAATCCTTGGATGAGGAACAGATGCATTCACAAGCTTCAGAGAATGGAGAAAATGAGGCTGTTTAGAAAGTCATACGATGCATATTCAGGTGGGGGGGGGGAAGAGACCAACAACGAAGACAGGGTCAGGAGGAAATTGTATTTTAACCTTACAAGAAAGTCTTCCTGACTCCAGAAAGTTCTATCCTCACCAGAGGAAAAGGTTTCCTTGGAAAAACGTAAGTTTTTAATGGGCATTCAAGGAGCACAAACACGAACACACACAGATGAATTAAGTATCTGAAGAAGTGTGCATGCACACGAAAGCTCATACCAAAATAAAAACTTAGTTGGTCTTTAAGGTGCTACTGAAGGAATTTTTTTTATTTTACTACGAACACACACACACACACAGAGAGAGAGGGGGGGAGGGAGAGAGAGGGGGGGAGGGGGAGAGGGGGAGAGAGGGGGGGCTGTAGCCCTGGAATCACATGCAGCCCTTAGCCTAACTTTAAAAGCCCTTTTCAAGCAATCAGTCTGAACCTCTGGCAAGAGCAGCTGCCAAACAAGGAACACAAGCAGCAAGGAGAGAGACAGAGATCAAAAGGGTGGCAGGAAGTGAATGTTAAGGGGTGGCCTGCCCACAATCACTACTAGTTTCTGACCTCACACCACCATGTGGCTCTTGAAAGATCACCAGTGAGGACATGTGGCCACCAGTAGCAAAAAATAAAATAAAAAATTGTCCTCTCCTTATCTACATTAAAGTACTCCAAATTCTACTCCAAATTCTACTGTTGGGAAGCCTTGTGAGCCAAACAAAATATGCAAAAGGACAATTTGCAATAATCTACAGGCAGTAATAAAGTTCACTAGCTGGCAAGGGTTCTCGAACTGCACTGGGCAAACGAGTAAATGCCGAAAAGGTTTATTTAGGAGGGAAATAGAATACAAAATGAGGTGCACACCACACAAAAATTGCATGGAAACTAAGTTCGAATACCAATTCAGAGATAGAAAACATTATGTCAAGACAAAATCCTCAGTTAGCAGAGCTAAAATAGAGTGAGTAATCAATTGGCAGGTAAATATTTCCACCATCAGAGAGAAAAGCAAGTCTCCCCTTCATAGCAATGGCTTGGGAAAGTTAAAAATAAATGCTCCAAAATGCTGTTTCCCAAGGAATAGATTCATACCTTTTATGAGAGGCGAAAGCCCAGTTTCAGTTGTAACTAATGACCAGTGAGCTAGATGAGACCCAAACTGGAAAAGGTCACTCACATATTAAAACCCAATTCTCAATGTGGATGATGATGGTGATGTGGGCGTGTGGGTTGGGATTGGCAAGTAGGTAGGAGGCCAGGTACAGTAGCTTCTTCCAAGCTCCCAGATGCTTCACTTGAATCATAGACTCAATCTGCCACCTCCTCCTTACCAATGCCAATCAATATCCCACAATTTGAATGCCCCCTCCTTCTTTGTTCAACTATGCCATATTTTGCAATTACCAGAAGGTTGCAATATCTGACCTGTTGTTATTTTTTCAGTGGAATGTTCCCCAAAATGACTGACAAGCCTAATTTGCCCAGTTCATTCAGTTATGGTAATTTGCTACATTTGGGTTTCGCATTCCAATGAATGAAGGTCTGTACCCAATTTCCAGCAGCTTCAACAGGTTACTCAATGTTGTGTTCTGATCTCTATATTTGAAGTGGTCTCACACGTTCACTTCACCAACTACTTGGCAAAGAAAGTGATTAAGGTTGTGATTTGCAGTTTATTTAAAGGAGTGGACACATGGAGGTTCAGTTATTTTAAATACCCACAGCTACCACTCTTCTCAGAAGTGAAAGGCTGAAACGTGCTTACTTTTATTCCCTTTTCTTTTATCAATGTGCTCCTTTAACTTTTATGTTCTGAATCATTCTGAAATTGCCTTTGGGTTGAACAATAACATGAAGGACATTTTGCCAGCTTCTTTGTGAATTATGAGCATGCCAAAAAACATCCCTCCAATTTGTGAACAGAGGAAATAATTGTCTCCCCCTTATCTGCCCCATCCTCTCACATAATAAAGCAGCAAAAATAAAACACGTAGAATTCTAACACTCAACATGAAGCCGTAATTATTAAACAAACATTGAAATACATGATAAAATTTTCAGCCCAGCCAGAAAATGCACCTATACATGCAGGGCTATCATAGTCCTGTTTTTTCTGCCAAGTTATCTACTCTGGCTCAGTATTTCTGCCAATATTACCTGTGGCAGTTAGCAAGGGCAATTTCTGCAAGGGTGGGATAAGGGAGACAATATTTCACCTTTTTAGTTGCAGCTCACCTAAATCCACAAACTGAGTGCACTATCTCTACTCATAATTTCTTAACAGAGCTAAGAGAAATGGGGGAAATGAAAGAGACCAAAGAACCAGTTGCCCAGGACACAAACAAGGTTGCAAAAATCTTTGTTGACACTACAATTTATTCTTCCTCTGCTTATTTTTAGCCATCTCTGCTTCTCCCCTGAGGTGCCTCAGGTGATTGAATGAAATACAACCCTCAGCTCCAATAAGCGTATTTCAATTACATCTGTCACCACGTAACGACGTAATGATATATCATGTGATATTAAATCCATGGTAATCATATCAGTGATTTTTTTATAGTGTGCTAATCATGTTATTACATCTCAATAATTAACAACAGAAGATCTGGATATCTCAGTTACTGTGCTCATTATGTCCTATGCTGCATACGAAAAGCCTATAGGATGCCAGGAGGGCAGAGACTGGACATCTCAGGCTCATGAGGCAACTGTCAAGCACTGAATGGGAAGAGCAAGAACACACCAAATGTGAGATGATGGTGATTATTTTTGCCTCTTGTGTCCTCTAGAATGAAGACAGACAAGTCAATGATGAGGGAGAAGAGATGAGCAGCAGTGCTACCACTGTGTTTCAGACTGAAATCATCGTTAGTGACTATCATGATTACATCTCAGGTTTAGGTAAGAAGGAAGCACAGCAGATAATGACCCTCTGTGTCCCCAACCAGCATAGATCTGCTCAGCAGCCAGTATTCTCCTCCCTTACCTGCCTATGGTAAAACAAAAGATCAATCCCATTTGACTTTAATGTGACTAAAAGGGTGGGGAATGCAAGTGTCAAAATTAATTCAGACTACAGCATATCATACCCTCCAGAAGAGGGCAACCTACTGCCTTCCTCCAATGGTTTTGTTGGAACTCGTCCTTAAACCATGGATCAGTCCTTTATTTACATGGGAACTGTTTGCTCAGTGGGCCAATTGATCCATTCTGCAAGCAGGAAATCATAGTCTTGGAGAGCAAGCTGAGTGCCCAGGCTGCACATTCCTAAAGTCAAGATGGCTGCAAGATGTACAGAGAGATACAAGAATTATGCGGTTCCAAATCCAAACTGGGGAGACTTGGGGATAATAGTGTTATTTGGGAGGTATATTCCCAGCTTGTCTGGAAGAGGGCAAGGTATTCAAAAGTTACCTGAGGGAGAGAAGGCTACTCTCTGGCTGCAATAGAGCTTTTACACTTATCCCATTTGCAGCCTGATCAATCTAGCAGTTTCCACTCATGAGCTGATCTGAGAGAGCCTCATTACCTGCCTTAAAGTTGCAGCCATGCACTTAGCTCTTAAAGATGGGATTTCAGGAATATCTGACTGATCATTTCTCTTCTCATTTATTTCTGCTGCCCTGAACCAATTCAACCTGTAAAGTCGAAAGAGGAAGAATAAGTTGGAACATATTTGCAGAGCTCCTGCCACACTCTGCTCTTGACACCCTCATCCTTTTGCAAATCACCCCTACTGGATGCCATGCGGGTGGGGAGCTATGCCTACAACTCAATTGTGTCAAATGGTAACAAGGAATAGAAGATGCCCCCCACTCCACTGCTGGCAAAGGGAAGAGAATACTATCAGGGAAGCCCATTGAGTCACAATACCTGACAATCTCTCCCAAGAAGTATGGAGCTTGTCACACTGACAAGACTACTCTTGCCTCAGTGAGATGGAAACTGCTAGCCTTCTGCCTGGAAGCAGGGAGAAGCACTGACTCTCCACCATGGGAGGCTACAAACCAAATTTAAATAAAATAAAAAACAAGTTTTGTTTCTCAGGAACAGAATTATGTGCCAGATTTTGGACTGTATAGTATGGTCATACCCAGTGCTTTTTTTTCCTTAAATTTTTTTTTAGGGGTACTCTCATTTTGACTCAAGAAAATCACCATTTTATAGTTCAAATTAGGAAAAATAAATATGGGAAATGGACAAAAGTACAAAGATTCACAAAATGTTTAGGGGTATGCGTACCACTGTGTACCTGCAGAAAAAAGCACTGGTCATACCATTGGTCTTAACATATCCGTACATTCAGTGTGTGAATCCAGGAAGCTGCTTTATCCTGAGGTCAGATCTAAGGCCAACCCTAGTTATTTAGTGACCAATGTGGTACAATTCTCTTTTGGACCTAAATCACTTCAGCTTTGACACAATAAGTTTCTTGTTTGAAGACACACATATATACACATCCAATACAAAGAGAACATCCCTTGTAAAAATCCTCCTCTCTGAGATTGTCAGACGAGACAATTAGCCATCTCTGAGGTGGAACCATTTGAGTGTGATGTGCACACATGCAACTCACCATGCGAAAACCATGTGACAAGGGGCCTATAAAAGCCTTGCACTGTGTCAATCACAGTACATTTCATTTCATTTCATCAGCAGTTCCTGGCACTAGGAGAACAGAACCTGTAGCTACAGGGAACCAGGCAGAGGGCCTTTTTGGTAGTGGCACCTGCCCTGTGGAACACCCTCCCACTACCTGACATTTAGAAAACACCTAAAGGCAGCCCTGTTTAGGGAAGTTTTAAATCTGTGATATTTTAATGTATTTTGCTATTTGTTGGAAGCCGCCCAGAGTGGCGGGGGAAACCCAGCCAGATGGGTGGGGTATAAATAAAATAATAATAATAATGTAGATTACAAGTCAACAAGCACAGTATCTCAGCCAACACTACAAGGATCCATTTTACCAAATGTTATTAGCACCACCTTGACATTGCCTGTGAAGAGGGTTCAGTGACAGGAACATACTCTGTTAGGGGACAGTCCACAGGAGCAGCTTCCCCTGTATATGGGGAACTATGGCCTGTCCTCAGAATGCAGCTTGAGTGGAACACATCGTGAGCCAGGGTAGACATTAATATAGCCATAGCCATTTATGTGAACAGCAGCACTTTACAAGAACTGATCCTGGTTGCCCTTGTGTACAACCCAATTTCACAGAAACATTTCCCTTTGCAATCATGATTGAAGAGAACCTGCATCTGTACATAAGGGAGAAACAGCAACAGTAAGTAAAGAAGAACAACGCAATCAGGAAATGCTTCATTACTTTGTACTTTCAGTTAAAGCAGGCAAAAGGGAGACCATTCTGCTTACCCATACAAATCATTTACATACATGAAGTGCTGGAAAAAAATATTCAAGTCGCATATGTCAATCCATTTCCATACTTTTTTTTTCTTGGTCCCTGCCCTCTTTGCTTTTATTGAATGTCATCTGATGAAGAGTTGGAGAGGGGGCTCAAATGTGTGCGCACTGTTTTGTAAGATATTCAGATTGTCATAACAAAGGTATTGCTCTAATAAATTTTTTGAATTTTCTCCTATAGGCCAAAACAGCTACCTTGCCTGTGGCACCTGCAACAGTGCCAGTTCCACAGATTGAATCCATCGATAGGGTAAAGCAATCCCACAAGTAAACTGGTTTCAAGATGTTCAGAACTTTAAAAACTATGAAATACCTTTGAGGGAACTCCTCCCACACTCCATCTCTTAAGACTCCAACGAGATGCAAGTATGGATAACCTGGTTAACAATCTTGTTTTCCTCTTCTTTCCCCAACGCTCCCAAACTGAGTTCCTTAGCATCTAACCCAGGACTGGAGAAACTATGGCCTTCCTGATTTCATTGGACGACAACTCCCATCATTCCTGACCATTGGCCATGCTGGCGGATGCTGATGACAGCTGGAGTCCAGCATCTGGAGGGCCATACGTTCTCTGCTCTTGATCTAGCCTAATGAAGGTTTCTGGAGAACTACAAAACATTGCTTGACCTACAAAACCCATTGACCTAATGTGGATTTTGGAATTTATTTCTAGATAGAATTTGATGTGGATGTCACACTTGCTACACTGCTAGAGCTTTTATTTAATTTTCAGTAAACTTTTGCCTCCTTGAAGTAGAATCTTTTTTAATAGTGGGCATGCCTCATTAACTCTGCCTTGAGAATCAGAAGCAGCAAATGCAGGATGGTGTGGTACTACTGGGCAGGGGAATGTCCATTATTTTGCTGTTAAAGGGATACTTTCAGAGAAGATCCTGCAAGAAACCATTTTGTTTTCCCTAAGTTTGAAATCACTCACATCAACCCAATTCCACCCTTCTCCACATGTGACCAACTAACAATAATGAAGTTGTCAAGACTGGGAAACAACTTATATAAGGCTGAAGCTCCTGTCCATCAATGTCTGACCCAACCTAAATGGAATTCAGGTTATTCTTTGAATCCAGTTTTATAAAGATTTATTCCATGCCATCTTCACCAAGTTCCATGCAAAGTCAACCTTGGTAGGAAACTGTGTGTACTCTAACCGGATGCAAAACAGGAATGTACTGAATAGGCCCTTTGGTAATCTGGGGTGAAGCAAGTGGGGTTTAATATTTTGCAGAACTCACTGTCATATCCCTATGAATAGTGTGAGAGGAACATTTTTCTTCTTTAAAAATGCTTAATTTCTGAGATGGGTCACTGCCCATTTGTTTTCTAGCTTATTTATGCATCCCTAAGGACTAGCGACATGAAAAGTAAAATAAGAGTCTGAGAATTCTGGATTATGAGTTTCTTCCATATATGTCATGCACAACACACATAGCTCTGTCTATATGAGTCAGGCACATGGGGGGAAATGTTCCTGTGTGGGTCTTCAGCCAGCACGACAGCATACAAATTTAAAATATTCAAGCTGTTCAAAGGATCAGCAGAAGGCCCCCTTATCACACTCATAATTTAGAACAGAACCACTGGAGAGTGTGGTTCTGTTCTAAACCACAGGGGCATTGTGGGGAAGGAGAGATTGACATTATAATGGAACACTCTCACCAGACCATTGCCCACACTCCCATCAGGGAAGCAATTAGGTGGTATAGACCTAGGGAATCAGTCCCACACAGTTGCAATATTCACATCTACTTCCCAATGGCATGGGATAACACCATGATGCAGCATGGATGAAGGGGGGAATACTTTTATTAAATCAGCTATAGTGGCATTGACACTTTAGATTCACAGTTAAACTAAAGAGAGAAAGACTTCATACTTTAAGGGTACTTCCAGACAGCACTGCTTTTCATGGGCAGTTGAGCATTGACTGGGTTACTACCACAGTGAATCTGCACAGCTTCAATCTACAGAGGGGACAGAATAATACAGTTGTACCTCGGAAGTCGAACGGAATCCATTCCGGAAATCCGTTCGACTTCTGAAATGTTCGACTTCCAAAGTGTGGCTTCTGATTGGCTGCAGGAAGCTCCTGCCGCCAATCAGAAGTTGCAGAAGCTCCGTTCAGCTTCCAAAAGAACGTTCGAAAACCAGAACACTCACTTCTGGTTTTTGATTGTTCAGGAGCCAAAATGTACGAGTTACGACTGTACTGGCAAAAGCTGGAGGAAGGGGGGAAAGGATTGATTTTCACATGTGTAAACCAATGTGAGTGTGCAATACTGAAAACCCACCACCAGGAGATAAGCGTAAGTGGAGAAGCTGGAGCTGGAGTGGAATCGCAAACCAAAACCAATTGTTAAGACTTGTAATGATCTTACTCTCCAGTCCCACTTAGAAAGCACACCATATAACCAGTAGGTAATCAGCCAAACCACCACTGATGCACCATTCCAAGTTTGGCTCTGTCTGCTTCCTTGCTACCTCTCCCCAAACATTTAAACAAGGAACCCAATGCATGTCCAAAAGGTCCAAACCTTTCCAGATACGTCGCAGTTTGAAAGCTGAAACACACCACCACAGTCACACATTACTAACAAGCCAATGCAGAGCTTTATTTGGCTTCTCCCATTTCTCTGTGCCCAGAACACACATTCCAGCAATCTCTTCACTGCAGCTTGCATTGCTGGGGCAGCCATGACCAGAGCCACAATCCCGGGAAGGATCCTACCTCTGCACAAGGCTGTCCAAGAACTTGACAGGGCTCTGTTTGAAAAAAGCTGTTGAAAGAAATGATCTCTTTAAGTGCAATGGGGAGATATTTGTCTCTGATTTACCCTTGGCTTTTTGCTCTGGTTCAGGTAGGAGCGGCGTGGGATGGCTGGCAGATCTGAGAGCATGGCACGCCCCAGCGGGCAAAGCGCGCAGTGCGGAGGAATGCGAGAGTCAGTTTGGAGTGCTCTCCATTTATCAAACTCATGCAGCCCGCCAGCAGAGCGAGTCTTTCTATCATTACACCTCTCAAAATCCGATTCATACCACTAATCCTGCCTTCATTCCCCCAGATTAATAACATCTCTTTCAACCTTCACAGTGTGATAAATAGACAAAGAGAGAACAAAAGGAGAAACAGAAGTGAGGGAGAGAGCCAGAGCAACTCCAGATAATAAAGAGAACCAAGAAAGGGGAAAGGAGAAAAAAAAGCGAAGAAAGAAAGAGGAAAGGAAAGAAAAGATATCTGACCTGACTCTGCCATCTACCTTAACAGAACCTCAACAAGAGCCGGCTCAGCAGAGCTTTAGAGAATGTAAAACATTGCTCAAAAGAGAGAGGGCTCGTTAGCAGCAACTGCCAGCCGGGTGTTTGGCTGGAATCCTTTTCACTTCCAGCTTCGCTTTAGGTTGTAAGTGGTAATAAGTTTGTTGGTTTCTATTGCAGCTTCCCAATCTGCTCCCTATAAGGGGAAATTTCCAGCACATGCTCACTTTTTCTTTTGCACAACCAGCCAGCCGTCCTCAGCCTTGCAGTAGCCTAGCGCAGGATGCCACAGGTCAGGGTGAAGATGTGTTGGAAGCCCAGAACTTGAGGGAACTGATGCTTCAGATGGTCTCTTTCTGGTAGCAAAGGACCAGATAAGAAGGGATGCCGAGCATCAGCATGGAAGGGCACCAGCAGAGGAGACAGGGCCTGCGTGAAGCCCAAGCAGCTGACATCAGAATGATTACATCCCTCTAATGCACAAACACTGGTTGTTACTTGTCTCCTTCTGTCAGAATAGGGCACTCCAAGAGGACAGAATATTGAAGAAGCTATTCCAAGCAGCCAGGCTTCATAAAAAACAGTGCCTTCATTTTGTAATGAGTATTAATAAATAAGAGAGCATCTAAAAAATACTAAAGGAATGAAGTCTGTAGGGCTCAGTGCAGGAAGTACAATATCCCAATGGTCTGGTATTGCTGGGCTACATCCTCAGGTTCAACTGCATTCACGCAAGCCTTGCAATTAATTACCCATGGCAAGTGATTATCTATTCGATTTGATATTTATATACCTAGGTCTATTTGACCAAAACTGAACCAATACCAGAGTTATGCGGGTGGCGCTGTGGTCTAAACCAAAGAGCCTAGGGCTTGCCGATCAGAAGGTCGGCAGTTCGAATCCCCGCAACGGGTGAGCTCCCGTTGCTCGGTCCCAGCTCCTGCCAACCTAGCAGTTCGAAAGCATGTCAAAGTGCAAGTAAGATGAATAGGGACCGCTCCGGCGGGAAGGTACACGGCATTTCTGTGCGCTGCTCTGGTTCGCCAGAAGCGGCTTAGTCATGCTGGCCACATGACCTGGAAGCTGTCCGTGGACAAATGCCGGCTCCCTCGGCCTATAGAGCGAGATGAGCGCTGCAACTGCAGAGTCATCCGTGACTGGACCTAATGGTCAGGGGTCCCTTTACCTTTAACCCAATACCAACTAGTAAGCAAGTGACTAGCTTTGCCAATGAGAAAGAAGAAAGAGGCGTCAGCACACTAGGGGGAACTCTGAGGTTTGCAAACCTAGGTGGCTTTAACACGAGGTTTAAAAACATACAGAAGAGGCGCCAAAAACAACCCAATGAGGACTGCTTTCTCTCTCACCTTCAGTTTCCCCTTGTTCAAATAAGGGAAATTGCGGGAAGGAAGAAAAGAAATAATAGAATATATCCTAAAATTAATGTCAGGAAAAATTAAGGTTGTAATGTGTTATGCATAGTTAGGGTGTAGGCAAATAAGTCTTTCCACTGAAGGTTCAATTCCTTTCCTGTTCTCTCCCTGTTAATTAAGGTCATTAAGGCATATATATCCTCTTGCTGAGATGGTGCCCAAACCACTTTCCCCTGGAAAAAAAGATGGAAACCATTGACATTGACTAGAGTACTCTCTACGCAGTAAACTGTGATGTTATATGCCTACTCTAAAGCATCTGGAACTGGACACTGTTAGAAATAATATAGCTATAATACTGGGCTAGATGGGCCATTGGTTTGACCCCCAAAAGATTGTTCTTATATTATGCACTGCTCCACTGATGTTTTAATAGTCTTTCATATCTCATCCCATTAACTATCCTGCCCCTGCTTAAATCCCTCAAAAAGCCTCATCTCGATCCTGTGCCTAACCTCCCTCTGTCTGCAAGGACCTTGGGTGTGCACTGCTTCATGCATCATGTGGTCCGGAGCTAGCACAGCATGTGCCAAATCACATCTACTACAGGTGGATTTTAATGCCACGTTAAATGTTTAGGCAGGATACTGCCCCCTTTCAGATACTGCCGCTTCCAAATAAAAAATAAAAAATCCCCCACAGAAGGCTAGGGTGGCTTTCAAAAAACTGTTCTATATTACTTTGAAGTACAGAGAATAGCAACACTCACATGCGGGTTGATTTTTCTTTTTAAATGCTGCCTTTATCAGAATAAATCTTTTCCTCCTCTGTATCACTGGAGATAGATAATCAAGTAAAAAAAGAAAGTCTCTTCTAACAATAGATTTCTTTTTCTTTCTGAACTTCAAATGGGAAACTCTTATCTCCAGCCACAGTTGACCAAGAGAAGAAAAGAACAGAACACACAGGCACACTCACCAAACCTTCCATTTACTCCAAAGGCCATGCTAACTCCACATACCCACACTACTTCCCCCTCTGCTTAACAGAGAGAGGCATTCAGAACATTTTATAGGACGTATTTACTCACTAGAAACACTCTTGAAACAGAATGCTCCTTTTTGCTCAGAAGATGAACTTTGGTCTCTAAAATGGTATCTCGCCAGGTAAGTGTAGCTGCTCTGAGCGTAAGAGATTTTCAAAGACATCTTCCATACCTAATCCTCTCTGACCAGCACTGTGAGCTTCCCAAAGGTATCTGGGGGTCCAGCTTTGGGAAATGTTCCCATTTTTTCCAGTTCTTCATTGCCAGATATATCTGGGGGACCCCTTTTGTTCCCATACAAAACCATTATGGCCTTTAACCCTTTGAATTATCACTGGAGATTACAAATCTCCTTGGGAGAATCATGGGGGATTTCATAAGGCACTGATTTGGAGAAGCATAGGGCTAACCTACACTTAACTGTTGCCCCGCTCTTTTCAGGCACAGGCCCATGCTTAAAAACTCTGAGTCCGAGCCTTTGTTTGTTTCTGCCCCCAGCTTGTTTGTTTGTTTTTCTGTCTGTTTTTGCCTTGCTCTTTAGCACTCAATTGGAGCAAACCTCAATTCGAGTTTGAGCTTTAGGGAGCAGGTTTTTGGAGAGAAAGCTCCAGAACAAAGGGGGGAGGACGCCTCTCTCCAATAAAAAAATCAGATAAAAGTAGTTTAAGCCAGTGAAAATATGACCATATACAGCTACTAGCCCAGAAAAAAATACAATCCCAAAACAAAATATTACAATTTCCTTTGTAATTTGTTCAAAAGATCAATTATTATACTGTACTAATGTCTATGGAAATACCACTGGCTTTCTCTGAGGAATCTGCATTAGAACAGTCTCAGAAGCCTCCCTCTCACATGAGATGATCTATCATACAAGGTACCCTCACTTCAAGCTGCCTGATGACTGATGTTCCACTAGCAGCGTGTTGGGATTGGCTGAGCACCCAGACAAATGCTCCATAATCCCTTTTTTTCTCTCCTCCTCTGCCAATGTCTCCCATGAGAGGTGTGATGATAGACGGTGACATAACTGACTGTTCCCAATCAAGGTAATGTAAGTAATGACAGCTGACGTGATTCCTGGAACGTGTTTCCAGCGGTCGGCCTATCTCCTTTGCCTACTATAGCAGAACATGGCAGCGTGTACGGAAAGGGGGGAAGCAGGGGAAGAACCTTAGCACAGGTCTTGAAAAAGTTAAAGAGTGCCTACTGGAAGCTCTAAACTGACAAACTGCATCAAAACCAGAAGTACCACAAAGGCCCCATTAACACATAATCTGCCCCAGGAAAGAACTCCAATAACCTAAACTCCTCTCATGCTTTGGTGGGAGTCCAAGAGGTGAAATTGTGTGACTAAGTGGCACCCACAGTCATGGTGACATGAACACCTGCTACTTGAAAACCTCAAAGCTCAGAATGGCTTCATATGTTACAGAAAAATGTGCCGGCAGGGAAGCAGAGATGTGGGGAATACGTGTCTGATTTCCACAGCTCATTCAGGCTCTGAAGCAACAGTCCACAAATCTTGGCTGACATTATTAGTGACCATTCCCAGACCTACGACTCCCCTGAGTTTTCTGCCATACACAAAAGGATCTATGGGAAAGAGCAATGGACTTCTCCCTTTGCACCAAGCTGGGAGACACCCCAAAGCAATAAGAATCTCTTTGATCCCTGCAACCCAAATTCCAGCCCATACAGTGGACTGGAGGAAAGGGAGGGGTTAATGTCTCACTTCACAAAAAGCACTTTCCCCCAAAGGTAAGAGAGACTTCCCCACCCCACCCCATGGCACAAAGGAAGGTGACTGGGCTGCAATTCTAGCGGCTTTGGTTTGATAGGCAATGAGACATGTGTGGCTCTGAGGATGTCCGTTGAATCCGCAAACCATAAAGGCAGCAGCAAAAGCTGGCTGCTGTAGCTAACTTGATTTTAAAATGACACAATTGCTGCTGCACCTTATCCTCATATAGCTTGGGGTCAGTGAGGCCGTCAAAGCAACAACAGGGAGGAGGAATGTGAATATTTTCAGACAACAAATGTCATAGACGGGTTGGACACAGAGGAATGGTGGAAGGAACCAGCCAGGGTACCACCAAGGGAAGGAGGAGGCTCAGAGCCCGGAGAGTGGTGGTGGGATGACAATGAGTGACTGGAGGGAGAAGACTGGGAAGAAGTAGTGTCGGGAGCTGAAGGGGTAACAAGGCTTAGTGAGCTGGGAGAGTCTGTAGCAGAGAGAAGTCAAGAATCAGAGGCAGAAGCTGAAGCTGAAGCTGAAGCAGGCAAGTGGAAAGAGGGAGGCCAAGAGGCAGAGATGAGTCAGGCTGGTGAAGAGTCATGAGTGTCTCCGCCTCCTGCTGCAACTGTTTCCCCTCACCACTTGTCTTCCAGAACCAGAAGAGACACGAAAAGTGTTGAGGAGAGGTTGGCTGCACACAGGAGCAGTCTTTGATTGCTTGGGGAAAGTCCTGGAATGGAGTGGACTCATAGGCTGTGAGGAGGTGGGGACTTTCAGCCTTGGCAACTGATTTTCATGGAGTGAGACCACCAGGAATGAGCTGCTGTGCTCATTAGGCCCAACACTCAGTCAGGTCTGTGAGGTTGTGTTTCTGCTAATAAAGAGTTAACTCCAACTTTGAACTGTGTGAATATTGATATTGCCTTTGTCATATGCTAAAGACACACATATTTACTCTGGCCTTTGACACCCACCATATATGTACATTGTTTTAACTTATTTTAATATAGTATATTTATATTGTTATAATCTGCCCTGAGAGAGTCCCATGGACTGCAAGAAGATCAAACCTATCCACTCTGAAGGAAATCAGCCCTGAGTGCTCACTGGAAGGACAGATCGTGAAGCTGAGGCTCCAATACTTTGGCCACCTCATGAGAAGAGAAGACTCCCTGGAAAAGACCCTGATGCTGGGAAAGATTGAGGGCACTAGGAGAAGGGGACGACAGAGGATGAGATGGTTGGATAGTGTTCTCGAAGCTACGAACATGAGTGCAAGCAAAGAAGAAAGGCAGGTGAGTTTGCTTGCCTGATGGAACAGCAATGCTTGCACTAGCAGAGCAATCTCCTTAGCGCAACTTTCAAATCCACTGAATCTATAAAGCCCAAGTATAGGCATCAGAGGACTGGAGTTCTACTCCTAAATCTATCCTTAAACTTTCCAGGTCTCAGTGGGAAATATTTAATATCAGTTTTAGCTCCCTCACTATAAAGCTTGCTTCTAATATTAACAAATGCAAAACACTTGGAGCCCCTGGATTGGGAAGGACTAGGGAAGTCAAAAGATTATGTGCACTATTTAATTTCTTTCTGCACTGGAAAGCTATGGAAATTTGTATGGGAACATAGTGAAAATATCAGTAAGTATTTGAAAGTAGTAGTTTTTTATTGTTTTTTTATTTGAAAGTAGGTAATACAGAATAATCTGAGCAGTGCTTAATTTAAAGACAAATAGGTAAGAGAAGTTCTATTAACAATAGAATCTCAGAAAATATAGGAGGGTCGGTTCAGTTAGTGCTGACCAAGAAGAACTAAACTCGCTCACCCTCCTTGGGCACATCCATGGAAGAACCCTTGCAAAGTTGCAAGTTGCTCATTGTATCTCACCCGGGGGGGGGGGGGAATTGCATGGAATGTGCCATCATTTACCTCTTGCGCTATTGCTCAGCAGAGCTAATAAATCTTGCATGAGCAGAGCAGATTGTAATTTTCTAATATGAAAAGGCATTTGGATTGAAAGAGGGAGGGAAAGATAAAAGTGATTGAATCCCAAGTAGCCCAGGGTCAGTGACAAGACACTCCCAAGAAGCATGGCTCTCTCTTCTCTCTCAAGCTTTTCATACATCCATTTCTCCCTACTCTCCACATGTTCTGTCTTAACTTCCCTTATTGACAGCACATTGCTTTAAATGGTTACACAAGTTATCATTTTCCCCTTCTGATCAATCTGAATTTTCAGGGCAATTACCCCCTTAATCAATTATTGCCATCCAAAGCCCCTCAGATTCTTCCTCAGCCAGGCAGTTACACCTCTCTGGTGCAGACAGTACACACAGAAGCAATGAAGCTGGGGGCAACGCCAGCACAGGCAAGTCCATCTTACGCAGACACACCTGCCTGCTGCAAGACTGGAAAAGTGTGAAGGCCACTTCAAGGAACACCAGATGAAAAGAAATGAGCATGTGTAGGTGGAAGGCCATTAGAGAAGGCAAGCAATATGTAAGGATCCACAAGTAAAGGGGGGGACCAATCGCCTTGCTGGAGAGTAAACAAAATTATGCAGCCAGGCTGCCTGTAGGCCATGAAGAAGCTACATGATTAAGCACTGATTAATCCCTAGAAAGGCAAATAAAGAGCCACAATATTTGACAAGCCCCAAAATCAGCAGCCCAGCTGCTTCAGTACATGTCCATTTTGCAACAAAGCCCATATTAACCACACCACTACTCAACTGACTTCTGGCAGCTTTGCTATGACACAATAAATGTGAGTTGAACTCAAGTCCATCCACAATAAACCTAGTACGCCTTAAGAATCTGCAAATTTTGTACAAGAATCTGGTACATTTCCTGTTAATGGCAAAATTCCACTTTAGTAACTCTTAAAATATAAAATTTGTTGGCTAGAATTGTTTGATTAAGCAATTGTTCTGGCTTAAATCACACTGATTGTAGAAAGGAACCGCTCTCAAAGCATGCTTTTTTATCAAGGATACAGATACCAACTACTCTTTCTGAATTTGTTGTGTTACATTCTTTTTCAACTAAAGCTCAGAAAGATTAAGTTATGCCAGCAAGATTTTACTGAGTAAACACAATCCTGTTCCAATGTGGAATTTTGTATATACTCTTCTGTCTTGTAGAATCTAGAAAAACAGAAGAAATCTTGTGGAATCTGCTTCAACTGCTCTCAGCAGCCCCAAGTTCACTTTAGAGGCAACACCATCAACATTTTGAGAAGGACAGCTGGTGTTCTATAATGCTAAATAGTACTAACAGATTTTATCCAGGTGCTGCAAGGTCTTTGCCAATCTGACCCACAAGATAACATGACAGATCCCTGGAAGCCAGCTGTGACATGCGTACCATGCGTTTTGAAGATAAAAATGCTTGTATGCATTTCAACCTGATCTCTGCTTTATGTGCAAGTCCATGAGTGAATACACCCAGAGCACCATCTAGTCTTGTTTTCAGTTGTGGAGGATCAATGTTGTTGACAAGGTGCTTGGAGAACTGCAATTAACCTGTTTGCTTGCCCCTTGCCCCTCTGAGATCTTAACATCAGATGGTAGAGGATTGACCAGCTGAATCCAGGAAGTTATAAGTGCCTCAGCCGCATTAAAAGAGAGGGTCATAAGGCCACTCTTGAAAAAATCCTCTCTAGGCCTCTCAGTATCATTTCAGTTATAAGTTAATCATAAATATTCCCTTTTGGGACAAGGTACTCAAACAGACAATAGCATAAGAAGAGTCCTCCTGGTTCCAGGAAGCTCATCTTCTCCAGTATCCTGTTCTCACGGTGGCCAACCAATGCCTATGGGAAGCCTCCAAGAAGAACCTGAGTGAAACAGCAGAACATAGCCATAATGGGTAATAGTCACTGACAGTCTTAGTGAATCTGATTTAACATTACATTATGTTTTCCCTAAAACAAATATTGAACTCAAAGCGGCTCACAATATTCACAGTAGCATCAAAACAAACACATTGCAATCACTCTATCAAACACAATAGCATATAAATAAAACGAACAGCAGCAACAAATTCACCAAAACAATTAATACAATTCAGTTAACTCCAGACAGTTTTGGATGACAATGATTTCGGCCCAGTTTTGGCATTAAAAAGTGAAGCTCACCTTCATGTGCCTCCTTTACAAGAAGAGAGAAGGGCTTTTTTTTTTAGCACTAGAGCCCACATAATATTCTACCTGGAGCCAACATTGACATTTTTTGGCACCAGGCAAAACTGTTTTTGCTGAATCATGCATTTTTAACTGCTGGAAATGAATTTTGTAAATTTTATTCATTGTTTTATTATTGTATTTTGCTATGAGTATTGATTGTGCAGTGCCCTGAAATCCAAAAGGGTGAAGAGGAGAATAAAAATGCTTTAGATAAACAACCCTCCTGGTACTTTTTGCAGCTTTCAGCACTATCATCCACGATATCCTTCTTGCTTGGCTACATGAGATGTGCACTGGGGACACTGGGCCAAAGTGGTTCCATTCATACTAGGTGGCGATTTCCAGAAAGTGATACTGAGGGACTACTCTGCCCCGTGGCATTTATGGCAGGGTTCCACTCCAAGTTCTATTGGAAACTACTGAGCAAGTTCATCTGGGGATTTGGGGTGTAATGTCATTAATATGCTGAGGCTCAAAAATGGCCTAAAAATAAATGCATATATCAATGTATGATATTCAGAAGTAGCTGGATACAGAATTCCCTACATGCCATTCAAAGTTGCTGATAAACTTTTTACTTAAATTCTTCAGAACTGAACAGTTCACTTCCCATTCTATGGGTTACACAGGAAATCCATGCTCATCCCTCCTTCCCACCACCCATTCTCTATGGGTCCTGCTTCTCCAGATGCACTTTGAAAAATAAATCTTCCCTTCTTCACAGAGAAAAATACCCAGGATCCCTGGCATCTTCATTTTAAAGGTTTTTGGTAGCAGGTGTCCACTTGGGTCTTACTGTCACTGGGCCAGATGGTCCGAGTGTCTTGACTCCAATTATAAAGACAACTTTGGAAGATTTCAGATGAGTGCTTGAAGGGTAAACAAGCATGTAAGACATAAACATTAAGACAGCCATCCTGAAGTAGCAGTATTCTCAAAAGGCAAATATATATCACCCTTAATTTAGGTAACTTTGAGGATGATGCTTCTGCAGAAGGAGCACTGGCTTCACCCATCAGGCTGGCAGCCAAAAGGTGCCTGCAGAGACAAGAGAGCCTGGAAGGGCCAGCATGTCAGCAGGCCAGTCGCCAGCAAAACGCCTGACGGATGGCCCTGCGCTTCACTAGCTATTTTACATGGAGCATGGCTGATCAAAGCTATCCCCACTGTGTACTATGGAGCAATAAAAATAAAAAAAACCCACAGGAAGAATTCCTTCGGCAGGTAATGGGCACTTTATTCCTTTTTATGGCACTAAACATAGGCAGCTGGCATAATTACACTACAATAAAGGCATAATGTGCACCCAGCAGAACGAATGCGAGGCTTCTGATAATTAGGCAGAGCAAACAGTCTGGGATTCAACCACATGGTTTTACTTGGTCTCCTGGAACTGTCTGAGCCCAATTCCCAAAGCAGGCCAAGTCTGTCCCCCATGAAATCTTAACCCAGCTCAACTTTTTCCTGGCTAGGATCGCTCTCTTTATTATTGCTTGTTTCTCCAATCTCACAAGATAAGAAGCAGTCAGTCTCAGCTAGGATTCCTTAGCTCTACTAACAGAAATGTATCAGTTCAAAAGAATATATGGAACCTAGATGGTAACACAGAGTTATGCCTTGGGTCTCTGTACTGACATTGGTATAAACTTCTTTTTGGACAGCTGTATGCACCCAGCTCTGAGCAGGTTATAAAACAATACAGCAAAGAGCAAATGTTGTACTGTCAACCACTGCCCAACTACTTATACGACAGAAATGGGGATCAATGAGAATAATACATGTTTGAGGGTGACTTGCTTTGAGAACCATGGCAGACACCCAGGATCTGTTGATACTAAGGACTAACCTATCAGTTCTGAAACAAAAAAAATTGAAGAGTGGAAAAAGATAACATCAGGAGCCTTCGGAGCCATAAAATTCTCCTACCTATTACCCCACAAATAGCAATTCCTCAGGTGTCAGGGTCTAATTAAGAATGGTGATGATAATGATGATGATGATGATGGTGATGATACCACCTTGCTGGACAGGTTTATAATCTTAAGCACTCACAACATGCAGCTGAGATCTAGAAGAGTAGCAAAATCTGAGCCAGCATTTCTAAACAGTCTTTAAAATATTAATCAAGAAAATAAGAAGCAGATTTGCAAGGTTATATCCAGAACTCAAAGTTTAGGGCTCAGCATGCTTAGATCATCACAAGAGTTTCCTCAAGTGTAGAAAAGAAAACCTTTTTAGCGTGAGCATGTGCATCTGGGCTCTAATTGTCATTGCTGAAAGTCAGTGTTACTACAATCTAGATTCCTTGGGGAGCAGACCCATATTTTTCACCCTACTGACAAGCCTCAACAACATAATCAGTACCCCTCTTTACAGCCAGAGTTGTGAGATCTTTCAGACATTTCTATTAACACCATTCTAACACTTCAGAAAGATGTTAGCTGCAACCCTGGCCTTGGGACAGCCCTCGATGACACACACTATGCTGGTATGGTTTTTACTAAAAACAGGTAACACTGTGTTCCAAGAGTAAAAAGAGGCATTGCATTCTCCTCTATAGGAGAAATGAGGGTCACATGCAGTCTGGGAGGCAAGCAGGGGGCAGAGAAAGAGAAAGGGGTATCTTGCCCACTTGGGCTCTGATCCAAACCACATCTTTTAGCCCCTTCCACTGATGGCATGTAGGCCCCACATTAAATTAATGAAGGGAATACAGGTAAATTGAGTCACTTAGAGTCTGTCCCTCTCCCTCTCTGACTCACTCAAGCAGCATACAGGAAACCCAATAAAATACAATAAAAACAAGTTAAAGTGATAAAATCAGAATTCAGTTAAAAAGTCTGCCTGGAATTTTAAAAAAGTGGCCCATGATACCTGAAGGAGCACCTCCACCCCCATCGTTCTGCATGGACACTGAGGTCCAGCACTGAGGGCCTTCTGCCTGGTTCCCTCGCTGCGAGAAGCGAAGTTACAGGGAACCACCAGGCGGAGGGCTTATCGGTGGTGGCACCCGCCCTGTGGAACACCCTCACATCAGATGTTTATTTCCTTGACAACTATCTGACTTTTAGAAGACATCTGAAGGCAGTCCTGTTTAGGGAAGCTTTTAATATTTGATGAATTATTGTATTTTAATATTTTGCTGGAAGCCACCCAAAGTGGCTGGAGAAACCCAGCCAGATGGGCAGGGTATAAATATATTAGTAGTAGTAGTAGTAGTAGTAGTAGTAGTAGTATCATGAAGCCCATTAAATTAACGGGTGCTAGAACAGACCTGTTGCTCTAGCAACCTCGGGGACATGCACAGAGCGCATCCCGCCGCGTGCCCACGCACCCGCCACTTCAACAGTTCCGCCCGGCCGTCCGAAGTCTCTGCGCTCCAAGTCCCAATGGCTGTCCGTGGGGCACATGCACAGTAGCGCAATCCCATGGAAACAGGGACTGGACGCTGAGACACTTGCACTTTATTATAAAGGATTATTATTAAACACTCTACTCACCTCTGTATTGCCATGAGGAAGAAACTGCAAATACTGAATCTCAAAGCATTGTATTTTAACCTTCAGCCCCACTGCCCACTCCTTAAGGGACTGAATGCTACAAAGGACCAATGGGACCTTTGCACAGCCAGAATGTGTGCCACAGGAAGTGGAAGTTGGGGGGGGGAAGGAGCTTGTGTATGATTTACCTTCCAATCTCTTTCCTAAGCCTTTTAACCCCTTCATAGCACATGAGTGGCTAATAAGAATATGAAATGGACACCAGTCCCAGCAATACGTCTTCCCTTTCCTTCAGTCTACCAGATTCCATCCGCTCATTTTCCACACTTGTGGCAAGTGCCTCTCCACTCTCACCTGGCCTGGAATGCAGTCCACGTTGCAGGATTATTGTAAGACATGCCCTGCCTTTAATCCCTTCTTCTCTAGTCTTGCTCTAGTATTGACTGCGGGGGAGGAAGGGTCAGATGTGAGGTCAAGCTTGTCTCTTTCAACACTGGTACGCGACAAGCATTCCAGCCTCACAGCCGGTTTCAAGATACACTGAAATCCAGCAAAGCAACCGCAAGGAAAACAAGGAGATCTATAAGAGACTAGGGGGCTGGGGCGGGGCAAGGTGAGGGGGTGAGTAGGAAGCTAGGACTGTTGACATCTACCTGAATACCATCTAACTTTGGACTGGTGTCTCCTGAGGTCTGGCACTTGGCATCTAACAGATAATGACGGTGCCAGGCCAGGCCAAAGAATTATATATCCATGTACACAAGTGTACAAGAGAAAACATTCCCATGGAGGCTATACTTTGCAGCTGTGCTTAAACTGTGATGCTGCACAAAATCCCTCCGCGTCTGAGAAGCTAATGGCAAGAAGTATGGAACTGAAGTATGGCAAGAAGTATGGAACTGAAGTATGGCAAGAAGTATGGAACTGAAGTATGGCAAGAAGTATGGACCCAGGTGGCGCTGTGGTTAAATCACTGAGCCTAGGGCTTGCTGATCAGAAGGTCAGCGGTTCGAATCCCTGTGACGGGGTGAGCTCCCGTTGCTTGGTCCCAGCTCCTGCCAACCTAGCAGTTCGAAAGCACGTCAAAATGCAAGTAGATAAATAGGGACCGCTACAGCGGGAAGGTAAACGGTGTTTCCATGTGCTGCTCTGGTTTGCCAGAAGCGGCTTTGTCATGCTGGCCACATGACCTGGAAGCTATACACCGGCTCCCTCGGCCAATAATGCGAGATGAGCGCGCAACCCCAGAGTCGGTCACGACTGGACCTAATGGTCAGGGGTCCCTTTACCTTTACCGTATGGAACTGTACACTAACATATCAGCACAAGACACCACAAATCTGCAATTCCTGGTCCTTTTGCGTATTGGGTCATACCTTCAGCATATGGGTATCTTGACCAGCAGGTGGTCTTTATCATAGTGCAAAAACATTTATGTGGAGGTCCACATCTTTTTCCAGAGGGCTAGTTGTTTACTGACACAACAAGTACCATTTTCTAGACAAAGAAAACTAACAGAACCATGGTATTTTAATTACATACTTTTTCAGCAGCAATTTACCCACAGCATTTTTGTAGTCTTCCTGCCACAGGCTCCATTATGACTCTTCTTGAGTTGGTGGTCTATAAAAGATCAGACTTACAAAAATGTTGGTCTGCTTCAGCATCCTAGACTCTCACAATCTCGTCTCAGAAAGTGGCTCTCTTATACACACTGAGCCTTACATTGTTGGTGTTCATAAGCAATATGAATCTAGTGTGTCTCACAGCAAGTAGACAGCTCTTGCTCAATCTATAGGCAATTCTTGTAGCAGCTGCCCTGCATGCAATATGATGCAGTTTGAAGATGGGCAGCTTCACAACAGGGCTTTATATTACAAGAGTCCCCAGTCCTTCTTCCCCAGTTGGGCGGATCAAAATGAACTTTTAACATGGCTTTTTTGAGTGGGGGTCAAGGTTAACTAATTTATGAAACACTCTTTGCCACTCTGAAAAGTTTGTGGTGGATTGAAATGGATATGATTTGGAAGCAAAACATGATTTGAAAAGTATATTCATATTTACTGCTATGAGGCAGCCTAGATAAGGAAGACCCAACTCACCCCAAGTTCAAAGATATTTTCCTCTCTCCCCAACCCCATTAGCAGAATATGTTTGACCCTTAATACATCCTAATCTTCTAATGAGAGATGAATATATATGGGTCTGAAATAGGGTTTAATTTTACTCATTTGTTTACTCATTTATTCATTTTATAAACCTGATTTGAATTAGGTCACTAATTTGAGCCCCAGGATTTTGGTTTGCTCTGTTGAAACTTATAACCTTTTCCATTTTTCTTTATTTCTTAATATATTTGAGATATGAACCTTACTGGCAAGGCATCACATAATATTACCTGTAAAGAGGCCTGTTTGTTTGACAGTATCCCAGCCAATTCCATCTTTACAGATGCAAACTACAGTACAGAGCACAAGGTCGAAATAAAATTTAAAATTTCAGAAATAGTCATATAAGGTGTCTAAGCTCATATGTCCCTTCACTGTGGCACTGTGCAGCAACAGCATTCAAGCAAGTATAACAGGAAGAGGTCTACATTCAATTAGCCTAAGAAGCACCACATTAACCATCACAGACAAGACCAGATGGCAACTAGCAGGACTGTAAGCACACAGAACAAATGCTTAGGCAAAGTAAAGCTGGCTGAAAAAAGCACTGTGCCAACTACAATACTGTTTGCTGTTAATATACATTGTTTTAAAAGTTTCAGAACTTCAATAAATAATAATGGGGGGATGTATTGTGGGAAATGTACCCAGAAAGTCGGGGCCTTGGATCATGCAATACATTAGCACTTCTGATGCATGGCTCACATAAGACCAAATTTTCAGGTTTGGGTCAGGCCAGGCCAGGCACCGGCGATGTATAGTTTAACATGTTGTGTTATTCTGGTTAATGATCTGGATGGAAGCTAGTCTGATATGTGAATGGGACTAACTAGGGATTTGCTTTCCCCCACACGAGGATTAATCAGGAAAAGTCTTTTCTTTCTTAATCTAAATAGCAGATTTATGATAACAGAATCAAGTATGACTCTAGGGTGGTTTGAGCAGGTGCTAAACTCTTCTCTCTCTCTCTCTCTCTCCCCTCTTCCCGGGTTCATTGGATCTCCTAAGTGGCCTTAGACAAGCCACTTTTTCTCGGTTTCAGCCCTCCACCACCAACAATGCAGGGAATCTACGTTGCTGGAATCTTAGTTATCTCTACATTACTGAAATATTAGCAATACTATTTTTTAAAAACAGCATGAAAAAGATATAAGGTGAACAACTGCCACCCACTTACAAATCTGCACAGAGATTCAGCCAACCTAGCCGATGATCCAACACAGTAGGCAAAGGCAACTGGGACTTTTGCAAATTCCACATTCTCTTGCTGTTCCTAGGACATCTATCAATCAACATTTTGTAGTACTTGAGAATATGCCCACGGGAACTACTACCTGATGTAAGTTTGAAGATCTGTCACCAGTGCCTTGCTGGTATAGAATTGAATTCATGCAAGTTTGCCCCAAAAGTTCCGTTCATCAGCAGTACAACTTTAGTTCTAGCTTGGGGGAAACAATTCTTACATCGTGATAATTCTACAACTATTTTCTTAATATGCCCAAGGCCTATGTAATTATCATTTATACAGATCCAAGAGGTCCGAGTGGCTTATAAATAACAATTTAAATAGTTACTAATAACTTAATACAAATCAAGACTATAAACCCAAAATTATATAACAGAGTGTAAAAGGACATTTGAAAAACCAACAACCAGGATACCATAAGAAGATAGTAATTCAAATGTAACACTTTTGACTTGGCCAACAACCCACAAAAAATGTTTAAAGCATACAAAATTGGATTCCAGGGGGCTTGAACTTACCTGGTGGGTAGGTGTTACTTTTAGTAACCTATCCCCAACTAATGTTAAGGGCTTTGGGAAAAGAGACATTCCTCAGGCAACTAGGGCCCCAAATAATGTCTAGAGATAGCACAAATTCACCCCAATAATTCTCATTCAAAATTCCTGGAAAACTACTACAGGCAGTTAAACAATTTTAGTTAAGGGGAGAAATACACGTCACCACTGAGATTTGGCATTCAAAGCTCACCTTTCCCCACCATAAATCCAACACTGATTTATAAATTTAGGTTTACATATCCAAGTTAGGCACCGAGTAGATCCCTTGTGGAGTACACTGCAGCAGTATTAGAGGGGACCCAGTATCTTTAAGGCCTTTCCTGGATGCCCTTTCCATCTCCAATGACTACCCGCTAGCTCTCTCCCTTTGATTTAAGAGTTCCTCTCGTGGCCCTGACAGTAAGGTATTTCTGTCCCACAGATTATAACTCACTCTGGGCTATTATTCAACTCCCAAGCCCTGGCCCTGCTGCATTTAGTCCAAACATAATATCCTTCATGCATATATTATCTGTCTCCCTATTATCTGGAATCATTTCGGAATTAAATTTCAGTCCTGCAATATTGGCTCGAAGAGCGGCTCGCTTTATGGGCTAGTCAAAGGTTAGAATACCAATCAAAATAACATTGCCGATGCAGCGAGACATTTTAATATTCCAAAACCCGGTAATTGTAAAAGGACATAATATTTTTTCCCTGATTACCCCAAAGGCAACACATGTTAACAAGGCGAGGGAGAGAGTGAAAGGATTTCCAGAGTTCAAGACAGCTGTGTGACAGATTTAAAGGCAAAGTAGTAGAAAGCTGGCCCCATGCAACCTTCCAGGAGGGAGGAAGAAGCACACCTGCCCCTATTGATCAGATCAATGAACCCAGTGTCTCTCTCTCTCTGCGATTGGCTAGTTACCAGTATCCTTTGAGCTATCACATGACTGTCAAGCATGTGCTTCAGAAAGCTGCTGGGCTGTAGGAATAGTCATTACATAAGATAACAACCCACAAAATGACACAATGAAAAATACTAATTCAAGTCCAGGAAGTGCTAGAAGTTAGAAAGCAGGCAATAAGATAACCGTGGCAAACGTGTTATGATTTCTGGCAGCAACAACAACAAGCATTCTGACCCTACTCCTGTAGTCCCTTTAGTTTTTAGGATCAGCCTCTGAATTAGGCATATGTTTTAATGTTAAGCAAATGCTTCAGATCAAAAGTTGCTAAGCTTAGTAATTTGCCACGCAGACACTAATTATTTCCACTATCTGGATCACTTTGGGCCCTCAGAAAATTTATGTGAACCTAATGTCAATCCTGTTTGACCAGACAAACGATCCACCTAGCCCTATATCCCATCCTTGACAAAAGCCAAATAAAGATGCTTGAAGAAATATATAGCAGCAGTCCATTCTTGGTCACCCACTCCCAATCACCAGTTTTAAAGTTTAGAGACATCCTAAATATTAGAATAGATGCCCTGAGCATGCTAATAAAGAGCTATTGATATTCTTATCTTCCATTAATTCGTCTAAGGGGTTTTATTATTATTGCCCAGCTGTACTGATAGCAGAGAGTTCCACAAATAAACTGAGGGTTGTGTGAAAATAGTTTATGTGCTTGTTTTAAACCTGCTGCTTGTTAATTTCATTGGAGGTTCACTGGTTGCAGTAACTACTTGAAAGGGTAAAAGGTCTGTTTCCTGGCTACTCTTTCTACTCCACTCATGATTTTATATACTTCTGCTTAGAAAAGTAATAGATAAGAGTGGGTATTACGGGAAAGTCCCAATCTTTAACCCTTCCTCATATATGTAAGGTAGTGCATACCTTGATCATTTTTTCTGCTCATCTTGAGGTGGAATCCAATGTTGCAGAAACAGCCTTCAACTTGTGCAACAGCACTTCACCTTTTTCTCCCTCACATACCCACAAAATTTACTCCTTGGGATCCCAAACAGAATTTGACGGCACGTGGAGGACTGTAGGGAGGAGAAGGCCATGTCCCATTATGTGAACACAAGTTCATTCTGCTTGCCTACAGACAGCACTGGATACAACCCTCTATTCCTTTTCTCAGTTACCTGGGTCTTCCTTTTTCCCCTTTTTGAAGGCCTCCAGTCTGTAGGGACCTCACCTGTTCTCCAAGAATTCTCAAAGATAATAGACAAAGGCTCTGAAATTACATCCACAAACTCGTTTAGTATCCTTGGATACAGCTCATTAGGCTCTGGAGATTTGAATTCATTTTAAATAGCTATGTGTTCCCTTACTACCTCTTTTCCTATCTTGGGCTGCACCTCCCTCCTTACATAATTCTGTTATCACCAGGTTGAGCATCGCTTTCCTTATGGGTGAAGACAGAGGCAAAGTAGGTGTTGAGTAGTTCCGCCTTTTCTCTGTCACCTAATAGCATTTCTCCATGTTCCCCACGCAGAGGATCTACCACTTGCTTGTTCTTCCTCTTATTTCGGACATAGCCGAAGAAACCATTTTTAAAATTATTTTTAACCTCTCTTGCAAGCCTGAGCTCATTCTGAGTTTTAGCCAGCCTGACTTTCCCCAATGTGGCCAATGTGCAATTCATCCATGTAGTCTACACACTGTGCTAAGTGACACATATACACACACACATTTAGCAGAAAGAAAACAATGTCAGCTAATATTAACAGTAAGAATACTCCATAAAATATAATTTAAACATGTGGATTAATACAAAATGCCCCTACTGTATGTCCGAACAGATATCCAAACGAGACTGGCAATTATAAGATATACTGGTATGTTCAAATGTAAAAAAGGCAGTATGATCTTCAGATCACTGAGTAATGAGTGGTAGATCTTTAACCTTCCAATCTTGAATACAAATCTCTTTGAAACTATAGGGGGTCAAAGGATCGACGTCCGTTGTACATCTGTTAGTTACCACATCACAGGAATATAATTTAGAAGTGCATAAATATCCAAAAAATATCAAGGCTTTTTCCAAAGAAAAGTAAATACGAACAACAATTTCTGACCAAAAAGGCACCACAAGACATACCCTAATCATAAACCTAAAAGAAGTATTATCAGCATTATATCACCAGGATGTATCTGAATGGGTCAGCTGTATATCACTAGGGTTTTAATAGATCAGTGAACCACACAATTGTGCAGAGCATGAATGCAATTCATCAATGAGGTTGCTGGACTAGAGTCTACATGTGATAAAAATGCATTTGGTTCTGCGTTTGGTACTAAAGTTGAAATTGGCAACACTGCACCATCATCATGTGACATACCAGATGGACTCTGGCCCAGCAACCTCATTAGCTAATGCACCCATATGCTCACAGATATACATATACACAGTTATTCATACACCCATAAGGTTTATGAGGTACAATGCATGCAACATTGCACCCCTGCTTCCTGCCTTCTGCCACAATGGAGACCCAAACAGCACAGATTGCCCAGGACGACAATAAAAGCTATTTTGTTTTGTTTGCATGAGAGCATCCCTTTTGCTCCTTGTTAAGTCTTAATCAAAGTTATTTTATTACACAGCCTAAGGAGTTGCACCTCTTTGTTGGGCACCTACTGCTACTAATCGTTTATATAGTACCATCAATGCTCATGGCATATTCCAGATCAAAGTGAGAAAGATGGATCCCTGTTCTAAAGAGTTTACAGCATAATATTCAGTGGTAAAATGCAGCTGTCTGACCCAACCGAGCGGAAGTCTTAGCAGACAGATATTTCGAGACGGATGCTTTGGTACATACCTACATATGGCCTCCCTCCTCCTTGTAACTATGAGGGAGCAAGCAGTTTTGTGGTTACAGGCCCTCAGTGCCCAAAAGACAAATTGAAATGCATGTTATATTTCAGCCTTGCAGCATAGCAAATTGCTCTTCTGTAGTAGGCTTTCCCCAAGTCACTGCTTTATTCATATGTATCTACCCTTTCCCCATAGACCCTCTACAATTCCAGCATTTGTCAGTCCCACTACTGCTTCCTCCATCCTGGCCTGCAAGCACCCTTAGCTCTTCCAAACTTGAACATCACCATCTGAGAAACAGTATCCTTCTTAAAATACCTTAATTCTGATCCACAGCACCTCTGCTGATCATAAAGACAGCTTTTGACAGCAGCGGAAGGGAAGCCAGTCAACAGCACTCAACCACTATCTCAATGGCTGCCCATCGAGAAGGTTTAAGGGGAGATCTGATATATAAGAACATTCTAATAAAATCCATATCCCCCGGTAGCCCCCGCCAATACAGATCTAGTCAAGGCAAAGAGCACAATAAACTCCCTGCCCTAAGTCCTAACTAAACTGACAGTTCATGAAGGATACAAGATCGCTCAGTGACATTAAAAATGTCAGCAAGAGGCCAATGCGGTTTGGCAGATGGGAAGCATTTGCAGGCAGGGGGAAGTAAAACTTGTGACAACGCATCCAGCTATAAGCAGGCCTTGTTCTCATTGCTGCTGATTTCTGCCCATCCTAAGGTCTTGCATTTATCCACCCCCTGCTATTAACAATAGCCTGTATAGCCTGTATAACAATAGCCTGTATAAGGCTATTGTTAAACTTTACAGGGGTGGGGGGTGGGGAACCTTTTACATTCAACATGTTTCTGAACTTGCAACAAAGTCTAAGAATGCCTTCCAATTCCCACCCGAGTGGCTTTCCTAGCTTACACATCCAAGATGTAAGTATTTGTCAGCTAATGGTGGGAAGATGGACAGATCTTCTGCCTGAAACAGCAGTTGTCATCAGCAGGATACTTAAGGTTACAAGGCATGAATCAGTTTCCTGCTGGTTCCAACTTGGAGAATAGAAAACAATGAAGAGAGAAGATGCAGGTGGTCTGGCTTGAACTACATACTACTGGTATGTAGTAAGACTATCTTCTGCTGTTTACTATGCATGCATGCCTATAGCCTATGATAGAGATAAAAAAGACTGCGCTGACCTAACTACCCACACTGGTCTCTAACAAGGTATCATCATGCACAACAGAATCAAGCTACGTGTCTGTTACAAATGCAGCTAAGTGTGTCTAGTTCCAGGGTTATGACTAAGCTTACTAAGTCAGAACCTATCACTGAGTAAAGGTAAAGGTAAAGGGACCCCTGACCATTAGGCCCAGTCATGACCAACTCTGGGGTTGCGACGCTCATCTCGCATTATTGGCCGAGGGAGCCGGCGTACAGCTTCCAGGTCATGTGACCAGCATGACAAAGCCGCTTCTGGTGAACTAGAGCAGCACACGGAAACGCCGTTTACCTTCCCGCTTGGAGCGGTACCTATTTATCTACTTGCACTTTGACATGCTTTCGAACTGCTAGGTTGGCAGGAGCTGGGACCGAGCAACGGGAGCTCACCCCGTCGCAGGGATTCGAACTGCCGACCTTCTGATCAGCAAGCCTAGGCTCTGTGGTTTAACCCACAGCGCCACCTGCGTCCCTCACTGAGTACTCATCACTTATTCCATCCTATCCTCATTAAGATGTAACCATGATTTGTTGAACAAGCAAGAAATTGGCTCACAACAAGCCCTCTGTCTTCTCTGTGCATTATCTGTGTTATCATCTATGATTGGCTAACACACATTTTCTCCTCCTTTGAATTTTTCAGCCACTCTCTCTGAAGCTCCCCCACTTCCCCCATTCTTAGACACAACCCACAGAGGCTTGCTATCATTTTTTCCTCTCAGACCTCCTGTAAAAAAGGATATCTTTCTACAGGTGTTCTGCTTACAGTCCAGTTGGCTTTTTTTTTACAAATTTGCTAGCACATCAAAAAGATAATTCATCTGTGTGAAAGAGATATGTGAAACTTCTCCGTTTGACACTCAACCTTCCAGCACCAGCTCTATAGTATATCTCTTACCTGCTCCCCCATCTTTAGTATTCCAACCTCCTGTTAAATGTATAAGGGAAGATTTTTGCCATTTATTCTTATCTGATGAACCAGCAAACCCAGATGACTCCTACCCCATTTTACTTCTGACCTGTAAATTAGCAACCTGACTCCCCAACTATGAGCCATGTAAAAAGAACTAGCTTACTACGGACAGGTTGTATCAGCAAACACCAGCTTCTACTGCACACCTGAAGACAACTGAGGTCAGAGGACCAATCTCTGACTTCCACCCCTCCTCAGACTCTGCCTTCACCACCTGTACCCACTCATCCAATTAAGATACAAGTTTTGGTTCTTTGTTTATTTGTTTGTCCAGTTGAAACAACAAAAATACATTAAATCCATCTGAAAATCCTGCTAGCAACCGACCAGTATCAAGGACCTAACATGAGGCGGTAGTTATTCAAGTTTTACCAAGTTCATCAAATTATTTCTAAAGTGCTGTGAAAATTTTTCTGCCTAGGGTTGGAGATTTTTCAAGCTTGAGGCTGAAACACTCCTGTCTCTAGGCAGTTTGGAAAACATGAGGGCTGAGCACTTAGACCATTTCTGTTCTTTCCACATTCTGCAGAACAAGTGAGCTTCTATTTCCTTCTGACAAAGCCAAGTATGGGTCACCACACTTGACAAGAGAGTGAGTGGTTTTCTAAGTGATGTTAACCCCGATCTTGTGTGTTTTATCTACATGAGCCCTGATCTCTACTGCTCTACTGATCCTCTGTCCTGGGGTTTTGTGCTGCTCCCATTCCTGCCATACTGAAGCATCGTGAATTCTGATCAAACATCAGCCCCATGAAGCTATTCCCTGAAAGAGACATAAAATTTCCCTCTGCCTGCATGTCAAAATGGATTATACATAATAAAGAAAGCAGGCTTCTAACAGTCAGAACCCGATAGCCCAAAACGATAGCAAAAAAGACATAATGTATTGTCCCAAGGGCAGGAGGTGCAACACAGCCAAGGGTTTCAGCCAGCTAATATCAAACATCACCACGCAGAGCGATTTGACTTTTTTGTATGTCCATCAACCTGCTGGTTATATCACTGCTATCCATTCACCAGAAGTTTAGTGAACTTCAAATGGCGATCATTAATGGTCACTGAACTGCACAACGCCCCAATGTGCTTTCAGATTGCATTTGCAAAAGCCCAGCAATAAGGCAAGAGATTTGCTCTGACAGCAGGAAACCCTTGTCAAGCTCAGTGAGGAACATGCTGCCAGCCTCCCCCTTGTTACATTCAGGCCCTACCCTGATTTGACAGAACAGAAAATGTTTTTTTTATTTAAAAAAAAATCTATTATCCTTCTGTATGCCACTCTTGTTTTCACTTTCTTTTTTTAAAATAGGCAAAACAAAATAGCAAGAGCCAAATTACATAAGCATTTCATTCATTCAGTGGCACCATGATGCCACTCATTAACAGAATACAGAAACGGTTTAAAGCATTGTAACATTTCCTTGCACAACACTGGGTTTGGCTTTCTTGCACCAATTGCCAGTATCCACTACCTAACTGTCTCCTTATCAACACAGGGGGGGTTGGGGGACGGCCTTTTCCATATATGCAATTCTCTTGTATGCCAGAGGAGTGGGGGTCTCTAGAGAAATGCAAAATGCCTGAGTAGTTAATCCATTAGGTTTGAATGAACGAACGAGGTATCTATGCTTAAAGCTCCGGTGGTCATACTGCTAAGCAGTTTGGGTCACATAATTTGGAACAGGGGAGTTGTTGTTTTAAAGGTTTGTACGAAGCAGAAAGTCTTAAGCAGGTTATTTTTCTATGCACTTTCCAGACCTTTAGCACTGAGAAACAGCTGGCTAATATTCACTGGCAGGCTGGGGGAGGTGAGAGGGAGAGAGACTGAGAAGGCTGGGTGGGGGGTGGAGCAGACTTGGATATGCTCCAGCTGACCCAGCCTTTCCCAGAGAGATGCTGAGTTATTATGCATAGAGGTGCTATGTTAGGGTGGCCACAATGGGATTCTCCTCAGCTGCAGACCATATTCCATCAAGTACAGTAAGACTCTATTAGGGGAGATACAATAGGAACTTCGCTTCACCCGGCCTCTGAGAAAATAACTCCTCATTTCAATGCAAAACAGCAGTGCTTATTAAATACCTCCTTGAAGGAGCCAAGGAAGGGAGAAGGGGAAATGAAGAGGCAGCCAAGGGGTGGTGGGGATAGGGAGATTTTCAATGAAAGTACCTTTTTGAGATTAATCCACTGTTTGAAGTAATCAGCAACTGGAAGCCCTAAGTATTGGCATTGTCCAGGTAACCTGTAAGAGAGGAGAGAGAACAGGTTGGATTCCATTAGAGGAGCCTGACATCACAAAATAAACTTTATTAAACACTTCTGGTTTTGAGAAAGAGGATAGAATAAAATGCTCTAGCCTGCATTTCAGAATGGTTTGTTTGCTCCCCCAAAGCTTGGTATGTTTTTCCAGCCATTCTTGCCTCATGGCTCTCTAATTCAGAAATGTCTGGGGTGGACAAACAAGCCATGGTTAAGCCTTTGGTTTGGCATTCTGCCTGAACCCATAGTTAAAACAAGCCATGATTCATAAGCCAACAACAAACCATTGCTTCACATCACAGTTTTTGTCAGAAAGTAAACCATGGTTAGTCTTCAAGATGGTCAAGGGACGAGAGCAATTCCCCTAAAAAAAAAGGCAGCAACATTTGGGATTTTTTAAAAAGCTTACAGATAAGGCGAGAGAGCGGGAACGTGATAGAGGTGTTTAAAATTATGCATAGTGTGAAGACAGTGGACAGGGAGAGGCTTTTGTCCTTCTCTCATAGTACTAGAAGTTCCACCATGGAGGATAAGACTAGCAAAGGCTCCGAGTTGTAATGGCTATGTTCTAATCTACATCCACTATAGGTGGTTTATGTTTCTGAATGCCAGTTGCTGGGAAATCCCATGTAAGGAGAGCACTTGGGGGCTTCACATAGCACCTGGCTGGCCACTGTGAGAATAGAATGCTTGACCAGATGGGCCTTTGATCTGGTCTATTAGAGCTCTTCGTATGTTTCTGTATAATTAGTTGATTGTATCCAATTTTAAATGTTTACATGGTTTTATTATATATATATGTATGGCTGTTGTAAACCGGCTTTGATTTTTTTTTAAGAATAGTGGTATACAAATATTTTAACCAATATTTAATGTTCTAATGAACTCAAGCTGTAATAGATGGATGGCACAACAAGGCATTGTCTTTGCCAAACTATGCACCCATAAATTATGCCAGTGTTGCAGCTGGACCCACAGATGCCAAGATTACCAGAACTAGGCACACAGAACATGTGGCAAACAGCCAAGACATACCTAGGAGATCACAATCCACCCTCACATTTCTATTCTGCTGTAACAACAGTGATCAGAAAGTTATCAGCAATAGAGTTGTCAATACATTGGCAAAATTGGCTAGGGAACTAAGGGCTATATCGTAGCTCTACAATCTCTACCATAGTAAGAACTTGTGTCCCCCAGACAGTAGGCATGTCCTAAGCCCCACAATTCCCCCCTTCTGCTACTGGAAGGGCAAAGAATAGGCATTGTGTCCATTATCTTGGAATGTAGATTCATTTGTTCCCAATCAATTTGATTGATATGGGGTAGTTAACAGGTCATAATGCTTATTAATGCTTTGCTAAAGATTTTTAGAGACGCCCTGAATGCTGGATGGGGTATGAATTAGGCGAACACAGGAAAGACCCAAAATTAATTAAATAAGTGATTAATAGATCCATTTACACATGGTAATTACTGCAATCCAAGCAATTGGATATGCAAATTAGGCATGCACTTTGTACCCAGCACTTTGCTGTAAACTCCTACAAAGAAAGAAGGGGTTGGACAGGGCAGTGCAGTGCAGGTTCCCTGGTGTTCATAGTGTTGCCTCTAAGGGAGCACAATTCAATGGATCTAGAAACAAGACTTTCACCTACTGTCCACATCTAGACCTCAATAACACCTTCCCATACACACATGCTATACTTTGACATAAACACAAGAGTTCTGGGGCAAACTGCTTCCAAACTGAAGTTTTGTAAGGGTCCAAGTTATCCTTATCTTAAAGTACACACAATTTTGTTATTTTTCCTTTTCAAATAAAAATACTAAAAAGTATGAGCTATCAAACTATTGCCTTCTAAACTCATACATGTGAATCCAGACTGCCTTTGTAAGTACAGCTTCACAGTTTAAAGAAAAAGGCAAAAAAGACAATCACGGAAGGGTATAACCAGCGTAAAAACAAAACTGTGCCGTGGTAATTCCCTGAAACAAGATATAGGTAAGGTGAAAAAACTCAACTAATAATTCCTCAAAGACAAATAATAGATTTAAATATTCCAAAAGAAACTTGGTATAGAAAAGAAATAAATATCCCAAAATAACCTCTAAATAAAATAAACCTTGATGAGGTGCCGGCTAAGTGACTCGTTTCACTGGAAAATATCTGTTCCCTCAGAAGGAAAATGTTAAAGAGCTGAGAAATATCATTGCTCTTTGAAAAGTTTAAATACAGGGCTGCAAAAGCTCTCCTGGTTGTGATGGTAGGTCTCCATTGTTCAGACTGCACAAGAGGGGTCTTGTCCTCATGTTGTCCTTGAAGACTTCCCAGTGTTTGGTTGGCCACTACAGGAAATGCTGACCAGACAGGCCTTGGGTTTGGTCCAGCAGGGCTCTTATCTCTATCATCTTTGTTTGCAATAATAAAAGAACTACACAAATATATTCAACCCAAAAACAAATAGACTAGCTCTTCACTATCTCCAGCATGACTTTCATTGGTAGGAAGAGCTTCTCTTTTGAGGCCTGGATGGCTTAAAGGACAGGCTTCATTTGCCACTGTGTATTCTAAATTCCTACATTATGTTCTGCAGTAGGGAAAAAAAGTTCAGCTGCAACCTAAATATGTGTCTAAAGAATCCGAATTTTATATATCCTGCTAGCCATGAAAGAGAAACATCCTATTCACTGAACATCCTATTCACTCTTCTTATATTTCACTCCTGCACATTTTAATTTTCCTCCCAGAGCTATACGAGTAAGAAAATTAAATTTAAAAACTAAAAAGATTTGTGTCAAATTCTGGCCCAGCATAATGTGAGGGAAGGCTTCTAAAACACACAGGGCAGTCTGACGGGCTGCAGAGGAGAATGACACGCAGATGGAGACAAAATCATGCAACCCTCTTTCCTCCTTTGAAGCCAACTCTCCTTTCTTTCAACCAGGAAAGAAGAGCCCAGCTTGGCGGTGATAAACAGCCATGCTTTGGTTATCGCTTTCCTTAAGTTGAGGAGAGGCAGCTAGTGATGGATGGACAGGAATTTGGTTATCAGGCAGGGCTGTCAGCCAGAGTTGCAGATAGCGCACACACATTTAGCAGGGCATCATTATGCAATGGCATGGAGCTAAAATATGGCCAAGGGTATTGAAAGAATGAAAGAACAGGATTTAGAAAAAAATAGCAAATTGAGCAACAATAAAGGAGCGCAAGGCGAGGACGTTATCGTCCTAGTGACACCTTTTATCTCAGTCTGGTTAGCGAGAGAAGGGCACAAATTGGTCCTTCCTCCACCATTGTATCCTCTTGTACAAACAGAGGCAGATAAAATGTGTCACCAATGTGATAGCATATCAATTTAACCCTAATTATCCAGTGGGTCACGCTAAGAAATAAGGGTTTCTCATTTCAACAGGTCCCTCGGTTTCTGCTATGGAGGAGCCACATTAATAACACAGGGGGAGAGGGGGGGGCAACGAGAAAAGGAGGGAGCCTGTAATTGAATTCAGTCACTCAGGTGGTCCTAGTGTATAAAAAATTAATGTACAACTCTCCCAACTAATCAGAGGCGGTTAATGTCCATCTGCTTCTGGGTTCAGAAAGTCAGAAGCCCAAGAAAATAGGGCCATTTCCTACATGCTGGATTCATTGATACCGAGCTGGCTTTTTAAAAAGTCTCCTCCTTTGGAAAAGATATGGGGAACATTAAATCTTGATATTTATAGACCCAGTCAGGAGGCATTAATAGAACCTCATATGCTGTCATGTTCTGAAAATATACAGAAAGCTTTGTCACCACTGCTTCAGTAAAGGCCTTTCCGCATGGGTGGTAGAAGAAGGGAGGTCGTGGAGGTGGTAGAAGGAAGGGGACAACACTGAGAACTGCTGCTTTGTGGTCTGAAGATAACGTTTGAATGAAATTACACCATGTTCTATTTTTATTTACTTATATATTTAAAGCACCAATGTGCTGCAGTAAAGATGCTTCAGGAAATCTGCCAAATTGCTTATAAAGTATGTGAAGGTAAACACGAAAGCAGTGACACAACCTCTTCCTCACACTTTAGAGGAAAGTCATACATCCCTTATACCATTTTTTTAGATGCACTATAAAGTAAGAGAACAAAAACCATGGCCATTCGTGTACTCAGACCTAACAGTATGTAGATGTCTATAGAAAACCCAGAAAGCCTAACAATGCAAGAAGCATGTGCTACTCAAATGTACTGCTATTCCTTAATGCAATAATAATTCATCACTTCAATTTACAGGTGGCACCGTCTTACCCCAGGACAAGTCTTTGGATGGTAATGGAAAATAGCCAGTGAGAAAGACATGCTTTGCCTAGTATAACCAACTGATACATAGAAATATTAGATGCAGCTTTTAAGAAAACAAAGAAAAAGAATGAATCTACTGCAGAGGAGAGGAAGTGCTCACTAGTAAGTGCATGATGTTGTGCCAAGCTCTGACCTGGAGCAGGACATCAACTCCTCAGAGAACAAAGCAGATCTATCATTAAACAAACAATAATGAGAGCGAAAAGTGCCCCCCTTTGCCAGCCCTGAAGGTCCCTTTCCTGGTCTACCAACAGAGGATCTTCTCAAGGCCTCTCAGAGTGGGTGCCATTCTGAGTGTCATCACATGATCCTCCAGTGGACTCAAAGGGAGAGAACAAATTGCAGGCACCTAAAACATCCAAGCCTTCTTGGACTCTACACCACTGGAGCAGAACACATGGTATCCAATGCTGTCTACGTTAAGCATTTGCCAAATTGAGAATTCGGCCCTGAATTCAGAGTCCTGATAATCTGATGTTACAGTAGTTGTTTTAAAAGCAAGTTTCTAGCCCTCATACAAATGGAGAAAATCTAAAATGTCCTGTGGCAGATCACCACCACTCTAGGTTGTGTGTTACAACTGCCACTGTACAACATATTTCCTATTATTTCCAAGCTTAGTGCAGGACTTAATAGCTTGCTGAAAATGTGATAAAAAGTCAGTTTTGTGCTCTTCTGAATTGCAGTAAATGAGCTTCAAAGCTCTGCAAGTCACCTAAATGCCTTCCACAAAGAACACTTACTATGCTCCTGTTTCCCCACAATAGACTTAATTACTTTTTTGAGTCATCTTGGTAGCATCCAAACAGCCAGAGGGGTGGCTGTGGTTCACATTTGCAAGTGACAGCATCAGGATGAAATATTCTAGCTTGGAAGTGCTGGGATTAATGCAGCACTCAATTTTCAGACCAACATGAGACAGATCTCCCTTTTTCTGCCCTCAAATG